>NW_023601212.1:71838535-72533535 GCF_014898055.3 Talpa occidentalis | reverse complement strand
TCATTTTCAAACATTTTACTGTTTCTTTTTAATTTCACTCAGTGTAAGTACAGAATAAAACCTTTTTAAACATTTAAGATATTGAAAACTCATATACGGATGTATAACCGGAACGCTCTGGCCATCAAATAAATTTAAGTAGAAGCAATTGTAATTTTAAGCTCCCAAGTATTATCCCCTTCAGACATTAAGGCAGTATCAGTAACCGTCAAATGAAAGTGCGGGGCTGCGAGAGGCGCCCCCGGCCCCTCGAGACCTCGCCAGAGGGGACCAGCCCAGCCAGTGGGGCCAAGATCAGCTGAGGCCTCTGGCAAAGTGGGAGCCTACACGGTCCCCCTCAATTTCGTGGTCCAAGTGAAATCTGTCCCCGAGGCCTGAGTGCTCCGAGAGGTGACCCCACGTACCTCCCTCCCCTCCAGAGAAGGAACTTTCCGGAAGATGTTTCCTCCCTTCCCGAGTGGCACTAGGCCTTCCCCCACCCAAACCAAGGTGCTTTCAGGCCTGCCCTGGGAGGTGGGTACCCCGTGAGTTTCCAAGTCTCCGGGGAAGGGCCTCCCCTGAGATCAGGCACTGGACCCTGACTTCCCAGCCATCTGCTGCCAGTGGACTAGGCAGGGGCACCTATCCACAACCCCAACACCTCCCCCCCCCCATAATTCCTGGCCTCATCCCCTTTCCCCAGGAACCCAAGCCCCCGCGTTTAATGAGTCGTGAAGTGTGAGAACTTCCTGACTCGGCATCGCCCCTGATGCCAATTCCAGATGTGCGAGGTGGGAGGGGGGACCTAGCCACCCTGGTCTGACCCAAGCCTTTCGATCCAGATTCCTGCGATCCGGCCCTGAATTGGAAACAGGCGACTTCTCCACTGAGAAATTACTCTTTTTATTTCTTGTTGCGTTCCTAGTGCCCTATTTCACGGCACCAACAAACGGAATATTACTTTTAAAACACTATGAAATACCAGGTCCTGTCCTTGGTGTTCTTTGGGGGAATTCACTTTTCTCTGAATGGTGAGAGGCTCCAGTATTTCTTTTGGGGACTGATTGGTGACTATATGGGAGGAAGAGGAAAATTCTCAGCATGCTTTATCTTGGCATGCTGGAAAGCCCTGCTGGTGCCTGGGACGGACACTGGTGTCTGTCCCTTCACCCACTTGCACTCACATAGAAGTCTCCCACTCAGGAAATTCATCTCTGATGCAATGCACCACACTCGATACTAGTCTGCTCTTGCAGACTAATTCTTTATTACTCACTGAGCTCCAAACCTGACCTAGGTAACTACTTACATGGTGATCTCTGATCTACAGTCTGTCCACTGGCAGGAAATCTGCAGAACCCTCAGGTTTCCCCAGCTCTGCCTGGTGTTCTGATCTCAGCTAGAAGTTACTTTGACCTGTTAGAAAAAGTTCATCTTTCCCTTTCCTCTCACCCCTCTTCCCTTAATTTGTAAACAAATATTCCAGAAAGACACTGAAAAACAATAGAGGGCTTCCTCTGGAAAATTTTCGACCCTCGGCTTGGGCAGAGATGACTGCTCCCTTTTGCTTCTAATCAGGGCAGGAGGCTGTTTCTTCCAAGCCAGAGACCCTAGCCCTCTGCCAGGCCCCTGTGTTGGGAAGAGACTAGTCAGGCTCCCCCCACCTAGCCCTACAGAGCCAGGTGTCCCTTACCTTTCCTAGGTGCGAGAGCTGCCAGTGGGGTGTATGTGGGTGTGGGGAGACCCAAAGTAAGCCCCCAAAGGACATAAGCAGAGTCCACATTAGTGTGGGGGGATACCTTAGAGTGTGTGTTGGTAGGGGGTATGAGGCCTTCCCACAAATAAGAAAGAAGGTGGGACAGAGTAACTTGGAAATAATACCAGACTCCCGGCTCTTCCTTTCATTGCAGTCTTCTGTCTTTTGCAAGTATTTTACCCAATGCCTTGAAGGAGAAGCTGGGGTGACTACAAAGGACCAGCTTGGCTTCTCTGCTATACCTAGGAGCTGGCCTCCATTTCCCCAGGGCCGCCTGGGAAGAGCCCTCCAAGGGTGCAGAAAAGAAACACTAGCAGGAGTGGCCTGTGAATTTCTTTTCTCTCTCTCTCTGATTCACTTAAAGTAAAAACAAACAAGCAAAGCAAAACAAAACAAGAGGCCCTGGCTGCATCTGGACGGTCCAGCCTGCCCTGCTGGACCTGCTTGGTTTCCCCCAGGCACCTTTCAACAACAGTGGAGGGCCTCCCTGTGGTACCACAAGTCAGGTTTCCAAGATTTGGGATCCAAGCTGGTCTGCTCTTGGACCAGGCACTCAGCCCTTACCCCTGTCCAGGGATTTCCTTGCCCCCATCGCCCACAAAAATCCACTGCCTAGAATCACCTGTAAGCAACTGCTTACTGGAGTTAAGATTCAAAAAAAAAAAAAAAAGATAACAAAGCGATTTAAAGATAATTAATTGCATTAAACTATTGACTAACTACCTCGCTCAATAGTAATTCATTTAGAGAATATTAAAATCGGAGGAACAATAATAAAATTGATGCCAATTCCCACGGGGAGGGAGATGGCCAGCAAATTGGATACTTTTCTTAATCTGGCGTAAATAATAACATGTCTGCTCCCCTTCTCTCTCAGGCCAATTCCCCTATCATTTATTCCAGACTCTAAAGCTGGGTTTCATAATTGATATCAGTTACTCAATGAGTGCTTTTTCATTTGTTCTTGTTATCCCTGATAATTGCGAAGTTCAGCCTGCCCAGTGTTGAGATTCGCTTCTGGTTCCTCCAGCCCCCCCAGTGCTGGGGCACAGGCTCGAGTTAGGACAGGGAGGACTCTGTGCTTTTGTCATTTGTGACACTCTGTGAGTTCATCCAGATGGGCACAGGCCACCAGCTCCGGTCCTGGAGCTGCACTTCTGGGACCAACCTAGATGGCTGGACACTGCCGGGGGGGCCTTGCTCTCCCTGGGAACACCCAGAGACACGGGGCGATCCTTGAGAAGAATCATTCTCCAGCAAACCCAGGGTTGAGAGCCCAGAGGACAATCCGTTTTTGTTTGAAAAGCGGTGGGTGGAAGTGATGAATCCCAAACGACATCTGAGCAAAAAATACCACCAAGCCCCGAGGACAATTTTTCTGGGGGGGGTGCCGAGGAGGGACAGTTGATTGAGGGGCAGCCGGGTGGGGGTCAGGCCCAGCCGGGGATACAGCAGTGTGAGGAGGTGGGGGTGGAGGGGGTCGCATATCAGCTCCCAGTTCACCTCTCCCCACCCCCACCCCTGGGCACTGGACCCGCCGGCCGGAGGCCTGGCAGCAGTTGCGGTCCCCGAGATGACTATTTCGTTATTTATTCACTTATTTATTCATTTATAAAGTGTTTACTTAGCTCGGTGCAGATGTAACATCTCATTTACAGCGTGGCCTCGGGGCATAGAAACAATTGGCAACAAAAGAGTAACTCCGGAGAATTAGAGAAAAAAACACACACAACAACACGAATTGGGGGTGGGGTGGAGAGCGCGTGAGAGGAACTGGGAGACCGCGGAGCAGACGAAAGGACACCGAGGCGGAGAACCCCAAGAGGGCCCGTGGGCAGGAGGGGGGAAGCCGGGTACGAAGATGAGGGTGGGGGGGCAGAGGAGACGTCTTTGGGGGGGGGCTGGCAAGCGGGTGCGCACTAATGGGGGGTGGGGGCCGAGCCTCGGAGGTCTTTGGAGCAGTTTCAGGCTCCTGGGGCGCGCGGGATGGGGTCGCCTGAAATCCATAGGTGGCCGTGGCCGATGGACTCGGTCCAAGTTCAGCCATTTGTTCCCTCGGCTACGGACCAGCGCGTCCAACCGAGGGCGCGCACCCCAGTCGGGGCAGGTCCGCCCTGTCCTCGCCGCCCCTGGAGCTCTCTTTCGGGGCCCAGTCTGTCCCCCAGTTCGCCAGGGTGTCGCGCCACCCACCGGGTCCCAGAGTGGAGGGCGCGATGGCTCAGGCGCGCTGCCCCCCTCCCGCCCTCGGTGCCGCGGCTCCGGCACGACGCAACCAGACTTCTCCGCAGCTGGACCCCGCGCGCCCGCGGCCGGGAAACTGAGGCCCGCGCCGCTGTCATCAGCTCCAGGCAGCTAGAGGCTGAGACTCAGCTGGGCGGGTCGCTCTGGGTGGGGTACAGAGGGGAAAGGAGGGCTCCGGGCTGGGGCGCGAGAGGTCGAAATAGGGAATGAACGCGGACTTTCCGGACCCCGACCCGGGGACCCGGTGGAGTGCGCCCCTGCTCCCCCCACCCCACCCCGCGGCGTCCCGGCGTCTCCACCGTGGGTGTCAATCCGCTGGCTTCACCGAAGGGTCTGCAGGGGAACCCCGCCCCTTCCTCTATAGGGGGACCCTGTCCCCTCCCCCGGCGGAGCGACCCGCTCCCCGCCCCCCCGCAGCGGGCGGCCTGGGCGCCGAGCCCCGTGCGCAGCCGTCAGGGCGCTGACGGGAGGCAGCTGTGTCTGTTTAACTGGGACCTGGTTGCTTGGCAACCCGAGGCGGCTCATTACCGCGGCCACAGTGATTAACCAAAAAAGAAAAAAAAAAAAAAAAAGGGGGGGGGAAAAGGGAAAGAAAAAAGTACGGTAGGAAAAAAAAAAAAGGGAAAAGCGGGAACGTGAAAGTAAAATAATGGCTTATTTAATTAGCTAATTGATAATCAACTTCTTTTTAATTATTCACTTAATTAAAAAAGTGTAACTACAACACTGCCCTCATCAAGCGTGTTGATATACTGGCAGGATTTTCAAAGCCGCTTTCCTCTCCCCTCCGCACCTACCTCCAGCCACCGCCGAGGCAACTTTCCTTCCACAGCGAGCTCGAGCTCGCGCTGCAGGCCCCCAGGAGGGGGCGACTTGGAGATAGCCTTCTCCAGTGATCAGGACTGCGGCGCCGACCCCCTCGGGAACTTTTCCAGAAGGGCTTGGGTGCTCTTCCTGCCACTTTTCCCGGTGCCTGACCCCCCGCCCAGTCTCCCCGGGAGCAGGCCGGTTCCTGCACCCCAGGCGCGCTGGCTGCTGGGGGGCCCTGCCTCAGCGGGGCTCACCTCCTGGTATAGGGCCAGACGGTAGCTCTGTGGACAGATAGACCTGGGGTAATGATAGCCAGGGGTATCTCGGTGGCTGAGGGAGGCCCGCGCTGTGTGGGACTTGTCATTATATCAGGACAGGAACACAGGATTCAGAAGGGGTTGAAAGTCCCACAAGTGAGCAGGAGAAGGTGGCATCACAGTTTAGGGCCCTCCAATAAGGTACTGCAGTGAGCAGGGAGCACTTGAGCTAGCTTAGGTAGCAAAGACTGGCTGAGGGGTGCAGGGAGCAGCTGTTAACTGCCTCTCTTCAGAGGTGCTCCTTTCTGCACTGCTGGGATCCAGAACTGAGACCTGCCCTGACCATCTCCCCTGGCTGCAGGGGGCTGCCTTCCTAAGGTGGTGTCCTCCCCCTGGGGGTGCCCCCAACAATGACTGTTCACTGCTGATATAAAGACTGTTCTAGAGGGCTCTGAAGGACCCAGCCCTAGGGTTCCCGAGGGAGACCAGTCGGCTACGTCCCCTGTTG
The DNA here is from genome assembly GCF_014898055.3 of Talpa occidentalis. Taxonomy (NCBI): domain Eukaryota; kingdom Metazoa; phylum Chordata; class Mammalia; order Eulipotyphla; family Talpidae; genus Talpa; species Talpa occidentalis. Next base: position 72,527,984 of record NW_023601212.1, on the reverse strand, counting down.
CAACCACACTGTCCTGTCCTGGCCCCCACCTCCTTACTCTCTGTAAACCTCTGTACAAACCTGCCCCTCAGATTCTGTTGACCAGGAAGTGTACTGCAGCTGCCCAGGTGGAGGTGGCCCTGGAGTTGTGAAGGGCCCAGAGGAAAGCATTAGCTGGTGACTGGGAAAGCGGAGAAGGGTGAGGGTCAAGGTGGAGGCCCTGGACTGGGTCTGGAGCTGGGACATTGGGTGGACTTGGGCTGAGAGGGAGGCTCCTTCCTCCGGAGCAGACACACACCCTCCTCTTGGTTCCCTTTTCCCTCCTCTTGGGTGTCCTCCTGACTCCCTATGGTCTCAGATTTTTACTTTCTCCTTTTTCCATTTTATTGGGTTGTTGGAAAAGTCATGAAGTATTTTTTCTATGTTTTTCAAGCACAAATGTGTCATGACTTTTCCAACAACCCAGTAAGTCCCTGATCCTGGGCCAAGTCCTCTCAAGGATTCCCTTTAACCTCTGAAGAGTCCAAAGCAGCTGCTTCACTGGGAGCTAGAGTTCTTTTCAGAAAGGGTGTAGAGGAAAGAAAAGGTAACCTCCATCCCAGAGGGCTTTGGTTTTGACCTTGCCCTTTGTACTGGGTAGGTGTGGAGGCCTGGGGTTCAGTGATAGTAGGACTGGCTGCTGGAGTTGGGAGCTCCAGCTGGGATGCCTGGAACCACGCAGGAGATACTGAGACACACAAACTGTGGCTGTGTGGAGGCCAAGCCTGAGGCAGGAGGAGCCCTGCCATCCTCCCTGCTGCACCGCTGCTTGGAGAGTAAGGCCAAAAGAATCCCTGGAAAAGCATGACTAAATCTAGGGGTTGTTCTGAACCCTTACAGTTTTGCTGCAGCAATTGGGACAGCTTCCCAGGGAGCCAGGCCTGAGTTAGAATTTGGAAGGAAACGAGGGGGTCAGGCCACTTGGGAAGTGACGCGTGTCCAGGGAGCACAGGGAAGCTTTGTCATCTCTATGTGGCAGGGGAGGAGCTCTTACAGTTTCGTTTTTCTCCCTGCGAGTCAGGGTCCCAGTCATCAAAGCCCCTTTATCTCTATTAGCTGTTTGTTTCAAGGTTCTGCAATAAATTCCAGCTACCAGAGGGCTTCTGTCTACATGGCTATCTTTGCCAGCTTCGAGAGGCTGTCCCGTCACACGTTTAGAATTCCAGGAGTGGGGTCTCCCTGGTGGTGCAAGGGGGTAAGAACAGCACTATGAAGCTATCCGCAGCCTCTGCAGCATGGGTTCGATCCCCGGCCGGCCAGGGAGCGACCCACATGGCGCAGCAGACCTCTCCTGTCTCCCCGCTGCTCCCCTCAGCAGTGTATTTCAGTATGTCTGCCTGTTCTGTTCCCCACTCTGTCTTTGGTGAATCCTCCCACCCCCTGCACCTCTGACTCGTACCCCAGTTCTTGTATGCATAAATAAATAAATAAATCTTTAAAAAATAGAATTCCAGGGGTGGAAATTCCTCCCACCTAGATCTATTCCACCCCCCTCCATACTTCCGTGGTTCCTGCACTTGCCCAGAGATCACAACTCAACCATCTTTAGATTCCAGGTTGGCACTTAGGCTCCAGAGACTCTAGGAGACCTGGCCAGTCATGGAGTATTTAGATGTATGTGGGGTTAGTTTTAATCAGGGATGGTAAGACAGCACAGACAGGACTGTCATGAAGGGATGGAATTTACACATAGACCCTCCAGAAGTAGAAGGCAAGGGCCACCATACATAGCCATGCAGGGAGTCGTGACAGACTGTGTGGGGAAACACGCTTAGGGCCTTTATCTAGGTTCTGGGAGATGGAACAACCAGGCAGGGTTGGCACATTTGAGTAGGCTTAGGATCAGTGATTTTGAATAATTTTGGTGGGCTATGGGCTCTCGAGGCTGTCTCTGGTTGTCTAGTGCCCATCTGTCCACAGGAGTCCAGCCTCCTGCAACAAAAGAAGCAGAGGGAGGCTTCTAGCAGCCTCCAGCTTGGTTGGCCTGCACTTAAAAGTTGAGGTCCTGGGGCAAGTCAAGTACTGTCTCTGAGAGTTGGGAACCCTGGGAGGGGCAATCTTTCCCATCAGGGAGTCCCCAGGTGCCAGAATGCCAAGAACATAGAAAACAAGGACAAGGTTAATGCATGGGCCTGGCGCCTTCCTTGAGCTCGGCTGGAGGAGGGAGGCTGAAGGTGCAATCCATTTACTCCCCGCCCCGGCCGCCCCACCACTAAGCCAAGTGCTAGGGTAGGGTAGGTCTGTGTTGAGCTGAGAAGCCTGAAGCTGGAGCTTAAGTAGGACCTGCTTTGGAATTGCAGTATAGGGGGTGGACCTAGTCGCTGGACATCCCAAGTCATGGAGACTGAGTACCCCGACTGAGCCAGCCTCCTCTGTGGAGGAAAGGGGACACTGAGGCCCAGTGAGATGAGCTTTGCAGAAGCCAGATGCTTCCCAGCTCCTGTCAGCATGCAGGGCTGGTGCTGTACCATCTAGCATGGGTTTCACAATGGCTTAGCAGGTAGCCATTTGGGTGACTTTGCCCTGAGGGGGCATCGGCAACTCAGTGCTTAGAGGAACTCAGGGCTCATTCAGTGAGCCGACTGAGGCTCCTGGCACTTCTCTGGACAGCAGCCGGGCCAGACGGGTGGTTCAGTGTGGCGGTGCAAGCTGTTGCTAATGACATCCAGCAGGGCCTTCCTATTCCTCTGCAGGTAGCAGCCTCAGGTCCCACTGATGACTCCTTTGCCCATCCTTTGTCCCCTGAACTCTTCAGAACCTGCAGGGCAAAGCAGCTGGGGAGGCTGGAAGGATGCTCAGGATTTGACTTCCTCCCACTCGATCTCCTCTCTCTGAATGAATTTCCAGTTGTGACTGGACTGGCTTCTAGGTAACTTTCTCTCTGAAAGCCAAGGGGTGGGCAGAATTATGGGGCCAACATGGTGTCAGCAGCATAAGAAGGCCCTGAGCCCCAAATTCTTTGGGCACATTAACCTCCCAGACCTGTCATGATTCCTACTGGGGCGGCTATGGGGACTTAGGGAGATAACATTGTGTGGGGTGGATGGTGACTCCCACCCATTCCCCACGCAAAATTTCACATGTAGGCCTAACTCAAAAAATCTCAGAAAGCGACTGTATTTGGAGATAGGGCGTTTAAAAAGGTGATTAAGGTAAAATGGGGTCATCACCAGCCAATGTGACTGGTGTCCTTATGAGACATCAGGACACAGACATGCACAGAGGGACGATCATGTGAGGACCCAGGGAGAACACTGTAGTTACACACCAAGGACAGGGCTCAGGAGAAAACAGCACTATTGACACCTTGATCTAGGATTTCTGGTCTCTTGAACTGTAAGAATATAACCTTTTGTTGTTAAGACCCCATCCAGTCTATGCTATTTGTCACAGCAGCCTGGCAGACTGATACACTCATGTTACGGGGACAACACAGGAGTCCCCAGCTATTATGGTCAACCTCATTCGGGGCCTAGGGTGACTCTGGGATGTGGTTCTGACACCCCCAGCTCTTAGTTTCCTCATCGGGGAAATTGCATTCTTGGGGCTTCTCCAAGGCTTGGGGACTAATGTGCCAGAATACTAAGACCAGAGCTGGCCCTTGGTCTTTCCCAGCTCAGTCAGACCAGGATAGAGGAGGGGTTCCTTGTGACCCCGTCCTGCTCCTTTGGGGAGGAGGCTGAGGGTTCTGGCCTCCTCTGTTTCCTGGTCTCTGAGCTGGGCTGTCAGAATGTCCTGATGTCTCTATCCCAGGATGCTTCTGTCACTTGGAGCCCTTGCAGGCAGGAAGAAAGACTTGGCATGGCCGTGGCCTTGGTTTCTGTAGAGGAAGGCTGGCACGTGGGGTGGAGGGATGTTCCCAGCTTTTAGCGGCAGATTTATGTAAATATGGATTATAGAATTTGGCCCCAATTCTCCTTTTCCTCTCCCTCCTCCCTGCCCTGGAGCAGAGTGGGCATTAGCACCCGTTGGTGGGTGGATTTCTGTAGTCTGTCAATGAGCGGCTCTTAGTTCTCAGCAAATGTCTTCTTATCTCACAGTGTGGTGGGCTTAGGCATTTGCAACCAACCACCTCACTCTGACTGGAAGAGGGTAGAGGGAGGCCACACCCAGGCCACAGAGAAGGGGCAGATGGGGAGATTTTCTGATCCTCTCCTGTGGTTTGGTTTGGTCTTTTTTAGCTTCATCCTTAGAGTCATAGTCAGGAGAGGGGAGAGGGGTGGGGCACCAGCAGCCAGGCCCATCTCCTCCTGGCGGGGTGGGTCCCTCTCCTTTCTGACATTCAGTCCCACTGTGGGAGGGATGGGGACAAGGTTGGCTTGGGACAAGGCTAGTGAACCTGTCACTTGGAGCCCAAAAGCACAATTCTCTTTTGTGCTACCTCTTGTGTAGAAAGACACAGATGGCACGTGAGTTTGGTCAAGCTTCCTGCACGCCTGCTCCCCCGGCCAACAATAAGGAGCCAGCCCTGCTGGGTGACTTAGAGCTTTGGGCAGGGGACCCAGGAGGGTTGTGGGCCCCACAGACTTCATCAGGACTGTCCAGAAGCACCCGGTATGAACGCTGTTCATAGGGGTGGCAGTTTCACCACAATGTGGAGGGTGACCAGAGGCCTGGGGGAGGTCTGCCGGTTGGTTTGATGATGGACCTTATGCACTCCATTCTCGGTTAACTCCTACTCGCCCAGCATATGTGGGGCTCCAGCTCCCTTCGGTGAGCGGGTGATGGTTCTGGTCTTCCATTTGGACCTGAAGTCCCCTAGGTGGAGGTGACTACTCTTGTCTTCCAGCTCCCTGTTCATCCATTTCTCCCTCCGGTTTCGAGCCACAAGAACTATGAAATTAGTTCTAAAAAAATTACCCCTTCATTTCACTGCTAATCCCCTAACTCCCTTAATTAAGTCAATGGTAGCCTAAATTGTTCTAAACATCTTTTGGGGGATTATATATTTTAATCATCATTATCCAATGAATATTTGATTATATAGTCATCATATAATCAAGAGTAAAAATTATAATCCAAAAAAAGGCATTTAATAACACTTGAAACGACTGGGTATTTGATAAAGGGCATTAGGGGATTAGGTGCTGGATTGAAAGACAGGGGTGAGCTTCCTAGTCAAGGACTTGCGCTATCGTTCTATTTTGAAAAATAAGACCATGATTTAAGAAAAAAGGAAAAAGAAAGCCAAGCTGTTGTGTCCCCCCACACACATACTTCCCCTCTGGAGTAGCAAGGTGCCTTGTTTGAACAGCTGTTTTGGAAGCGATTTCTATAAATATCATTAGGTTTTGCATTTCCACGGAGTTGTATGGGGGCCCTTCAGTGGGTTGACGATGAGCTTCAGAGCTTGTGAGGTCTACTGGCCGGTGTGTGAGAATTGGCCTGTGACCAGAACTGCAAGTCCCAATGTGAGTGCAAAGAAAATGTGCCCTCTGGCCCCACCCCATCCCCTGAAAAAGTCGGCCATGCACCTTGCTGCTCCCCATGAGCACTGGAATGGGGCACAGAGCAGCAGCAGCTAAGAGTATAAAGAGTCTGGCTGGGCTCAGGCAGTTTGAGTTCAAATCCCAGCTTTGCTGCTTGCCAGCTGTGTGACCCAGGGCCCATTGTTGTGCCTCTCTCTGCCTTGTTTCCATATCTGCAAAATGGACATGGCCAGGTAAGCGACGCTTAAGCAAGGTACTATTGTCAGGTGCTGTGGGCAGTGTTTGTCAGTGTGAGCTGCTGTAAGTACCTGAAAGGAGACAGAAGAGCTGCCCGACCCACAATAAAAGAAAAGTCATTTAGGTGCGACTCTTGGAACATCTGGGCTTTCTCTCCTGTCGGTCACCTTCCTCATGGTCACAGAATCCCATGCGGAACTATAAGAGACCTTCTAGGTCACTGAGTACAGCCTTCTCTGCTTAAAAGAAAGGGGATGCTGAGGCCCACAGAGAGATGGGGAGTGAGTCAGGGCTAGAAACCCATATTCCTAGGTTCTGGTCCTACTGTCTCTTTCACTCTCCTCCCTGCCCTGCCCCCAGGAAGCTAAATTCACACCTAGGAACTGATCTCCGCTATTGTTGAGGGCATGTGGTGGGGGACAGTGCTCTGTGGTGTGCAGGCCTCAGAGTGCTATCCTATTCCGGGATTGCTCTCTGGGGAGTGCAGGCCCGTAGTCCAGGGCCTGGCAAATTCTCTTAGGTGGTGGAGGTTGGCAGTGGCTCAGGGCGAGGTGTTGCAGAGAGACAGTCCTTGTTCCCCTTCAGTGGTTTCTGAGAACTAAACTAATCTACCTGTGTGCACTCTAGAAAGTCTGCCAAGTGCAAATGTGGAGCAGTAAGACCGAAGACCCACACTTAACCTTCCAAATCACAGATCTGATTTAGTTTACAATTACCATTGGCTTCCTGGTCACACATAATAAAGACTACCCATTAAAGTGCCCTTTTCCACACACCCCTACCCGCCCCCATGCCGTCAAGTCACTTATGCTACATTTGCTAACTTTTATGCTCCTCCTTTTTTTCCTGCCTGCCTGACAAACTCCTACTCATCCTTTCAGGCCCCACTCAAGTACCCTCTCTTCCAGGAAGTCCTTCTTAATTCCTCAGGCAGGACCACAGCCTCTGTTGTCAGCTTCTGTTCTACCATAGGAACTATTCTAGGGCTTCAGGGGGGACCCTGCACCTGACAAGAGACCAGCATTCCACAGTGAGGTGGCCCAATGCCTATCTGACACTGAAGTCCAGAGAGGGTCACTGACAGGTGTCAGTCACTAGTGGTTCTCCTGTACTGGTCTGGAACCCAAGTCAGCGGCTATTCTGACTTGGATGCCATCCCTTGTGTCCTGAGTTCTGTGACAGGTGTCCTTGGGGCCTCCTGCTCAAGTTGCTTCCTCCCCAGCTGGACTGATCCTGGGGTTGCCATTCTAAACACAGTCCCGGATGCCCTGTCCTATGGCCACCATCCCTGGGTACCTGCTACTCAGGCTGTTCCCAGAGCTGCAGGCCCCACCGGCCCCACCCCGCAGCCTCCTGCTGTGTCTGTGTTGGCCTGGTACTGTGAGTCCCCCCTCTATTGACGTCTGCTGAAATCATTTGAGACAAAGTTACTGCACAGACATTAGAGCCACTTTTCAGAGTGAAACATCTGTCATTTAGCACTATGACGCTACGGGGACGGCACTTTAGAACAATCTTGTTGTGTTTAATTTATTTTCTTCTGAATACTGGAGAGGCCAGGGTGAGTTCCCAGGTGCTCCGTGTGGACAACTGGGTTCCTGCTGGGTGAAGCAGCCCCCTCTCATTGGAGGAGTGCCCACCTCCCCAGGGGACCCTTTCGGGGGCTCACATCAGTCGATTGATTTATTCCAGGTCTGAGGTGGGAACACTGCTGGACCCCTGCCTCTGCCCTCACCTCCCCCAGTGATAAAGGAGATGGCAAGCTGGGCCTGGGCTGGGATCTCTGCAGGAGGATGGCCCCCCTGGTGCTGGGAAGGCCCCTCACCTTGTCTGTTTCTGTCCTCTCAGCACTGCCTGCTCACAGAGCCTGAGCAGGGCCTCTGGGAGACCCCCTACACACTGGCCCTCTGGGGTCCACATATGCCTCCTCCAGGGTGAGCGAGTCACAGAGGGAGTTGCTTGCCTTCCCAGAACTGGTGTGGGGGAGTAGGGGCTGAAGATTTAGAGCATTCAGGGTGCATTCTGAAAATGTAGGGGACAGAACACCCTAAGAATGCTCCTTAGGGGGCTTAGGCAGATGGGAAGAGCCTCTGTGGTGTCCAGCAGTCAGGCTGTGAGGCAGGGGTAAAAGTTGGTCCCCATCTCCTTTTCTGTCTCAGCACACTGGTCCCCATATAAGGGGGTCCCCAGGGCTGACTGGAGACTCTCAGGTGGCCAGGAATGCAGGGGCTTGTTATTTCAGATGAGCAGAATTGCCCCATGTCAGAGGCAAGACAGATGAGGTAGAGGGCCACTCTCAGCCCAAGACCCAGCTTAGGCAGTGCCCACACTACACTACAGCCTCATCCAGCCCAGCCCGCCCTCCGGCACCTGCCCAGGCCTCCCGTGCCTGCCCTGCCTCTCAGTACCAGCCCACCAGCCCTCTTGGGAAGGAAGATTGGGAAAGGGTTCATGCTTCTGTTTCAAGTCCCTGCTCATCCAGTGTCCAGCTGTGTCCAGCTGAACCTCTCTGAGTCTCTGCTTCTTCCTCTATCAGTCTCTCTGGAGTGCCAACAGGGCCCAGACATAAGGTCTGGGAAGGGCTTTTAAAATGTGCCTGTGTCCCCAGAAACATCAATTCCAAAGAGCACCTGCACTCCTATGTTTATAGCAGCACTGTTTACAATAGCTAAGCTTTGGAAACAACCCAAATGCCCAAAAATAGATGACTGGATCAAGAAGATGTGGTACATATATACCATGGAATATTACTCAGCATTCAAAAAAGATAAACACATGCAATTTGCAGCAACATGGATGGCGTTGGAAGGGATCATGCTCAGCGAAATAAGCCAAAAAGAAAAAGAAAAATACCGGATGGTCTCACTCATAGCAGGAATCTAGAAAACTTAAATAAGGGACCAGGAAAATGAATATAAGAAAGTGAAAATCAAAATCAACAAAAAACTATGAACCAGAGACACTTTTTGGGGGGTGGGGGGCGGGAGGGGAAGGATTGGGGTCAGAATGGGGCTTTTGCAATTGTATGGGGGAATATAAAAATAAAATTTAATATTTAAAAAAAAAAATGTGCCTGTGTCCCTAAAAGTGGGGTTCACTGATACCCCTGGATGGGGAAGAGATACATCAGCAAGCAGCTCCCTTGTGATTCCCTTGCCCTGGAGGAGGGACATTCACACCCCAGATGACCATCCAGGGGGAGGTCCTGCAGATGTGAAGCCTGTTCTGGGCCTGTTTCCCGTCTCACATCTCCTCTGGTAAAAATTCTGGGACCCCTCCCCCTTCCCCTCACCCCGGAGGCTTTTGGACCTAAGACTACACTGGACCATCTTGGGGAACAGTTCTGTAGCTCTGATCCCAGAAGCCACCCGGCCAGGGACCTTCCAAAAGCAAGGTGGAGCCTTAGGTCGGGGTAGAGCATGAAGATGGGGCCAGCCTGGGTGCCACACCTACTGTGAATTAAGCAGTGCTGTACCTCCTCCTGCCTCCTTTCCAGAAGACTTTCAGGGCCACCTTTCTTTTCTGGAAGGCTCTCCTGGACAGGCAGGGGCTGAAGTGGCTAGTGTCCGCTCTCAGGTGTCATCCAGCACATGCCTTGCATCATGGGGTCGGGGTGATAGAGGGGCATTAATACACGAGAGGCAATTGGGTGTGGGGACCTGGTGACCTCTTCCTCACCTTCCTTATCCAAAGACCTGGGCTTCCTGTCGGGGGCCTACTTCCCCCACCCAGGGAATTCCCTGGAGGTGTCTCCTCCCGGCCGGGACCCTCAGCTGCTGCCTGGAAGACTGGCTGCTGGCAGGATGAAGATGCCGAGGCCCCTGGGCTGGAGCAGTGATTCGGTCAGCTCTGCCGGACAGCCCAGTGCAGCCTGCCCCTGAGAAGGCCAGATGGGTGCTGAAGGCGGAGTTGCCAGTGCCCCAGGCCAGTTGGGCTTCCCTCCACCTTGCTGGGTTCTCAGTCTCAGCCCGCCAGCGGCAGGAGAGTGAGTGACAGACACGGCCTGCAGGAGCCACGCTGGGCAGTGTTTTTACCCCGCCACTTGGTTTGATTTGCAGGGTTGGTTTCAGCCTGGCTGAGCCGGCCCAGGGCCCAGGCACCTCCCGCGCATCGGCTCCCATCAAACGGCATGAATAATTTAGTCTCTAATTAAAAGTGAGGTCAGGCGATGACAAATGGCTGGAGTTCGGTGGCACTGTGATGCATTAAATTGCTGGCAGATCTGAGGCGGGCGGCCAGGGGCTCCAGTTTACACACCAACCTTCCAGGTCTTGGCTCTCTGTGCAGACGGTGGGGTCCACCCTGGGGAGAGAGTCTCTGAATGAGAGAAAGCCCCCACCCCCCCGGGCTGGGTCAGCCCCTCTCCTGACCTCATCTCCACACTGCCTCTGAGGGGCTCTGTCCTTCCAGCCCCCCTGGCCACCACGCATTCCCCAATACACCGGCTCCATCCTGCTCAAGTCTGTCTGTGTTCTTTCTGGAAAGCTGGTTGGCTGCTTCCTCACATCATTCAGGTCTCTGCTTAGGTGTCACCTCACCTGTCCACACCGGTGGGCCATCTGCCCATGCATGCTGGCCCTTTCCTGTCCACTCTTGCCCCAGGGGGCACTTCTCACCTCTGGGCATTGTCTTCAGTCTTGACTCACTTGCCTGGTTCTCCAGCTAGGATATATGACAGGGCCTTTCCCTGGGTCCCATGCCCAGCTCAGGGACAGTGCCTGGCACACAGTGAGAGCACAATGGAGGCAGAGCCCTGGGTCTGTCCACCAGAGCTCCTGTGGGGCCAGTGAGGGGAGGGGTGTGTGGCTGAGCTGCAGAGGTCGGGAAGACAGGCCACATGGTCCCTCCTCAAAGTGGTGTGCTGTCATCTGCATCTGGGACAGCTAAGGGGGAGGCCCACCTGCCTGATGGTTCAGGCCGAGGGAATGGTAATGGCTCGAAGCTCTGTCCAGAGTCAGCCAGCTGGGGGTGAGAGCTCCCAGGACCCAAGAACCCCTCACGCACAACTCAGAGGACAAACCTGCCGCAGTTCCTGCAGTGCTGAGGAGATTGGCCTCCGGGAAAGCCCAGAGGGGAGGCTCTGTCCCATCTCAGTCATATCAGACCCTTCCCCAGAGCCCTCCCCTCCCTGGCTGGGCATCCTCACAGAGGGGACTTCCAGCATTGAAGGCTCCATGTGGTGGTGCCAGGATTTTCCCCACTTTCCAGAGGGGAACCTAGGCTCAGAAGAGTTGACTGGTTAACTGACTCAGCTGGTTTGGGCTGAGTGGCCATGGGAATCTGGACAGTGCCTGGGCCTCCTCCCACCTCAGTGGCCTCTTCTGTAGGATGGGGAAGCTGCAGCTTGGGGCCTGAGACCACCCAGCCCACCCTTCCCAAGGTCCTGAGGACTCTTCTCTGCCAGTGAGTCATCAGAGTCCTGGTGACGGGGCTCCAACCTGGTGACGGGGCTCACCATGAGGCTGTTCTGAGGGCCACCCCCAGGCTGGGGATGAGGGAGGACAAACCTGTTTTAGAGCAGCTGACGGGCAGAGACTGGGTCAGGGTCCAGGCCGGGGCTTCTGCCCTGCCCAGCGTCCTGTACTGGCCGAGCCTCCTTGCCCTCTAACTGCAGTGTGGCTTCTCCACGGATGGATCCGGGTTTGTATTTTCCAGTAGAACTGGGACTGGAGGGTGCTGGGGGAAGGGGGACAGCGTTGGCCCTTGGGTAGCAGATTAAAGATAGATATTTTGTTTGTTACAATCAAGACCTCTGATTTCAGTTTTATAAATTTTTAAAATATTAATTATATTTTGGAAAGTGTGCCGAGGTGAATGCATTAGTGGCTGCTCCCTGCTTAGATGGCAACTCTGCTGTTTGGCCCAGATTAGCTGCTGAGGAGGAGGTTGGGGCATTTTAATCCACCTTGTTAAGTTATTAAATTTTCTTTATTTACATACGGATCCCACTTTCATTAGCATTGTAACAGGTGCTCATTAACAATTTATCATTTGGGAGGCGAGTGAGACAACAGCAAAGAGAGACATTGCTACAAAGTTTACTCTTAATTACAAGGAGGTCTGAGTGGAGGACAAAACAAGGCTGCTGCCCCCACCCCCCTTCCTTCACCTTTCCTCCCAGCCTCTACCCCCTCTTCTGCACCTCCACTCCCTTGCCTCCTCCTCCACTTCCATCTCCCCCACCTACTCCCACCTTCCCTGCCTCCCACTTCTCCATTATCTCTCAGGCTCCAGAGGCTTCTAGAAACCCAGGTGCCTGCTTCTTTGGTCAATCTAGGGCTCTCAGAGCAGCCTGCAGAAGCAGGGTGCTGGGAGAGTGCTGGACCCCTGGGCCTTGGCTCCCAGAGTCCCTGAAGGGTACGAAGGGCATGAGACCCACCCTACCTGATGAGCAGGCAATGACTTCACCTCTAGAAGCCTCCTTGGCTTCTCCTCTAAAGTCTGACAGCACACGGTGGTGGTTTTTTTTGCAGGATTATCCATCTTGGGTAATTACACCTACTTGGCCAGGGGTGAGGTAGAGGGGCCCAGAGAGGAGCTGGCCCCTCACCCCCCGACTTCCAACAGTCCCTGGAGAGTCGTGGGTTCCAGGAGGGATTCCTAGACACAGGTGCCCTCATCAGGGGGACCCAGTGGCCTCCAGTGGAGGAGGTGGGGCCTTCGAGTGAAGGGGTGGTCAGGCCTCAGTGTAGAGCAGGACCTCAAGGTGGGTGGTGACCCATGTGACTGCTCCTTGGTTTTGGTCCAGCTTCCTGAGTGCCTCCTCAGGCCTGCCCTGGTGGGCATGCCTTTAGGAGGCTGGTGTAGGGGCCTCAGAGTCTGACTGCGACACCCTTTAGTGGCCTGAGAGCAGGGGGCTATGTCCTTTGCCGCGGGGCCTGCATGGGTACCTTGTGCACACTGCTTCCCTCTGAGAGGCCAGGCCGCCACTCCAGAGGAGCCCACACCCTCTGGGGCCAGGTCATCGTTCTACATACCTTTTCCTCCTGTCCATCCTTTCCACTCCCTCTGGGTCCTGAGGGAGCCGACAGCCAGTGTGGCAGCCCCACCCCGGGTGCCTCTCCTTGAAGAGGAGGTGAGCCCTCTTCTGGTACAGTAAGATGGCTGTGACCCTAATCTTGATGGGAGGCCTGGTCACTGCACATTCGGGACCCCCTGGGGCCTTTTCTGGTACCTGGAGCCCCAGGCCAGGTGCGGTGGGCCAGTCCCCCTCCGGATTTCCTGCAAAGTCTGCCCTCCCCCAGCTGCCTCAGATAATCGCCCTCCTAATCGCCTTTCCTCACATGCTCCTTTAAAACATATTTCCAGGGTGTTTTCACGGATAGGGCTTTTAATATTCATCTCAGCGCTGACAATTTTTCCTGCCTTGTTACGGAGAGCCGGTGTCGGTTTTTCATTGTATCTTTGGACAGTCGGTTTATTCGGAGCCACTTAAAGGCTCAAAAGTGATTCTCTTTTATAATTTGAGAAGTTTCATGGGCTGAACATCAAAGTGATCGGCCAGGACTGTTTTCCATGCTCTCTCCGTTCCTTCTCTTCGCCTGCCCTTGATGGGTTCCCCACCTGTCATTTTGTTGAATTATGGGTGACATACACTTCAGTCCCTGACCCAACCTTGCTGACCCCAGGCCTTCTGGATGGGCTGGGCACAGTTGGCTTTGTCCCAGGGGAGTGATGTATTTCGTCCAGAGTGCCACCAGGCTGGTGACGGCAGGGGACATGCACTCCGAGGTTCAGCTTGTGTTGGTTTTGCCCCTTTGGCCAGCCTGAAGGCCACCTAGGGCCTTGTTTCCTCACCTGTACGATAGGTGTCTTGGCTCAGCATTGACCCATAGACGCTTGTGCCTGCGGGGATTAGCAAACCTCAGGTGGGTGTGTTGGCCCAAAAGGAGAACTCTCCACTCCGCATACCAATTGAGCACCTACTGAGTGCCAGGTACTGCTCGCTGGGACTGGAGGTGCAGCAGGGACAAAACGGGGAACAATCCTGGTCCTGGTGGGCCACCTTCATGTGAATGATGCTTCCCCTGGGGTCAGAGAAGGAGCAGAGTCTATGGAAATCTGGGTTCTATAGACACGTGTGTGTGTGTGTGTGTGTGTGTGTGTGTATCTGGAGATACTGGAGAGAGTCCTAAAAGGTACAGTGGAGTTCTGGGTTCCCTCTGGGTCCCACAGGCTGGACAGATTTGGGGAGTGGGGACAGTGTTCACTAGACAGAGGTCCAGGTTGAAGTTGCCAGAAATTTGGGTTTTTCAAGAGAAACTGGAAATCTTGATTAGCTTATGAAACCTCCTGATTTCCAAATGTTGGCAAACTACTTTTAAAAATGTTTTAAAAAATACTCCATAGGCTAGATTCAACCTATTGGCTCAGCTGGCAACCTTGTCTAGACTAAGGTGTTGTTTCCACTGTACAATGGTGCCATTGCTTGGGCATCATTAACATGCTTGACACTCATGCCTCCCGCTGGCTTCATCAGGGTCAGCCGGCCTCACCTTGGTTTTGATCTCCACCATGAACACTCAGACCCATGGTGGGGGCCTTCGAGATGGCTATGCCCATGTCCCCCAACTGCCATCCCCTCCTGTACCCGTGGACACCTCTCATGCCTCAAGGTTTATCTGTATCTCCGCTTACTCATAAATTGCCACAATACTGGTATTATTTTATATGTTTGCACTTTCAACTACAGTGAGATGAATGGGCACAATTACCCCATCCCAGGCTGGGAACATGTGGCCTGGCATATGTGGGGCCAACCTAAGCAGAAATCCAAATGTGCCTCCCAGACAGCTCACCGAGCCCGCTGCCGACTTTCGCTCCGGAATGGCGCCACCCGTTCCACAAAGACAGCTGGCGAATCATCAGATGGCATTACAATATTTTTACTTATAATAGAGAAAGTAATAAAAATACACATTTAAAGAGCATATTGCTGTTCTAAAGGGGCTGGGGAAACCTGGGGAGAGAACTGAGTTTTGCTGTAAATTCAGAGCCAAAATGAAGCCCAGGACAGAACGATGGGCGGTGGTGGATCAGCAGCATGGGATGCTGCTGACGGGCGCTGGCATTGGTTTGGGTTCTGTGACCTCAGCCAGGGGGTCCTTGGTGAGTCTGCCCTCAGCTCCCCAGGTATGAAGTGGGATGGTCTACTTGCTGGCCTGTGAGGTCTTCTGTAAGACGGAGACCTTGGAAGCCAGAGGTTCCTCAGACAAGTTGGTGCGAGCGGGGACCCTCGTCCCTGAAAAGTGAGAGTGATAGCACTTGGTGATAACTTCAGCGTGTTCTGGTAGCCACTGGTTGAGAAGCCTGGGTTGGACACAACCCTAAACCTGGATTAGACATGATTACCCACACCAGGCACAAGCCGGTACCTGACATGCCAGACCATGGCTTCTGAGGAGAGGGACTTGCCTGGGGTCCCACAAAGAGTTGGTGGCATAACCATCATCTCCGGCTCTTGGCTCCCGTCTCTGAATCCCAGGCTCACTTCTCACGATGGGAGGATCCTCCCTGAGCGGCTCTTCCACCTTGCGTGTACCATGGGGGTCTTTGCAGCGGCCCCGCCCTTGGCTGCAGCGTGTTCTGGAGTGACTTTGGGGATGATCTGAGGGCTTGGGTGAACTTTCCTGGTCTTGATAGATGTGCAGGTAGAAAGCAGGTCCTGCCCCCTCCCCACCCTCCTGTCAAGCCTGCTTCTGTGATTCTCCAGCAGCCTAGAGGTCCCATCTGCTGATGAAGAAGCTGAGAATTGTAAGAGTCACAACTCGGTTCATTGTCACAGCAGGCTTTGTGCCAGGCACCGTGGCCATTGTGCAAAGATGGAGAAGAAGTTGCCTTTGGGTGCTACCACCCAAAGGCCTGAGGCAGAGTGGGCTGGACTCCAGCCTCACACCTGTCTCACCATGTCACTGCCAGGCTGGGGCATGGGCAGATGCAGCTCTTGGGCTCATAGGGCCCACAGGTGACACACTAGGTAGGTGCAGGTGTGCTGTGTGGAAGTTAAGGTTGAGGGGTGAATGGCAGGGAGCTGCTTTCAGGGGGTGTGGGAAGGTGTGTGGAGACATGTGGACAGACAGAAATTATGAGGAGATGTTGTGCAGAGATGTGGGGACACCGTTCCTCTTGTGGCACTGTGGCACTATGGCCATGTATGTGGGAGAGCCTGAGTGTGAGGCATGTCTTGGGGTGTCCTAAGATTCTGGGGTCTGGGTGTCCTGCACTGTCGGATATTTAGTCTCATCCTCTGCTGCCTGGATACCATCCCCAGGGTCTTGGCACCAGTACCTTGGGAAGCCCCATGTCACATGGAATCTGACCAGGGAGTGTCTCTGTTCTAACTCCTGTGTCCTCCTCAGCGGCAGGGCCCTGAGCTCCAGCAGGCCTTCCCTTGGGGCATGCCTGTGTATGGACAGAACAGATGAGGCAGGACTCGCCCACCAAATGCAACCTTGCAAACAGGGTCAAAGCCTCCACCGGTGGCCTGTCGTTCTACCAGCCAGGGCTGGACCCTGGGGTGCTCTGGCCAGAGACTGGGGCTCAGGGTCTTTGGCAGAACTATCCAGGGGCTGGTATTAACCTCCCTGCTCAGCTCTGTGGACACCACATGGGCTCTGCCCTGCCTGGTCATGCCCACTGCCACTTTACCAGCCGAGGGAGGCCGGGTGGAGGCCGGGGAGTTAGAGTCCAACCCAAAGAGAAGCCTGTGCTTGCCGAGGCTGCAGCCATTTGATGTCTAGGCTCTGGACTGCTAGACAGCACTGCTCGGTGCTCCAAAGAAGCCATGGTCCAGCCCAGGAGTAATGATCCCTCCCTCTCTCCTCCCTCTGCCCTAGAGGGGCACCCAAACTGGGAAAGGCAGGAGCCCTGAGCCTCGTGCAGAATGTCAGTTTTATGAGGACCAGGCATTTCTGCATCTGCCGGGAAACTGGGCTTGGGGGTTCATGGTGGTTTTTCTAAGTGAGGTAGCCCAAGAGGTCTGCACATCCCCAGGAGCCCAGGAGGGCACAGAATGGTATCTCAGGAAAGCACAGCAGAGGGCCTTCCTGCCTGCTGCCTGGACTCGCACCCCTGTTGACGACCTTCGACCTAGGTTGTCCCTCTCTCCAGAGGGGAGCTGAGAATCAGGGGAGAGGAGGGCCATCCAGAACTCCCCTTCTCTGGCCACCTTCCTGGGCTATCTTCACAAAACATCTATGAGAAGATGGGTGCTGGGGACTGGGGGGATTAGGATCAGCTTGGTATGGGCAACAGGGGGGAGCTGTAACTGGGGCATCTGGGTACAGAGCAGGACAGAACTCAGGACTGCTATCTAGCAGTCCAGAGCCTGGACACTCTGAGCTGCCTCCTCCCAGGTATGGGCTGGGTGGCTGGGCTTCCTTTCTACCCCTCTGGGCAGGCAGCAGGGAGCAGGAAAGAGGGCACAATGGCCAGGAAGACAATGGTTCTCTGTCCAGCAGGTAAATGCTGTGAAGGCAGGGGGGGTGGGCCCGGCAAGGCCATGTCCATTGCTGAGGTTGGAGGCCCTGCCTGTGTCTGGGGTCAAGGAGGGAGCCAGGAAGCTCAGTGGAGTCCTGTGACCCTGCAGGAAGGTCTCCGAAGACCATAGGGCCCTCTGAACCCCCAGCCTGGTCTGGGGTGGGAGGACTGAGACCAGGAGAGGGAAGGTGGCAGTCTCCGCACATCCAAACGGCCTCCTGGCCAGCCATCCCTGTTCCCTCAGGACACCCCAGGCCTCAGCTCGGCCTGCCAGGCCCCTCTCCGGCCACGCTGCCTTTCCCGGGTGCCCGCCAGGGACTCAGGGTGGTGGCTTGATTGTGTGGATGGGAGATGATTTTCAAGGTGAAATTTCTAGTTCAGTTCAGTCACTTTCGTTCAAGGCAGCGCACAAAATGTCATCCCCGCCCTGTTCCGCGTGCCGTGTGCCGCTCTCCCGTCGCATTTAAATTTACTCCACTTTCCCTCCCTGACACCTGTTTAAATCAATATCTTCCTCTCCAGGTCGCGGGGAGAATGTGCCCGGCTCTCCACACAGCGCTTCTCAAATCCACTAAAATCAACACAATAATTGAAATATTTTCAAGCTGATTACACCGCAGCCCGAGGCTAGCCTGGTTGCTAAGGGTGAGCTCCGCGGTTGCTAGGGGGAGTAAATCATCTTGCATTATTTGATTTTTGTTATAGATATGAAACCGCTACTCCCGCGATTAAATGTCTCTCAGCCTAACACCTATGGGACCTGGGGAGAGAGAAGAGAAAGGCACCAACCTTGACCCTGTCAAATAAATATCTCTAACTTTTCCTGTCCTCAGGCTTCCCAGCCAAACCTGTCTGTGGGTTTTTTTTTCTTCCCTTAACCTGACTTTAAATAACAAAGCTATGGGGACAGGGAGATGAAGAGAGGAAAGACTGTCTGTTCTATTAACGGTGCTCAGCGTGGACCTCGCCATCCATCCCAAAGCTGGCGTGCAGGCACGGCTTTGCCGCACGGACAGCCTCTGGATGCCGGCTGCCCCGGGCCCGCTCCCCTCCGGCCCCAAACTCAGGCCAGGCCAGGCCTGTGTCAGCTTGGAGGGCCAGGCACTCCTGCGGGCTCCCCGCAGACCAGAGCAGGGTGCAGGACTTGTCTCCTCCCGCTTGACCCCTGCCTGCTTCCCTTTTTCTTAGTGAATTGGACGCAGACCTGGACTTGGGCTCCGTCGAGTAGAGTCAGGCTGTTGTCCCAGCATGAGACCGAAGGTCACCCAGTCCCAGGATGGTGGGACAGAAAGAACAGGCTCGCTCTCTCCTCTGACGTCAGGCCAGCAGGACAAAGGCCCAGAGAGGCCTGCCGAACCCCTTGGTTGACCCACAGTTCCTGCTGTAGAAGGCAACCCAGGGAACACGGTGGGGCGACCTCTCCCATACCTCTCCCATAGCCTCTCCTCGGGGAGCTGGTCCTCCCTCCACATCCCTCCTACCATCCCCGGAGCTCAGTCAGGCACCCGAAGCCACACCCTCCCCCCAGGCTGCCCCAGCCTGCATCCTCAGAAAAGTGGAGGTGTCCCTGACCAGCTGAGGCCGCAATGCTGAGCTGTAAGTACCTCTGCATGAGCCGGCTGTCTGGCGGCAGGTGGGCGGGGAGGCTGCCCTGCTGGGACCCAGCCAGCTGTTCCCATGAATGAATCTGAGTAAATTAACAAACAGCACACAAACCTGTCAATTGAATCATTCTTGATGACTCTAAGTGCCTGGTTGGCTGGGTGGGGCCTCACCCCTGCCCATGGCAAGCTGGGAGCACTCCCGGGGTGGCACCCCAGCCCTGCCCGGACCCTCTGTGGTTACTATTCCTAGCCTGCCTTTTGGGTGACCCAAAGTACCATTCTCACTGGGCTTGTCCCTTTACTGAGAGCTTCCTGGCTCCCCAATGTCCAAGCAGTGCCCTAAAGCAGGACTCAGCTTCCAGCCTGCCACTCCCTGTTGCCCCCAGCACCCCCAAAACATGGGAGCTACCTTTGCGGCTCTCTCTCCCATTCTTTGGGGCTCAATTCTGGAAGTCATTGTTGACCAGTCCAGGCTGCCTGCTCTTCCCCTATCTCCCACCACCTTTTTACCCTAGATTTTGATGCTTTTTCACCCGAGCTTGCCCTCACTCCTGAGGGGTGGTCAGTGTGGGCACTGTCACCATTTCACAGGTGCAGAGGTTGGGGTGAAGCGAGGCCTCCCCTGGTCACCTAGCAGGACACCAGAATAGACACCCTCCTTGTCAGGGTTGTCTGGACCCCTGCACAAACCCAGCACACACTGATCACATCATGGACCCTCCCTGGTGTCCAGACGCCCCTCCCTGGGTATCACTGAGGTGATACTCCCTTCTGGGCTTGAGTGCTATGCCCCCTGAGGTCCTGTGGTTTGGGTTGTAGGAGGAGGACCTGTATATACCCACATTCACTTTTCTAGCTGTCCTTGGAGAACAGAAAATTTGGGCTGCCCTCAGTTTACAGCTGAAGAAACTAAGGTTCAGAGAGGGCCAACCACCTGTGTATTAGGGGCCCACAGCCAAGAACAGGGGCCAAAGTTAGAGGAGGTGGCAGGCTTTGCTGCATCATGGCCGTGGACATGGAAGATGCACCTCGGAGTCCAAATACTAAGGAATGAGTGAGATTCTGACTTCCAGCTTCAGGGTCAGAATGTTCTAGAATGATTGAATCAGGTCCTGGAACATCTGAGCCATGGGAAAGTGCCCTGGGATGGGGACAGAGAGCATGGGGCCCCATGGGACGATGTGGAAGTCTAACCCAAGGTCGAAGTCAGGGGCATCCTCTCTCACCGACATCTCAGGCTGTGCCCTGGTCTTCCTCAGAGCCCGCAGTCAGCAGAGGCCACATCCCTCCCATTCCATAGAGGAGTGCCTGAGGCTGGCCTTGCTGGGACCTGGCCTCTACCACCCTGCTCCATACAGGCACTGCCCCCCTTCCCCATGGGGATGGCTGCAGAGAGGCTGGGGAGCCCTTTGGCCGCAGAGGGCAAGGCGTAGCTTCATACTCCTCCAGCCCGGTGTTCTTGAGGAAAGTGCCAACCAAGCCTCAGCTTCCTCCCTGTGAAGGAAGGAGCTGATAGGAGGGTGGAAGGGGGGAGAGGAAGTGCTTGAGTAGCCACACAGTCAATGCAGGTGCTCAGTGAATAGTCACTGTTGCTCTGGGGTGTCCCTAAGTCCTGAGGCCTGGAACAGGGGTTCTTTGCCCCTGCGAGCATTTGCCTCAAGGCCCACATTTGCCTCCTTCCATGTCCTCTACTTGGGGCGACACTTCTACCCCCCAGCCCCTCAAACTCCTCATCCCTCAAGGCCTGCTCTGCTACCACCTGCTCTGGAAAGCCTTTGCTGCCATCCTGGATTCTCAGGGCTCCAGGGCAAGCTTCTATGAGGCAGGCATGATGGTTTAGGGACCTGCAGGGCCCCTAAGTCAGGAGCCCCTAAGGGCAGGGGCCACATATGATTCACATGTGTCCCAGCACAGCCGGTCTAGAGCTGGGCATGAAGTTGGTACTGGTGACTCCTCGCCAGAAGCCCCCTAAGTGGGAACAGCCTTCTCGGATTCATCTAGCACAGCCCTGGGTGGGCTGGGGGTGGGCTCCCCTCTGCTGCAGCCTGGCTGGGGTTGCAGGGGAGTATTGGCTACATTAGCTTTAGGAGGCCTCTCCAGGCCAGATGTCTGATCTCTGCAGACTCAAGCCTTGGATATTGGATGAGCTTATGGGGCCCAGTGGTGGTATAGATTAGACGTGGCCAAGAGAGGGAAGAGGAGCTAGAGAAAGGGTCCTTAGCTCTGGCCATAGAGCCCAGCATGTGGTCTATAGTGGCATGTCAGGGTGTCAGCCCCACAGAGTGCTCGGGGCTCTGAGCTTCCAGCCTAGCAGAGGGGAAGATACCCTTTGGCCCAGATACGGGCCCTGCCTGTCTTTCCCCCACTCTTGGTGAAATTGGGCTAGAGAATCCAGTCCTCACCAGGGCCTCGCAGCCTCCTGACCCTGCTGCAGGATCTGCACCCCAACCAAAGACATGCTATGTTTCCTGGAATCCTTCAAAACCCTGGTTCTGGTCTCCAAAGGACTGTTCCTAGTGCCGAGTGGGCTGTGGGCCTCAGAGGAAGTTGGGCATCCTGTCGCCCCGGGAGCCTGGGGAAAGCCCCAGAGCCCCCTCCTGTTTACCAGGCGGCCACCTCCTGCCCTGCCAGGCGGCTGGGACCCTCCTTGGCCATTGAGCAGAGCCATCTGCCGCCAGAGCGGCGAGTCTCCGGGCAGGAGCCGGGCGACAAGCTGGAGATGTGTCAGCGCACTTATCAGCAGAAAGCAACATCTGCCTTCCCTGCCACCAACAATGGTAGGCCATTTAGTCTGTCCCCCTCCTCCCTTTAGCTGCAGACAACAGCTCCCTGTATTATATTTTCTCACTCAATTAGCACTATCATCCTGCTGAAATAGAGGCCAATTTACCTATAATGACATCATTGTTAGGGAAGTGGCGCGGGGCTGGCTGTCACCAGGTTGTGGAGACAGGTCCGTCTCTCTCCACTAACCCTGACAGGGCCAGGACGGGGAGCGGCGCGGGAAGGGATGGGGTGCCGGGCGGCCTATCGGCGGCCACCCCGTCACCTCCGACCACAGACATTGTTTCCGACAGTTCTCAGGAGCAGTGTGGCGGAAAATTGAGTCCAGATTCATTAGGTTTTTCAGTGTGCCGCTCAAGTCAGTTAAATTGATACATTTCCTAACGAAATTGAAGTGCTTTGTGCTGCCAGCGGAAAGCCGGGTGACCGGCCTCGGCCCGCTGAGCAGCAGAACGAGCTGACGGATCCATTAGGCCGCTCCCAGCGCCGGCCCCCTCTCCTCCATTCCCGGCCCACGCTGTAAATCTCCGCCAATTTCGGGCCTAATCATCATTATAAACCCTTCCCCTGCCCGCTCCCGCGCCTGCCCATCCGCACCTCGCTCGCAAAACAGCCCATGGCGTGCTAATCGGGCCGGCTGCAGGGTCAGCATCCCTGCTGATTCCACAGGGCCCAGAGGCCCAGAGACCCCAGGTGGACAGCTCAACATAGGGGCCTTGAGTGGTATCTGCTGGTGGATTGTGTGCCCATTTGACAGGTGGGCAAGCTGAGGGCAGAAAGTGCAGCTCAGGTGCAAACACAGCATCCAGGTTGCAGGGACCTGGAGGTCTTGGTTTCCAACTTCTTCTTCTTTTTAATTGAGTTTCACACAGAAAGTTCATGCGACAGAAAGTTGTGACTAGTTGTTATACATGTACACACCTGGGGAGCCCCCATGATGAAGAGCAGAACATTCCAGCACCCCAGCAGGCCTCCTCTGCCCTTCCCAGTCAGGACACCCCAACGGGTGACTGCTATTCTGATTTATCACTTTAGATTAGTTTTGCCTGCTTTTGAACTTCACTTAAGTAGAACCAAAGTATGTTCTTTTGTGTCTGCCTTTTTTCACTAAAGTCACTTTGTTGTATAATTCCTAGTTAGTTCTTGACCACTGCTATGTAGTATTCCACTATATGAAGCATAGCGGTAGGCATACCCATCTGTAGGTGTCTCCATATTTGTTTTTAATTGAGACAATGCTGTATATGATTAAGAGGTATACGATCCACCTCCTCAGATGCACG
The DNA here is from genome assembly GCF_014898055.3 of Talpa occidentalis. NCBI lineage: Eukaryota > Metazoa > Chordata > Mammalia > Eulipotyphla > Talpidae > Talpa > Talpa occidentalis. Next base: position 72,505,151 of record NW_023601212.1, on the reverse strand, counting down.
TTACCACGCCACACCCACCAAAGGCACCCACAGTCCTCCACCAGAGTCTCAGGCCTTCTCCCCACTATGTCCCCCCTCTGCTAGCCTCAATTCCACAGGCAGACTTCTAGGGTTTGTTATCAGTTTGGTTTTGCCTGACCATTTGTTTCGTTTCTCTATATGCCACATATATAAGTGAAACCATCCGGTATTTGTCTTTCTCCTTCTGACTTGTTTCACTTAGCATTCTCTCCTCGATTTCCATCCATGTTGTCCTAAATGTCAAGAGTTATCTTTCATTTAATTGCTGAGTAGTATTCCTTTGTGTATATATTCTACTCTTCTTAATCATCTGTCCTTGGGCATATAGGCTGTTTCTGTAACCTGGCTATTGTGACTAGTACTGCAACGAGCACAGGCATGCATATATTCTTTCTAGGTGGTGTTTTTGTGCCCCACCTAGGAGTGGACTTGCTGGATCATATGGTAGAGATATTTTTAATATCTCTCTCTCCTCTCTCCTCTCCACCCCTCCCTCCCAACCCCTCCTACTCCTAGTGGGAAGGCAGCCACAGTAATGAGGCTCCTGTGAGGAGGGTGCCCAAGGCCAGCAAACCTGCTGCACCACAGAGCTTGGGCAATCTGCAGGTTTCAGGAAAGGCTGGTATAAGTTCTGTGTTGTTGACTTGGGCTTGGTTTTCCTTGTATGTACATAGGTAGGGAGATAAATGTGGACACTGTGTGTCTGTGCAGTCCATCCCCACTCTGGACAACACCTGGGAGGTCTGGAGACAGCAATGTCTCAGTTGCACCCGCACATCCACGGCCCCAGCTGTGGTTCCTAAGCACCATCTCTGCTGAAGGGAAAGGGCCAGGGTGGGGCAGGAGGGAGATGAGCCTGGCATGGCTTGTTCGGGAAACAGGTGGGCTGAGCATGAGGGAGATGCGTCTGGGGGTTCAGGAACCAGCCCCCAGGGGCAACACTGGTCAAATGGGGACGATTGGAGCACCAAACAAAAAAGGGTGATAATCGTGAAATGGAATAGCCACCCTGGGGTCCACAGTGATGCAGATGAATAGATGAATAAACACATGGGGAGGAGGAAAGATGGGATTTGAAAATCACCATTTGTCACCCATCACAGTAATAATTGTCCCGGCAAGAATCAACAATGGACATTAAAACTAGTGAGCGGTGTTTGATGAGGAACATCACCCGACAGTTTCAAAGTGTCTCCCCATCCCATCCTGGCTCTTGCCACGACGGGGGGATTGGTTTACTGCTGGAAACCTGGCAGACATGGCGTGGACCAGGTGACCACGGTGAGTGAGCCTCTTAACAGCGGACAAGTCCTGTTTCCTGATGGGACACTCTGAGGACCGCATCGGCCTGAGCCAATCCTGCCAGAAGCGCACACCCTCGGTCTAATCACGAGGAAGCAGGCGGCAAACCCACTCTGAGGGATATTCCTAAACAATAGGCCTGCAGTCTCTGCAGGTGTCACAGCTTCCTAAGTCGGGGAGAAACTGGGAGGATGAAGGGGCCTGGCAGCCAATCTGGGCCCATCCACTGCCTGCAAACTGCTGTGACGGGTACCCTGGAGACAGCTGGGGAGACTTGGAGGGAATCTTCTGGGCAAAGAGATGGGAGTCCTGTACTTCTCTTGCAAGTTCTCTGTTTGAAATTCGTCCAAAATGGAAAGTTAAAAATAAGCTATAGAAAACATCGTGCTCAGTGAAAGGAGCCAGACATAGAAAGCCATATAGTGTGTGATTCCATTTGTATGAAAAGTTCGGGAGAAGCAAGTGCACAGACAGGAAGCTGATTGTTGGTTTCCAGGGCCCTGGGTTCGGGGAAGGTGGGGACTTACTGATACATGAATGGCGTTTACTTTGGGGGTGACGGAAAAGCTTGGCAACTACATAGAAGTGGTGGTTCTGAAACATTGTGGATCTACCAAATGCCAGTGAAATTATTCACTTTAAAATGATGGCATTTATGTAATATGAATTAGAATCAAAACCTATGGGACAGAAGAGTGCAGACCTGACACTGACACTCCCTGGTTTAAAGTTTCAGGACCCCAAGGGCTGCTGGGTCCCCTGACCTCTCCTCTTCCCCACATCCTATCCTGCTCCAGGGCGGGCCTTTGCACATGCTCCCTCTCTTTGCCTGCTGGACTACCGCTCCTTCGGCTCTCAGCTGCCTCTCCACTCTGTCCGGAGAGCACCTCACCTACCCCTGCACAGCTCATCACAGGGACTCTCTGCTTAGCCTTTGTCTCCTCTCTGTCAGGACCTGAGCTACAGCATGCTCGCGTGGGACCCAAGACAAGGGAAGAAATTCACAAATATTCACAACACAAGCGAATGATGACGCAGGACCCGCAAGGAGAAGGCCCCCAGGATCAGGTGGTGCATGCTCCAGGGTCCAGGCTGAGGGGACTTCATACCCAGGCAGTTGAATGCCTGGGGCTATGGGCCCAGGGGATGGTCAATGCTCTCCTCCTAAGGAAAGAGAGCAGGTCTGGGGTGGGGGAGCGGGTAGAGGGGGAAGGTGCTGGGGGCCCTTTTGGGAAAGGGGTGACACTCGGTGCCTGACCCTGCTCTCTGTGCCCACCTTGTTCCTTGGTTCTGGAATCCTAGAAGAATTAATATGCAGTTCTGGAACCTCCCAGGATATGAGCTGGGCAGGTGATCGGCCTTCCTTGCCTGACACTCAGGTGAGTAAGAAGCTAAGAGCGGGGGAAAGTCCACGAAGTGTCATCTGGCAGGAGTATCAAGGGGACAGCCTAGAGCTACCCAGTGCAGTGGCCATTGGCCACTTGTGGTGACAGAGCACCCACAACATGTGGGGCCAAGGGAGACTTTCAGGAAGTGTGGTTTGCCCCAGAGCCAAGACTGAATTGAGAATGTAAATGGTTTTGTTAATATTTTTATATTATGTACATGGATATTTTTTGTGCATTTAGATAAAATATATGATTTAAGTTAATTTACCTCTTTTTACTTTTTTTTATCACAGCTACTTGAATATTAGAAATAACTTATGTGTCTGACATTTCTTTTGGTTGACACTGATGGAGAAAAGGAAGAAACAGACACAAAAGTAAAAAGTTAGATCCTTTGAACTTAAAATCACCTACATGAAAGAAAAAGAAAAATACCAGATGGTCTCACTCATAGTAGGAATTTAGGAAACCTAAATAGGGGACCAGGAAAAATATTAATTATAATAAAGTAAAAATCAGAATCAATAAGCAACTATAATCCAGAGACACACATGGGGGGGGGGGGGAGGGGAGGAGGGAGTAGGATCAAAACAAGTGGAAATTGTATGGGGACTCTAACCAAGATCAACATGCATGCATTGTGCAAAAATGAAAAGTGATGTAAAAAATATATAAAATTTAAAAATTAAAAAAAAATTGGGTTGTTTAAATTAACTTGATGTTCATAAAAGTCATAAAAGTCACCACTGAAACCCTTTAAAAGCAAACAATGCAGCATAATTGATTCCAGAACATTTCGTCACTTCAAAAGACACCCTGTCCCTGTTAGCAACCCCTCCCCTCTGCCTTCTCCCCTAAGCCCCCCATAACCATGAATCTATTTTCTGTATCTGTGGATTTGCATGTTTTGGACGCTTCATCTAAATGGAATCGCACAGTCTCTTGTGACTGGGACAGTGTTTTCAGGGGCTGGAACCTGTGTCAGTGCTTCACCCCTTTTTATGGCCAAATAATGTTCCATTGGATGGATGTACTGCATCCTGTTTACCTGTTCATCCCAGACATCTGGACTATGTTTACTTTCTGGAGATTGTGAAGAGCTGCTATGAACACTTGTGGACAACTTTTCTTTTAAACATCTGATTTCAATTATTGGACTAAAGCTTTAAATGTTAAAAACTATAATTATGAAAACAAAGCCAGTGTTCTGCCTCCAGCTCGGGGTGGTGTCCTCACAGACAAGGTCTTGGCTGGGTATCCATTCCACCATCCACACTTAAAAGCCACCACCATGTGCTCTGCCCAAAGTCAGATAGGAGTAGGGTCCACAGGTCACAAAGGCCTCTCCGCCAGTGGGGGCACTGGGCCTTGTCCTGAATACAGTCAGGGGTCAGTCTGTATGAGGGACCAGAATCCTCTCAGTGGAAACTGGGCTCTGGGACCCAGGATCTGGGAATGGGGGGTTGCCATCAGGGCTGGGGGTTGGTTGCATGAGAGTAGAATGGAAACACCAAGAAATTCTTTTGAGCCTGGGAGGCATCTTACTGGGGGTGATCCATGCCCCTGGAGTGGGGTATAGGACTTGGAGTAACCAAGGCATCAGGAGTGGCTGAGGGCTTGGACTTAGAGCTCAAAACTGCTGTTTAGAATCTTTTGGGATCCTGGAGGCAGCCAGGGCTGGGGTGGGTGCAAAGGAATGACCCTGATACCTATTGCTGCATCTAAAGATTATGGGGGATCAGGAGATCTCACCCCTCCAGCCTCAGCCATCCTATAGGGGTGGGGCAATGAGCCAAGGGGTGTTTGCGTCCTGCCACCTGCTGGGCAGAGTGGTTCCTTCAGGCCTGGTGCTGTCTGGGCACAGGTCCCTGCTCCACCCTGCTCAGACTAGCACCCTGTGGTTGCAAGTTGCAGCCTCCTGGGCACACAGCCTCTGGGGCTGCCTTGGACTGACCAGGGAGGGGGATTGATGAATGGAGCTGGGGTGATTTTCCTCCCTGCTCTACACTTCTGCTCCTCTGGTTGTTAGGGCTTTGGGCTAGGTCACAAGGTAGTAACTAATAGAGAACTAGGGTCAATGCATCTCATTCTAGGGCATTGGTGGATGGTCTCCCAGCTGCAAGCCAGCCTGGAGATGGGCTGCAGAGACCACCCAGATGTTGTTCCTCCCTTTGGAAGCCTCCCATTCTGGGGCAATTAAACCCCCAAACTGACTAAGATTGTATGGCAGGAAGCAGGGGCATAGGCCAGGGAGAGTTCCTCTTCAGCCAGAGAGACTGAGAAGAGTCATCTGGCCTAGGTCTAAAATATGGTGGGCAAAAAACAAAATGAACAGGCCACTATAAATCGGAGACATTTTGCAGGGGAAGAGAAGGGAGAGAGGGATCAAAACAGGGAGGAAGAGCACAAAGAACTATGGTGATGGTGCATGGGTGAATGGGTAGTGAGAACTCTACGGGGACTACACCTGAGAGGAGAAAGCATACATTGTATAAAAAGGAAGAATGATGTAAAATACATAAAATAAAAATAAGCAAAAGATGGTGGGTCCAGGTAACACATGGGGTGAAGTGTGCCCCGACAAAGGGACAGCTGGTACAAAAACTCTGAGGCAGAGGTGTTCAGGGGCAGGTTAAAAGCAGCTAGGGAACACCATGGAGTTTTGGGGGCTGGCTCAGTCCTGGCTGCAGCTCTGGGGTTAGGGAATGAGTGACCTGGTCAGATCTGCTGGGTGTGAACCACGAGGAAAGGCCCTCTGGGGTCGTGGGGTCCCTGGAGAGGTGCTGAGAGTCTGCGTTGGGGCTCTGGGGCATGGGACTGGGCAATGCAGTGTGTCTGGAGGAGCCATTTCCTCAGCAACCTCAGCAGGCCTAACCCAGAGCGGCCGTTAGATTGTTAACTCGCCCCGTTAACTCACCCGCCCACCCCACACTCAGGCAGACAATTGTTTACACGCTGCAGAGTGACCCAGATGGAAATTTATGGTGTCCGGGAAAGAACGTCTCACTAGGGTTCCAGCTAGACGGGGTGAGAGAACAATATTTCCCATCGAAGGGAAGTGCAAAAGCTCTTAACAAATCGATAAGCCTCACTCTGTCAATAAACCAGAGACTGTGCAGAAGGGAGGTGGGAACCCCAGCCCGCCCACCCGGCCACTTAGGCTTCTGGAGGGTGGGGGTCCCGTGCGCAGGCTCGGTTGTGCCAAATCCACCAGATCAGGGGTTGTCCTGCCCAGAGCAGAATGGGGGCGCTGGGTGTCCTCTGTGCCTCTCTAGAAAGGACTGAGGGCTTCCCAGTGGACCCGGCTGGGAGTTGGTGGGGCCAGCAGTGGTTTGGGCTCACAACTTACCTTCCAGATGGAGGCTGCCCATGTTGCCACTCCTTGCTCTGGGACTGCTCTGCCTCAGCTGTAGTAACTACCTCTCTGGGCCCCTCTGCCTCTTACCCTGGGTCATTGCTCACAGCCTAGTTTCCTTCTCAGCTCTTTCCACTGGACCTCTAGGAGGTCCAGGCTTGTCTCTGATGGCATGACACAATGATGGCATGACATGGTGTCCAGGTGTCCAGTGTGGCTTTTCAGTCATTCAACAAATACTCTGGAGGCCTGCCCTGACTTAGCACTGTCCTGAGTATAGGGGATCAGCAGTGTGCAGGAACAACAGGGCCCCCACCCTTGTGGGGAGACACATCTGGGGGCCAAGTGCATGATGAGCAAGAGGTACATGAGGTAAGAGCATGCAGTTGAGGGTGGTCTCAGGAGGTGACACTGAGACAGGAGGCATCTGACAACCCCGGACAGAGAGGGCCAGTGTGCAAAGTCCCTGAGGTGGGCAGGAGCTGGAGATTTTAGGATCAGGGAGGGGCCAGCATGGCCAGAAGGGAGTGAGGTCAGGGATGGAGGGTGGGATAAACAGAGACAGAGATGGAGATATGGAGAGGCAGAGATACAGGGAAGTGAAGAGACAGAGATAGAAAGACCAAGACAGAGAGGAAGAAAGGTAAGACAGTGGCAGGCAAATACTGAGAGGAAGGATGATGGGGGTGGGGGGGGTGTGTTTGAAAAGTACAATTCTATTTTGCATTGATTTGGTTGAGGTGCCTTTTCACAAACAAAAGAGTCTGTCCAGTAGAAATACCATTCAGCCACATTTGGAATTGTTAATTTTCTAGCGGCCACATCAAAAAGAATCAAGAGACAAGGTGACATTTACTTGAATGATGTATTCTGTTTAGCCCACTGTTTTCATCTTAACACCTCAATATAGAGTATCCGTGTAACATGGAGAGTATCAGTGAGATACTTTGCACTCTTTTTTGTGTTAAGTGGGAAATTTGTGTGTACTTTACTTTCACAGTGCGTTCACTCGATTCAGACCTCCCTTCTCAGGGGCAGCGAGAGGTCATCCTACACCCCATGACTTTGTGTGTATCGGGGACATTGTTTTAGTTTTCCAATTTAAGTTGTTTAAAATTAAAATAAAGGGCCTCCCTGGTGGCACAGTGGTTGAGCGCTGGGTTGCAAAGCTGTCCGCAGCCTCTGCAGCGCCGGCTCAATCTCCGGCCACCGGGTGAGGGTCCCACATGGAGCGCAGACCTCTCCTGCCGCCCGCTGCTCCCCTCAGCAGTGTACTTCCTCAGTCTGCCTGTTCTGCTCTCCACTCAGTCTCAGAAGGAAGGGCGGAAGCTAAGAGCCCGGGTGGGGGTGGGGGAGAGCTGGGTGGGGGGTGTCCTGGGGGATGACAGCTATCAGCTGACCAGATCAGAGGCTGCTGAGAGGTCCAGTGTGATGGGACCTGAGAATTGACCATCTGGGCTCCAGCCTGGCCTTCATCGGCCGGCGGGAAAGGGGTGTGTGGGCTGGCAGGGTCCGAGTTGAACTCTGGAGACCCAGCATGGATTCGGCTCTTTGAGGAGTTTGCAGTTTGAAACTGAGAGGTGGGGGAGGGGCCTGAGTGGCCCAGGGCCAGCATCTTCATTCTCCTCCTACTCCCATCGAGACTCCCTATCTGTCCACCTGTGATTTCTGCCTTACTGGAGTCCCTTTGGATTCTTCAGGCCTGGGTGGGGGGCTGGGGGACTGTCCAAGAGCAGGAGGTTTAGTTGTCAGGCCATCTGAGTCCTGGTCAACCTTGTGACCCTGGGCGTCCCTGGCCTTCCTGAACCTGTTTCCTTCCATGTCTAATGGGCATCAAGGCTCAGTGAAGATCTTGTGAAATGCCAGGGAAGACAGAACACCTGCCTGTTTGTAAACTGTAGAGAGCTTTGTGCATAACGGGTGGAACCGTGGGTCTGTCCAGAGTGAGACAGCACAGGCTTGCCCCTCCCCTTCCCTCGCCAGGGCAGAGTGTGGTGGGCTGCCTGCCCAGCCTGCCCCGGGGGACACCACGTGGCCAGGACGTGGTGCTCTGACTCTGCTTTCCATCTGGTGTGACTTGTCTCTCTCTGAACACCCCCACCTCCTGCGGTTCCCGCCCCCTGCTCAAGGAGTGGCCCTCACAATGCCCAGGCAACTGGTGGACTCTGATCTGCCCAGCACACGGGCTGTGGGGAGGCATGCAGCGTCGCTTGGCCTGGACACAGGCTGGTGGCCCCACTTAGACATCTGCAGCCAGGCCCGCCAACAGGGGCCGGAGAGGAGCCAGGTGGGGGTCTGTGGACATGGCCACTCCCTTCCCACAGTGCCCACCCTGGGCGAGAGAAGCCTGTGTATGGAGCAGGCTGACACCCAAACTTGAAAGCATGAGGCAGAGAAATCGGGCTCCTTTGAAACCTCAGTGGGTCTGTGCAGGGGACCCCTTGGGGTGGATGTCTCACAGACTAGTGGCCCTCATTCATTTTTTTCCCTAGGATCCATGAGCCATTATGATGGTGACTATACTGGGTTCTCTGCAATATGGGACTTGGCTCCCCTCAAGGCCTCTGAAGGGGGTTTGGTGCTGGGGAAAGTGTCTGTATCCCAGCAGGGACTGAGGAGTGGCCCTCCTACTGACAGAAATCAAGCCCCTGCCACCCACAACCCAAACCTCACCCCCTTCATTAGGAAGGTGGAGAATCCGGTGTCCATTGGGGTCAGGGAAGGGCTCGGGGTCAGGGAAGGGCTCAGCATATTGGAGTGGGGACCCCACTTATTAGCACCTATATCTACCAGGAGGCCCATTGGATCCTCACAACAACTTTAGCCACCCTCTCCTGCCCTATTTACAGATAACAAAACTGAGACTCAAAAGTCCAGGCCTCTAGTATGGTTTCTTCTCCTCTGGCCACCTCCCCATATACCCCACAGCAATGAGCTCTCAGGCAGCCTTCTGGGGGCCTGCAACCCCCTGCCTGCCAGGCTCGTGCCAAGGAGCCTCAGTGCCTAGAAACCCAGGCAGCCAGACGGCTTGTCCTCTGGTTGCCCTGGAGATGCCAGGGAAGCCTGCCTCCCTTGTCCCACTGCCAGTGCTGTGCCAGCCCATTCTGTGCCTGCATCCAGCCAGATTCAGCTCTGGTAATTAAATAGGGCAATTGTCGTCCTGGACTAGGACGGTACATTATTACAGATCTCTTAGCACAGCCCCCAGACCCAGGTGTCTGCTCTGTCTGGAAGCAGGTGGCACCCAGGGCCCTCTGTGACCCCTGAGCTGGGGTGGCACCCTCCCATCCCTGCAGACCTTGGAGATCTGCAGGATGTATGACACCCACCTGGGGCAGATCTTCGGGCTCCTGTCCAGGCCTAGGACTCCTATCCCCTGGGCAGCTCCTACCTCTTTAGTAGAAGCCAAGAGCACCCAAGGATGTCCTTTGCCTGGATTAGCCGTGCCCACGCACCTAAAGAGAGTAAAGCTGCAAATTGGCAGGGAGTGGGGTGTGGCTAGCACATAGCTCTCGTCCCATCTAATTAGCCCCAATATTACTCTAATTCTCCTTAACACTCGAGAGGCCTCTGCCTGGAATGCTCAGGCCCTAATCGAGGCCCCTCTGTCTCTGTTGGCCCCTTCCACTCTCCAAATGCTTAGATGACTCCCCATCAAGATGTGCAATAAAAGCAGGAGGCCCATTTCTTTTTTCTATTTTGAATTCTGTTAACTGACAATTTAACCTAAAATCCTCTGTATTTCCAGCTTGTACAGCTGTAAATAGAGACTGACAGTTTATTTTCACGTCCCGGCTTGAGGGGGGTGGCGGGGGGGAACCCATTTGAAATAAATACTGCGGGTCCCTGACAGACTCCAGACGGGCCGTCGACGCGGGCTGGCAATCTCTGGGACCTGTCACAGTCTGTGATCGGTCTTTTTACAAACACAAACGCTGCTGATTTCTTATCAAATGTAAAACCGGCCCGGCTCTTTCTTAAATGGTTACCACGAGCATGAAATTGACATTGTGAATCACATGTGACACTGGCTTGTCTGGGCTGTAATTGATCGGTGCTTAGGAGCAGGCGCCGGCCGCCTGAGCCCCCTACCCAGCCGAGGGCCTCGCCCCCCGCCCCACTGGCCTAGCCCTGGCCCCAGCGATCCTCGTCAATGGGAGAAAACGCTAAGAAAACGCTTGATTCGTGAACATCGTGCTTCCCCCTCCGTGATCCTCCGAGGTGTCAATTCCAATTTCCACGGCTTCATCATTACGCACATCAAACGGCTGTAATTGGCTGCTACAGAAATTTATCCTCCAAAAGGAGAGAGAGGGGGCAGGAGAGGAGGGAGCGTCGAGGACGGGAAATGGTGGCGGTAATGAGATTTTGGAAGCTGCAGTGCCACCCCTGAGGTTGGCAGCGAAAGAGAGGAGAGGCTGGTGCGCGTGGGAATGCGTTCATTCGCGCTGGCTAACAAAATGCCGTTTGAAAACAAGTCTGTCGGGGTGTGGGTGTCACACAGCAGCCGCAAACACTCAGCGGCGTTCCAGGAACAGCCGGCATCTTTCATTGCCGTTGTCACGGGCACCAGGGCCCACTCAAAGGTCCCCTCCCCCCACTGTATAGTTTGCACAGCTGGGGGTACCCATTCCCATCCCAGGAGCCAGACAACTAGGTCATGACTGCTGTTTTATAGAAGGGGAAACTGAGGCCCAGAGGGGGAAGGGATTTTGCCCAGGTTCCTAAAGCTAAAGGCCCCGGCCTTCTTTAGGGCTTTGCCTCCAAACATCACTGGGGGCTCCTTTGCTGTGGTGTGACCAGCACAGTGCTACTCCTCAGCCCCTTTGTCCATCAGGGACGGCCTGCATTTGGACTGGCCATGAAATCCAAATTGGTTTTCAGGCCATGGATTTTCCCTGGCCTCCTGGGGAGAGAGCGAGTCTGTGAAGAGACAGCAAACACCCCTGCAGAGGCCCTTCTGCTGCCTCTCCAGGCTTTCTCTGGCTGGGCCGGCCACCCCCTTGTCAGCCTCTTCCTGACCCTGTATGCGCCCGGGCCTGGCCCAGCCTCCAACCTGAGTCAGACCCCACTGGCTCCAGGGACCATGAATTCCCACTGCTGAGTGGCGCCCACACTTACCTCCTCTGGGCCCATGAACGGTCCAGCAGCTCCCTGGGCGAGCGTATTTATGTCTCTGTTTTTCCATTTGGATTTTGTGACTGATGAAACAATGATGCTAAATTACACGCGCAGCGATCATGCCTTGCGGCAGGCAGCCTTCCCAGTTCGTAGCTATGTAGCCAGCCTCCTGCAACTGGCAAAGCTGGGCACTTCGCCAGGGCCTCCCCGGTGTCTTACACAGCAGATGGGGAAACTGAGACCACCAAGGAAATCAGTTCCCTGGTCAGGTCCATTATCTAGATGTCCAGGCCAGCATCTCCTCCTGTTACCAAAACCTTCAGAGGCTGCCTGAAGCATCTCAGGAAATCTATTTTGTGGTATAATGGCTGGAAGTTTCTCAGGCCTCTTGAATGGCCAAATTTCTTTTGAATGCCTGGCTTACTTTTCTTTCAACAGTATTGCCATAGATATACTATAATGAAGTGCCTTTCCCTTTTTGCCTCGGCCCCTGGGAAGCTCAGATTCAAATCATAGACACCGATGGTATGCACTTCTGAATGGTGAACCTCACTTCCAGCTTCTCTCCATATTCACCCATCTCAGTGTCATTTATTTTTCTTACTAATTGTTTCAGATCCATTGAGGGAATATTCGACTAAATTTTCGTGAAGGCCTGAACATCACTGGGGGGATCTGGTGTTGGAGGGCCTTCACAGAGGGGAAGTAGTGTCTGTCCCCTCCACCCTCTTCCCACTTACTTACTAGGTGCTAGCCCAAGGACCCTGTGTGGTGTCTGTCTAGTGGGGCTGGCACCACTGTGTGAGCCATGGCAGAAGGGATATTTGGTATTGCTGGTGGTGGTGGCAGTGTTGGGGAGGGGTGCAAGGGAAGCTCTCAGGGAGGGTGATCCACTCTGGTGTTTTGATTTAAACAGCTCCCAGGGAAAAGATGGTAGAAACTGTGAAAGTGTAGGTACTCAAATGTTTCTTCTGCTATTTTCAATGCAGAGCAGCTTCCTAGAGTACTGTATTAAGGATTCTGTGGTCCTGTCTGTGAAAGAGCAACATGATCAATTAGTGCTGTCTGCAGCGGGGGAGCCTGGCTCAGATTGCCTAATGTTTGCCATCCGAGGTTGGTGCTCAGGCCTCCCTGAAGCTGGGCTCCTGTGCTATCCACCACCTCAGTCTCCGTTCTTCCCTTGACTGGGTCAGTGTATGGTCCTCAGCACTGTCCAGTGGGTTAGGGAGGCCATCCTACCCCTGGGAGTAAAGAGGACCAAGGGTGCTAGACCTGGGGTAGTCCAGCCAGAATCTGAGGTAGTGTAGCCAGGTATGCTGAGCTTTGCACTGAGGCCCTATATAGATCCCTGATAGGCCCAGTCAGACAGCTGAGGCCTCCTGTGAATCTGGGAGGTTAGAGCCCCAGGGATCAGACAGCCTGTGTCCTGAGCATGCCTGGCCCAGGGTGACCACATACGGTGCACGTATGTGATGAGCCATTTCCAGTCTGGTCAGCAGGGGACACAGGGGGCATCTGTCCTGATGATCCATGGTGTGCTGTGCAATCAGGCAGGCTCCACAACCTCTCAGGGTCTGGACTGCTTGCAAAAGTTTCTGTGCATCCCTAGAGAATCCGAATGAATAGCATCGGGGGTTGGGGGAGGGGAGAGGAGTAAAGCATAGGCCTCAGCAAAGCTGTGCCATGCTGACCTGTAAATGGCTCAATCCCTGATTCCCTGGTAGAGGTGGGGGCCCAGAGAAGGACAGCAGCTGCCCACAGCGGCACAGCCAGAGAATCTGGAAGCCTCCTGGGCAGGTGAATGGGGCCTCTGGGCCAACAATGGGGATGCCAGCCAATGGGGATGGTGGAAGCTGGGGTGGGCACGCTTGGGAGCTGTCCTCCTGGATCATTCTGGTGGCCTGGCCTCTCTCTTTCATCTCCCTTCCCATCCCACTCCACTTCCTTTCCCAATCCCTCAACAACATGGCTGAGACCATAAGGCCTGGAGCCAACGGCACTGCAGAGAACATCTCCTACAGTCTATCTCCTCCCTCCAAATCTGTGGAAATTGAGTCACAGGGAGCCGGCGGTGGGTGTGAGACTGACCCTTCCTGCTCTTCATGCTGCCCCTCTCCCAGTAGGTCCTGGAGAGGCCCTGAGATGCCTGGATGCTCTGCGTGGCCAGAGGCCAGAACCTGGGGTGGCGGGGTCCCCAGACAGGGCTGAGCAGGCCTCCCTTGCCCCACCTCAGAGCTACCCTAAGATGGGCTGGGCTGGGCTGCCATCTCTGAGAGCATGGGGAAGGGAGGGGGAAAAGCCAAAACTTTAAGGTATATGAACTGTGAAATTAAATCGAAATACTCAAATAAGGAATCGCATAACAACATAAGCAAAGATGTTTACCAGGGCTTGAAGTTAAATACAGATTTTTTTCATAAACCCAAACACAAAATGCAATAAAGTTCTGTGGAATGTTAAATATAATTTACAGTGGAAAGAATGTTCTTGCCGTTATAAACCTGTGTGAGCAGTGTCACTATCTGGGTGTGGGGAAGCTGAGCTCTGCTGGCTGCACTGCTGGGCCTGGCATGGGTTGGCCAGGCACCTGCGACCCGCCAAGGGACCGCAGGGCATAGAGACTGGCGGGATGGCTTTCATTCGCCTCCCCAGAATAGAAGGTGCTGTTGGTTGGTCTGGAGCTGACTATAGCTGCTGCATTTGTCCTATACATGGACGGTGCCATAAAAATCAGACTAGGTAGCACACAGAAAAGCAGTCAGTGAATGGTCATCTAGGTGTTGACTGCTTTCTGGTCCCACCTGGCCTTGGCCCTGGGACCACTCCCACCAACATGGCTAGGTGCTCTGTAGGCCTGGAGGATTCCCCACCAGGACTCTGCAGCCAGAGATTGGGGCCCAAGGCACCCAGAGGCTCCTTTCTTTAAAAAAAAAAAAAAAAAGATTTATTTATGCATAGAAGAGCTGGGATGTAGGTCAGAGGTGCAGGGGGTGAGAGGATTCACCAGAGACAGAGTGGGGAGCATACCAGGGGATCTACTGAAATACACTGCTGAGGGGAGTAGCAGGCAAGATAGGAGAGGTCTGCTACACCATTTATGGGTTAGCTCTCTGACTGGGGATTGAACTCAGGCCATAGAGGTGATAGTGCTAAGACTTAACCCCTAGGCCACCAGGGAGGCCCCTCTTTCTGTTCCTTCCTTCTAGTCAAAACCCCTCACAGTAAGAAGACCCCCTGATAGCCATTTACACTTTTGTTAGAATGAGCTGCTATGCCACCCTCCCTTGGAGAGTTGCCATCTCTTCTGCTGCAGAATATAGAGTTAGACTTTCTGTTGTCCCTGGAAATTCACTGTCATTGGAATGGTTGTAGAGGGGAAGGGAGCTGCCCAGAGTTAAACAACTAATGCCAGTGGGTTCCGACTAGAATTTGAGTTTCCAATCTTCCAGGCTTCTGGGGAGAGCAGTTGCTATCAGAGTTCTAGGGCAGCCCCCCACAGAACAGGGCCACGGTCTGCATTTCATGTGTGTGTGTGTGTGTTGGAGTGTGTGTGAGAGTGAGCATCTATGTAGGTGTGTAGATGTGTGTGAGTGTGTAGATGTGTGGATATTAAGCGTATATAAGTATATGGGTATATATGTGTGTGAAAGTGTATATAGCTATCTGAGTGTGTTAGGAGAGGTATGTTAGTATGCATGTGTCATGCATTGTCTAGGGGATGAGTGTGTACACATCTATGTGAGTATGAGTACACCTGTGCATCATTTGAGGTCACTGTATTCCCTGAGCAGCTATGGGCCCTGCCTGCCTTAACTGTGAGGTGCCCCTTCCAGGAGCCAAACAAGATAACTGAAGACAGGACCTTGGCCTCACTCCCGCCCCAGGGCACCCAGCCTGGCCTATGTAGAAGCTCAGGCCCATGGGGGCTGGGGAAGTATTCCTTCCAGCATTTCTGCTTCCTTCCTTCAAGGTGAGCTAGCTCCATGTGAAATGGAGACCTCTCTCACAGGTGAGCCTTGGACCAAAGATCTCGGGCATAAGGCTGAGGCCAGTGTGGCCAGATGGGCTGTGCAAGGAACTGCCTGACAGGAGGTGGGGAGGTCCCCAGTCATCAGCAGTATGCCCAGCACACCCCCCCAGGTAGGGCCATCCTTCAGGCCAATATTGGGTGGACTCAAAGAAGTGGCAGGGGGCCATCTGCTGGGTGCAGGCTGTATGCTGAGGCCTCGCATCTCCTGTATCCCACCTGGGAGAGGTAGCATCCTCACTGCCTCAAGGGGGAGATAGCAGGGAACTGGGGGATCCAGACACGGACTGGCTGTCCCAATCACAGCCCTGCTGCCCTCCTCTGCTGGGAACTCCCCTCACTCAAGCCCACTCCCCAGTGAAGCAGGTAGGCATCCATCTGCTCAGTTACCAAACGGGTGCTGAGTGCCAGGGCCTGAGCAGGGAGCTGGGAACACCAGGACCAGATGTGGCCCCTGCCCTCTGGGCCCCGTCTTGGGGTGGGACAGAGAAGGCTGTCATGGCTGTGTGGCCAATCGATTTCTGTCCTCATCAGCCAGGCCCCAGGGAGGGGCTGGGTCCAAGATGGGCCACCTGAGTCCCTGGGCCTGGGGGTCTCTGGGGTGTCCCAGCCCAGAGGCAGCTGCCTCTCCCAGTGTCCTGCCTCTGCTGTTTCCCCAGGGCCATGCCCCTCTGCCCACAATCCGCCTGGTCACTCTTAAATCTGCAGGAGGCCGGTGGCATTTCTTCAGACTCCCAGCCTCCTTAATTTATGTTGCTGCTGCTGCAGGGAGTATTTTCTTTAAAAACAGGATGGATGTGAGAAAAACAACAATGCCCCAAAACCACACTTAATGGGTGGGTCAGGCGGGCTCGTTAGCACTGAATAATCTAGCTGCAACCACAGCACTGGGGACAAAAATAAACAACACACAGAGGGGCTTCCGTGCTGGGGTGCACTCACTGCCGCCCCAGTACCCGGGTCCCGGTCAGTGGGGTGTGAGCCTGTCGCCAGGCACTGCCTGCCTCTGCCGCCTTTTCTGGGCACACACCCTGGGAAAGGTCACTGGGAGGTGGCGCGCCTGGGGGGACAGGCCTCCTGGTCCCTCCCAGGGAGGAAACCCTTTGTGGCAAATCTAAATCTAAATCCTGCTGGGTAATTTAAGCCTGCTTCCTCCTGCCAGCCTCAGAAGATGGAGAGCAGCTGGTCACCTCTCCTTTTCTAATAAATCCCATCCGACCGCACTGCTGGGGAGGCACCGCTGGCTCCATGGCCGGAGGAGAGGCCAGATCTCCATCAGAGGGGGAGGCCCAAGTGAGGACCTAAACCCTCCGCCACCCCACTCAGCAGCCACCTTTGTGCAGGTGGAGGGGGACGCTGTGTCGTGGGAGGACCTGGGCCTGGGTGACGGGCCCCGACTCTTTTGTGCAGCCAAGTTCCAGGCGCATTGTGTACTGGGCCGAACTTTAGCTCACAATTTGGGATTAGAGCAAATCCGAGTATTTTTCTGCATGCCTGCCCGCTCCCGGGCGCCCAGAGCCTGCTGGGTAACTGCCTATTATCCGCCGGTTCCACTCCAGTGCCCTCCCCAATAAAACTTTTCATATCCTTATAAACGAACTCGATTGCCGTGTTATAAACATTTACACTGTGCTAACAGATCATCTCCGCACATCAGAATTGGCTAAATTCCCTTTTCCAGATGAATATATTGAAGGAGATTAGAGATATGATAGCTTTTCAGATTGCTGAACCCAGAGAAATTAGTTTAGTGAGCATTTACAGAGGCTAAATTGGAACCATTAAATAGTGGATTAAATT
The DNA here is from genome assembly GCF_014898055.3 of Talpa occidentalis. Lineage (NCBI taxonomy): Eukaryota > Metazoa > Chordata > Mammalia > Eulipotyphla > Talpidae > Talpa > Talpa occidentalis. The sequence goes on along the minus strand of NW_023601212.1, from coordinate 72,488,137 downwards.
GATGGCACTTCCATTGTCTGTCCTTCGGTACCGCTGTAAAATCAATTAGCCGTCACCAGCCCATTCTCCATATAGTGAGATTGTCATCCTCCCTGGAAGCTGATGCAAAACCTCCCAGCGGTGGCAAGGGGTGTGAAAACACACCTATTAGGTGGTGTGGCATGAAATAGCATCAGGGACCTGGCCGCCTCAGCCCTGCCGGCATCACCAGCCTCTACGGGGGCTGTATCGGGGTACGGAGGGCGCTGCCAGTAACCCAGCCAGGGCACCTGGCCCAGTGTAGTTGAGCCCCATTCTCTGCCCCCAGGTGGCCCCATAAAACAAACCAAAGGTGGCACTTTCCTGCAACTGTCACAGAAGGCAGAAGGCACAGAAGGTGCCTGATAGGGGGACTTCAGCGGAAGTGGGGTTCAGGCCATGTAGGAGCCTGATTCTTACCACAGCTCTGTGCTGGGAGCCATTGCTGAGCTGGGAGCCATGGGTGAGGCCTAGAGCAAGAGACCCCGGAGATGCCACTAAAGCCTCACAGCCCTGAAGCAGGCACAGGAGGAAAGTGAGGCACAGCTTGCCCAGGGCATGCACTTCAGCCTGGAGCAGTCATCCTGGACAGAGACCCTGCAGCCAGAGAGTTCTCCAAGAAGTGTGTGTGTGGAGGGGGGTGGGGGGAGGGGTGCGGGGTATGGAAGTGGCAGAAGGGGTGGAGAAACAAGGTCTGGCGAATATGGGGGATAAGTAGGTGGCTCCCCTGTGCTGGGTCCAAGTGAGTGCCCGGCGTGCTTCCTGTTTGGAGGCCAAGGTGTGGGGTGCCTGGGGGAGAGAAATAGGGGGCAAGAAGTTTTCTAGTCTTGGACGAGTATCCCCATTTGTCACTATGGGATTCTAATAAGAACTTGGGGTTAAGTTGTTCACCCCACCTTTACCAATGGGGAAACTGAGGCCAGAGGCAAGAGGTACAAGTCACACAGTACAAGTCACAAGAAGTACAAGTCACACAGTACAAGTGGCTAGGAGTTCCTGGCCCAATCTTGTTTAACACACCTGGTCAGTTTGATTTGACACAACCATTGTTGCTGCCACCATCCCATGGTACCCTGCACCACGCGAGGCACCAAGAGGTCTAAAGGAACGTCCCCAAACTTGCCAGGTACAACTAAATGTAGGACAGGGAAGTACATGGGAGTTGGGGGCAGAGGGCACTTGGGGTCTGGATTGGGGGTGGGCAGATGGCATCCAGGGTAACTGATGGGGGGGCCTTCAGGGAAAGTGGGGTTCAGGTCATGTAGGAGCCTGATTCTTATCCTGTGGGAAGTCTGGGCTGAGGTCTTAGCTTGCCAGGGTGCAGTTGGGGTTGAATGCTAGGTTGGTCCCTCTCTCTGTGCCACCCAGAACCCAAAGATCCCTTTGTCCTGTCAAGCACACTGGGAGCCCTCTTTTCTAGAACTTACCTCAGAGGTTGTCTTCTCCAGGAAGGCTGATCACCCACCTCCTCAATCAGTCAGAACACCCTCCCCTGGCTCCCTTGGACTGCTGGGGCCCCCCCCCGTCATGGTGGTGGTAACTCTGGGTAAGAAATGATCTGCCTGCCATCTACTCTGGGGCCCTTGGCCCCCTTTGAGGAGTGGGAAGGGCTGGGTTCAGCTGTGGTACCCTAGCCACAGGTGCAGATCACTGAGGACATGAAGGGAATGCAGTTCCTTGGGGAGCTGGGGTGCCCAGCCTGGGAGCCCTCAGGGACCCCTGGCCCTTCCGGGACCCACGCCCAGGAGACGGAAGGCCTGATCCAGAGAGCTGCACCTCAAAGGCAAGAGGCCTCGGAAGCTACCTGGGCAGCAGGGTGGGTGCCCTCCAGTGGCCAGAAAGCACACAGGACCTTGGTAGCTGCACAGGAGGTAGGCACCAGGCTCATGGCCACCTTCTCAGGCAAGTGCCCTTTCCACGAACATTCGGAAGCACTCTACAGTGTGAGTTCTTTCCTGGCAGCTGCAAAGGTCACCAGGCCCATTCAGGGGGTCTACAGAGGTGTCCTTCCCACCCATGCCCGTGTGGTCTCCTCCTGGGACTGGCCTGAGCAGGCTCCCGAGGTGCACCGGTAATTGGGACCACACCAAGGCCGTGGGGCCCCTCTCTTGGGGACTTGGTTCTACTGAATGGAGTCTGGAGGTCCAGGCCCTGTGGGGTTGCAGAGAGGATGACATAGCAGGCAGCCAAGAGTGCTGGCAGAGGCTGGGAGTGTGGGCACGTGGGCCAGTGCAGAGGCTCCCCAATTTGTGGGCAGCTGAGTGTTGTGTGTGCTCTCAGTGTGTGTGCACATGTGGATCGGCACCCTGCCCACCCTTCCCTCTCCTCACTCACGTGGACACCTGGGCTACCGTGCGGCAGCTGGGGAGGGGAGCACATAGTGGGGCCACACCGCCACCACCTCTGCAGGCCCAGAAGCTGCTCCAAGTCTGGTCTCCCAGTGCCCAGACAGGGTGGGTGTCTGGAGGCTCAGCAGGATGGAAGGGGGTCAGCAGCAGGCCCTACTGTGTGACTTCCCAGTGTGCGGGCACATGGCTGTTCTCCTCTGGGCTGGGCCGGGGCCTCCTACAGTGTGTGGGAGCACAGAGGCCAAAGGACTGAGCGAGAAAGTAGGAGAGGGCCACAGGCAGGTGGGTGCTGGGACCCTCCCAGATGTCTGCCCGGGGTCGTGTGGATGAACTGCTGGGAGAGAGGCTGAGCAGCCCATCCTGGGAAGCATACAAGCCCCCTGTTGGGGAGAAGGCAAACAGAGTGGGCCCTGGGCAGTGAAAGCTAGGACTCCCTTCCCGGGTCTGGATGCCTAGTGCTGGGCATCTTGGGGGTCAGGGTCCCCAGGCCCTTGCTCTGGCTCCTGCAGGGTCCCATCACTGACTCTGTCTGCACCTTCCTGACCTCTGACCTCTGCCTGCTCTGAGAATTGGCAGCCTTCTGGGCTGGTCGAGAGGCCTCTGTTCCAGCAGATTAGCAGTCCCCCCGGAAAAAAATAACACACTGGTGGGTTTCATATGAGCTCAGCAGGAGGGTGGGAGGCCTCAGAACAGAGAAGCCCTGGTGGCGGGTGGGGCGAGGGCCAAGGGAGGAGCACTGCACTGGTCAGGGGACATAGTGCTGTGGAGCCCATTGGAAATCTGCTGGGAGGTCACAATCAAGACAGAAACTCCATGACCAGCAAGGGCTAGGGCGGAGGCCAGGTCAAGTTAGGCCTATGTGAGATGGGGGAACACACAGGGCATTACTTTTTTTACTGCCACCTTGCATCTCACCCCTCCTCTAAGCCAGGGAAGAGCTTCTCACCCACTTTCTAGATGAGGTAACTGAGGCCCAGGGAAGGAGATAATTTGCCCAAGGTCTCAGATAACAAAGGGGTGGCCCTTCTGGGACAGGAACCCCAACACCCTTTGCTTTTCCTAATGCAGACATCACTACCTCACTTTGCAGATGGGGGAAGTATGGTCCAGAGTGAGGCGGGGCCGCCACAGTCACACAGGAAGCCCAGACATAGTCCAGCCTCCTGCAGGGCTGCTGCCCAAGTCCAGCCCTGTTCCAGGTAGCACCTCGTGGCTAACAGGATGGTTTCTGGCCAGCTGGGGTGGGGGGTGGGAGCAGTAGGGTCAGGTACAGGGGGCTGGATGGGGGATGGGATAGAGAGGCAGGTGAGAAGGCCAGCCACGGGAAGTTCTCATGAATGGAGGTGACCCCAGTCCACCCCCCTGACCACCAGCCTGCCTGGCCACTGACAACTGATATTTAGAGTGACCGGCACATGTGGCCGGCAGCAGGGGTGAAGCCCTGCCCAGGGGAGGGCACTAGGAACCTTGTTCTTAGGCCAGCTCTGCCTGTGGGCAGGAAGGCTCCATTTCTGGGCACCCCTAGAGTTTCCAGGCCTGGATTTTGGGAGTTCCTTGGTTCACAACCCTGAGGAGTTCCGTCCAAGGATTGGCAAGGACCTCCTAGAAGGAAGACCCCAAGCAGGATCTGGAACCGGGCTGTTTGGGTAAGTGACTTTGCCCCTCTGGGCCTTAATTTCTCCTCCTAGATAGTGGACTGAGTCCTCTTCTTCCTCCCCTAGGGGCTGCTGGGAGGACAGCGCATGGGGGGCCCGGGCCCAGTCAGGACAAAGATGAGAATACAAGGTGTGTTGTGGTTGTCACGCTTGTCACAGATGGAGTTTCACGCTTGGCCCCTGGAGAGCAATGGAGGCCTGTGGGGAGGGGACAGGCACTCGGAGCCTTTCATCACCTGGGATGTCGCTCCCCAGTCGGCCGGGACAGTGCTCATTGGCTGTGATGAATGGCTACCAGCTTTGGTTTGAAGGCCTGGGAGAAATGAGCTGAAGCTTGGGAGAAATCAGGCAGAGGCTCGAAGACTTGGGGTGGAAGAGGGAGCTGCCACCTTGAGAAGGACCACTGGACTTTCTGTCCATCTGTTGGTCCAGGCTGCTGTCCTTTCCGCTACAAAGAGAATGCAGCCAGAGGGACTGAAGAATGCTGGAGGGTTCTAAGAACATGACAGGAAATCCTGGCCTGCCTGGCCAGCAGCAGAGACAGGCAGCCAACAGGCCACGAAGTCCTAAGCCTGGAGTGGGGAATGAGGTGCTCTGATGCCCAAGGTAGGGCCCATGGGGGCAGGGAGCTTGGGGGTCAGATTCAGATGTTCCTTCTGCAGTGTTCCTTCTGGAACCTCCTTCCCACAAGGAGATATTTATGCCTCCTTTGGGAAAAAGAAGCAGTGACCAGGCCCAGGCCCAAGCCGAGCAGCCTACCCACCAAGGACCTCGGCCTTCACCTCCACTGAGCCTGCTCCCTGATAGGCTGTGGAATCCAGGCCGGGCAGAGGGAAATGGGAGCTGGTTGTCCATGAGTGTGGGTGGAAGGTAGGCCATGGTGTGTGTCCTTGGCAGCAGTCACCTCTGTGAGTGGCTGCCACTGGCTGACTCTACTCTCTGGTTCCTGCATCGCTATCCTCAATCATGTGTTTGAGGGTAAAGCTGCCTGGCTTTTTGATGCCAGGAGAAGGAAGCAGGTTGGCATTGAGGTGTCTGCAAAAACAGCCCCTGTAAGAATCATGGGTGGATGCTAAGTTAGTGGGAGGAAGTACGACAAGACACAAGAATCTGCAGTGTTTCCAAGTTTCTTCCCCTAAGATATTATTATTATTTTACTTTTTGGGGTGATAAAATACATATAACATAAAATTTGTCATCTTAACCATTTTTAAGTGTACAGCTCAGTGGCATCAGGTACATTCATGCTGTGCAAACATCACCACCATCCGTCCACGAACTCTCCTTATCTTCCCAAACTGAAACTCTGTCCCCATTAAAAAGCTCCCTCCCCAGCCCCTGGCCCCTCCATCCACTCTGTCTCTATGGGCCTGACTCCTCCAGGGTGTCCCGGAAGTGGAGTCACACAGCATTATGTGTCCTTATTTCATTCGACACAGTGTCCACAATTATTCATCTGTGTTATAGCCCATGTCAGTCTCTCCTTCCTTTTTAAGGCTGGAGATACTTATTGATTACAAGGCTAAGAACAGTAACTTTAAAGTGGAGAAACCCAAAGGCATCCACAAGGGGCCCCTCATCTGTGATAGACAGATCACTGATGTGGAATTGGGAAGACCGGATATCACCTCTGTGGTATCCCTGCCAAAATGTGTCTCCCAAATGTACCAGCTCTATTGGACACCCACAAAGACAAATTCAGGGATATTCTGCAAAATAACTGGCCAGCATACTTCAAGAAATGCCACTGCCATGAATCAACTGAGAAGCTGCCCCAAATGAAGGAGACCAATGGGAGGTGACAAGCGGAGGCAAGGTGAGGTCCTGGGACAGCTCTTGGACTTGAACACGACGGCATCTGAATGACACCCACCTCAGTGTCTCCTGTGTATACTGTGCCGGCGCCAGCTCATCCCATCTTGTAAAAGTAGATTGTTCTATTCAGGAATTTCAAACCACTTGTAAATTATTGAAACTGGCCATGGTAAGAGCATTTACACAATGGAGTCAGCAAATGGTATGAAGCAGGGTTTTGGTTGGTTTGTTTGTTTTTGAGAACTGGCTTAATTCATTGTTGTAAGATGTTGGCATTAGCAGAAAATGAATGAGAGTAGACTGCACTATTTCACAACTTTTTGCAAAGCTGAAATTATTTCAAAACAGAAAATGAAACAATTCTAAAATAAGAGAGTGTGCTCATCAGCCTCGAGGGTGAGATTCCTGATGAGCCCAATCTCTGTTTTTGTCTCCTTCAGGCCAGTGCCCTCAGACACTACCCGAGCCGGACCAAGGTAGGCCAGGGAGCCCCGGCTCTTTCTTGGAACACACTCTTCTTTCAGCCTCTGGGATTTCACACTCCTAGTTTTCCATCTCCTCTTCAGAATCTTTCAGTTTTTTTTTAAAGACTCTGATTTCATTTATTCATTTATCCATCAACCCACCATCCACTATCCATCTGTCCATTTACCTATCCATCCATCCAGACACCCACCCTCCTGTCCATCAATCCACCACCCATCTATCCATCCATCTATCCTTCCATCCTTCTATCCAAGTAACTTAAATGCAGGCCATTTTGCTGTTTGTTTGTTTGTTTTTCAGTAATAAGCAAAACAGACAAATCCCCTGCTTCATGGAGTTCATATCTCAATGGTGGGGAAAAGCAAGCAAACAAGAGAAGAAATTTATGAATTATACATGAGAGAAGGACCAGATATCCATGAGGTACAAGAGGGAAGACATTGACTTGGTGGCCAGAGTCAGCTGTGGTGTGAAGGATGAAGTCGAGATCATCGTGTCGGGTTTGAGGAAAGGCATCACAGGCAGTAGGGTTAGGCAGCATGGCTGTAAAGAGGCCAAGATATTCAAAGAGCCAGAAGAAAGTCAGTGTGGCTGGCACATCGTGGGCAGAAGGGATCAGACAGTTGGGGGAGGGCCATCTGGCCAGATGTATGGGACCTGAGAGGCTAGTTTGAGAAATATGAATTGTCTTCCAAGATTAGGGAGAAGATGGAAGGTTTCAATCATGGTATTGACTGGATTCAAAATGCTCACTGTAACTGTTAGAGGAGAAAGTTCTAGATCAGGAAACAGTGAGGAGGATGCTGGAAACATCCAGGTATGGGAGGTTGGTGGCTTAGCCTGGGATGATGGGAGATGCAGGTACCGCCTGTTGATGGAGAGGATGTGGACTTGGAAGGCAGGAAGGAGGGAGGGAAGCATGAAAGCAATTGTAGATTTTGGTCTGAGTGATTAGGTGACACCAATGCAAGTACAAAGGCAGAGGTAGCACCAGGACCTAAGTCAAGAGTCAGGTGGTTGAGGGGGCCCAGGATGCCCAGCACCCGAGCAATGGAGATGGAAGCCCCGTTATGGGTGAGCTCTGGTGGGAGATCAAGCCGAAGGCAGGAACCCTCTTCCAGCACATCCCGGGGGTCACGCATATCACCTGCTCTGCCCCAGCTGCCCAGCACCACCAAGCCTGGGACTCTCTTGTTCACCATTTGGTCCAGGCATATAGTCAAAGTCCAGTCAAGCCTTTGAAACCATGAATCCCATTTTCAGAGACAGGGGGCCCTGTTGCCAGGGGTGCAGGAAGCCAGGCCAGTCCTGCAAAGTAATTTGGCAGTGTGAACCAAGTACCATGGAAATGCTTTGTGCTTTTGACCCAGCGAGCCCCCTCTGGGGTGCTCTTCTAAGGAAATTATCCGGAATATGGGAAGAGCGTTAGGCTCAAAGATATTCATTGCAACATTATTTTTAACGACAAAAAAAAAAAAAAATTTGGAAGCAGCTAAAATGTCCAACAGTTGGGGAGTAGTTTAGTAAATGACAGTGCACTCACTCGGTGGAATACTAGGCAGTCATTAAAAGTGATAATTACGAGCACTGGGTGGTAATATGCAAGTGCATCTACAATATAATGGTGAAGGGAAGCAGTGTATAGAATTATGTGTACATTAAGGGTGTAATGATGTAAAAAACATATGTGACAGAAAAAGCCCTGAAAGAGACAGAGTGACACGTAAGCAGAGGGGTGGGGAAGTGAGGCAGAGTGACTTTTTTTTGTTTTCTGAATTTTTTTAATAAAGTATTATATCATGTTGGTAATTTTAAATACTTAAAAATCAGTTTATTGTAGGATTGTGGGATTATGGGTAAGTTTTGTTTTCTCTTTGTGACTTTCTGGGTTTTTCCAAATGCTCTCCTATGAGGAGGATCACTCTGGTTATAAGAGGTGAGATGGTGCTGGTGAGTAGCAGGGTGGCTGGAGGAACACTGCCTCTCCTGGGGACATGCATAGGACACATTTCCTGCCCTCAGAAGGATTGTCTGTGCCAGTAGCAGCTGTGCCCACAGGATCCCAGAGGTGGAGTCAGCCCCTGGTCAGGAGTCATGGTTGCCCTAAAGGAAGGCCAGGTGCCCTCTCTCTGGGAGGGTTTGACTAGGGGCTCTCAACTGTTCTGCCAGGGTCTCCACCAAGGAAAATTGGGTGATCAGAGGACTGTCAGGCTCTAGGGGATCAATTGTAGGTTGTTTGTTTTGTGTCCAGATTTTACCTGCATTACCTCACTTAAGCCTCAGAGTGACCCTGAGATATAGCTTATTTTTCAGAGAAGGATATGAAGGTTCAGTGACATCAAGCAACTTTCCCAGTGTCTGCAGATGCTAAGTGGGCAAGTACCACAGGATTGGCTTTCCTAGGATTGTGCAGTGTGCAACTTGTACCACTGTCCAGAGCCTGCATCTGAATACAAATCCAGGTCAGTCTGAGCTTTTCCATATCAGGGCCTCAGGCCCTGTGCCAAAGCCATAAGACCCACAAGAATGAGAAGTTGTCCCAGCATCAGGGAGCTCAGAAACTAAACAGAGAGAAGAGATGGACAACCAGGAATATGGTGATGGTGACGGTGATGATGATGATGAAGACAACAGGACAGATGAAGGTGATGATGGTGTTGATCACGGGAATGAAGGTGATGGTGGTGATGAAGGTGCTACTCACGGTGAGAATAAAAGCACTCACTCATAATGATGGTGATGGAGGTGATGATAATGATGGCCATGATCATAGTGACAATAATTATAATTTATCCATCACGCACATAAATTATTTGGGTGGCAAGTACTACCCTGCCTATTTGGTCACTCAGCCAGTAAAGAGGATGGGGAGCTGATGTTTTAACCCTAGTCCACAAGATTCCAGGGCCTGAGGGAGGCCAGTGTGAGGGGCTGGAGTGGGTGTGGTGGGGTTGTCCACCAGCAGAAGGTGAGAAAGGTGTGCTAGACACTGAGCAATCCACAGAGTCACCCCAACTATGACCAGCAGCAGGAGGCAGGGCAGAAAGTTCAGGGTGACTAGAGCGGGAGTCACCTGATCCAAGTTCCTGACTGTTAAGTGGTAGCTGAGGCCTGGAGAGAACAGCTGCTATATTCTGCATTTTATGATGCTTCGGAATCTCAGGGAATTGTTGGCAGAAGAAACTGCCCTTCTAGGGTTTGCTGACCTTAGAGAGAACAGACACTCCCTAGGAGTGCCTGCCATATGCGAACCAGCCAGCCCAAGCCCGTAGGCCAGGCCGCTCCTCTATGGTGCTCTCCTGATCAAAGGCCAATATCCCCTGCCCTAAGTCACCTGCACTAAGTCATTCTAGTTGCAGGCAACTAGAATCTTACAGCCCAGAGCCTGCTGAAACTATTCAAACTATCCAACCCCAAGCTGCTCGCCCTGTCTCCCTTTCCTTCCTATGAAAAATGCAGCCACACCTCTGGCTCACACAACCTGCTCCCCACTGTACCTTCTGCCTCCCGGCCACCTGGCACTTCCCCTGCTGGTCCTGCGTGGTGTGGTGCACCCTCCTCTAGGGAACAAAACCACTGCTCCCTCCTTCCCAGGCAGTGGTGCCCATGTCTGTCGCTCACCACACTTGCTTAACACACGTGCCAGGGCAAAGTTCAGGATGGCTGGTCGGCCTAGGGTCACGGGTGAAGCAGATCTAGGTTCAAACAAAGAAGCCTCCTGTGGGCCTGAGGGAGATGGGGAGAGGAATGGGGAGGGGAGGGACCCAAGCTTCCTTTGTCCAACTTGGTTCCGAGTTTCACTCCTCTCCTGTGGCTGGGCCGCTGGGGTGGGTACCTGCTTGTCCCTGGGCCTCCTGTGAGGTCTGGGGAAGGAGGATTGTGTCAGGAGACTGGGCTTGGCAAGGAGGCTGGGCAGGTACTGTCTGACCAGGCTGGAGAGTGCAGCTAAGTGGAGGACCCAGTCTTGCATGGAGCCTTTCTAGCTGCCCTTGTCCCCTTCCTGGTAGAGCCACCGTCCTATCCAGGACCTGCTTGGCAGCCCCTATTGATGACAGCAGGTAGGCAGGGCCAAATATTAGGCTTGGGAGTGAGGGCTGAGGACAGCACCAGAGCTGGGCTGCACGCGGGCAGCAGGCCTCCTTGACCAAGGCTGGCTAGGCAGCCTCATCCCTGTGCCTGCTGGTGCCGCCTCTGGCAGGGCCCAGCTCCCCTTCATGTGGACTTGGTGCTCTCTGTCCACTGGACTGTCTCCCCATGGCGTGGGCCCCTGATCGCGTGGCACAGCCTGCCCAGCCTGCCCGACATTGAAGCTTCCCTCCTGTAATTGGCAATTTTGTCATATTTATTCACAACAGATCGGATTGTCAGGAGCTTGCTGGGGCTCTCAGGAGGCCCGCCGTGAAATCGGTTTGAAATGGCGTGTCAGGTTTTTCTCTCCCTGCTGAAGCGACCATCTGGCTGACGGACCAGCGGCTGGGCTGATACACTGACCCGGGGAATCGTGGCTAAGCTGCTCCCGAGGGCCTGCACGCAGGCGCACTGGCCCCTCATGCCGCTCCTGGCCTCCCTGGTGTGCTCTGGGAGGCAGGCTGCCGGGAGAGGCCTGGGCAGCGTAGGGTAGGAAAGCGGGGTACCAGACTAAGAGTTCAGGGACACCAAGTGGGACTCCTAAGCCCCACTGGGGCTGGTGCCTTCCCAACGGCCCCTGTGGATAGGCAGACAGACAGACATCATGCATAGTCAGCGAAAGAGGGCCAGGTCCCAGCCTGGGCCTGTGCTGGGAGTCAGGATGCCGTGTGCATGGACAGGGTACACCTGTGTTACGCACACACATGTGCACAAGCATATAAGCTGCGAGACCCTGTGTGCCTATGTGCACAGATAGGTGTGCTCCTGTGTACATGTTATGTGCACACACGTGCACACACCCAGCTGTGAGATCTCGTATGTGCAGGCCACGAGATCCAGAGCTGCATGTACTGGCGTGTGAGGGTAGGAGACACCAGCTGCTGGAACTGTCCCCAGAGCCCAGTGGCTTTGCGAAATCATGTAACTTCCAGTTCACGCCCAGTTCTATCGGGATGATGGGCAACCCTGCTCCCTGCCCGACATTGAAGACCAACAGACCCTCCAGCTTCATTCCTTGAGTGGCCTGGTACTCCAACTTCTGACTTGGGGAGCACACTGGTCTCATTCAGTTGCGGGGGCGGGGGAAGGGGAGCAGGGGAGGGTTAAGAGGAGGACAGGGAGGAAGGAGTTAGCATGCTGGAAGGCCTAGCTCCAGTGCTTCACCTGTCCCGCACCCCACCGGATGCAATGAGGACAGGGGGATGTCATCCCCAGGAGCGGGAAGAAGCCATTAACAGAACAGGCAGTGCCTGGGGCATCCATAAGGCAGGGGCACCAAAAACAGTCTAAGAAATATGCTATTTCAAAAATAAGATAAAAACATACAAAATAAAATATGTATTACATTTATTTAGCACACACATACCAAATCAAATGGGGTAACACCTCTGGGAAGGTTGGGATGCTGCCGGCTGTCCTGCCTTCCTTTTAGTGTTCTGAGGGACTCGCTTGTGGGGAGAGGTTGGGCTTTGGCATCGCTGGCCCTCTGGGCTGTGGGTTGCTCGACCCTCTGGTCAGGGGAAGATGACGAGGAATGGGCTGCCCACGACCTTGCTGGGGCCTTTGGCGACTGATGGCCCTCGGGCCATGTGGAGTAGAGAGGCTGACCCTGGGGCGGCACACTGGGCCAGGACCTGGGACTCAACTGGGCCAGGGCAGGGGTGGCCTGCTGAGGACACCTGGTCATTTTTAATGCTGACGGCCACATCAGGAAAGTCTGTTAGGCCATGGTGGCGAGAAATTGATTGGTTTTGGCGCAAAGACCAAAGCCAGACGCTCGGGAGGTTGTGGGAATCACGGGGTGGAAGGCCTGGTTCTCCTGCCAGTCTCCTTGTGTGTCTGTCCAATTTTCCCCCAGGAACCGGGGTCAGGAGAGGGTTCATCCTGCCACCGAGGTCACCTGCTGTGTCTCTAAGGACAACCTGGAGAGGTCTGGGGTTCAGGGCACTGCATCAGCACCTGTCCCAGCTCCCCATGGTGGGAGGAAGTTGACCTGGAGCTCTGCCGGCCCCCGTTTCCTGCCTTGTCACCATCCATCTCCCTCCTCCACCAAAGGGGACAGGGGCTGCCTGGGGCATCTCTAACCCCCCCCTTCCCCACACCCTCCCAGAGTGACATCAGCCACACGCCACTGCAGCAGCTCTTCCCTGGCCAGGTAGCCCTCTGGGAAATAGAGGGGCAACATAGTCCCCAGAGGTGGAGAGCATACCCTGCTCCCTGTCCCTAATGGAACAAGCTGGACATCTGCTCTGAAGTCACCAGGGTGCATGGGGAACCCTGACCCTGCGCTGCCTGGATGGGGGACATCATGTGGGGTCCTGCCCACAGCCTGGCCAGCTCCAGCCCCAGCTGCTCAAAGGAGCTCTGGGGGGACCCCATGAGTGCCCGGGGACTCAGGAGAAGCCCCTTCCCCCTCTGAGATGGAGTGGGAAGGGAGGGTTCACTCAGGGATCATCATGCTAAGTGGGTGCTTGCATGTTTGAAATCCTGAGCCTGGTTTGCTATTTTTCTAAGGATTAGGAGCAGCGCAGCTCTTTCCACCGTGCTGCCCTCCGGCTGAGACAGCCTTGCTGAGCACCCAGCACACATCCAGGGGGTGGGCAGAGGCCCTGGCACCAGGTGGGGGTGGAAGCAGGGAGGGAAGAGTTGTCTGAGCCCCAGGTGGTGCACGCCTCTCGAGGGGCCTTGGCCTGTCTAGGCTGACATGAGCAGAAGCGCCAGGAATATGCTGGGTCCTGGGCCTGCATTCGCTGCTGCAGGGTCCTTGGCCTTTCCCTCCAGGCCTCAGTCTCCCCATCTCAGAAACAGGACCAGAGCTCTGGAAGCCTGTGGAACTGCCTGCCTGTCATTAGTCACCTCATGGATCTGCTTGGGTTAAGGCGGGAGCCTCTGACCACTGAACTGGCATGTAAGGTGCACTCAAAACACCCACCAGATCCCCAAGATTTCAGAGGGGGATGAGAATGCACAGCACTTTAGTAATAATTCTGTTCATGTTTATTATATGTTGAAGCGGTAGTGCTTTGAATCTGTGGGCTAAATTAAATTATTGAAATTAATTTCACCTGCTCCCTTGACTTTTTTCACTGCGGCTTCTAGAAAATGTTAGATTGGGTAGCTTTTTCTATTTATTTCTTTGCTGGGAGATGTTATCACATGTCCTTTCAGTGACTCCAACCAGTCCTGTGACATCTCTGAGCCTGAATTTGGACCTTGGAAGGTGAGAGGCAGGTTGGGGACAGGGGATGCTCAGCGCTGGTCTTGAAGGACTGCCAAGCCCAAGGCAAGGGCTTCTGACTCGATGCTGACAGGCAGGACAAGGGGATGAGGGGGTGAAAAGCCAGAAAGTCGACTGCAGGTGGGGGCAGGTGGGGCCACTGGTGGGGGGGGGCTGGTGACAGCCTGACCCATGAGTGCCATGCTGGCCCGTGGTCACAGAGAATCCCCTCCCCTTGAATCCAGTGATTTGCTTGACTGATAGGATGTGGCAGAAGTGACATCTGGGACCTCCAAGGCTGGGTTGTGAGAAGGCTTCAATGTCTTCCTCTTACCTCTTGAGACTCTTTCTCTGGGAATCTAACTGCCATGAGGAAATATGATTACTGATGCCTTGTGGTGAGACACCCAGTGGGCTCCCAGCTCAACTGTCCATCAGAGCTCAGCCTTCCAGCTGTCCCAGCCAGGACTCCACCCTGAGCCCTCACCCTTCTTAGGCAGTGAGAACAGGAGAGCCACCTGGCTGAGCCCTGCCTGAACCTCTGACCCATGAGATAGGGAGAGATCATGAAAGGGCTATTGTTTTTAGGGGCTGCGTTTGGGCTAGCTTGTTACTGGACAGAGGAAGACACCCTGACACATCACCCTCAGCTACCCCCAGCTCCGGGGTCATCCCAGTAATGTCTTTCCCAACAGGAGCCTCCAGCGCCGAATGCCAGGGTAGCCAATGGTCTTGTCTGTTTCCCATTCTTCAATCTGAAAGGGTCTTTCTTGACTTTGATGCTCTTGAACTCATGAAGATCACATGCCATTTTGTGAAATGCCTTTCACGGGAGTTTGCTATTAACTCCACTTAGTTCTGACACTATCTGCTGGAGATAGTGTCATCACAGGGTGAGGGTTCAGTCCCAAAGACCACACCGCCCCCATACCTCAGATATCTACTGCAAGCAGGTGATCACCTGCTCTTTTGACCTACAGATTATGAGTTGGAGGTTCCCACGACCTCCCTCCTTGGGCTTGATTAATTTTCTACAGCACCTCACAGACATCAGAGAAGCACTTACATTAATGAGTTTATACAAAGGACATGATAAAGGACACAGGTGGATGCCTGGAGAAGGGTAGGACCAGGTGGGAAGAACACAGAGCTTCCCTGCCCTCTCTGGGTACCTGCTCTCCCCGAACGTCCCAGAAGTTCATCAACTAAGAGTTTTTGGAGCTTGTCTGCAGGATGGTGAACCACCCCCCATCCCTGTCTCAGAGGTGGTTAGGTGGGTGGGGCTGACCAGTCCAACCCTAATCACTAGGTCTCTCCTTGAGACTATTCCCCCCCCCCCCGCCCCACACTCACACTGTAAGTCCTCCATTAACATAAACTCAGGTGCACAAAAGGCTTCCTAGTGAATGAATCACTTAGGAAGTTCCAGGGTTTCTCAAAGCTCTGTGCCTGGGACCCCAGACAAAGGCCACTGATATTTATTACACCATTTCTTTAGTTCCTTTCATAGTCAGGCAGCAGCAGGATGGCATTATCCCAGGGAGGTCATAGAAGTGACGCAGGCCCCTCCCGGGACGTGGGTGAGGTGATTGGTCCGTTCCTCAGTTCTTTGCTCTGACCTGGTGGTTGGGGTATGTCCAGCATAAAGAAACCTGCGCACTTTGCAACTAACATGCTTTTTGTGGCAGAACTTGGAAACTGTAAGTATCCCATTTGTCATCACAGTTTCCATTTACCCATCCTTAGAGTCTGAGCGTGGATGCTTATTTTATTCATTGAGTTGAAATGTTCATTCATGTTGTGAACTTTGATGCTGAACTTGTCCAGATGTGGCCAGGAGGTGCCCCTTTGGAGCTGGCTCCAGGTCCCCTGGCCCGCTCCATCCTTTTCCAGACACACCCTCATTTCCTGGCCCTGGACACATGGCCCCTCTACTCCCTCTGCCCAGGCCTGGAACCAGAGACAGTGGTTCCTCCTAGCGAGAATGGGGCTTAGAAGCTGAGTTTTGGGGCCTAGGGGTGCCTATTACTATTGAGGAATCATGCCCCTGAGAGGATTTGGGGGTACAGGTCAATTTTACCAGAGCCGACCAAGTGGATGCAGGACAGGCTTCCTGGGGTCTGTGCCCTACAAGACAGGCCCCATGACAACCAGGTCACCTGTGGCTTCTTGTCCACAGGTGCAGCTTCTGCCACTGCTGTCCCAGGGTGGTTCGGGGTGACCCAGTGGTGTCCCAAAGATAGGTCTTGTGGCAAACCAGCCACCAGACAGGGTCCAGGGCTGGGTGGCCGTCATGGGAGCAGGAGGGCCATAGCATGCGTGTGGGGGTGCCTGAGGGGTGAGGGCATTGGTGTGCCTGTGCAGGCACAGTTCACAGGCAATCCCGGGGTTGGGGAACACTCAGATTGTGTCTGAGCATATATGTGCCTCTCTGTCTGGATATCCACACACTTGGAGTGGTGCTGAGAGAGGGAGGAGTGGGCGCTAGAGACCCCAAGGGGTTACTTTCTGTCAGCCCCTGAAGACGATGCTGAAGATGTGCCCCCTCCACCTCCATCAGAACAGTTGGAGGAGGAGGCAGGCAGATCCAAGGGCTAGAATGGGGGGCGAGGAGGGCAGTGAGAGATGCACCAGGGACAGGACTCAGCTGGTCCAGGCCTGGCTTTGGGTTGTTCTCTGACAAGTGACCCTGATCTCATGCTTGTGCCTCTAAGTCCATCTGCTCCTGGGTGATGTGGGGTCAGGAGCCCCCAGTTGTTCTGAAACCTGGCCAGACTGTGGTCCCTGTTGGGTTGGAAAGGGGTTATAGGAGCTCCTGCCTCTGGGGTTGGGGGAATCGCACCCAGGGCTCTAATGGTTTCTGACCTGAAGTGGGGATGTAACAGAGGCATCTCTATAAAAGGGGGAGGTGCCATGTTCCCCAGCCCCATTTACATGTTGCCACTTTGGACCAGCTGCTGGGAAGCAGGGGCAGAGCCGAGCAGCCAGGTGATGTAACATGGAAAGCAGGTGGGCTTAGGAGAGACACATGGAGAAGGGTGCTTGCTTCTTGGCTTTGAACTTGCATCAGGGACTTGGGGGAGACACGTGGAGTTGAGACACATAGAGACACTTGAAGAGATGTGATGAGAGACACACGGGGAGGGTGACAGTGGTGGCCATTATCTTGATTTGTATTTTGATTTTGTTCCTTTTGTCCCAGGCTTGCCTGGCCACTATCACCCCTCCTATGGTTCCCCGTCAGAAGGTGCCTTAGACTTTGGCGAGCCATTGGGCCTCGGGGCCCTGCTTCCAGTAGACCCTGTTTTTGTTTTTTTTTTTAAAGACTTACTTATTTATGCATACAAGAACTGGGGTACAGGCCAGAGGTGTGGGGGGTGAGAGGATTCACGAGAGACAGAGTGGGGAACAGAACAGGCAGAATTACTGAAGTACACTGCTGAGGGGAGCAGCAGGCGAGCCAGGAGAGGTCTGCTGCACCATGTGGGTAGCTCAGTGGCTGTGGACAGCTTCATAGGTTGCGTCTTTACCCCTTGTGCCACCAGGGAGGCCCTGACCCTGTTTGAATGGACATTTACCCGTGCAGGGATGGGCAACTTCGGGTGTTTTATTGGGAAATTATCTTTTTTTCTGTTTTCTCTTTATGCACATTAATTCTATTAAAGTTCTTTTTTTTTTTTTTTTTTAAAGATTTATTTATTTATTTATTTATTTATGCAAGCACTGGGTACAGTCAGAAGCGCAGGAGGGTGAGAGAATTCACCAGAGAAAGAGCGGAGAACAGAACAGGCAGACTGACGAAATACACTGCTGAGGAGAGCAGCGGGCTGCAGGAGAGGTCTGTGTGCCATGTGGGACCCTCACCCGGCAGCCGGGGATCGCACCGGCACTGCAGAGGCTGTGGGCAGCTTCGCAATCCAGCGCTCAACCCCTGCGCCACTAGGGAGGCCCCTATTAAAGTTCTTTTACACTAAGAGCATGCTTTATCTTTGTGCATATGGATGGCCAGACTCCTTTAGAGAGTGCGGATTTGGGGATCCTGGGGTACCCGGTGGTTGTGTGGCAACAGATTCAGGTAAGCCTGCTCGGGGTTGGTGAGGGAGTCACGAGTCCCAAATTGTGACAACACAGCAGCCCCAACCCCTCAAGCTCCAACATTCCCTCTGCCACCTGCTGGGGCACAGAACTAAGCACCTGACATGCAGGCCACCCCACCTTAGCTTCACCTGCACGTCCTTCCCCACAGCCTAATGCAAGTCTATTACATCCTTCTCCCACCATTAGAAATGGAGAGGCAGAGGGCCCCTTTCTCCCCACTCTGAAGCTGCTGGCGGTGGCGGGGCTGTGTGTTTGGGTGAGCAATGTTATTTGGGCCTCCAGGGCAGATGGGGTTTGTGGATGATGGCAGCCACATGTGGGGGCTAGCCAGCCTCAACCGAGCCCTCCCTCACATCCCCCATGGCCTGCACTTCCTCCACGCTGGTTCCAGAGGGGCCCTGCAAGGCCTCGGTTGCTTGGCAATCAGGGCTCTATCTGTTCTCCTCTCCCTCCTCCTTGGCCCTGAGCATCCTGAACACCTCCTGCCCACCTCTGCCAAGTGCAGCCCCTCTGTGCCCCAGAGGACAGACTCTAGGCTGTGTTGCCTAGATGTCACCTCACCTAGGACGTCTGGGCAAACTGGCAAGTCTCTCAGCCTTGGTCTCTGTTTTGGGGACAAGTCCATTCTTGTTTGCTCAGGGCTGGGTGTAGGGGGAAGCTGGGAAGCTGCCTCCCACTGAGCCCGAGCCTCAGGGAGCCTCCGCTCTCTCTCTGTGGTGTGGAGGAGGGACCATTGATCCTCAAGGCGGGGTGCTGTCCATATGGGCGGCGCATCCCCTATCGACCCACTGCAGGCCTGCTGGCTCCCTCCTTGTTACGGAGCAGCAGATTGGCTGGTTTGTGGGGCCTCATTGGCAGGATGGGTGTGTGCATGTCTGTCTGGGAGTCCGGCCACTTGCCCTGTCCTGCTGGGACGCAACATCAGGGTCCTGCCCCTCGGGTGCCAGCTGAGGCCACCTGGTTTCTGCACGAAACACCCAAAGAAGGGTTGTCAGCAGGAATGTCAGTGGGGAGAAGGGGAGTCACAGTAGGGCACCCCAAGGCAGCCACAGTTCCCTCAGCCTATGCTAAGGATGGTTCGCACAATCCCAGAGGCAATTTGGAACCATCCCATGGTGGGGGTGGGGGTGGGTGCAGTGTGGGGAGGGAGTGTGGTGAGGGCACCGGGGATCACAGGAGGAGGGGGTTACTTGGCACAAGGAAGGAAGACAGGAATAGCTGAGGCAACAGCTGCAGATGCAGCACGGCGGACACCTTCCTCATCAACCTCAGCATGCTGCCAGATGGAGGTGAGGTCCTGCCTGCTTCCCTCAGGGAGCTGTTGTGGCCTCGGGTAAGTGAAGGCGTGGGCTTGAGCTTCCTGTCATGGGCATGGCTGTCAGAGTGGCCAGGAGAGTTCCCAGAATTGTCCCCAGGGGCCTGCTCCACTGAGCCCAGTGCTAAGGTGGGTGCAGGAAGTCTTTGTTCCTGGAGACCCTTCCCAACTGTATGGCCTACAAGATGGAGGATACAACTAAGCCTCCTTGCTCTGTAGTATACTCATCACCAGCCTGGCCTGGGGCCTCCTCATCCTAATCCCCCCACACCCCCAGAATCCAGCTGCCCCCCTATCAGGCCACTTCGCCCCCAGTGCCAGCCTGCACTCACAACAGATACCCAACACCTTGTTCTGCAGGAGGGACACTAATGCCTAGAGGACGATAGGACTGCTCCAAGGACCCCTGCTGCTCCAGGCCCTCCTTGTGTTCCCCAGTACCCACATCCACAGCCTGCCTGGGCCCTGGGGACCTCCACATTATCCCTCACTTTGGGTCACCCAGGACCTCTCGCCATGGAAGGAAGGGAGACAGGCAGGCAGACAGGCAGGCAGGCAGGCACACCAATGCTGAGGCCTGGCTGAGCTCCAGTGAGGCTCTGCCCTGGACGCCTACCTCCAGGAAGCGTGTACTGGAGCTGCTCCTGCCACCTGCACCCCTTCAAAGAGCCGATTGTTCCAGCTCTGCCTGGCTAGGCCGCTGTGACGTCAGGTTGGCTGTGGCAGGGAAAGTGGCCAGCACAACCTCATCCTCTGTCTCATTTTACTCCCAACATTATGGCTACTCTGCCCCCATAATCTGGATGAGAAAACTGAGGCCCATAGGGCAGCAGAGTGCTGGAACCCACCCCATCAGCGAGGGGGCAATCTGGCAGCATGGAGAACCAGGAGGGTGGACCTGGAGACTTCTCTGCTGTCAGTCCAACACCAAGGTGGCCTGATTCACTCTGAGTCCTTGGGCCCCATGGGGCCACAGCACCCTGGTGCCCTCAGGCCCAGACAGGTGTGTGGCTGCCCCACCCAGCGGCAGCCCACAGTCGGTAAATCAGCCGCTAATCTTTCACCGTCCCCGGCCTCTCGTGGGGTGTGATGGATGGGCTCCGGGGCTGCCGACTGCTGCGAAATCACTCAGCGGCCAGACAAGCCCTAAATCTGACGCACGGAGTGTTGAAAGGAGGGATGTCTGTTTTCATAACCTACCTCAGTTACAATAAATATTTAAAATGCACATTAACATCCTCTGGCTGCACAATCGGCCTCTGTGGCCCCGGCCGTGCAGATTTAATTAGCTCCTGCTTCCCCCCGCCGGCCGCGCGCGCCCGTGGAAGGAAGGCCCTGTTTTCTTAAACTCCCGGCCCCCATAAACACCGCCTCCACTGCCGGCCACACAGAGCCTTTTGTCTGCTGGGCGCCCCTCCATGGCTGGCTCTGGGGCTGGCCTGCAGCGCCAGAGGGGGCTGGGCCCAGTGGGGCAAGTGGATGCGGGATCTCCGGGTGTCCTGGCTGCCAGACCAGTGTCTCCCAGACATCCCCCAGGCCCAGTGGCTGAGAAGTTGAGAACAATCCAGATATAAGGCAGAACCTCATCCTCTGGATAGGATTTGCCCTTCCAAGAGCTGTACCCCCAGCTGGTGGCCCATAGGGATGAGGCCCCCTGGTGTGGGGGGACTCCAGAGCCCAGAGCATTTGACCCCCAGGCCAGGAAGCATGCTCTTGAGTGACCCCTCTCTCTGTCCCTGAGGGCTAACACCATCCCTCTGTCTCTGACATCCCTCAGGGAAGTCGTCCCCCTTAAGCAGTGGGATGGCCCAGCTCTGAGGGGGGCCTGGGCCCTAATCCAAGCCAGGCACTTACTGGCACATGCATTAGGGCAAATCCTTGCCTTAACCTGAGCTCCAGTCTCCTCCTTGTCAGGTGGGCTTCCAGCGGAGGGGCTGTGAGGGACCACAGAGTCACTCAAGCCCAGTGCCCAGAGCCTTCCGTTTCCACAACAGACCATGGCCACACTTTGTGGCTGAAAACAGCACCAATTCTGCTTACAAATCTGCAGTTTGGCCAAATCAGCTGTCTCTGCTCCACCTGGTGTCAGCTGGTATCACCTGCAGGCTCCTCGCTCATGTTGGGCAGTCGGACCGACACGTGGGCTCCCCAGGGGCCTCCCCAAGGCCTCCTCACTGTGGAGTCTGGGTCCAGGGCAGAGGTCCTGAGAGCAATGAGTCAGGTGGAAACTGCTCCCACATTCTGATTATAAGAAGTGAGACCCTGAGGCTAGCCATCCTGGGAGGGAAAACAGATCCCTTCTGTTACTAGTGGAGAGGCAAATTTTAGAAGAGCACGTGGGAAGGATTGAGGCCATCTTTGGAAAGCACACCTGATTACATGGGGCATCAGCAGCCACTTAAGTTTCAACAGCTAAGTCCTGACCCCTGACACTGACTTTGCTACTATGCCAACATCCTCTTAATGCCCTGCTACCTTGTTTTCCTTCTTGCCACAGGGCCTTTACACTTGCTGCTATTTCTCTCTCTTCTTTTAATTCACATTCATCTCCTTTGGGGTTCAGGTTAGGGTCACCACCTCAGGGAAGCCTTCCCTGACCTGTCTGCCCAGACCTATCAGCCTCTCTCCAGGTTCTTGGGCTGCAGTTCTGGGTGATACTGAAGTATCCTTATTTAGCAAATGTCTGTTTCCATACAACCGCCCCCCGACCCCCCACCCCCCCCAGACTATAGGCGCCAATCCTTAGCATGGGCTCTGGCACTCAGGAGGCTCCCAAATGAACACCTGGTAAATGAAGAGTTGAGCAGAAGTGCTTGAGGGTCTATGAGAGATAATGTAGTTTCATCTATATATAATACAGGAAAACAGAGGATAGCTTTTTTTTAAAAAAAGATTTATTTATTTATGCATACAAGAGCTTGCCAGAGATGTGGGGGGTGAGAGGACCCACCAAAGACGAGCGGGGAACAGAATAGGCAGACTGACCAAAATACACTGCTGAGGGGAGCAGCAAGCGAGCCAGGAGAGGTCTGCTGCGCCATGTGGGTTGCTCCATGGCCAGCCAGGGTTTGAACTTGTGCTGCAGAGGCTGCGGGTTGCTTCATAGTGCAGTGCTTAACCCCTTTTGCCACCAGGGAGGCCCCAGAGGATAGCTTGATGATAGCCAATTAATAGATGATGATAAATGGAAGAATGGGTGGATGGATGGATGGATGGATGGATGGATGGAGCTTCCTGGAGCAGGGGACAATTGACAGGGTTGAGAATATAGATGGTAGATGAATAGATGGATAGGTAGGTAATAGGTGATAGATAGATAGATAGATAGATAGATAGATAGATAGATAGACAGACAGATAGATAATTTTTGGCAAGGAGTTGGCTGGTATGATTGTGGGGCTGCAGGCAAGCCAAAGATCTGAGGGGCTGGTCTCCAGCAGACTGGATTTCAGCATGGCTTAAAATGGCTTTGATGGGTGAAAGTTCTTCCTCCTCAGGAAATCTCTGCTCTGCTCTAAAGACTTTAACTGATGAATCTGGCCCACCCAGAGGATCCAAGATGATTTCTTGAATAAAAGTCAACCAGCATGTATGTGTGTGTGTGTGTGTGTGAGTGTGCATGTGTGGCATGGTGGACCCAGGGCCTCAAGCATGACCCAGGGCCAAGAAGCAGGGCAGAAGATGTCTGGCTCCCTGACCCCGGCTCAGGTAGACAGTGTCACTTCTGCGGTTCTCTGTCACAAGCCAGCCCAGATTCAAGGGGAACAAATATAGACCCTTGGGGGATCATGTTTTAAAACGACCATACCTAACATGGTCAGATAGATTTTCCAGAAAAAGGACTCTGGTAGAGAGCTTAGAGTGGAGGCCAGAGACTAGGAGGCCTATTGGCTTGGCTCCTCTGTACAGATCAAAATGGCCTTTGCCAGAGCATAAAAGCATGGACCCCAGAGAGAGGAGGACTATCCTTTAGGTAGAGGTCAGGGTCAGGGATTGGGGCTAGGATCCCCAAGGTCAGCAAGCCAGAGGGCTTCCTGGAGCAGGGGGCAATTGAAAGGGCTGAGAAGGCTGGATTCTGACTGGGAAGATCTGGATGACACTTTGGCTGGTCTGGATGCCAGTACCCCTGCTTTTCTGACCACCACTCCCCACCACTGATCCTGGGGTATATGTACGTGTGGGGGACTCTGACAGCCCGTGTTCTGCAGGAGCCAGAGCCAGCTCCACTCCCACCCGCTCGGGCCTGTTTATGAAGCGAAGGGTAAGTGTTTAATTAGTCGCCTAATTGCCTGGGTAATTGGGAGACGTACTCAGCTCTCCAAGTAATCAGTCGGAACAGGCCTCGAAAATATCTGGCCCAATATTCATTAGTGTGGTTCAATCGTTAAACAGTTACCGTGTTTGGTTCATGACAAGGCCCAGCAAACAGCTGCGCGCCCTGCAGCGCCCGCCAACCCTGGCTGGGCAGGCCTCCTTGCACAGACCCACGGACAGACAGCTCAGCTGGGGCACAGATCCAGGAGGGTGGCGAGAGGAACCTTCACCTCCTGGCCTCTGCCACCTCCTGTCCCTTGGTTACCCTCTCCCCTGGGCTCCATTGCGTTTCCCTGCGGCTTCTCCCCACCTGCCCTCCCACTCCTACAGGAAGCCTGGCAACTGGGTTCTAGAGATCAGGGGAGAGCCAGAAAGGGTTCAGTGCATGGGGCTCAGTAGTGGGACTGAAAAGGCTGTGACTATCCTTGTAGTACCTTCCATGGACACAGTGCCTCAAAGTTTATAAAATGGTTATATCCACAGTCTTTGACTCTCTGCACAGCCCTGAAAGATAACGTGCCCATTTTACAGACAGGGAAACTGAGACCCAGAAGGGCAAAGCAACCCAGAGTGGCACCAGATCTCCCTCATAATCCACAGCACCGCCTACCCCCAGAGTAGGGCTAATTCATCAACTCCTCCTCCCCGGGACCCTACCTCCAGGCGGGTTGGCCATTATTGGAGGAAGTTTCTGGCAGGGCAGAAAAATGTCAGCTGGAGCCCACATCTGAGGTCTATGACTGTAAAAGGAAGGCCACCTTCTGCCCAAAATGCTGCTTGCTCATTTGTGTACATATTCCACACTCTGCAACTGGCTCTTGGGTGCTGTCCCCTCAGCAGGTACTGCTCAGGGCTGGGCACAGGAGTGAATAAACCAGACCTAACTTCTACCCCTCTGACTTTGGGAACAGGGAAACAGGCTATCAGTGTCTTACAGAGAAAGTAGATCCAGGGGCAGGAAGAGGGTTCCCTGACACTTGAACCCAAACCAAAGGAGGAGAAAGAGTCAACTAGATAGAGACGGAGGGAAAAGCATTTATGGCAGGTGAATAGCAAGTGCAAAGTTCCTGAGAAAGGAGAGAACATAGAAGACTCTCAAGCTGCAGTGAGCCTGGAGGGCAGCATGGGAATACTGCTGAGGTATTGGACTTGGAATATCCTAAAACTGGTGGGAGGACTTTGAGGAAGCTGAAAATGCTGCCTGGCTGATGTTTTAAAAATACCCTCCCTCCATAAGATGGGTGGGTGGGTGTTGGGGTGCCAGGGGGAGTAGAGCAATATGGGCATGTGTTCATGTGGGAAGTGGGAGCATCACCATGTACCCCCCATCCTCAGGCTTGGCTCTCTTGTTCTTCTCTGGACCCAGGAGGACAGCTGCTTCATCCCTGGCTTCCACTCTCTCTCATCCCTGGCTTCCACTCTCTCTGGTTTGGGGATGGAGATGAGAGAGGTAAAGATATGGCTTTCCTAGCTAGACCTCTGAAAGTCATAGCTCTGACTGCACAGCGCTCTTCTGGCTCTCACTAAACTGCTGCCTGATTCCTGAGTGCTTCCTCCACTCAATCCTGCTGCACCTTTGAGAACTGCTTCCTAACTAAACCTCCTTTCCCAACATCACACCAGCCTTCAGTGACTTGCACCAGCATTGCCATACTGGATTCCAAAATGATCACAGTTCACACATTTACATTTCCTTGTCCTTAAGGTTCAAAAAGATTACCTTTGGGACAGTGCACAGAAAGAGCTGGACTGGAGTGGGGAACCTGGGTCAGTGTGTGACCTTGAGCAGGCCACTTACCCTCTCTGAGCCTCATTTGCTTATCTGAAAAATGGGGATAAAAATAATCCCCATTTTTGTAATAATTATGGGGCACATGGGCAGAGACACTGAATAATGGAAGGAATAACGTGAACATCCACCACTGATGTCATGCCCAGCTGATGCCAGGCCTCCATCTTCACAAATGTTATTTCATTTAATTTAATCCTCTCTATCATCTTTTTAAAATGGAGGTGAAATTCAAATAACATAAAATTAACCACTAACCATTTTTAAAATGGAGAATTCAGTGGCATTTAGTATGTTCACAATGTTGTGCAATCATTACCTCTATCTAGTTCCTAAACTTTCTCCCCTAAGGAAGACCCTGTACCTATTAGCAGTCATGCCCCATCCCCCTCCCCTAGTCCCTGGCACCCACCAATGTATCCATTCTGTCTCTGTGGATTTGCCTCTTCTGAACTTTTTATATTGATGGAATTATAGGGCAGCTGGTCTCTTTTGCCTGCTTCTTTCACTGATATTGCGTCTTTGAGGATCCTCCATGACAGCACATATCAGTGCTTCTTTCCTTTATATGGATGAATTATATATCACTGTGTGGATATCAACTTTCTTTTGAAGCTGATGTTTTTATGCTCAATTTCCAGAAGGAGAAATGGAGCACTTAAAGATCTCCTTTGTCTTCTGAACTTGGTGTCAGGATGTGAAATAGTGGAAGAGGTATAGTTATGGACTCTTAGTGCTTTTCATTCCTCATGGAGAGTCACATTTGTCTGTTATTATTTTCTTTCTCCAGGAGGTACTTCCTTTAACATTTCTAGTAGTATAGTTTTGCTGGGTGATAAATTCTTTCAGTTTTTGATTGTTTGAAAATGTCTTTATTTCATCTTCAGGTTTGAAAGATATTTTTGCTGGGTATAGAATTCTAGATTGACGATTTTTCAGTGCTTTAAAAATGTCGATCAACAGTCCTCTTATTACCATGAAAAAACCTGCTGTCATTTGTATTTTTATTCCTTTGTAAGTTTACAGTTTTCATTAAAATTTAATAAATTTCCAATTGAAATTCTTCAAATATTTTTCTCTCCCCACTTGGCTTTAAGATTTCCCATTATGTATATATTAATTGCTGGAAATTATCTCTCACACAACCAACTAACGATCTATTTTATTTTTAAAAGTTCTTTCCTCTGTTTTTCCTTCTGGAGAGCCTCTGTTACTATGCCTTCAAGTACACTAATAATTTCTTCTACCATGTCTAATAACTATTACTATCATCTATTGTATTTTTCATCTAAAACATTGTAGTTTGGGGTCTTTTCACACCTCCCATGTCTTTACTTAACTTTCAAATATGTATAGCATAGTTATTGTAACAGATTTAATGTCCTGATCTGTTTATTCTAACATCTGTGTCAGTTCCAGGTCAGTCTTAATTAATTAATCTTAATTTAACTTAATTAATTTTAATTTGGGGTTATATTTTCTGCTTCTTTTAATTCCTGATAATCTTTGATTAGATAGCAGATATGGTGAATTTTTCCCCTTTGGTTACTGGATATTTTTGTATTCCCATGAATATGATTGAGCTATGTTTTGGGATGCAGTTAAGTTACTGGAAAATTGTTTGATTCCTCCCAGTCTCAATATTATTGTTACTTTTGTGGATCTTGAGCAATTCTCAATCTAGTGCTAATTATTCCCCATTACTGAGGCAAAACCCTCCTGGATATTCCTCCCCAAAGTCCTGTGAATGATGAGTTTTTCCATCATGAATCTGGTTGGTAACATTATTGGACATTGTTCTCTTATCCTTTTGGATGGTCCTTTCTTAGGTCTTGGATAACTTTCCTGCCTGCATGCAGTAATACTCATAATATTCAAGAGGGGCCCTCCATATATCTCCAGAGTCCTCTGTCTCTTGGCAGTTCTCTCCTTTGTAATACACTGTCCTGAAAATTCTACTGTGGTCTACCCACACTCTTAGCTCTGTCTCTTCAACTCAGGCAATTTCCTGAGGTACACTAACTTCTCCCTTCCTGCCTTATGGTATAGACATTCTCTCACTAGTAAGATTTACCTCATTTCTTCCTATGTCAGAAACCTTTATCCTTTAACTGACTGATATCTAGTATCTAAAAACTGAGGGTTTTTTGTGGCTTTTTGTTGTTGTTGTTACAGATGGGAAAAGTTCTACTTCTTATTAGCTTAGATGGACATAAAAACAATCAGATAATTTGGGGGTATGGCTGAGAGTATAACCACCATTACAGATAAATAAGAGCCCAGGCATGGATCCTCATCTTGACATTGGAGCCCTGGGTCAAGTCATGCCTGAAGTTGGAGATCTATCCCAGACAGTTGAGATCTTGGAGGCAACAACTTCCCTCTTCTGTTTTCTGTTTAAGTCAACCAGACTGTGCTTTCTGCCCCCTTGTTACTGTTGGCTTGTTCTCCATCATATCTTCACCAGACAGTTCCCTGGAGATGAGAAGCGCAACTAGAAAGGGAAAGCAAGGCTAGGCCAGGCTGGAACAGGAACTGGGGATTGGGAAGGGGATAGAGCAAGCTTTTGTTTTAAAAACCCACCCTTGCGGGTAAAGTGAGTTTATGGGTCACATGTTCCCTACTCCCCTGTCCTCCAAACAGAAGAAAGCTCAGAGCCCTTAGCATAATCTGTATAGTCTGGTCCTCTTCTGCCCAACTGCTCTGCCCCAACCTACAGACTGCCAACCCATTGCCACCCAGGGCCTTTGTACCTTCTGTGCCAGCTGCTTGGGTAACTCTTTCCTCAGTGGCATCTGTGTGACTCTGTGATATACTTTGGGGCATGCAAGAGCCCTGTACAGGTCTGAACACACAGAACAGTGGTGTCTTTCTCCTGCTGGGCACCTTATACCAAGGAGGGAACAAAAGAGAAAGGTAAAAACAGAAAGGAGAGGGGTGGGTGAGCCAGGTGGGTGGGCCCTGCAGAGCCTTGTGATCCCCAGAACTTCCCTGGGACATATCCCATAGTCAACCCACCTACGTGGGGCAGGGCAGGCAGTGACAGTGGTCACCCAGCCTGCTCAGATCTCCAAAAGGTTCTCCCCTGAAAAGCATCCCCTTCAAACAGAGAAGATAGGTGGGGGAGAGAGGAAGGAAAAATAATTACTTCTCAGCCTCTAACCTTTCCGGCAAGTGACTCGGTAATAAATAATCCCCATGTCCCTCCAGTGCAATCCATCAGCAGGAGCTCCTAATTACTTTAGACTCACTTTGAAACCGCTTCCAGTCCCACTTTCAAATAAATAAAAAATTAACATGGAGCCGGAGCAGAGACCCAGATGCAGGGCTCTGACATACCTCCCAGGAGGATTGCCTGAGCCAGGATGGGGGTGCCCCTGAGGAGGGCCCCATGCTCCACAGCTGGGTCTGAAGCTGATGGTCAAGGAGGATCTGGCCCCCCCACCACACCTCTGGCCCCGAGACCAGGACCCTCCTGTCATGGAGGGTCTTTTCCGAGTGGCCCTGCCCTGCAGCCCATTCCTAGGCCTTCCTGTGGTCCTAGGGCACCATGGTCTTGGCTCTACGGCCCCAAACCCAAATCAGAGCAGTAGGGCAGGCTTACTGGCCGAAGTCTCCTTCCATTGCAGCCCAAACGCAGTCAAATCTTCCCCCATGGGGCTGAGTTGTATTCTCCATATATAAGTTTGACGAGATGACCCCAAAGTGCCCCCACAGCTCTGGCGTCGAGCCCCTACCCATAGGGGCTCTGAATTTCTCCCTCTGCTGCTCTGAGCATCCACTGACTATTTCTAGGCCCTGGCCAGGCTCCTGCTGCTCTTGTGCCCCTTGCCCCCAATCTGGATCCTCTTTCGAGGGGCCTCCTGGGCAACCCAGCCCAACTGAGCCCTGGATCAACCTCAGCTGCAATGTGACTGGGCAGGGGTTGGTCTTCTCTGATAGTAACTAGATGGTGAACAGAGAGGCGTGTTCTGCCAGCCCTAACCATTCTGCTCAGGGCCCATAATCTACCTCTTCTCAGCTCCCACCAGCCGTTGTGAGCATCCGTCTTTCAGGAGGGACTTGAGAAAGCCCCTTCCCAGGCCCAGGTCCCTGCTCATCTGAGGACTGACTGAAATAGGACACACAGGCCCTGTCCAGTGTGGGGGATGGGGCTGCGCCAGGAAAGGTATCCTTCAGGCAGAAAGTCATGGGTGTGGGCAGGGTAGGAGTGTGTGCCTGGGAGGGGAGGCCTCAGTGGGGACCCAGAATGTAGCAAGCAGGGGTGCAACCCCAGCATTCATCTCCTCCTGACATCATGAAAGTGGGGGCCAGAGGGGGATGCCAGGCCCCAGGGCAGTGTGGAAGGCAGCTGGGGACACATGGGGCCCCTTGGCCAGACCCTTCGAGGAGAATTAATTAAACCTATCTCACTCTGCTGCCACCAAGCGATTTTTGCTGACCTCACCAGGCCGATTAATATTTAATTAGCCTTTAGGAGGAAAGGAGACCACTTATTAACCTGATAGTCAATCTGTGAGCACCAGGGCTGACCAGCTTTCCAACTTTAGGCATTCTGGGCCGGGAGTCCCCTGCCTGCCTTGTCCAGTGACATTGGACCTCATCAGCCCCCTTGACTTTGGGGCTTCTCAGGGACAGGAATGTGTCACCCCCTGAGCTGCACTGAGATGTGGGCTGAACTTGGGGCTGCCCTGGCCAGGGCCTTTTAGCATGAGATGGGGTTGGGGAGCGGTCAGAGGGCAGGGCAGCCCCTTGAGAGCCATTCATGGACCTGTGTTTCCTTGCTACTCTGAGGCCTCGTGACCTAGTGCTGACTTGCAGGGACAGAAACATAGGGGACCTCAGGATTTAGGGGGTTGGCTCTAAGTTAGGTTCCTAGGAATAACTGGGTAGTAAACATGGAAGCGCCTCTCTGCCATGGAAATACAGTCAGACCAAATGCAAAACCAGAACCACACCCATCAGCCCTGATTCTACTGAAGGGGAGCCCCCTTTCTGTGCCAGCTCAGCATTATCCTCTGGGGCTCTGCTGGTGTTTTGCAGGAAGTCATAAATATGAGTTTTCTGTGAACTCTCTTGGTCTTTCAGTTCATTCAACTCCATAACAGAGTCCATGTTTTAGAAAGCCAGGTGAGCCTGACAGCCCACGTGTTTGCCAACACTTACAGCAGCCCCACCACTTCCCCTCACCTCCAGCACACAGTTGGTCCTCAATGAACTCTCGAGGGACGGTTACAGAAGGGAAGGGTGGTGAGTGAAAGCTGATTTTGATGCAGGAGGATAGCCCAAGCCACTACAGCATGTGGTGCCCTCTGCCCTCAGTCCCTGCCCACCTTTGCAAGTCCTGGCCACACCCTCTACCCTCACCAGCAACCTTGCCATTTGCTCCCAGAGCCCCTGAACTTTGTGCGTGCTGCGTCTCCAGTGAAAAAGCGAGCAGACAAGTAGGAGTTCTCTCATCTAATTCTCAAGCTGTTTCCCAGAGATAGGCAGGACTTGCAGGGATGGAGGGGGAACCCCGAGACCCCTGGAGGGGGTTAGATATTACCCAGATGGTGACAATGATTGGTGGGGCCAGGACACCTAGGATGGGCTGGAATGGGACTGCTCGGTGCCCCTTTTTGTCAGTCAACCCCCCAGACTCCTCCTGAGCCCAGAACCAGGCACATGGGCTGACTCTGAGAGGACCTTGCTCCCCCATGTTGGCAGATAGTGATGAAATTTTTAAATAAGGCAAAAAAATTAAAACTCCCCTGAGTTTTATTAAGTGGGGATGCAGCTTGGTAATTATAAACTGGCTTAATTAAAATCCACCCTCGGAAAGTGCTAGTGGGTGGCCCCTGCAGGGAAGGAAGATAGGAAGTGAGTGTCTTCCTTGAAGCAAGCCTCAGTTTCCCCAACTGTGGGGAGCAGTGGATGCAGAGTCCATGGGCTCAGAGAGGACAAGGACTGCCTGAGCCACACAGCAGTAATCAGCAAGGCTGGACTGGACCCCTGGGAAAACAGGGCCTTCTTTGTTGGCCTGGCTTATGTGGGGGTAGGTGACATGATCTCAGAGATCCTCAGCAAAAATGCAGCAAGGGCCACATGGAGACTTGGGGATCCACAGAACCTTCCAGTCTAGCCATAGCTGGGCCTGACAGGATGAGTTGGGAGATTGGTCCTGGAGAGGTCAGGGCAGGAGCAAGGGCCTGGAGGTAGGCAAGGCCTGGTAGTTCGGCGAGGCTTCAACCCTGTGGGGACAGGTAGGGGAAGAAGCACATCGGGGAAGGGGGCAGAAGAGGCCCTTGCTGGAATCTGGTCCTGAGGTCTGGGCCTAAGTGAGGGATGGATTGGAAAGCTCCTGGGGTAGAGAAGTAGGGATACCTAGTGCCCTGAGGAGTCTTAGCTCTGTCTCTGCTTGTCTCCCCTACTTGGGCAGCCAAAGACCATGAGGCTAGGCCGGAGGCAGGTGGCATGGCCTGGGAGAGAGTAGCAGCAGCTCCCGGAGTCCTAGCACCAAGTCCCTTGTGGTAGACAGCTCTCACTGAAGTTTTGGGAAGCCACTTAAGATCATCCAGGTATGGGTCTAATGCTCATTTGGCCACTGAGGAGCTGGGTGAGTCCCTTGCCCTGAGCCTCAGTTTCCCCATCTGTCAAGCAGATTGAGAGACCCTGCCTCCTGCGCTGCTGTGAGGATGAACAGGATGGACCATAAGACCTAGCACACAGTAAGTATGCTCACCTAGTACCTGCATGCCACCCCAGCTCCCATCCCTCAGCCATCCCCTTGAAGCCAAGCCTTGGGATCCCAGCACCAGCCCCACACCCACCCCAGTCTGTTCTGGCTGCCAGTCCCAGCGGCTCATAAACCCCAAGCTTTGATCTGTCCTCTTTCTGTCCAGGCCGGAAGACACAGGGCTCCTCCCAGCACGACCCTCTCTGTCTCGCCTCCTCAGTGTCTCGCCTCCCCACCCCACTGATTCCATTAACCTCTGTGCTCCAGGCCGGAAGGGACAGCTTTAGCTCCCGCTGTTCCCATGGCAGGGGCACCTGAGGGTGAGGCTTTGAGGGAGAGTTCAAGGGCCAGCCAGGAAGAGGGCCCTGCTGGGGGAGGGTGGGCAGGAAATAGCCCTGAGGGGCACCACCCCCAGGCAGAGCCCTCCTGAAGAGGCCAGGGCCTTAGGATACACTATGCCAGAAGACCCAGGCTGGTAGCTTCACCTGAGAGCCCAGACCCTGTCGCCTGGCCCCTTGCCCAGAGCCAGGTGTGGCCTGTTATCTCCCCCAAAAGGCGTGACTTCCCTGAGGGCCTCTCCTGCCCCAGGGGAGCCCTTGGTGGTTGCCCTGCGCTGAGGCTCTTTCCCTATCCAGTGCTGCCCATGGAATCCCCCGACCCCCTGCTGCTGGCTTCCACCTCCCTCTGGGCTTGTTCCATCCTGTGTCCCCCAGATAGCTCCTGTGACAGGCAATGCGGAGCTACTCGAGCTGACGCTCAGCCTGCCCATCCCCCATGTCCTCCAGTGAATCCTTGTTTTGGTCTAATAATAGCACTGCCCAATGCCCCCCAGGGGTACAGGAGTCATGCTCTGGGGATGGAGCTGCAGGGTCATGCCTTGGTTACACTCTGGAACAGTTGGGGACATACCAACTGTTCATTGAGAGCCCAGACTCACCTAAGTCTCACCAGGAGGCAATCACCCTGGTCCCAGTCACCCAGAGCAGCTGGCTGGCTGCACCTATGGCAGTTCCCATGTACCCCCCATTCCCGCAGTGGGAAAAAGAGGAAGCACAGGGTCCTGGCACCTCCGCAAATGGATCTCGGCCAGGGGGCCATGATCTACAGCGCAGCAATGAATAAACTTCCCCCTTCATGGTGCTTGGGGTCCAGAGGTGCACAGATAAGAACCCAATGAGTATGTGTACAGAGATTATAACCGGGTGTGAGGATCTGGGCAGGACGTCCACCGGGGGCCAGCAGGAAAGAGCACTGTGTCCAGGGCTATGCAGGAGAGGCAAGGGTGGGCTTGAGGCTTTGGGACACATGGGAATTTCTCATCTGGAGTCAGTCCTGTTGGCAGCTAGAAGGAAAGGGGAGTAAGGGTGATAGGGGGGCCTCCAGGTCTGTCCTGCACCTTCCTGCTACTCAGCCACCAGCGCTGCCCTGGTTGGGGGTTCCATCAGTTTACAAGGGGTGAATCCCCTGCTCCTTCCCCTGTAGACCTCAGGAGGAGCCCAGATCCAGCTGGCTTCACCGCTGTGATAAATGACAGTGGATCAGCCTCTCTGGGCTCCTAACCCATCTCTGGCCCCCTGTGTTCCCCTGTGCTGTGAGCCCCCCACCCCCACATACTGTGCGCAATTCACCATCTCCCTGGGGTCTCAGCACCACCCGTGCCTCCTCACACCAGACCTGAGGTCAGAGGGCGCACTACGTGGAAGGTGGGTGCTGGGCCCGCACGCCAAGGGCCCTCACCACAGGCCTGTAAAGTGAGGGAACCCCCACCCCCTGCAGCCTCCAGGAGCCCCTGCAGCTCCCACATCCTCTACTCTCCCACTCCATGTCGGCTCCGTCTGAAATCGACACATTTCCTACCTCGAAATGATGCATGTTTTCCCTGTCGGGTTTACAAATAACTTCAAATTTTACTGTTTTCTTTCCCTAATGAATTCTCTGAAACGTGTTACAAGCTCCGGTAATGGATGCGGAGCAGCAGCCCCGCGCAGCCTGGTTCTCCGCCTGCTTCCAGCGAGGCGAGGCGGAATTAGCTCCGGCCGCGCACCGCGCACAGCCCTGCTGCAACCTTGTTTAGTGCAATTGGTGGGAATCCATTATATTGACAATATCCATTTGTGTAATTCCTGCATTAGGATTTTGTGCTAAACTGTGTTTGAAAGGCTCTGCTGACCCTGATTACCTCTTTAATTGTGCTTAGAAATCCAGATTAATTCAGAGGCGAAGGCGACCTAGCTGGGATGGGCCCTTGCTGGGCCTAAGCAGTCGATGGCTCCTGGATCTCCTGAGACTGGCTGGGCCCATGGGGTGCTGTCTGCAGAAACTCCCCGGGAGTCACCAGGTACACCTCTGGATGGGGGTCGCTGGGGCCTGGACATGTGGAGCAGATGGACAGCTCCTGGCTGGGGGGCTGGCTGTGTGAGCCACACACATCCCTTGAGGTGGCACCATCACTGTCACCCCGGATTACAGCAGGGAAGCTGAGGGACAGCATTAAGTCGCCAAAACCCTGCAGGAGGGTTGGCACACCCCAAAGAGGCCAGCATGACCCCCAGCCCTAGCTGCTTTTCTTGAAACAGAAGGGAGCTCAAGGACCTATATCACAGGTCCTGTGAGGTTGCACCACCAAGGACTGACTCTGGGTCATAGGTCAGCCCAGACCAGCCAAGAAGACCTGTGTTTTTTGGTAAGCCTCTGGCTCTGCTGTCCTTCAGGCTCTAGGGTACCCACTCAGAATGGGGGGCAATCACCGTGGAGTGGGAAATCAACCAGATGTGGCCTCCCAGGGGATGAGCAGATCCTGGGGCCTGGCTGTACGTGGCTCACCATCTCACGGGGGGGGTCTTGGCTCTTTCCCTGATTGTTGGGCATGTCCCTTCCCCTCTCCGAGCCTGTTTTCTGAGTGGTGCAGACACTGAGTCAGTGCTCAGCAAATGTGTGCGCATGCGGGTGTGGAGCAAAGGCTGGATGTCACATGAGGTTATATAGTTTGTTTTGATCCCCATCCCCATTCAGATCCAGGGGGGGAGTGGGGGACATGTCGAATCCATGTCACATCAAATTCCCTGGGGTGAAGCCCTGGGGCAGCAGAAGGAGGTGGGAGCACCCCTCTGCAAATCCACATGGGCCCCTGGTGTTGGTGGGGTAGAGAGAGTGCTATCAGCAGCCTTCAGCCACCCCACAGAGGGGCTCCCTGCAGGAACTGGTTTCCTGCATCCATCACATGGGGTGGAGAAGAAGGAAGTAAATAGGGATCTAAGGGAAAGAAGAAGGGAAGCTTCTGGTTGAACCTGCCCCTGTTGCAAGGCAGGTGAATGCTTTGGACCCAAATTTAAGCATCATTTATGATTAGTGTGACCTTCCCAGCCACCTGCTCCAAGGAGTAGGCAGGTGAGGGGACCTCTTGTCTGAGACAGGGAGTCTAGGCAAATACTTCTTAGGGGGAGGGATCCTAGGAGGGCCCTGTAAGGGGCAAAGGAAGACAGCAAAGATGGGGGGAAGCTTCGCTGAGAAAGGGTCCAGGCTTCCACCTGACCCATGGAGCTGAGGCATGGGAATAGCCCCCCTCCAGAGGAGGCCCTGTCCTGGGATCCCAGTAACATTCACTTATGCAGCTTCCTTGGCCAGTGGGGGACACCACAGGAAGGGGTCCTTGTGAGTCTTGGAAAGTAAGGGAGGGGAGTGCGATCCTGGCAAAGCGGGGCGGGGGGGGGGTGCGGGACAGATGGTCAGCCACAGTATGTGTTCCACTGCACAGAAGGGAGGGTCTAGAGTTCAGAAAGGCAATGGCACCTCACTTGGGGTGCTTGTAGATTGCATGCACACATGCATGGATCTTAACAGCTTTATTGAGATCTAGTCCACATGTCATACAAGTCACCATTTAAAGTATACAATTCAAGGGTTTTCAGTATGTTCATAGAGTTATGCAGCCATCACCACAGTTGATCATGGAACACCTCCTCAGCCCTAAAGCAGACCCATGCCCTTTAGCAATCACTCATTTCTCCTCCAGCCCTCTGCTCCAAGTGAACCCCATTTATATTCTCTCGCTACAGATTTATCTATTCTGGACATTTCATATGAATGGGCTCATATAATATGTGGTCTTTCGTCACTGACTTCTTTTGATTAAAATAGAATTTCCAAGACTCATTCATACTGAGCATGTTTCTGCACTTCAGTCCTTTTTATGACTCCATAATATTCCACTCGAAGGATGGACCACATTTTATTATCCATTCGTCACCCAATGGACATTTGGGTTGTTTCCACATTGGGACTGTGGTAAATAATGCTACTATGAACGTTTATGAACAACTTTTAGTGTGGACATGCCTTTCTTTCTCTTGGGCATAATTCCTAGGGGTAGAAATGCTGGATCATATGGTAGCTCTATGTTGAATCATTTGAGGACCCGCCAGACTGTTTTCCATAACAGCTGCACCGTTTTACATTCCCACCAGTGATGAACAAGGGTTCCAATTTGTCCACGTCCTTGCCAACACTTGTTCATCTTGTTTATTTTAGTCATCCTGGTGGGTGTGAGGTGGCATCTCACTGCGGTTTTGACTTGCTTTAACTGTCAGCTATTAATACATCTTTTCATGTGCTTATCGGCCATCCGTGGATCTTCTTTGGAGCTGTCTACTCAGATCCTTTGTTCATATTAAAAATTGTGTTGTCTTTTTATTGTATTTTCTAGGAACAAGTCCCTTCTCAGATATGTAATTTGCAGGAATTTTTCTCCCTTACTCTAGGTTGTCTTTTTACTTTCATGATACCCTTTGAAACACAAAGTTTTTAAATTTTGATATTGTCCAATATATCTATTTTTTTCTTTTGTTGTGTGTGCTTTTGTGGTCATAGCTAAGAACCCGTTGTCTAACCCAAAGTTATGGGGATTTTCTCCTATACTTTCTTGTAGAGTTTTATAGTTTTTTGTGGCTACATTTAGGTTTTAATAAAATTTGAGTTAATTTTTTTAGATGATGTAGTTAAAGATCCTACTTCATTCTTTTGCACGTGGATTTCCAGTTATCCCAGCACCATTCATTGAAAAGATTATTCTTTCCCCATTGAATGGTCTTGGTACCCACGTCAAAAACCAGTGGACAGGGTCTCCCCTGGTGGCGCAGCAGTTGAGCGCTGGGCTGCGAAGCTGCCCGCAGCCTCTGCAGCGCCGGTTTGATCCCTGGGCGCCGGCGAGGGTCCCACATGGTGCTCAGACCTCTCCTGCCTCCTGCTGCTTCCCTCAGCAGTGTATTTCGTCAGTCTGCCTATTCTGTTCCCCACTCTGTCTCTGGTGAATTCTCTTACCCTCCCGCGCTTCTGACTGTACCCAGGGCTTGTATAAACAAATAAATAAATCTTAAAAAAAAAAACAACAGTGGACAATAAGCATAAGGCTGTATTTCTGGACTCCTGGTTCTGTTCCATTGGTCTTAATGTCTCTCCTATGCCAATGCCATGATCGGAGTTGTGTAATAAGTTCTGAGATCAAAACACATCAGTCTTCCAACTTCGTTGTTCTTTTTCAAGATTATTTTGGCTCCTCTGCACTCCTTGCCTTTTCACAGGGATGGTGTTGAATCTTTAGAATTTAGGGAGTTTCCCATCTTAACAATATTAAGTCTTCCAATCCATGAACACAAAGTGTCTTTCCATTTATCTAGGTCCTTTTTAACTTATTTCAAAAAATGTTTCAGTTTTCTGAGTATAAGTTTTGCATTTTGTTAACTTGTTCACAAGTATTTTATCCTTTTTTTTTTCCTTTGTGCACAAACATACACATTTAAAAAAACCCCACCTCTGTTGTTGGTTTCTGCAAAGGAGGTTAAAAAGAGTGATAGAAAGGGTTGGGGAGATGAGATTCAGATATCTATTGTCCATAGCAAAACACCCCAAATGTCGCAGTCCGAAACCATGCACTTTATCTCTCAGTTCCCATGGGCCAGGAATCTGCAGCAAGCTAACAGGTGGTTCCACCCCAGGTCTCTCATGGGGCTTCGGTTATGTGTGCCAGCACCAGAGGATCCTCCCACCTCTCCTTGGGCTGCTTGGGCATCTGGTCCCCCAGAGTGAAGGGCCCTGAGAACAAGGTAGACCCTCAGAATCCACAGTCTCTCTTTGACCACATTCTTGTCATTAGAGCAGGTCACCAACTCCAGTCCACACTCGAGGGGACTTAGTTTCCTCCTTTCTGTGAACATATTTTAAAGCCACCACAGGAGTTGTCTCTGGGGAAGATCCGTGACAGCACCATGGCAACTAGACTCCCAGGCTTCTCTGCTGCAGGCCCTCAGTCAAGACCACCCAGGCCCAGCCATTGGAGAAGCAGGAGGGGACAAAATTGTTGAGGCCTTGGGACATGTGACAACTGTGCTGAGCCCAGGATTGTGGGGAGACCAGGGTGCCCACCTCTGACCAAAATGGCCCCCAGAAGAGGGTGATTCAAACTTCAGGCACAGGGGGGTAAACTATGCACCCCAAGAGTCATAGCTGTTCACAGGTGCACAGCCCTTTACTGTGTGCCGAACACCCTCCAGCACAGTGATGGGGGCTGAGTCAGGTGTCAGGCTGGGTCCCTCACATGTCACCCCAGTGACGCTTCACCACTTGGAAATGCACAAACAAGCCTGAGGAGGCGCGTGTTCTGTCCAGTCCAGCAAATCATCC
The DNA here is from genome assembly GCF_014898055.3 of Talpa occidentalis. Taxonomy (NCBI): domain Eukaryota; kingdom Metazoa; phylum Chordata; class Mammalia; order Eulipotyphla; family Talpidae; genus Talpa; species Talpa occidentalis. The sequence goes on along the minus strand of NW_023601212.1, from coordinate 72,449,561 downwards.
CAGGGCAGCCACCAGACCCCAGAGGCTCACACTCTCCTTACAACTTCTCGGGGTCCTCAGGGACACAGACTCTCAATGACCCTCATGCCACATGGGGAGCTCTGAAGTCAAAGACCAAGAAGAGAGGAGGTCTGTTTTGTCAGAGGAGCCCGCGTGACAGCCTCCTGTCGTCCTCACACGCTGGACACTGAGCAGGCCCTCTGAGAGTGTGCAGCTGGGCATTGCCCCCAAATGGAGAGTGGGCCTCTCACCAGGGAGAGCGTGACCCTGTGTCCCAGAGGGTTGGAAACCTCCAAGTGTTCCCAAAGGAGCTCTAGCTTGCCCCTTCTCATGTTTATAACCCGAGTTCCAAGGCTGGATTCTGACAGCCTCCCCTCCCAGATCCCTTCCTGCCAATTGTTAATTAAATGGCAGGGCTTTGGCCTCCCACCCACTCCTGGACGTGGCCGCTGGGCCCCTGCCTTCGGCCTTCACCCTTTGACTCTTCCAGGGGCCAAGATGCCTCTGCCAGGAAGCCTCCCCCACTAGCCGAGTTATTTGCTTTCCTTAATAACCTTTTATGAGGGGCCCCACCATGGCCTTCAGGAGGGCAGAGGCGCCAGCTCCAGGTCATCCGTTGGATGTGATTTTATTAACTTATCGTCAGACCCGCTGGCAGGTTAAGCAGCCGCACTTCCTCCCCCGGCTGCCCGCCTATAGCCGGCCCTCTGCTCCAGGTGCGGCCTGGCTGGGCGCTTTAATTAAACCTCCCTCCGCATCTCAGCTCCGGCTCCGCGGGGGCAGGAGACCCCAGCTCGCAACGCTGCCTCCTCCACAGCACCGCTCCCTGCCCACCTGCCTCTGAGAGCAGGCCTGGATTTTTTTTTATTTAATCAGTTTTCTATTTAATCAATCAAAATCAATCTATTTTATTTCATTCTACAGTGAATCAATTATATTGAAGTATATTTGCTATCCAGTAGAATGCTGCCCCTTTAAGCATACAGTTCAATGAGTTTTGACAACTGTATGCATTTGTGAAATGCTACAAGTCATGTGGGGCCACTGAATGCTTGAGAGGTGGCTGGTTCGAGCCATAGAGTGTGCCTGTGAAACGCACATCAGGCTCCAACATAAACCACCTCACTAATGATTCCATGGTGACTGCGAGTTAAGTGGTAATATCTCAAGCATTGTGATTAACACAATGTATTATTGAAATTAACATCACCCCGTCCCTCTTTGCTCTTTGAATGCAGCCACCAGAAAGTTCAGAATGACGTATGTGGTTTGTGTGACCTTTCTGTGGTCCAGCAATAGGACGGGGTTGTCCTTTTACCCCAGAAAGTTCTTGAATGCCCCTCCTCTCCATCTCTGTGGCTCCGGTCATGACCAGGGGCTGTGCCTATTGGTGCCTATGTTCCCATCTGTGAAACTGGGGACTTGCATCGGAGCTCATACGGTTACTGCTGCATGAGACAGGTCTGCAGAGCCCCCAGCACTGGATTCGGGGCACCGCACATACAGGAAACACCAACTGGGGTCACTGTGGGCTTCCTGGGGCTGACCCTGCTGTCTGGAACACCATGCTATGTAAGTTCCAGACGGTGGAGATGCGGGGTTCACCCCCTATTCTCCAATTTCCTAGAGGGAGGGAACTTACTACTGCTCATTGCTATTATCTGCAGACAGTGCGAGAACCAAATCCCAGCAGTCTCCCCCAGAGTACTGCCAGCTTCTCCCTGGGGCACCCACCCACCCTTTCCTCCTCCTAGCCGGGCCTCCTCTCTGCCTGGGTTCAGATTCCAGGGAGGCTGATGTCCCAGGTTTTAGGGTAAATGAGTTATCAGGCTTTTGTCCTGCCCTCCTGCCACCAGCCTCCATGACCACCACCTGAGGCCTTGCCCTTCTCCTTGCGCATGGATGCCGGGGCCGAGAGGTGTGGGCGAGGGGTATGTGCTCCTGAGATTATGGACGTCTGGGCCCAGGGAGCACGGGCGTACACATGTGCAGGTGCACATGCCTGTTCTGAGAGGGGAGAGATATAAGGGCAGCTTCATGAGAGGAGTATGAGACGACACGAGACTGAGAGGGAGGACACTGGAGAGAGGAGAGAGAGCATGGATATTTGTGGTGGGCTGCGGAGCTCAGTTGCCTCCGGAGTGTCATGGCCCTCCCAGCCACCCTGCTGCCTCCTTGCATGCCAGCCTCCCTGCCTGGCTTCCTATGTGCCTGGTTCCCTGGATTCAACATCAAAATCCCGTAAAAATCCACTGGGGTCCCCAGGACTCTCCATCCGACTGCCCAAATCTGCGGGAAACCTGCCCACCCTGGCCTGCAGGTTTGCCCCAGCATAAGCAACAGGAACACGCAGAGATGTTGTGATGTTCTGGGGCCATGAAGAGGGCTGCCTCACCCACCCAAGTTTTAGTCACACTGCACCATAATGGAAACTTCAGGATAAGCATTTAGGTCTTGAGAAGGGGCGGGCATGGGGCAGGGATGGGGGTTTCATGCAGTTTTGCTAGCAGGGAGCATGAGTGTCAGTGAGAGGACACTTCTGGGTCTGCACAAGGATCCTCGCAAACAGGAGCAGACTGCAACACCCCGTCCATCTCTGGGAGGGGCGCCCTATCCCTCCTCCATTGCCTAGAAGGGAATGACCTTTTCCCTCTTCAATCCCTGGGCTTTCCCAGAGGCGGTGCCCACCTCACATCCATCATGTGAGCCCTACCATGCACCAGTCCTAAACTGGGCACTGGCGTGGGAAGCATAGGTCCTCCAGTTTACAAGAAGCTTCTGTTACATCAGGCACCTGATGGACTGCGAGGAAGTTAGAACTGAAGGGCCAGCACTGGCCATGTTTAGGGGCATTAGGGCAGCACAGTGGACAAAGCTGGTGATGGAGCACAGCACCTGGGTAAAACCTTCATGTCTCAGTATGCCCCATGTACATGAACAAACAGGGCAGGGAAAACACTTTACAGAATGACAACAGATGGAGAACAATGGAATTTGAGAATTTACTTTGGCCACCACCATAGAAATAATTGATTAACAAGAATCCTCCACAGGTGCTTAACCACTGGGTGTGATGGGGAAGGAAATATTCACAGCATCTCTAAGAGTCTCCCACAACTGACCGAGCTGGTTATAAAGGGGGAATGTCTTCCTTTGCAATAAAAAGAACTGGCAGATGTTCTACCTTAGCCAAGCAATCAGAGTTAACCCAGTGGGGATGGGCCAAAGCACCTGCCTGGTGCCTCCTGGCAGGCAACCCTGGAGGCACTCAGCATCACAATGTCCCCACTGCAGTCAGCTGGGGGAAATTTGAGACAAACTCAAATGGTTGGGCCTCTCACCAAGGACTTGCCTGGACTTTCTGAAAATGTTAGTTTCTTAAAGGACAAAAAAAGGCTATAAAGGTCCCCCCAGGGTAAGGGACACACAGACCTGGAGGACCCTGTGAGTGTGGAATGGGATCAGGGTTGGGATCAGGGTGCCATAGAGCACCCTGGGATCACTGACATGGAATGTGAACTGAAGATTAAGTGTGGTCCTGGGATCACAGCCTCGGCTCTGCCCTGGTGCTGGTGAGAACGCAGACTTTCGGGCCCCGCACCAGACCCAGTGAACTAAATCTATTTTTCCATTTTTCATTTTCTTGACAACTTTATCAAAGCATGATTTGATGCGCAACTTTATCAAAGCATGATTTGACACACAAGAGACACACACACAGAGATGATGGTGTCATCACGACTACCAATTTTCTTCTTCCCTTCCAGTTTGGAGGTCTTTTGTTTTTCTTGCCTGATCGCACTGGCCCCACCACTGCACTCTAAATTTACTGAACTAGACTTGCATTTAACAAGCTGCCCTTGTAATTTGTAGACACCTTTCTTTGAGAAGAACCGTGTTAGGTTTTGCTACTTGTTTTGCTGCAGTGTTAAATTTCTTGAATTGGATCACTCAACTGCGGTTTTGGAAGACAATGACATTGTTTTTAGGAAATCGGTGCTCAAGTATTTACCATGAAGGGCCATTATGTCTGCAACATACTCTTAAATGGTTCAGGAGTGAAAAGAGGCTTTCCTATCACAATAGAAGTAAAGTGTCATGGAGAGAAATAAGACAAACCGTGGCAAAACTTTACCCCTGAGAAACTAGGTGAATGGGTGATGGCATTCATTACACTACATCCTTGTAAGTTTTCTGTGATTTTTCAAAGTAAAATGTTGAAAAAAGAATTAAGATCAGCAGGCATGGAAGCAAGAATTACACAGGTCAGAGCAGGGGCCCAGGACAAGAGGGTCACGGCTGGGTGACTAGGAGGCCCATCCCACCCCAGCCAGCAGGGCCCTGAGACCACGCTACTGCTGTGTCACCTTCCCAGGCACACTGGGGACGGCCCCCACTCAGCTCATCGTCCTTGCCCAGGCCCCAAACTCCCACCTGAGACTTCCAATTTGCCTGCCCCACAATCCCTGGGCTTGGGAGCCATTTCTAGACAGGCCTAGGAAAGAGTGGTTGGGTGGGGGGTAGACACCAGGTCTCAACCATAGTTATGGGTTCCCTTTGCAAGATGACCTGTCTCTTCCTTTCCCTGAGCCTCCTCATCTGTGTCTTTGGGACAGTGGTACCCCAGGCCTGGACTGTTGGGGTCAGGGCAAGGGTGTTCATACTGTGCAGCCTGGCCAGGAATGTGATTTCTAGGCAGGGCTCTCTCAGTTGCCCCTGCCACTTGCTGGTGAGAGGGTGCCTTTGTGCCCTGTCCACAGCACCATGCCAACCCCAAAGCATTCCGTCTAGTGAAGATGATGATTATAAGACAACTCATTTATATAATTAGATTCTTTTCCCCATGCCCAGCACACTTCACCTATACTCTTGAATAAAAATAGGGAGATCCAAATAGGACCCCTTTCAGGAGACTCAGTGGCCAGTGTATGCTGCTCAGAACAAGAGGCTGATGGAAGCACCCCCCGGCTTGGACCCACTCACTACCCCACATGGCATTCTGCTCCCAGGCCTGCAGCCACCACTCCTTTGCCCACAACCCAGCCAGGCAGGAGCACATGCCCACTTTCCAGGTGGAGGCTGACTCCCTTGTTCCCATGACTAGTCGGCTCTGACTCTCCTCCCCAAGCAGTCCTCCCTAAAGAGTCCTCCCCGAGCAGTCCTCCCCAAGTCCTCTCAGCAAGGCGGGATCCACCAGTTGTACCAAAGGCCCAGAGTGGTGAGGGCGCCTTCCTGAAGCTGCTCTCTCTCCCAGGATGGGGTGGACAGGTCTCCCCCCAAACTCTGCCCCCCTGTTCTGTCCAGTCTTGCCTCCTGGGAATGCTCCCCTCCCTGTCTATAGCTTCCCATCCTCGGGAAGAGCCGCCCAGCTATTTACCATGGACTCATTTAAGTTGGTTAATTTTTAATAATGTTGAAATTTCCATGTGAATAATTCAGGTAAATTATTTATTAAAGCGCAGGATAAAGGGATCAGGAGAATTACCAGTCGACAGTGTTACCTGCGGCGTGAGCAGGGTGGACAGGGGGGTGATGCTCCAGCAGGAAGGCCTGCTGATTAGGCATGTCACAGGAATCCTTACCAGCCCTCCAACCTGCCCCCCTGTGGCCCCACTGGACAGCCAGTCACCCAATCCAGCAGCCCAGTAGCCCCTGGCTCCCCCCTTGATCTCCTGTGTCTACCCTTGTGGACACTCAGCCCCTCAAATCCAGCTCCAATGGCCAGAGCTAACTTTCTATGCATAAATATGATCATGTCACCCCAAGTCCAGTCCCACAGCAATGACTCTCAATACTTTCCAAATAAGAACCCAGGACCCCAGCAAGAGCTTTGAGATCTGGTAGTTTCACCCTCCAGCTACAGCTCAGGCAGGCCTTTCTGCCTCTGTGCCCATAATGGCGCACACCCACAGTTCAGAGTAGTAGGGTCCTCACCAGAGCCCAGCCACACCAGACCCAAGTGGCATCTTCTGGACATTCACCCTCCCCCTGTGGGCTGCCCTAAGCACAGCTCCCTCACTCCTGCCTGGATTTGGGAGACCACCCTCTGCTGCCCTCTGCCTACCTAGGCTGGTGGAAGCCTTGTCTTTAGAGGCTAAGGCCCGCACCTAGGAACTGCTCGACACTGCTCATCCCTCATGCCCTCACCAACTTACCAGGTCAGCTTCTCCCCTAACACACCACCTCTGATCCCTCCTCTCTGTCATCACCGGGTCCTCCTTGAGTCTTCAGTCTCTCTGCAGTGATCTCCTTGAGTCCATTCTCTGCTCGATTTCCAGGATGGGAAGGTAAACACCACCAAGTTCCTTTCTTGCTCCAACTGTCTGATGCCCAGCACTCCTGGAGTGGATTCCAGGCCCCTGGTAGGTGCACAGGCACCACTACTCCCATCCCGGCCCCTCGGCCACTTGGAAGGTGGCCAGTCCCATGGAGATCATTGCAAGGGTATACACCAGGACTCCCAAGGCTTGGAACCAAAGCATTTATAAGTGTGAAATGTCTCATAAATAATGTGATTACTTGTTAAATTATAGTATTTGGGATACATTGGGTTAAATAAACAATTTATTATAACTAATTTCACTTGTTTCTTTTTATGCTTTTAATATGGCCACTGGGTATCCCTGGAAAGATGGATATGTGATCTCCACCTGTGCTCCCCAGGGAGCAATCATCCCCAGGGATGGCCCTTTGTGTATCTGCTCATCATCTGTAGCATCCTCAGCACACAGCAGCACATGCAAGCGGTCTGCTGGATGTGGTAGAACTCGAGCTGGGGTTGGAGGACCTCAAGGAGCAGGCAGGGAAGATGTGTATTAGGTAGGAGTGGGAACTCCAAATACCTAAGACATCAAGGGAGAGGTGAGGATGCCACCTAGAAGATTCTGGAGCTCAGGGAGGCCCTGGATGGTTGTGAGGTAAGAGGAGAAGTCAGCCTGAGAAATCAAGACTATAAATGGAGGAGGGAGCAGTGACCTCAGCCGTCCAGTGCCCCCCAAGGAGCCAGGGTTCCCAAGGGATTTCAATCCCTATACCTAGGGCAGCCCTAACTCTGATCCCACAGCCCCCACTCTTTGCCATACTAATCAAGTTGCTTTTCTGCAACAGCTACCCTGGAACCCTGGGATGAAACTGTTTCTTCCCATTTTTCGGATGAGGAAATTGAGGCCCCAGAAGGCAAATAGAGCCAGAACTGGTACCCAAGTCTACATGATTGCAAGACCCTGCTACTGAATAGCCCCCACCCCAGAAAGCCTCCTGAAGATCTCTGCATAGGGCTAGGGAGGAGACTGAGGCTGAGAGCCAAGAAGAGACTGGCCCTGACCAGCACAGGTCCGCTTCCCAGTGGCTGGCCTGGCAGGAGGGCCGAGACCCCAGCCCACTGCTTAGGAGCAGAATTTCTCAGGGTCAGGTTCACAAATATCCTCATTTTATTAAAATTCAAGCTCTCAGACCCAGCTTGCTCCCTCCTAGCCACGCCAGGGGCCAGCATCTCTCTCATACAGGGAGGTAGGGGCCCCTCATGTCCCCTCCCCTTCGTTGAGAGCCCATCAGCCCCCCTCCCAAGGCCCTCCCGCTTAATTACCAGCATCAGGCAGCCAGCGCACCAGGCGGCTTCACACTAATTAAAGTGGAGGGGCTTTCTGGGGCGCACGGTCCACACAGGCGGGCCTGGCAGCCCAGGATCATTTCCTAGAGAAACAGGCAGTGACCATATGGGGAACCAGGCAGCATGAGGTGGGCACCACAGCTGGGCAGGTGGGTGAGTGCTGCAGGACACTGTGCAAGCCCCTCTGCTCAGGCCCTGTGGTTTGAGGAAGCATCTTTGTATCCAGTGCCTCAGTTTCCTCACATGGAGCAAAATCCAAGCATGATCTGTTCATCTGTTCATTGATTAGACAAACAACATGTTCACCTTCCTCTGTGATGCCACCCTGCAGGTGACTGGCTAATGCAAGGGGAGGAAGGAGGTGCAGGGTTCCCAGAGGGTGGGGGTTTCCCCGGCTCCCTGGTTGACATCTCAGATGGGCTTCTTTTCTGTGGTCTGCCTTTATCCATCAGACCCTGAACTGGGGCCTGAGGAGCAGCGCAGAGCACGTGTTGGGAAAGGCTTGCCCAATAAGCCCAGGGTTCCTTAAGGGTGGGAGGTGACTGGGGGTTGGGGGTGGGGCGGGAGAAGGTCCAGGCTGAGCCACTTGGAGGCACTGTTTTGATTCTCATTTTGTGTCCACACCATGATGCCAGGGCTGACCCTTTCTCAAATTCTGTCCCCCAAAAAACAACTCGGAAGAGCTCTTGTCCACAGCTTGGCGGCCACCATAGGAAAGAGGTAGACGAGATGAGTGCAGCATGGCTGGCGAGGGACTTGATCCTGAGGGCTTGAGGACCAACCCCTGGGACCTTCCAAGACCTTCCCTCTCCTTGGGGCTCCATCTCCCCCATCTTCACCCAGACTAGACAAAATTGCTTCTGCGAAGACCCCCAGGCTGGTCCATGCTTCTGTGCCCACTACTCCTGGGTCTGCCCTGCAGATAGGTTTTGGGGTTATAGTCTCCCTCCTCATGCTCCATGAGTCATAAGCCCTGGATTCAGGTGTACAGACTACGGGCCCCAAGGCCCTGTCTGGACACTGAGCAACTTAATTCTCACCCAAGAGATGAGCCTGAGGTTGGGATCTGCCTTGAAGGTCTGGGTGCTGGAACAGCAAAGCCACAGCTATGTGCTCGCAGAGTGCCCAGCCCATAACTCTGCCCCACGGTCCCTGGGAACCCAGGGCCTTGGCTTAGGGAGGGGAGAAACCTCAGAGTCAAGGCGAGCATCTGTGATGGGGAGACCCCACCCCTGGGAGCAGCACAGTTCTGGGTCTCACCCTGGGAGGGTCGTGCAGGTCCCCCAGGGAGGGCCTCAGGGACCAGGTGGAGGCCGGGCTGAGTTCTCATCCTCACTCCACGACTTGTCCACCCTAGGTGCTCTGAGTCCATCTGTACCATGGACACTGACACTTTACCTCATCACGTGGGGCGAGGGTTACAATAGAGAATGACGGGAGTGCTGAAAATCTGAGTTCTTAATAAAATAGAGCCAGGATCATTATGAGGGGAGAAATCAAATGCTGTACAAAAATGAACAATGGTATAAGAAAATAAATTTAATTATTAAAAAAATTCTCCCCACCCTAAGAAGTCACCACTTGTACCCCCATTCTGAAGGCAGGAAAACTAAACCCCAAGAGGTCAGGGGGGCCTACCTCAGGTCACATAGCAGGTTTTGCAAAGGAGCCATCAGCATCTGGGAGGGCCTCCCACCCTCCACGCCTCCCCTGCCCCTCCCACCCCATCTCTGCCAGGGCAGGGGCGGGGAGCCCACAGTCAGGCCCCATTTAAAGAAACACCCCTGTTAAAACTCGCCTTACACATTTGATTTAATCATGGAGTGCTGATTTTTGCAAAACGGGTCATGACCCTGGTCGTTTTGTGGAAATGAATTGCCTGGGAAAATGGAAATTGTCACTTTATTATAGGATTAAAAAATTCAATCCATTTGAATAATAATGGGAAATAAGGCAAGCCCACGTCCTTCTTCTCCCTCTTATTAATGAAGTAGGATCCATGAGGTGGGCAGGCTCCATAAACAGTGTTCATCCCGCCCCCACCCCCGGGCTCCTCACAGGCTGGCTATTTCCAGGGAAGGACACAGCTTCCTCAGCCCCCAACCCCTTTTTCCCTGGCCTTCCCCCCCTGGGGGGCTTGCAGGGGCCTCTCCCCGCTGGGGTCACCCATGCGGGTACCTGAACACACTAGCTAATCCCAGCCTCCACTCCTTTCCCCGGGTAGTTTCTACCCCTAGACGCCCCCGCCCCTAGGCCCCCCATGTCCTTTCTTAGAGGGCTGATCCTGCCTGAAGGTCCAGCCGAGGGTCATTGGAGGTTGTGTGCCCTCGTCTAGCCCCCGTCAGTGCGTGGTCACACTGTGGGTCTCCCGCTCATGGGGCACAGGGATCATGCTCCTGCCTGGCCCCAGGGTTGGGTATTGGCAGCTGTGGGGAAAAGAGAGGCAGTGACTCGGAGGCAATCCACAGGCTGCTCCAGTCAGCTTCCTCCCTGCCTTCCTGGAGGTCAGGCGGTCAGGCGTGTGCTGGCCCTGAAAACGTGGGGTGACGCAAGGGCACTTGCTAAGGAAGAAAAAACCTGAGGAAAACGTACCAGGCTGAACTCTGGGTTTGTGCTGGACTCTGGCACTCCCTGAGGAAGTGGGAACGGGGAGCTCCGCTCCTGCTCACTCCGACCCGGCCTTCCACATCTGGAGAGTGGACCTGGTTGTCAGGCTGCCTCCCACCAGTTGGCTGTCAGGTCTCCTGCCAGCTCTGACCTCTCTCAGGCCCGCAAGACCAATTAGGGGTGCGCCAGGGGTTACCCTCGGTCCCCCTGGGGCCTGGCTGAGTGTTGCCCACTTGCATGGCCAAGGTTGCCAGCCCTGCTCTGGGCTGGACTCCAGGGTGAGTGTCCTCATCACCTTGGGTGGGCTGCCCCAGGGCCTGGGCAGTGCATGCCCACAGCAGGCACAGGCAGCCAGGAGGCATCCACATCAGGGTCTTTTGACGCCTGTGGGTTCCCAAACCCTGTTCTCACTCAGAAGTGTTTGGGCTCTGATTAGCCAGAACTGGCTTTTGTGACTTCAAACCAAAGACCAAGAAATACCTACAGGACGAGAGGGAAATAATTGTACATTTTGCCTCCAGGCCACGGATGACACTCATGTCAGAAGACTGTTGAATACCTACTGTATACTAGCCATGGTTGTAGCTACTAGGGAGACAGTGGCACACAAGACAACCACTAGAATGTTCCCAGATGAACATTCATTGGGCAGACCCACAGGAATATAATTAAAAAAAAAAAAAGCCAGCAAATTCAGACAGGCACAAAGGGGGTGGATCAGCTGCGCTCCACAATATTGGGGCAGCATCTAGACACCTCCACAGTGGGGGCCGAACTATCTGGAGGTGACTTTCCTCACCTTTCTGGGGTCCATGGTGGCTGTCATCTGGACCTCATCTGGCCTGCTGGTCAGGTCACTGGACATAGCACCACAGGAGATACCTACATGTGACACCTACACACATAGGCGGGCTGCCTGGGCTCCCTCACAGCATGGCTGCTGGGTTCCAGAGTGAGGCTCCTATGAGGGCCAGGGAAGCTGTATTGCCTTTTGGGACAAGCCTGGGAAGTCACAGCAATGCTGTGGTCACGGCCTGCCCACTTTCCTGGGAGTGAATGTAGAGTGCCCCTCTCCATGGCAGGGAGTCATTGTCATGGGGCAGGAAGAGCAGGTAGCCTGTGGGTTCTGCTGCAGCTGCATGAGGGGACCCACTGCAGGCCAGGCCTGGGACAAGCCATTCACATGAAGATCTGGGGCAGGTACCTAGATGGAAGGAATTACAGGTAGGAAGGCCAGCAGGGTGGGGTCTGGGATTAGAGTGCTCTAAAAGGTCAGCGAGACTATAGCAATGAGAGCTAAAGTTGGGGACACGCAAGGCATCAAGGCCAGGGCTGGAACTTGGGGTTCTGTTCCATGATAGTAGGCAGCCTCTGAGCCCACAATGTGACTGGCACACAAAAAATTCTTGGTGCCCAGCCTCTGAGCCAATGTCCAGACAGAAAGCAGACCAACAGAGGTTTGGGCTGAGGCCCATCATGTCTGCTGGGTGCACAAGGCTGCGGGGACAGAGCCCCGAGCGCAGCTCACTCACCATCTGAGAATTTTGCCACTGCATGGCTGCAGGGAGGTAGCCTGGCAGCTGGGTTCCAGGGCGGGTGATCTAACAACACCAAGAGGCCCCAAAATCTGGGTTGCCTGTGACCTGCAGTATCTGCTGCTGCTCCCGCCTAAGGGGGACACATGCTCTGGGGCTGAATAAACCAGGTCCTGTCACCAAGTCAATATCTGACCACACTGAAGGAAGAGGCAGGCTTCCTGGAGGAGGGGTCTTTAGTCTGATCAAACGATAGCCCCTGCGGGAGAATCAGAGGCTCTGTGCCCATGTAGTCACAATTCAGGGTCTCCAGGTCTCTTCCCTCACCAACTCAGTGGCCTCCCCCAACTGGGGGAGATGTGACCAGAACTCAAAGAGGGTCTACACATGGTTTACACACCAGCTGTGCCAGGTATGATGGACATCTGATTCCATTGGCTATCTTCACCTTTACCTTTGAGTTCAAATATAAAGAGTGTTATTATTTTCCCAGATGGCACAATTGTCCAGAGAGGGGAAGACACTTGAATAAGGCCACACAGCAAGTCAGAATCAAGGCAGAGAAGAAGCAGGAGGGTGCAACTGACTCCCACATCATGCACTCTGTACTTCTTGGGGTGACTCTGCCATTAGGAAGTTGGGGGATAGCATGTGATGACCTCTATATCCTCTTTTTTTCCCCAAAGAGTTGTGACCCAGAGAGATTGAGTAGCTGGCCTGAATTCACCTAGCAGGTTTTTATCAGCCAACCCAAAAGAAGGCAACTTGGCCTTGTCCATCCCGATGGGGAAAAAGGTCCTAGGCTGAGGGGGGACTCTGACTGCGAAGCCTGGACAAGGTTGTCCTCAGGCTCCTAGTGTCCCCTAACATCCCCTTGGTAGCGATAATGGCCAATTCTTCAGACTGGGCTCCTAGAGACTTTTTGGAGCCTTGCGGGGGAGCTGGGATGTGGGAACTAAGGCCCAGAGAAGTGACCATACCCATGCAGGTTCCCGCAGCAAAATGTGGCCAGGGTAGAACTCAGAACTCAGAGCCACATCCCAAACCACCACTCTCCACTCTGGCACTCAGTGCACAGGGTTGGAGCCCCCTGATCAGCAGGCCTGAGCATGGGTTATGGCAGCAGGCAAGTCCCAAATAACTGAGTGACCAGAGCCTGGACCCTGGGCAGGGACAAGCAGGCTCTGGTATCTCCAGGCTGGCCTGCAAAGAGCAGAGGGGACCCCAAGGTCCCCCTTTGAGACTTGCTTTCCCAAAGCCAAGCTTCATAGCACTAGCTGTGAGGATGACAATGATGATGTGCCTACAACACACCCACAGGCCTCACAACGCTGGTGCTGCTCTAACACCCTTGCGTGTATCGGCTCCATAATCCCCTGCTCCACTTTTAGAGTGAAACAGAGGTTCAGGGAGGTGAAAAAAGCACCCAGTTGCCAGTTGGGGGACAGACTTCTGGATCACTCTGTTCTGCCTTGGAGGAGGGGTATGGGGTCAGCAATCTGGGAACAAGTGTCCCTAGTCCATAAGTATTGGGGAGATCCCCTATAGGCTGTCCCTATTCTGGGACATCAGCTAGGCTGCACTGACATCAGCTAGGCTGCAAGCTTCAATTAGTGTCCCCAGGGGCCCTTAGGAGCATAAACAAGTGTAGGCGGGCCTGATGGGAGCTGAGCTGTGGCAGGGCACCCTGTTGTGCCCTCCTGGCCTAAGGCCCTGACCCTCACTTGCCCATCCAGGTCATCCTGGGAATGAGCCAGGGTGCAAATCCTTTCTCAGCGTCAGTCTTCCGTTCTCCTTCAGTTCCATATAAGCATGATTTCCAGAGCCCAAAGCCCCCACTCTGTCCAGGTAGGTTCAGGAAGACTCTTTACATCTCCCTGCAGGTCTGGATCTGTCCTCAGAACCCCTCACTCCAGCCTCCTTCCGGCCTCTGCAGCAGGACTTTGTCCCTTCTTCCCGGATCCCATATAATACTCAGGCTCTGAGGGAGCAAGACCAGCCCCAGAAGGTCGTGGCCTGAAGTGGATACAAGGCCCACCTGCAAATTCAAGATGCCAGCTCAGGACCCAAGCCATGCCAGCTGCAGATTCTGCCTCCAGCCCCTGCCAAGCCCTGTGCAGACCCTCCCAAACACACATGGTGGATTTTTATTAAACTTCCTTGTTAATTGCATGAGTAACGCACAAATACATCTGGAGTGAGTTTTAAAACAAATCCCAGACACCATATCATTTCACTCATAAATACTTCAGTATACAAATGGGGCTTTAAATAATTTGCTGTTTAAATGATGTTGGTTTCTCCTATGATCAACACAGTGCAGGCTAATAGAGCACGGAGGATGGGAAGCCCCACCCAGCCCACCGGGCACGCTGAGCTTCCACCTTCGCTGGGCCTGCGGGTGTCGAGCTCACGCTGTGCACTACTGTGCACCTTGCTCCTCTCACCTCGTCCGGCACAAGCGCGTCCCCTATGCTGCCACCAGCTTAGGTCATGTCTGCACCAAAGCGTCCTTCGATGCACTCTTGGGTACGATTTTTCACGGTTATAAACACTGCACTGGACATCTCTGTGCTGGGGACCATGTGTGGTTTTTGGATCATCCTCGGAGCAGAGGTCCCCACAATCAAAGCTCCCGTTCTCAAATTGCTTTCCAAGGAGACACAAACACTATTGAGACCCTCATAAATCATGGTGGGGGCGGGGCTCTAATGCAGCAAGGTCACCCGAGCAGGGGCCCTTCTTGCCCCTCGGCTGTGACAGTGTGGGAAGGTGGCCTGGGAGGCCTGGGAGGCCAAGTCTGCTCCTCAGCCACCAGCTGCCTTGCCCACAGGGGCAGCTGGGAGCAGCCTTCTGCCCTCCACCTACCCTCAGTTTCCCAATCTGTTAAGTGGGCAAACATCTGTGGACTGCGCCCTCGGAGTTGGCTGTCTTCACCAAGGCCTTGTCCGGTCTCTGCATAGCTCTCCAGGCCCCAGTGTGGGGCTGGCCCCATCACGCAAAGGGGTAGAGGAGTGCCCATGCATTTTAACAAGATTGCGTCCACTCTGACGAATTCGAGAGAGAGTATGGGGGTGGAGAATAGTGTGCTGGGGGGAAATCCATCTCAGGGTGGATGTTTATTTTCATTCCCTCCTCCTTCCTCGCCACAGTCTTGCCCTGGGAAAACAAGGCCGCTTTGTGGAACCTAACCAGAAAATCTGGACCCTCATCTCTTCCATCTGTTCCTTTTCTAAGGTCCAGAGAGGGTAGATAACTTGCCCAAAGAAACACAGCATTTTGTGGCAAAGCTCAGATCCACATCCATCCTCTCAAACCTCCTGCTGCTTTTCTCTCACTCTGAGAATGATAATTTAGGTGGTTCCACCTGACCCTGAACAGGGAACCCAGGAGCACCCACTACAGCAGCCCCAATCCCTGTGGCCTCCAGGTGCCAGCACCTAGCTAAGCCTCCACCAGTGTAAGCCTTCCCAGCAGGTGCCAACAGCGTCTCTGTTTCACTGCTGAGGAAACTGAGGCTGACCTAGCAAGGTCTACACAAGGCACCTGGGCAGCTGAACCTGGCCCCCAGCACTGAGAACTTGGGTGTCCCCAAGCCCCATCCCCCTACCCAGATGTGAGGCCAGATCCCTGTTCTTGAGCCCTGCCCTTGAGTGGGGACAGAGGGGAGAGCCAGGTGGAGTAACATCAAGCTAGGTGAGAAACCCCAGTGCGGGAAATTGGGGGTAGGAGTGGGGGTGTGGGTGGAAATGCATCTCTCCCCCTATAGCGACCCTGGAAGAGAGGAGGCTGGATCCGGGAGGAAGGGGGAGATTAAGGTTCCAATGCCCACCCCCAGCTAGCCCTGGTGGAGGGGGCCCAGATACCCCCAGCCCGATCCCCGCTGGCCCAGCCCCAGGTGCTGAGCGGCCGGCCGGTGAGGGCGGCTCCAGCTGTCAGTCCGGCGATGAATTACACGCTATAAGAAGGTGTTGACAGGAGCAGCTGGACGCGGGAGGGTGATGAAAAGAAGCAAATTCACTGCGAGGTCGCCGGCACCCGCGGAGCCTCCCGAGCAGCGTACGCCCCCTACCGGCGGCGCGCGGGACTCCAGGTGCCCCCACCCCAGCACGAGTGGGCCCTTCACCCCATTTCACAGGCAGAGACGCTGAGACCAGAGCAGGCAGATGGTTGGCCCTGCCCGGCAGGGGCTGCCCAGGTGCAGAACCACAGGAGCAGCCTGCCGAGGGCCACAGGGTAGCAGGGGAGCCAGGACTTGCTGGCAGGCACCTGTGTAACTTGGACCTTCAATTCCCCTCTCTGAGCCAAAGTGTGGCCACATGTCCAACAGCAAGGTGGCCTGCACAGGGTCACCAGGGAGCAGTGTGGCTGGCTCAGTAAGGACAGCTGACATGGGGGGGCTTTTTTTTCCCTTTTTTTTAAAGAATTTATTTATTTATTTATTGTTTGTTTGTTTGTTTGTTTGTTTGTTTGTTTATTTATTTATACAAGCACTGGGTACAGTCAGAAGCACGGGAGGGTGAGAGAATTCACCAGAGCCAGAGCGGGAAGCAGAGCAGGCAGAAGGACCGAAGTACACTTCTGAGGGGAGCAGCGGGCGGCAGGAGAGGTCTGCATGCCATGTGGGACCCTCCTCAGGTGGCCGGGGAGCAGCCGGGGGTCAAACCTGCACTGCAGAGGCTGCGGGCAGCTTTGCAACCCAGCGCTCAACCGCTGCGCCACTGGGGAGGCCCGAGATGGGGGGCTTCTTGAGCCCTCCAGTCAGGCACAGACTCTGCCTGATTTCCCTGGCCCGGCCCCACTGCACCCACTTTGCAAACTGTTCCCCAGTGAGGGAAGAGTCCAGGGCCCAGGGTCCCTAGGAATAGAGTAGGAAAACCCTCATGGTTGAAGCACTCTTGGCAGAGAGATGGCTTCAAGGACAGGAAATGACAAAGGCAGGCAAAGGGCAGGTAGGCAGACACCTCTACTGTCAGAGGTGAGAAAGAGAGACAGAGGAGTTTCAGGGAAACTCAGTCGCTTTTCCCTGGGGTATCTGCATGATGGGTTTTCAAATAGTCTTTGTCTAAATCTGCCCACAACTCAGCCCACTGCAGTCAGAGACCACCATGCAGCCTTGCTGCACAGGCCTTGCTGTGGACATCTGAGAACAGACACAGGCATTTCTGTAGGACTGGGGAGGGATGCAGCTCCTCCCTAATGCTCATGCAGGCCCCATTCCCTAATCTTGGGGTCTGGCACAGCTAAGCCATTTAGCTACACATGAGCTGGGCCAGAGGTACCAGCACCCACACTGTACAGCTGTGGAGGTGCAGAGACCCAGAATCATAGAAAAGACCTTGAAGGTGACATTGACATCTGCTTGAATGTCTCCAATCACGGGGTGCTCACTACTTCCAGAGGGAGCACCTCAAAGAAATTTAAAAGCACATTCTTATTTAAAGCAGATTCTTCCCCCCTTTCAATTCCTATCCCACACTTTCTAGCATTGACCTCTGAACCACCCACACTGTAGACATTAACTTAACAATCATTTATTGAGCACCTACTATGTGCTAGGTGCTGTTGGTGGTTTTGGAGCCACTCCTTGGGAGTAGGAGGCATGGAGGAAGAAAGCACCCCCAGATTTATGCCAGCTACTCAAGGCCAAACCAGAGGAGGCAGGAACCAACACTGATTTGGTGCCTCCCATGTATCAGAACCCAGGCAGCCCATGACAATGTGGTGGTGTGTTATTAACATCCACATTTATAGATGAGGGTGCGAGGCAAGCCTTGGGTATGCAACGAATTTAGGGATAATCATATGACCCCATTCAAACCAATGAGAATCACTGGTGAAAGTGAAGCCATGGACCCAATTCTGAGCTGGAGACAGGGTAACCATCTTGTCATGGGGTGGTGGGGTAGGGCGGGGAGGAGAGGGGCTAGCACTGAAAAAGATGCCAACCTAGAAAACATCAGTTTGAGAGATGGGAAGAGTCTGGGTTTGATAACATTATATGAACTCCAGCACTGAGCCATCCCTGAAGCTAGACCCCTTGAATATACACTTAAGTAACATAATAGATTACTTCTTTTGCTTAAGCAAGTTTGAATTGAGTTTTCTGTCACCAATCACCTAAAGACCCTTAAATTTGAAGGATTTATTGTCCATAAGAAGCCTTTCTAAGCATGGGTGTGTCAATGTTGGGGGAAGGGGCAGATTGGGAAGGAAGAGCCACATGCTAACATTTATCTATTGCTCAGATTGTACTATGAGAAGGGCTGTGCACGGATTAGCTTGCTGAATCTTTACAGCAGCCCCATGAAATAGTATCTGTCACTCTTGTGTATTAGGATAAATAATGCAAGCTGCTATGACCAATAAACCCCCATTGAATGTCGATGACTTCAAATCAAAGTTTACTGCTTGCTTATGTAAGGTCCAAGTAGGTATTTGGCGGCAGACTGCATGTGGTAATTCAGAAACATGGACTCCTTCCATCCTACCACTGCTACGGCCTTGGAGCCACTGGAACTGCCCTGCTGACCTCCCAGGAAAGAGGGAGATAAGCATTCATGGAAGAGCGGTCTGGGCCAGGTCCAAAAGTGACTTCACTTCTGCCCACATTCCATTAGTCACAACTCAGTCACGTGGCTGCATCTAACTGCAAAGGAGACTGGGAAAAGTGGTCTCATGGGTGCCCAGGAAGAAAAAGTGGTCTCATGGGTGACCTCTTTGAGAGGTCAACTAGTGACACCCCAAATCACCCAACTTGGTAGGCTAGGACACAACCAGGATCCAGCCCCAAGAACCAGGTGCTCTTCTCTCCAACCAATGATACTGGGAAGCCTGGATCCCCACATGTAAAAGAAAAGAACTAGGTCATTATTCAACACCATACACAAAAAAATTATCTCAAAATGGATTAAGATGTAAGACCCCAAACCATAAAACACATGGACAGAAACACTCCTGGAGATAGACCACACAGAAGTCCTGGAGACTCAACTCCAACGGCAAGGGAAACAAAAACAGAAATAAATACATGGGACCATATCAAACTAAAACATTTCTGAACAGCAAAAGAAACGACACAGAAATTCAAAGAAAAGATACTAATTGGGAGAAGACACTTGTTCAACATATATCCAACTGGGGCTTACTATCCCAGATAAGGAACTTGTACAGCTCAACAGCAACAACACAAAGCAATAAAAAATGGGCAGAGGATTTGAACAGATACTTCTCCAAAGACATACAGAGAACTAACAGACAAATGAGAGAAATGGTGGAAGTTACCTATTCTTAGGGAAATGCAAATCAAAACCACAATGAGATATCAACTCACACCTGTGAGAATGGCCCCTATCAAAGAGATTTAGAAGCCATAGGTGTTAGTAAGGGTGCAGCAAGAAAAGAACGCTTGTTCACCCTTGGTGGGAATGTAAGTTGGTGCCTCTGGAAAACACTGCAGAGTCCTTAAAACTCAAAAATGGAAATGTCATGTGGCCCAGCAATACCTCTCTTAGGTATTTATCTGAAAAATAGGAAAACACTAATTGAGAAGATATATTCCCTCCTATGTCCAAGCAGCACTACTCACTTTAGCAAAGACAACCAGAGTGTCTTTGGTGGGTGACTGCCTAAGGAAATTGTGGTGTAGGCCCTCCCTAGTGGCGCAAGGGGTTAAGATGCGACCTATGAAGCTATCCGCAGCCACTGCAGCATGAGTTCGATCCCCGGCCAGGGAGCTACACACATGGCATAGCAGACCTTTTCTGACTTGCCCGCTGCTCCCCTCAGCAGTGTATTTTGGTAGATCTGCCTGTTCTGTTCCCTGTTCTGTCTCTAGTGAATCCTCCCACACCCCCCCCACACCTCTGGCCTGTACCCCAGTTCTTGTATGCATAAATAAATAATCTTTTTTTAAAAGGGAATAAGAAATTGTGGTGTATGTGTTAACAGAATACTACTCAGCTATAAAAGCAAAAGATGAAATCTTGCTTTTTGTGACAACATGGATGGAACTTGAGGTCATTATGCTACACAAAATAAGTCAGAAAGTGAAAAGCAGTTATAATATGGTTTCTCTCACATGTGGAATATAAATAATCAAAGAAAATGAACAAACAGATCATAGCAGACAACTCTTAGACTGTGAAAAATATAGTAGTTCCTGGAGTGGGGAGGGAAGGGAGAGGGGAAGGAGGAGAATAAGACTCGACCATTTACGGGGAGATACTATAACTTGAGGTGAGGCTTTTATACGCAGAGTTGAAGATGCACCACAAAATGTATATAACTGTGTAAATCAATACGATTTTATTTTTAAATATGAACCAGTTTCTCTTAATCAAAATTGAGATACAACCTCCCATCCGTTAGGATGGCTACTACCAAAACCCCCAAAACAGCAGGTGTTGGTGAGAACATGGAGAAATCAGAACCCTGACAGACTGCTGGCGGGGAGGTAAATGACGCAGCCCCTGTGGAAAACAGTGGTGGTTTCTCAAAACAATAAATACAGGATTCCCGTAGGATCCAGTAATTCCACTTCTGGGTCTATTCCCAGAAGAATTGAAAGCAGGAGCTACAAGAGATATTGGTGCGCCCATGTTCACAGCGGCAGTAGTCACAATGGTGGAAAATGTGGAAGCAACCCAAGTGTCCACTGACGGATGACAGTGGTCTAACCACACAAAGGAACATTATTCAGCCTTAAAAAGAAAGGAAATTCTGACGTGTGGACGAACCTCGAGGGCATTATGCCGAGTGAAGTAAGCCAGGCACAAAAGAACAAATACTGCAGGATTCCACTCAGTGGAATCTGTGGTCAGAATCACAGAGAAAAAGGAGGCCAGGGCCAGGGTTGGCTTGGCATTGTTGTTTCATGGGGTTTCAGTTCGGGGAGATGAAGACTTCTGCAGACAGAGGTGGTGATGGCTGCACGACAGCCAAGCACAGTGATGTGCTTAAGGCTGGTGAACTGGACACTTAAAAATGGTCACAATGACAAATTTTACGTTATGTGTATTTTACCACAATAAAAAAATGGGGGGTGATAGGGAGCAGGTTCTCTTGCTCAATCTATTTCCCTGACCTTGGAATCTTCTGGTTTGACCCACTCTGAAGTGGGAGGTGGCTCTGAAAGGCTGGTCCTACTGAGTTGTCTTCCGGAGATACTAGAATCTTCTCTCTATTGCCTAATCATTATTGACTCTCCCATGGACACCTGTCATTTGAAGCGACTTCACTGTGCCAACAGTCGTGGTTTTCATTTGGGGAGGGGTGTTGGCTTTAAGAATTGATGTAATTATAAGATGATGATCTTTTTTCCTCTCTAAGACAGTAGCCAGATGAGTATATTTTTCTCCTAACGGGACCACTGTCCTTTTGCTCACCTGCATGGACCTGCACTCACCCATAGTGGTTCCTTTCTTTTCTTGTTTCCTTTTTTCAGGATTGGCCACTAAACTTGTTTTCTAATTGTGATTATACTGCTTGCATAGACCACAAGCATGAGTTGCCATCTTGATCATATTACATTTTTATTCACTTGGTATACAGGAATCTCTGTCAATTTATACCTTATTTAATATATTTTTTTACTTTGAAAAGTAATTTCTTTTTATTTTTTTCCCCATCACCATCGCTTATACCCCTTTGGCCCGTCTCCCTCCCTGTTCCCTCTTAATCTCAGAAATCTCAGTTCTGTTATCAATGACCGCTAATTTATAATTATTTCACTTTGTCAGCTCATCCATTTTGTTTCCTTGTTACTCTTTATCTTTCTGGCTTTATCTTTCACTTCACATGGTCCCCTCGAGTTCCTTCCATTTTGCTGCAATGGTAACATTTCATCTTTCCTTCCTGATAGCGGAGCAGTATCCCTCTGTGTAGACCTATCACATCTTTACCCAGTCCTCTGCCGGTGGGCACCCAGGTTGTTCCAGATTCTGGCTATTGTAAATGGTAGCCCCCACTGTGGTTCCTAACTGGGTGTCCAGGACCATTCACCTGGCTTTGGTCTGCTCCCTGGCTGGACAGTGAACTCCTCGGGACATCATCTGTGCCTGGGACTGGCACACAGTGGGTGCTCACAGAATCTTTATTAGATGAATGAAAGAGGAAACTGAAGGCAGGACAGAAAGTGGGTACATTAGAGAAAGTATGAGTGTCTAAATTCACCTACCAGTTCACCCCAAGGCAGCCCCGGGTTCCATGACCCAGCATGCATAGGGCAGCTGAACACCACATCCCTTCACCCCTGCCCCACTCGCCCTCCAGGCTCCTCAGCCTGCCCCTCAGAGCTGCGGGAGTCCTCAGGAGGCCCTGGCTCCAAAAGGAGGGGGGAGTTGGTGTGCCAGCCTGCCTTGCTAGCTACAGCAAGGTGCTGGGCACAAGCTCCCACCTCAGCCAGAAGTGGGCCAGGACCTTCCCCTGGATCTGTCCCTCCAGGGGACATTAGTACTTCCTGCTCCCTACTCCTTAGTCTTTAGAATCCTGATTTTTTAAAAAATAATCCAAGTGTTCACATGGAGGGCATAAAAACACCAATGTTGCCTGTCAATTTGGAAATGTTTTAAAATGACAAGCTGCGTGTTGGGGAAATGGCTACTCTGTTCACACAGCTAATGGCATGTGAATGGCATGGCCATTCTGGGTGGGTGGGGACTAGGGAAGGGGATGGAGGCAATGATTAATTACTTTCAGTTTGGGAAGATGGAAACTCCTCTGGATAGTGGTGATGGTTGCACAACAGCATGAAGTACTCAGTGCCACTGAAACATGTGCTTAGAAATCTCTAGAAGCAGGATGATAACATGCAGGTAACCCTCACCCTTCCATCCAAAGGCCATGAGAGGAATTGATGACTGATCACAGCCTCCCTATTGCTGCTGTAATAAATTCCCCCAAACTTAATAACTGAAAACAAGACAAGTTTACTTACTTGTGGTTCTGGAGGACACAGGTCCAAAATGAATCTGTAGGGCCACATTCCTTCTGGAAGCTCTGGGGGAGAATCTGTGTCCTTGCCTCTTCCAGTTTATATGGACTGCCCATATTCCTTGGCTTGTGGCCCCATCCTCTATTTGCAAAGCCAGCATCTCACCTCTTGCCTCTCTGACCACCTGTCTCCTCCTGTAAGGACCCTTGTGCCATATCACCTGAATAATCTCAACAGCCTAAACTCACTTGTAGTTGCAAAGTTTGTTTAGCCATGTAAGATAGCCTGCTCCCAGGCTCTGGGGGTTATAACAGGGACATCTCAGGGACCATTATTTGGCTGTCATACCTGGGTTAGGTCTCAGAATCCTTCTTATTGGTGTCTCAGAAAGCCATGAGCTGTCAGAGGTGGTGTTGTGTTGATACAGCTTCATGGCACATATGCTTCCTGATGTCCAACAAAACGTCACCAGGACTATTTTGAAATATGGGTCTACAGGTGAAATTTTATTTTCCCTTGCATACTTTCTGGAATTTTCTAATTTTTACAGTGAATGTGTGCTCTTATAATCAGATAGGTGACAGATGGATATCACACAGAGAGAGAGAGACAGAGAGAGAGAGAGAGAGAGAGAATAGTTGGTAGGTAGGTAGGTAGGTAGGTAGATGATAGATAGACAATAGATGATGATAGATGATAGGTGATAGGCAGGTAGCCAGGTAGGTGGATGATCATATGCAGCAAGCGGAGAGATTCTCTTCTGGGAATTGTTGAACAACGGCTGTAGTGCCAGGTCTTCATGGCGGTTTTGGTGACCAATGTGAAGGGTAGAGGCAGGAGAGTGATCACAGGGTTAGTGTATTGTTCCTGGTAGGTAGAGGGTGACAGGAGGGAAAGGAAATTTGGTTCAGTCAATAGGCTTGGAGGCAGCACAGGACTGAGGAGGAGGAAGGAAGTGGAAGAAGGAAGGCCCTGGACAGAAGTGGATCTGAGTGGGTGGGGGCTGCCTACCTAAGTCCAGGATTGGGAGGGAGGGAGCAACTGAGCCTCAGAAAACATGTGCCCCTTACTTCTCGAGCCCCTCAGAGCAACACAAGCCTATCTGAGTTCATACGGCCAGCACAACTCTGAGCTCTCCCAAGACAGGGTGCCCAGGACTTGGAGGGACAAGCTACTCCCGAGAGGCAGCACACGTAGAAGCAGAAGCATCTTCAAACAGCCCTGTCCGGAAAGAGCCAGAAGATGCTGGAGCAGCCCTATCAGGAGGCTGTCCCTCCCTACAGGGGTGCCCATAGCCCCCAAACCCCAGGACACCAAGCCTGGGCAGCAGATTCTCCATTTGTCAGAAATTCAATTAGGTGGAGAGCCATTATTAATTTTATAGGTTTGCTGGTCTGGAGGCTGCGCCAGGGGCGGAATCCAGGCCGCCTCTTCCCTGGGAGCCTGGGGTCAGCCCGCAGAGGCGGTGCGAAGGCTCTAGTGGAGGTATTAATGAGATGCCTCTAGGTGCAAATAATAGTTTAATAGGTGTGACTTAACGGGGCGAACTCCCCTCGCTGTGCCTCCCGCACACCCAGACAGCCACTGCACCCCGCCGCCCCGCCGTGTTAGAATAAGTAATTAGAGTGTACGAACACTCACTTTGACACTTTAATAAAGTGTCAGCCATCACCAATTTGGTATTTAATAAAATAAAATTAAATATTTATTCCATTTTTTTGTATGCATTGTATTTAAAACACACTCGTGCCCCACTCGCCACCCCCTCTGGTCCCCGCAAGGTTTTAATCTCAAGGACTCCCCTTCCCACCTCTCAGAATCCCCCTGCGGCAGGGCTGAGACTGTACTGGGATGTGTGAAGGGGAGAAGCTGGAGGGAGGGAGGCCGGGAGAGACCCAGGGCACTCGGGGAGGGGTCCTAAAAGGACTGGGAGAGGGGAGAGATGAGAGATGAGAGGGGAAGAGGTGCGGGGGGAGAGGGGCGGCCTGCACAGGCGAGTGAGAGGAATTTGGGAAGGGGGGGGCTCCAAAGTCCCCTGCTAAGGGCTGAGTCTGGATCTCTGTTTCTTCTGCTCTCCCTCCTACCCTGCAGACTTCTCTCCTCTCCGTCCTCCCTCCCCCAAGCATCCGCTGTGCCCGGAGGCCCCTGCTGGCGACAGACCCAGGTACCACCCCCCCCCCCCCAGGAAGCTGAGGGGTGGCTGTATAGATCCTAGACTTGGAATACCCCAAAGACCCCAAAACAGCTCCAGCTCCTACCCCAGTGGCCAGCAATGGGTGCATCCTGAGGATCTGGTGGGTCTGAAAAGTAGGGCCCCAGAACCCTCCTCCCCAGGTCCTGCCCCCACGCCTTCCATTTCTCCTTCTTTCTCTCCCTATGTCCCCACACCCCAAAACTACTGCCAACGAATTTGTGTGTGTGTGTGATTCCAAAAGCAATAACCAGGGAGGTTGAAGATAAAGGGAAGGGGAGAGACTGGTCAGGTCAACACTGGCCCCCCGAACATGCAAACTTCAGAGCAGATGGAAGGGATGTGAGGCAGGAGGCGTCCAAAGGGAGGGTCACCCTGGCAACCAGAGAACCCCCTTGGATCTCTGTTCATCCAACCAGCGTGCTTTGGATCACAGGGGACACCACCCCTCAGCCTGGGAGGAGCAGGAGCAGAAGGAACATGCCTTCACCTGCCAATGGCCATTCCCGGAGCACGCGTCCCTGAGACACAGCCAGGACCTCCCCAGCCGCGCTGTCCACGGAGCCACGCCAGGACAGCGCCCCACAGCCAGTGGCAGGAAGGAAAAGGCATAGCCCATGTGGATGCACCCCACACACCAGACTGATGTTGAATAAATGTGGGTTGTGGGGTGCCATTTATAAGGCATTCTAGAACAACAAGCTCCTTGCTGGTGGAAAAAGTGTGTTTCCTTCTAGATGGGGTGACAACAAGGGCTTGGCTTGAAGTCCCTCTTCAGAAAGACATCTTGGAGGTGCCCCCAGGCCCCTCTGCAGACACAACCACCCCTCCAGACAGACATAAGCCACCCCTGGCAGGTGACCTGAAGGGTTGCTCGGCCCTGCACTCCAACTCCCCTTCACAGCATCCACCCTCCCCCAACAGTCTCCCTGCACCACCCCAGTCTCAGTCAGCTGTAGCCTGACCAGGCTCCCCTGGGGCTAAACTGGGTGGGGTCCTCTGGGAGGCCCCCAGTCTGGGCTGGGCCACACTGAAGCCTGAGGCCCAGAGGGAGCCGGCAACACCTCCTGTGCTTAGCTCTTTGATGGCTATTCACCACGTGCTAATCCTGGGGACGCCCAATATGGGACGAGATGGTCTCCAGGCGGGGGGTTGTGCCCCTCCTGGCCACCCCCCTGCTAATGCAGTGTCTGCACAGCCCACCCTGCAGCTCTGCCCCCAGTGTCCAGCAGACACCTGCCTCACAGAGGCCCGAGGAAGCCGGCTGTGTGACAAACACACATTCTGAGGCACAGCTGAGCCCAAACAATGGGCCCGCAGAGGTGCAGGAGACACTCCGGGCTCTGTTCCACTGTTGCGGGTGCCTCTTTCTCTGTTTATCTGTCTCTCCCCGCCTCTACCCCAGTCTCTTATTCTGTTTCTCTATTTCTCCCTTTCTGCCTCTGATCCTTATCTCTTCTCTATGTACCTCTGTCTTTTTCTCTACCTGTCTCTCTCTCTCTCTTTCCCTCTGTGTGTCTCTTTGTCTCCTCTCTGTGTCTCTGTCTTTGTCTGTCTTTGGCTCTCTGTCTCTGTGTGTGCGTCTCTTTCCATCACCTCCTGGCCCCGCCCATGTTTGTCACTAAATCCCTATAAAGATAGGTTCCCACTAAGTGCCCTGATTCCCTCCTGTTCCTCCATAATCAGAGGGCCCCCTGCTCTCACACCATCTTAGACCATCTCAGTCTGTCTGCACACAGGGGTCCCCTTGCAGACAGGGAAACTGAGGCTCAGACAGGGGAACGGACATCCTGAACCCATGGGAACAGGTGGAAGGTGAGATTAACTCCAGCCTGGATCCACCTGTCCCTTCCACCCAACCCCAGGCACCAGGCCAAGCCTCATGGGGGCCCTCCTGTTCCCCCTCCCTCAGTCCCAGCCCTTCCTCCATAGTTGGCCGCAGTGCTGACTGGGGTGTGTGGGTCCTTCTGGAAAACACTTTGTTGACATTCAACCGTGTGGCCTGACTTGTCGGTTTATGTCGCAGAGTAGGTGGGCTCCTTCCCGGCTCGACTCACAGGAAGGGTCTGACTGAGGGGTGCCACCCCAGGGCCTGCACAGCTGTCCTTACATCCCTAAGCATGGGTACCCCGCCAGAGACTTTCCCACCACATCCAGGGCCCTGGGTTCTCCCCACCATGCCCTCCACCTGCCCCACTGCCTGGAGCACAGCTGAGGCAGGGGTGAGTGGGAAAGGGAGGCACAGCCCCTCTGACACCTCCCAAGCCAGGCCCACAGCAAGTGGGAAGAGCCTGCTTCCAAGCCAGGCTCGCTGCCTGGCCTCAGTGACCTGAAAACCACAGAATCCTACTTTCTACCCCCAGTCTCCGGCCCTCGGCTCCAATCTCCCGCCTGTGCTCAGACCTCCCCTCAGGGCAGGCGGGGTGTGCGCATCCCAGGCTCCAGGCCCATGTGCTGGTGTGACAGCTGGGACTCAGGCGCCTGCCAGGAGGGGGGCTCCGGGGTCCTGTGGCCGCCCTGCCACAACCACACTCTTCCTGCTCTTTGGAACCTTCACTCTCAGCCTCCAAAGTCTTTACTGGATGATGCCTCCCTGAACCGCACCCAGGGAGCTGCTCCCCAGAGCTGCCTGCTCGCCCTGCTGGGATGGCCCTGAGCGCCGTTGCTGGGCAACCGCCTGGTGCAACCAGGGTGACTGCATCCGTTCTTTCTCAGAGCCCCTGTGTTTCCACTGCGTCATACCTCATGCAGACCAGCCCAGGGAGGAGCCAGCCCTCCTCTCCTGGCACCAGGGCAGGCGTGGAGGCTCACTCTCTCCCGGCCTGGCAAATTAAAGGTTCTCACTGGAACCCAGAGGCAACCTGATGATGGGTGCCCTCGGCCAGCCACAGGGCATTCATTACCCGAGGGACCCTACAGCACCCAGGCCCACCACTCGAGGCCCTGTCAATGGGCCCAGTCAGCAATAGAGTAAAAGACGACTTCCACGTGGCCCTCAGCCTCCCCGCCTGTGAGACAGGATGGTGCCCACACCCCAGCTCTGCCATCATCTGACTTAGGACAGGGTGATGGGGTTTGCAAACTGTGACGTGCCCCTGTGTCTCATCCCCATCAGTGCCCTAGGTCCCAGGAACCATAAAATCGCAATCTGCAAATTGTACAAACAGTCCCAGCTGCATTTGCATCAAAATTGGTTGCAAAGAGCAATTAGCACTTCATTAATAATCAATGAGGTGCCAATTTACACATCGCCCAAGAACAAATTGCAGATTTGGTTTGGCCTGTGACAGAGAAGGCTATGGTGCCAGCCTGGGCAGAGAAATTTCCAGAAGTGATGGGGAGGGGCAGCTGGAGTCCTTCCCTTCACCTCTACTCCCAGAAGTTATGGGGATGCGGGTGTGCCTGTGGAAATGGATCACTAGGTGGATGAATAGATGGACAAATGAGTAGGTGGGTGAACGGGTGGATGGACAGATGGACAGACGGATGGATAAACAAATGTGATCTCACCTGTGTGAGTTCAGGTGACTACAGAGGCTCCACCTTGTCAGTGCCCACAGCACTGAATGAGTGGGAATAGGATGTCATGGCTGCTATGACATGTGGTTCCCCCGGAACCACAGGATCTACCGTCCCCTGCGGCTTGGCCCCTGTGATTCCTCCGGAGACTTCCTCCCATGGACCACAGCTCCAGACCAAAGGGAACACAGATCTCTGAGGAAAGGTGTCCAGGATGCAGCATGTCTGGTCAGTAGAAACTTGCTCCATCAACACGAGTTTGTGGAGGGCTTATTGCTCATGGGTGTGCTGAGAGAACATGTTCTCCCCTTCTCTATCAGGGGGTGAACAGGACTTAGACTGAGCACCTTCTGTATGCATGCCAAGCTTCACTCTTTTCCAGGGTGTCCTTTTGTCCCCACCTTATAGCCAAGGACACCAGACCCAGAGAAGTCAGCAGGCATTCCCTGGCTCTACAAACAGCAATCCCACCATGCACCAAATAGCCCTCACTCTCTGGCCCCTCTGCCCTGGGGGCATCTCTGCTAAGAATTCCATTCCTAGCATCTGGCTGTGGAAGACTGGCAATAAGGCCATTTGGTGTGGTCAGTCAAGGAGGGCTCCCTGGAGGAGGAGAGGCCCAAGTCAGGTATTGTTTTCACCTTCCTCTCCCACAGGCCAGGACTTTGACACTGATTTCTCTCCCTCCTCTGCCTGGCATGCCATCTCACACCCACTGCCAAGTCCCCTTCCGCTCCAAGGCTTAGCTCCCCGCCCCAGCCACCAACTCAGCTGCCTCCTTACTGGTCCTCATTTATCTGATTATGAAATGCTGGAGGCACCTCGGAGTGCGTTGTCCCAGTGACGGGACATGATCTCTCTCTCAGTCAGTGAGGTACTCAGAGTAGAGAGCATTTGAGAAGAGCCAAACATGGAAACTTTGGAGGTGAGATTTCCTTGCAGAGGAAACAGAGTGTGCAAAGGCCCTGGGGCAGGTTGGAAGAGGACATAAGGGCACGGTGGTACATGGATCAGAGTGGACCAGAGTGGGGTAGAATGCAGACTTGAGAAGAGAAGGTCAGTGAGACAGGGGTCCAGATTTTATTTTGAGGTCTTCAGCAAGTGGTGGAGGATGTGACCTGGGGCCAACCGGCTGCTATGTGAGGCTGCTTGGGAGGGGACAGGGGAGGGATCATGGAGAGGATCTCGGGTGTCACAGGGCAGCTTGGGCCCAGGTGGGCCGTGGCCATGGGCGGGACGGGAGTGGCCCGCTTTGGGGTTTTCAGCACTCTGCATGTCACTAGCAGGTGTAAGGAGATTCCCAGCTGGGGCCGTGCAGGACTTCTCTGATTCCACCCAGGGCCCGGCCCCCTCGCTGCCTCCTGCCTGCACCCGCCAACCTCACCATGAGATTGAATTTACAACGGACTCCAACACATTTAAATCCATTTATTGCAAAATTACTTTTCAATAATTACATCACCGTGCCGACTGTATTGCATAATGAAATTAGCATGAGAGATATTAGAGAGAATATAAAATTATAAGAAATATTGAAATACCTCTTCCCCGTCTGTCTTCATGAGGCCTCGTAGCTTAACTGGGAAGCAGGCGCACCTCATGGATGAGATTGGAATGCACAGAGTGTAATTTTATAACATCTTTTGTATAAATTAATTATAACGGTTATTGCAATTTTGTATTATTGGATTGAAATTTTCCTCCACTCGAGCCTATTAGGGACAATGAAATTCCGGCTAGTGGCCCTGAGTCCCCTGGGATCACAGATGGGAGAGAGTGAGGGAGGGCCAAGGGGACAAGTCGACCAGAGTTCAAATCTTGGCCCTGCTGTGTGTCGCCAGTAAAGCCACTTAACTTCGCTGAGCCTAAGTTGTCCTTAATTGTTTTACCAAAAAATCCCTTCTGCTGACTCGGGAGCATCTCTGGAAGATGGATGAGCATTGGGAGGTGCCCAGTCAGTGTTGGCATATAGTTATGTCACAGAACAAAGGACTCCCAAACTCCGTGGCTTAAAACAACACTAAATGTTGATGGTTGCTGAAGCTTCTGTGGGTGGGAAAATCAGCTGAGGTGTTTCTGACTCAGGGTCTCATGTGGCTGCAGTGAGGAGTCACCAGGGGCTGTGACCACACAGGGGTGGGAGGATTCTCGGGCCTAGTGCCTCAGGAGCTAGTGCCAGCTGTCGGCCGGGACCTCAGCTCTTCCCCTGTGGTCTCCCCACAGGTGGCTCGAGTGTCCTCACACTATGGCAGTGCATTTCCCCAGAACAATCTACCCCAAACCAAGACAAAAGCTGCAGTATCCTTTGTGGCCTATGTCAGGAGTCACATATAAGCACCTCCGTCGGACCCTGATATGCTCGGGGCAAGGCCTGCTTCATCCGGGGAGGGGGTGCCCAGAAGTGTAAAGGCCGGGGGCAGGGTCCCTAAGAGCATCTTGGAGACTAACTACCATAGCCAAGTTTTCTCTCCCAGGGTTCCACTGTGTGAGTCCCAACAACGGGCCAGGGTGTACAGACCCAAGATGATCTGCTTCAAAGGTGGCCAACCTGGGACAGACTTCCTGGCTACACCCCCTACCATCTGCAGAGCCTGGGAGTGTTGGACCCTGGAGGGAACACTGACAGATACTGGGGCCTTATTTCCTTTCTGGTGTTGGCAGAGTGGCTGCTGTTTACTCTCTCCTGCCCTCACCCTCTATGGTGCCAACATCACCAGGGACATCAACCATGCCTTCCTTAGGGGACCATCCAGGATGCCCCACTATAGCCAGTATGGGAAGTAGGCACTGTGAAGTAGGGACTGTGTGCCCCAACAAATATGCCATCCAGCTAGGTGCATGCCACTCTGGTCACTCCAGAGCAGGGTGGGGGTGCCCAGTAGAACCAAGGTCCAAGTTCTTTCTCTCCTGGACTCTGTGATTTCCCAAGATCATGTGGAGTTGAGGGGGACAGAGAAATGACAAAAGCAACAGGAGGCCACACACACACGGTCCCCACTGAGTCCCTGTCAGCTGAATTCTCCATGTTCTTGATGCATCCACTGAGGCCAGAAGACATCTGGGGCAGGTACATGTGACTTATTTTCAGGAGCCCAAGGAGGCAGAGCTGGGACTAAAGGGGTGCAGCAGGCTCCTTGTCATTTTTGTAGTCTTGTTAATGTCACCAACCATTCCTTCCAGCCTCCAGACATCACATTCCCCCTTGCAGATACACTGCTCTGGCGTTCAGAGGAAAACCTAGCCACCTCAACAGGCCCTTGGTTGTGCAGAGGAGTGCCCAGATGCGGAGAAGAAAATGACCCCAGTCCAAGAGCATAACACCACCTTCTCTGAGCTGTCGGTACTGCTGGGTCAAGACGGGAAGGGAGGGAATCTGTGCCCTTTTCCTGAGTCTGAACATCTGGGCCATGAATTCAGGGTGGGGGCATATGGTCATTTGGGAGGAGGGAGGCGGACCCTGCAACATGGGGCCAGAGGAGCTGACTTAGGAAAGTTGCCCAAGGTGGGCACCAGGGGAGATCAACCCTACGGTGTGCTGGGAGCAGATGCCTGGTGCCCAGTGTGAGTCCTCAGCGTGATCATTTCTGCCTCAGCCTCCTGGGCCAAGTCCCACCGCCCGCCTGGGCTTGGGGTGTTCTGGGCAGGACTGCCATCTACCCCTGGACAAAGCAGTTGGGGGGACCCAGAAGAGAAGATGACAGGGGAATAAATGAGGGTGTCCCAACACAGGGAGTGCCAGAAGGCAGCAAGTAGGATGG
Source organism: Talpa occidentalis (assembly GCF_014898055.3). Lineage (NCBI taxonomy): Eukaryota > Metazoa > Chordata > Mammalia > Eulipotyphla > Talpidae > Talpa > Talpa occidentalis. The sequence goes on along the minus strand of NW_023601212.1, from coordinate 72,417,409 downwards.
GCTTCCTCAATATCCTCCATGACCCCCAGGAAAACCTGGGGCACAAATTGTGTTGCAGGTCTAGGCACACTAGAGAAAATTGAAGGGGCCAGTAATGATCTGCAGGATGGGACAGCATGGAAGCCATAGGGGGCTGCCCGGGCTCTATGTTCAGGAGCTCTGCTCTCCCACCCTGCTGTTTGCCAGAGAAGAGTTGGGACTTCAGAAAGGGAGTTCAGAGCCAAGCCTGGAGTCGCTCCCTTTAGCTCCCTGACATCCATTCCCCAGACCCACTCTGTGCCAGTTCTGTGTTGGGCCCCAGAGAGGCAGGGGTGGTCCAAGCTGGCACTGTCCTCAAGGAACCCTAACTCTCCCTAAGTTGGAAGCATTCGGGGAGATGTCCCCCAGGAGGAGGATATTTGACCCGAGTCTGGGAAGGGAGAACTAAAGAGCAGGCACAGGTCTATAAGTTTCCCTTCTAGCAACGTTTTACAGGGGAGAGGGGAGAGGGAACTGCCCTGGAGGATAGGAGTGTGTTCATTTTCTATTGCTGCAGAGCACACAACCACAACTTGGCAGAAAAGACATGTGTTTATGATCCCCCCGTTCCTGTGGGTCAAGAATCTGGTCACACCCTAGCAGAGTGCTCCATTCAGGCTGTCACTGAATGTGATTGTGATTCTGAGCTGTGTCTTCATCTGCAGGCTCGACTGGAAAGGACCTCCTCCAGGCTCACCCGGGTTGATGGCAGCATGTGTCTCCTTAACGGCATGGGCTGAGGCCTGCCTTCCTTGCTGGAAGCTGCTCCCAGGTCCCAGGGGCTGCCTATAGTTTCCTGCCACGTGGCCCTCTCACAATGTGGCTGTCCACAAGGGAGAAAGTATCTCCAGCCAGTGTGCTAGCAAGATGGAGTCTAGCATGATGTAACCTAACCGGGGCCAGGGCGCCCTCACCTGTCACATATCCTGTTGTTTAGGATCAAGTCACAGTCCCACCCACACTCCAAGGGAGGGGATCATGGGGGGCTCTTGTCACAAGGGACTTTTCCAAGGGCACACAGTCAGGGAGGGGTGGAGCCAGAATCCAGCCCCATCTGTCCACCCATGGCCTCTTCTTTTCTCTCCAGGTGGGGTATTTAGTTCTGAGAGAATGGAGGAGGCAGGTGCCAAGATAGAGATTCTTGAAGGTGAAAACAATGAATGGAGAGACCAGGAAAGAGATGGACCCAGGCCCCAAAGAGCCTTATAAACCAAGCCCAGCCCTGCCACCCACAGTCTGGAAGATATGAGCCGGGGTCATCAGGTGACTCCCCCATAAGAGAAGAACAGGGACGGAGGTGGAGGGGGTAGCTGTTCCAGCACCGGCATCCAGCCAGGACGGGACCTGCCTCAGTGGCATCCTTCTTCATACCTCCTGGAAGAAAACAGTTATAAGCATGGCTTAATTTATTAATGAGGATGAGAAGGCTGTTTATGGCAGCCAGAGCCGGCCGGTCCAATCAATGGGGACACCAATAGCAGGGTGATCAACTGCTGTGTTTGGAGTCTAATTGCAGGACGTGCACTTTCCAAGGGGCGCTTGCCTCCTGAGTGCACCCCGGAGAGAGCCGGGTTAATTGATGCAGCTGTTTGCTCCCGCCCACATGGCTTCGGGTGGGAATCCCCCGAGGTTGTTATTAAACTAAAGTGTTTAATGAAGTGCTAAAGAGACCGTTTCCAACTAGCACTCTAAGAATCCGATTAATGGAAGAAAAGTGTTCCTCTCCAAACTGTGAGCAGGACCTACCCAGCCCTGGGAAGAAGGCAAAGGATCCCAGAGCTCTGGTTGGTCACCCTGCAGATTAGTACGAGTCTGTGGGCCTGCCAGGAGGCTTATGGCCAATGAGCAGGGCCCTCCTCTTTCCTGCTGCCTCTGGGGCCAGACCCAAATATGGTTCTACTCAGGAGGGTTGGCTGCCAGAGAACCCGCCTTTTGTGGGTGTGACAAGAGAGGTGGGACAAGCTCAGTCAAAGGCTTCTGGTCCCCTTGCACATGCTGCATTCAGGGCCACTACTCACACCAGAACATCAGAGACTGGCTTCCCAGACCATCCTGAGTAGAACAATATTTGGATCTGGCCCCAGAGGCAGCAGGAAAGAGGAGGTCCTGCTGAAACCACAGGATCCCCTTCCTGCATCCATGCCCAGACCTAAGGAATCTGAAAGTCCAGTCCCAAGGGACATAATATTTTTCAGCCTACTTATTTGCTGGATAGCTAATGTAGTCACAAAAGTTAAGATTTTAAAAGCAGAGAAGTTTCTAGGTGTGCACCCAGAAGAGGAAAATTACTATTAGAAGCTTTTTCATAATAATATGAGACTGGGAATAACCAAGCATCCATCAACAGGAGGATGGATAAATAAACTGTGGTATAGTCACATGATGGAATACTACAAAGCACTGAAAAAGAGTGCCTGAGTGGACATACCCCCAGGGATGAATCTCACAAATATAATGTTGAATAAAAGAAGTCTGACCAGGGGAGAACACACTGTGCATGCCCTTGTAGAGAGTTCAAGAACAGGCTCATTGTGATGGATCATTAAGCTGCACACCAAGAATGCAGATGCTTTCCAGGATGTAGGCTATATTTTCATAATGTTTACTCAACTTTCTTAAGTAGAGAAGGGTTTGCAGGGGAAATATTTCCTCTCATTCTGTCCCCAGCTACCCAGATCCCCTTTTACAAAGTCAATAGTTTCCTGTGAGTCCTTCTTGAAGCTTCCCAGACCCATAAAAGCATACACCAATCTGTAGGTATAACAAGCACCCCAGGTGATTCTGATGATGAGTTGGCAAACACTGCATCCTGGAGCAGTGGAGACCTCACAGCTGCCCACCATTTAGTAAATAATGGGCTAGTTTCCTGAGGGGACTTTCCACATCAATGAGGGCTTACAAAAATACACACAAATACATGTGTACAATTCAAACAAAAATATAAAGTTGAACAAACATTTTCATTTTGTAACATCTAGCCAAGGCTAGTTTGGTTCACTAATGACCTTGAATGGAGACAGCAGTCACCAGTTAAAGGAGCCAAGAAAAGCAAATCAAAACCACAATGAGACACCACTTCACCTATCACTGAGAAAGCTAGAAGAAAAAAATAAGTGTTGATGAGAATGTGGAAAAAGTAGAACCCCTGTACATTGCTAGAGGGGGTGTAAAATGATATAGCAGCCCTGGAAAACAGCCTAGCAGAGTTATCATATGACCCAGAAAGTCTACTCCTCAGTAAATTGAGATCATATGTCCACACAAAAACTTGTATGTTAACATTGATGACAGTCACAATAAGAAAAGGGGGAAACAACTAAAATAACCATCCGTTAATGAATGGATAAACAGGTTGTAGTATATATACACTGTGGAATATTACTCAGCCATAAAAAGGAATTAAGCTATGACAGGTGCTACGAGAGAGATGAACACATGCTCCATGAGAAAAGCCAACACAGAACACATATTGTATGGGTCCATTTATATGACATGCAAATCCATGGAAACAGGAAATAGCTTACAGCAGTCCATGACTAGGTAGGATATGGGGCCAGAGTTGGGTTGAACGGGGACAGGGTTTATTTAGGGGAGACAATGCAGACTTAGAAAGTGCTAGTGGTTATATACCTCTGTGATTGTACTAAAACCCACTGAACTGTACACGGAATGGGTGAATGTCATGGTGTGTGAATTATACCTCTGTAAGCTGCTAAAAGTTGAAAAGGACCCAGTTGTGGGGCCTCAGAGCCAGGGGGGGTGAAATCTCTGTTCTGTAGTGGGCGCTGGTGACCACCCAGTACAGGGACGACAGTCATGAGCTATCCTTGAGTCCCTCCAACAAACACTGCAGGGATCAAGGCCCCATAGGGGCGGACCCCTTACAGACAGTGCTGAGTAAGCTGGGGCTAGTGCAGAACAGCCTTGACGCCAGGGATCCCCACACTCACCGCCTCTCCCTGTGTCTTCTGCTCCTTTGGCTGACACACTCAGCTCCCCTCTGAGTATGTCAAAGAATAACTCAGTGACATTTGTCACTTTTAGCTCTCACATGTGAGGGAGTCAGCAGGTAAACTAAGTCAAGGAACAAGTGCACAAAGGAGTTACAGGAGAAGTGGGGAAGAAGGGCTGTTCACTGCAGTGAGCTTCTAGGCTTCCAGGGTAACTGGCAGCAGCATCAGCTGGGGCAGGTTGTCCTGGAGCAGGCAGGCTAGGAAGTGTTTCCACTATTCATGGATTTTCCCCAAAATCTTGGACTTTCCACTGGGATCATATGTGACAAGCTGGCCCAGAAAATGTCTTCCAAGATACTAGCCGCCTTCTTGGAGCCAGAGAGACATGAACATGCAGCATTCTTGTTCAAAGTGCAGGGTAAGTAAAGTATCAGGCTTTCTGTCCTCCCGCTATTAGGATTGATGCTGGAAACCCATGGTCCTGAATTCATGCCTGATGGCCGGCATCTGGAGTAGGGCGTGGGCATACGTGGGTGGGTACGCCTGGGCTAAGACGGGGCTTATAAGGGCGGCGTCACAAGGACGCCAGCAGAGCAAAAAGAGTGAAAGAGAATGAGAGTGAAAGGAGCAGAGAAGCAAAGGCCACAAGAGAACGCCAGAGAACCCAGGAAGAGCGAAGACTTGCCGGGGGCTGGGAGGCCTGCCAGCCTCCCGGCCCCCCGGTACCCCTGGCTGTCATGTACCTGGTCAATCCCAATAAAAGCCTGCAAAAGCCACCGAGGGCTCCAGGACTCCTCCTTTACCCCGTCTGCTCGGGTCGTAGAGATCTTGCACTGTGCTCATCCTACCACTACAAAAGACCAGGAAAAGTTACCACTGAGGAGCTAAACATAAATTTCCCTTCCTTCCAGGGCTTCTCCTAACTCATCAGAAATACCACAACACAAAGAGATTCCATTTGTCTTTATTGTATTAAAATACACATAACTTAAATGCACCAGTCTAACCATCTCTGAGTGCATGGTCGGGGCACAGAGCACATACATGCTGCTGTGCAATCACCACCACCGTCGACCTCCAGAACTTTGCCACCTTCTCAGACTGAAGCTCTGTTCCCATTAAACACTAACCCTGTCCCGTCCGCCGGTGCTTGGCCTCCACCCTCTACTCTCTGTCTCCGCAGGGGCCTTAGATGAGTAGAATCAAATGGTGTTTGTCCTTTAGGGGACTGATTTATTTCACACAGCATAATGTCGTCCAGGTTAACCCGTGCTGTGGCAGGTGTCAGAATTCCCTTCCTTTTAGACTGAAAGCTGAGTGATCTTCCCTTGTGTGAATGGGCAAGTTTTGCAGCTCCATCCATCTGGCCATGGCGACTGCAAATCATGCTTCAGTGAACATGGGTGCACATATGTGTTTGAACCCCTGCTTTCAAGTCTTTTGATTTCTACCCAGAAATGGAGTTGCTGAATCATATGGTAATTCTATGCTTAATTTTTTTGAGGAAGCGCCAGGCCATTTTCCACCACAGCTGCACCATGTTACCATTTTATATTCCCACCGGCAAGGGTTCCAATTTCTCTAGGTTCTCACCAACATGTGTTATTTTCTGTTTGGTTTTGTTTCTTATAACAGCCATCTGCATGGGTGCAAGGTGGTATCATGTGGTTTTGATTTCCCTAGGGATTAGTGATGTTGAGCCTCTCCTCGGGTGCTTATTGGCCATTGGTACATATGCCCATCCTTTGCCCATTCTTGAATTGGGTTGGTTTTGTTGTTGCTAAGTTGTAGTTCTTCATATATTCTGGATATTAACCTCTTATTAGATATATGATTTGCAAACATTTTCTCCTATTCTTTGTGCTAATGTTTTAAATTTTGATGAATTTCAAATTGGCTATTTTTTCTTTTTCACACATGCTTTTGGTGTCACATCCAAAATATCATTGACAAATCTAATCTCACAAAGTTTTTCCCCTATGTTTTTTCCTAAGGTCTGTGTAGTTTCACTGTTATGTTTAGGTCGCGGATCCATTTTGCGGTGATTTCTGTGTATGGTGTGAGGTAAGGGTCCACGTTCTTTTGCATGTGAATATACAGTTTCTGCAGCACCATTTATTGAAAAGTCTGCCCTTTCCCCACTGACACCTTAATGTGTTTTATTTGCTATTTAATGTCATTCTAAGTAAAAATAAAACTAAAAATTGAAACTACTAGAATGACTTTTACAGTTCACCTCTATATTGTGCAATGTCAGTTTAAATGCAAGTATAGAGATGTTTAACTTGGCTGCAGAATCGCCAAATGACCCAATTCCTCTTTTCCTTGCTCATGTATCATCTGTCTTTCCTTCTTACCAGACCAGTGGAAATGCCACATGAAACTAGCTCAACAATTTTTATTTCACTTCTTGATGTGCATGTTCTGCCAAAAGACCCGACCCTCAGCTCACTAGGTAGGGAAAGGAACGTGGTTTTCAGCCTTTCCCTTTCCTTCCATGCCGTCCATCTCACTGACTAGCATAGGCAAGAAACCAAAGGAAAAGGTGCGATCAGGTCCTGGTGGTTTGTTGCTTGGGATGCCACTGCCTTCATTCTTCATTGGAAGCAAGTCCTGGCCAGAATAGAAGGTGCCGTCAATGCCCCTGCCCAGTCACACGCCTGCCCGGAGTCTCATCGCGTGCTGGGCCCACTGAACCCTGTGCTCACAGACATGGTGAGCTGGTGAGCACGCTGTGGGAACGGGCAGTCACATTCCTACACATCTCCTCTGTCACCTGAGGGCTCTTGTGTTCCATCAGATTTTGCTTCCAAAATCAGTGGTCCCAATATTGGGAAGTTCAAAATGGCCACAGAATCAAGTGCAGAAACTTCTGTGCACAAGCCTGCGTGCCTGAATGGGTCACATACTGGGAAGCCAACCCTTCCATCTTTCACATGTCCACCTGCGGCCAGATGTGCACAGCTGCACATCAGAGCTGTTCCCATGCTCTTCCTGTCCTCCCAAATCCTCAACTGATATAACAAATTACCACAGATGGCAGTTTAAGAAATACATGATTTCTCACAGTTCTGGGGTTGGAAGTCCAAAGTCCAGCACCAGCTGAAGGGGTTCCTGGTAAGGACTTTTCTCCTTGTCAGCTGCCACCTTCTTCTGCATCCTTACATGATGGACACAGATGGATCTCTGACTGTGTGAGTAGGGCTGGAGGGCAAGGGAGGATCATGCCCCCACCTGGCTTTAGCTGTGTGGCACCAGGGAGCTGGTTCTGAGTCTCTGGGTTGGGGTCTGCTGCTTGGAAGGAAAGTTTCAGGACCAGGAAGTTCCTCCTGGACCCTCAGTGAGGCTGAGGGCTGGGGGTGCAGAAGAGAAGCTAGGGGCCCTTGAAAATCAGGCGATGGCTAGAACAAAGGAGGTGCTCAGTTAATACAGCTTGTTAAATGATGGGATGGCAGCATAAAGAGGGGCTGGGCCTCCTTCGCAACCAAACCCCCAGGCACAGTCCCAGAAAGGGCTGGCCAGGATGCCTTGGTACTGTGCACACCCACACTGGCTTCACTGCTTCCTGAGCACCTCCCAAGCACACCAACTGAGTGCACTGACAGCGCTTCACTGGTTGTTAAAATAATGTCAAGATTCCATGCCAGTTGGGTTCCCTCCCCCTTACCTCCCCACACTCGAGCTTCCTAAGGCCCTTCTCATGGGGGCCATCAGTTGGGTGGGTGAGGACCCTGGGTATCACCCTACCTGCAGAGATAACAATGAACCAAACCCAGGTTAGGGTCCCCATGCTCTTGGAGACTCATCTAGTGGGGACAGATGACAAATGAAATCACAAAGTATGAACAGATCATGTTTACAGATGGCAAGGGGCAATCCAGGATCCACAGGTCCCCAGCATGGGAGAACCCACTTTGTCAGAGAGCCCAGGGCAGCTCTGTTTGGAGCAGCTTGAAAGCTGAGATCTGCAGGGAGAGCAGGGCAACTGGGCAAGAGGAGAGGGGGCATCACAGGCAGCCCAGGTGCAAAGGCCCTGTGGTAGAATGGTGTGGGCACATCAGCAGAACAGCAAGGTGGCCTATGTAGCTGGATCAAGGAAAGTGAGGGGAGAGGTCAAGGTGAGTGATACAGATCATCCACATTTATTCAAAGCAAGTGGGGCTGGCAGAAGAGCTGTGCCCATCACACCCAGATCCCTCAGATCCTATAATCCTCCAGGCCAGGGACCATGGGGGCCCAGCCAGGGTGGTAGCAATTGGGAAGATGAGAAACCTTAGGATTCCAGATAATTCCAAAGGCAGAACCAGCAGGATTTCTAAATGGATTGGATTGGGTGGGGGGTGTGGAGGGGAGCGAGGGACAAGTAAAATTAGGGTCAAGGACGACATAAGGTGTTTGGCCTCCGAGGCTGGAAGAGTAGAGTCATATCACCTGAGATTCAGCTAGGGGTGTCTGGGGCAGAGGAGGTTTTGGGCATGGGGAGGTTGGGGGTTTGGATGTGTTGAGAAGCCTATTGGGCCTCAAAAGGGAGGTGGTGAGCAAGTTCTATGAGCCTGGAGCCCCTCCATCCCCCATCTGGTCAAATTTTGCCCTCAGTGGAAGCAGGTGTGTGGGAGGCCCTTTGGCCTCGGATCTGAAACACAGCGGTGTGTCCAGTGTCCTCACCTTCTATTGGTGGTCAGCTCACTGGCCAGTGCAGTGTCTGTTCTGGTGAGTACCAGCAGAGTTTCCAGGGCAGAGAAACAATGTTTGAGTGCCTGCGGCACTCTTCAGACATGCCTCAGACATGACAAACAAGCTTCTAGTCACCCTTTGAAGCCCATGCAGGAGTCATCTCCTCCAAGAGGACATCTCTGCTGCAACTCTCAAAGATGGCTAAGATCCCCACCCTACATGGCCTCAGTCCCTCAGGCATCTCTTATTTTCCATTATAGCTCTAGAGGAAAAGGGATAGAGCAGCATGGTCTTCCCAGGAGGCTGTGAGCACTTGAGAATTGTGTCTGTTTCTGTGTCCCACCACTTAACACAGGGTCTGATACACAGGGCTCACTAAATCTCTATTGAATGAATGAATGAATGAATGAATGTTTAGTCTGATGGATTTGGTCCAGTGAAATTGAACAGAGTCTCAGTTTGCTCTTAAGGAGACAAACAAGTCCTCCCTTTGCTAAATGCAAGGAAAATGGGATTGCTAAGTGCCCTGCCCTGGCCACCTACCTTCCACCAGGTTGGGGGGGAAATCCAGGGGGTCTTCTTTAAGAAGGGACATTTGAAAACACTCTTTGGAGCACAGAGCAGTTTATGTTGCCCAACATGAGGAAAGGGAGGGCTTCCAGAAGAAAGTGAGGCCATGGAGGGGGGAAAAGGATGGATTCTCAGGGCCCCCAGGAAGACCCATCATGGTAGGTGTCAGGCTCAGAACCCCTTCACCCACTTTACATTATAGTCTCTGCCCCCATTTTCACTATCCCCATTTTCACTTCCCCCATTTTCACTACCCTGGGGGGTGTCAATGGGTCATCATCATATGTACCTAACAGGGATCTCCAAGAGGGGCCTCCAGTCACCCTGAGTGTGGCTACTCCCCCACATACATCTGGCTATGCCCAAACTCCATTGGATGTCCCCATATTCCCCTGTGACCTTGGATGACACCACTCCCAGTCTGGGCCTCAGTCACCTGTCTGTCCAGCAAGGGGTCACTTCTGTGCCTTTGTGACCCCCTCCAGCTCAAGCCCCTTGGCAGGTAAATCACTCCCTGTGGCCCTGCCCCTCAGGCCCCTGCAGCCTCCCTTCAAGCAGACCCTGACATTGGCCACTGCTGCCCAGTCAGGAAATGTCTGACCAGGCAAAACCCGGCTGGCCTCAGGCCCGCAAGCGGCGGGGAGCAGCCTTGCCTGACTATGTCCTGTTCCTCTGAGGGGTCTGTTTGTTTTCATAACCAATTCAATATTTAAAACCCGGCAAGCAGGCCTCGAGCTCTGGGTCCCCTTCCTTTGTCTCTGAGCTACCCTCCGCCCCTGCACCTCCTCTGACAAACCGTGTGATTCTGATGGAAAATTCATTAGTCGTCTGGTCTCCCTCCCCTCTCGGTTCGTTCCCAGGCAGCTCCGCGCCTGATGTGTCAGCCTCTCCATCCTGATTATCTGGAGACGCCAATTTCAAAGAGACATCTTAATAGTGATGTCAACGAATTAATTAGATGTGTTAATGAGCTAAAAGCAACCCAAATTAAATTAATGCAGTAATAAGCGCAGACAGCAAAATTAGCTCCAATTTCTCTAAATGATTCTGAACTGTACACAACACCTCATCTCACTCGAACATTACCATCCCCCAAAGCTAATCAAGAACCCGGCACAATTAACTGCTTAATTACAAACAGGCGCGTGCACGGGCAGGCGCACACATGCGCACACACGCAGCACACACGCACACACGCTGGTCAGAAATTTAGCGGCAGCACGGATACAGGCTGGGCCAACCTGGGGGAGGGTGGGGGCTGCAGCCCCCCCCCCCAAGTAGCGCAAATCACTGTCACCACTGCCACCCCTCATTGTTCTAAACCCATAATGGAAGACAGGCCAAGGGGTCTGACTTATTTGAGGTTCAGATAGTCCAGTGTGGGATCTTGGGGCAAATGATCATGTTAGGGGACTGTACCAGGCTAGGTGGGGAGAAGGGATGCTGGAGCTTCCCCTACCACCCCTGAGCACCTTCTGGGGTGGGGCAAGAGGTGACCCAAGTGGAGGAGGAGCAGCAGGAAGCAGGTGGGAAGAAGAGAGAGGGAAAGAGAGAGGAGGAGGAGCAGGGAGAGGAGGAAGGGCCAGGAGGAGGAGAGGGAGGGAGCAGTGAGTGCTGAGTTGTTTATTGCTTGCATCAGAATCTGAGTTGCAACTAAAAAGCTAATTGTCCAGCCCGGCTGATTTCCCACCGGGCAGGGAGAGCTGCTAATAGCTTCGCAAGCGGCTCAGGTATCTGATTAGCTGTAATTGCAGCTAGAGACAGCAGAGGGGTGAGGACAGAAGTGGGGATGGGGTGGGGGCAGGAGCTCCGGCCTGGTGTCAAGTCAGAGTGAGGCCAGATGGAGGGCAGGGGCCCAGGCGAGGAGGGGCCAGCGGGTCCAGGGGAGGGCGCTGCTGACCAGAGTTGGTGAGGGAAACGGCAGAGGTGACTGTGAGGGCCGCCACCGCCTTGTCTCTAAGGATCGCCCCTCAGGTGTGGGTCTGGGATGCGAGAGTGAGGATTCCAAACGTGAATGCACCGCCCAAGCCCAGCCCCTCGGGGAGGCCCACCTTCTGCTGGCCGGGCCAGGCACGCAGCCAGGCAAGGGACAAGAGCCCAGGAGCTCAGATGCAGCCCAGAGCTATCAACAGCAGGCACCACACATGGCTGGAGTAGTTGCCCCCTTGGGTGCAGGGCCAGACTAGTAGGGCAGGCCTCTGCCTGCTTCCACCCTCCCTCTTTCAGACCCTGAGTCCAGGGTCCTGAATCAAGAGAATTTTCTGTTCATTTCAGAGCTGGGTGATTGATTGGAGGAAAGAAGGAAGGAGCTGGTCGATTTGGCCCCTCTAGACGAGCCTTCAGGGATACCCAGGGGTGGGGGTGCCCAGGAGAACCACAGATGGGGCTTGGGGGCAGGGAGCACGGAGTCCTCCATCAGCCTGCAGGTCCTCCCCACCTTGGCTATCCCGCAGAACATGCCCCCGTCCGTCTTCCTCTCTCTTCCTCTGGCCTTTCCTCCCTTCTTACGCACTTCTGTGTGGATTTTTTTGCTCATGTTCATTCATACATTTGTTTATTTTTTAACTTACTGATTCATTTGAAACATATCTATTTCCATCCTTGCTCCAAGGTGGTGCCACCTCATTAACCGCTGGCCACAAGCTGTGCTCCTGGTGGTGAGCACTGAGGCCCCAGGGAACCCCAGGGACCCCAAGATGACCGACATGCTCCTGCCCTTGCAGGACTCCCTTGTGCTGTGACAGGAGGAAACAATTGCAGTCATGTGATGTGTGCACTAATGGTGTAAGCACAGGGCACCAGGGGACCCTGAGCCGGGGGCGGGCCAGAAGAGAGGCCTGGGAAGGAAGGAAGATATAGATAAATGGGTAAGTGGGAAAGCTGGGGTGCACTACATGCTGTGGTAGGAAATGTAGGGGCTGCTTGTGGAGTCACAGGAGGGCTGTTGGGACCCTAAAGGACATGGCTCCTCACACCTACCGGAGACACAGGGCTACACCCTAGCCCAGGCACCCCACGTGTGATGAGCACCAGAAACCATAGAATCCTGCAGGGAGGTGATGGGCTGCCGAACAGACCCCGAGTCTGGAGATATGGCAGGGGCCTTCCCCCTACCCTGCCCCCAAACACCAGACCAGTGCCAACCCCCACTGGACCTTTGCGCTCCAATCTAAAAAAATGGGGGAATCACAAACTATGCTCTTAAAGAAGGAAAAGGCTCAGGGTTTTCTGGGCCAGGGGAGACCTACTGTCCCACTGCAGCCACAGGCCCTGCAAAGAGGGCTTCACTCAGCACCCACAAGGTCAGGCCAAGCGGCACCCACCCCGGGTGGCAGTGTAAGCCCCAGGGATCCAAATTCCTAGGCTCAGCCTGCTTCATTCTACAGGTGGGGCCCATGAGGCTGGGGCAGGAGAGGGGGTTGCTGTGGATCACAAGGGCCTCCAGCTTGCTCTCCTCCAATGCCAGCCGGTCACCTTTGGATGTTGTTACAGGATTGTATTTCCCAGCAGGAAAAAGGGATTGTTTTGCTCAGGCAAGTGTTCCAGTGAGCTTTCTACTCCCTGAGCAGAAGGCTCCAGGGGCCTGCCAGTGCGGGCAGGACAGCAGCATGGGAGGGGCTGCGGGCAAAGAAGGGGCTGGCGTTCAGCAGACACGGGCGGCCTGGGCTGGTTCTCCGTGCTGGCCGCTGGATGTGGAGGTCACACAGGCCGCTCCTTGGTCTCCATCCTTTGACCCGGCGGGGGCCATCGAGTAGGGGCTGGGGCTGCTGTGGAGAGGAGCTCCTGGTCGCCTAGCGCGTGTCTCCTGAGCCCGCAAGGTGCACACACACAGGTGCATGCGCCTGGCCGGGCGGCTGGGCCGGCGGGGAGGGCAGGCGGGCCTCGGGGAGGCGGCCGCTGCCGTGTCGGCACACCTGGAGGCTGCCCAGACTCCGCAGCCCACGCCAATTAGGAACTCACTTTACATTATTTTAATTTGTCTCTGGGGCCCTGGAAGGAAAGTCATGCGATTATTATTATTATTATTTTTTGGCTGGAAACTCCAGCAGCCATTATATAAATTACATATAATTGAATACATCAGAGGCAGTTTCTTTTAAACAATCATGTTTTCCCTTCCCCAACAACGAGGCCACCCTCTCCTAACAACTGGACTCCGTGTCCCTGGTGTGAGAACTTTCCGGCCCGCGGAAGAGGAAGGGTTTTCTGGACCACTGAGGACATCATCCTGGGCTGACTGAGGTCCAGGGAGGGCATTGGGCTTTGTACTCTATGGGTTGTGGGCTCCACTCCTGCCACACCAGGGATTTTCTGTGTGACCTCAAGCAAGTTGCTTAACCTCTCTGAGCCTTGCTTTTCTCATCTGACAGCTTCTGCCTCAAATGACTGGTGTGAGATTTAAAGGACATGATGCCTGGAAAACCCTCACGGGTGCCCTCAAGGAGTGTCCTGATTGTAGAACTCAGTATCCATCCTGAGGGTGTCCTCTCAGCCCCAGCACGGGCATTGGGTAGACGAGGGTTGTTTGCTTTCATCAGGCATGGGTAAGATGGAGACACAGAAGGGACTGTCATGAAGGAAAACACTTTTTATTATGCCCTCGCTCCCCTGGAAACAGGAGGCCTCATGCCACGCAGAGCCACACAAAGAAGCTCCAAGATCTGCAGGAGGCCGGGGGAGAAAAGGAAGCATGGACAAGAGCCTATATTGGGGTTTCTTCTGGAAACCACAGGGCAGACCTCACAGAGCAGACAGGAGGACAAACAGGGGTGAGCCAAGTTGGGATGGCATAGTGTGAACAATTCCAGCAAGGCCTGTGGCACAGGCTGACCCAAGCTGTCTGGTACCTAGCCTGGGGTGCTTAGGGCAAAGGGACAGTTGCCCCAAGTATGAGACCCTTGGAGGAGGGGGTGGGAGCCGGCCCAGGCTTGGTTGGTTTTCATTTGAAAACCGTTTCCTCACTTGAGGACTTGGCTTGCCCTGGGAGGCCAGTCTCTCGCGGTCAGTAAGGGTCCACATGTCAGAGCATCAAAAATACAGAATAGGCCTCCCTGGTGGTGCAAGGGGTTAAGCAGCATACTAGGAAGCAATCCGCAGCCTCTGCAGCATGAGTTCAATCCCCAGCCGGCCAGGGAGAAACCCACATGGCATAGCAGACCTCTCCTGTCTCGCCCACTGCTCCCCTCAGCAGTGTATTTCGGTCTGTCTGCCTGTTCTGTTCCCCACTCTCTCACCCCTGGCATCTCTGGCCTGTGCCCCAGCTCTTGCATGCATAAATAAATAAATCTTAAAAAAAATAGAAGAGAAGAGACATCGTACAATGGGCGTCACTTCCACTGCTGGCGAGATGTGAATTGGTGTAGGCTCTGTGGAAAATGGTATGGAGGTTCCTGGAAAAAAACGAAAGCTGGAAATACTATATAATCCAGCACTACCACTTCTAGGCATTTCTCCTAAGAATATGAAAGCACTGATTTGAAAAAATGTATGCACCTTGGTGTTGATAACAGCGGTGTTCACAATAGCTAAGACCTGGAATCAACCTCAATGCCCGTCAGCTGACGGCTGGATAAAGTGATGGCGGACAAGCACTCTGTGGAATACTACTCAGCTATTATGAAAGACGAAAGCATGTCTGGTGACAACATGGATGGAACTGGAGGTGATTATACTAAATGAAATAAGCCAGAAAGTGAAAGACAATTATCAGATGGTTTCACTCATTTGTGGAATATAATTAACCAAAGAAAATAAACTGGCAAAACACAACAAAAATAACTGTGAAGAAGGTGGTGGTTACCAGAAGGGGGAGTGGCGGGTGTGTGTGTGGGGGGGGGAACAGGAGCTGTGGTAGAAGGAGTGTGAGTTGTGTGTACAAATCAGGGCGTGCAGCTGTACTCCCCAAAGAATATGTTGTATAAATGAATGTTAAATCAATAAAATTTGATAAAAATAAATACAGTAGGAATTGAGTGGATGTGGGCCACCTGTGGGAGCACAGTGCCGGGTTTGCGTGCTGAGCCCCGCGAGCCACCGTGGCTAGTGCCACACTCATTCTAGAGAGGGCCCAGGTGGGAGCTCCTACCCCATGCCTAGAAGACAGAGGCCCAGAGAGGGAAGCCACTTGCTGGAGGTCACGGGGAATTGGCGGAGCCAGGGCGAAGACCAGCAAGGGCACCACCCTGGGCTGGGGCCCGAGGGCTCCCTGGGCTGTTAGGAGAGGACATGGTGTGGGCTCGGCCTGCCCAGACCTGTGCCAGCCTCTGTGAGGTCCTATTTGTGGCATATCAATGCACAGCAGGTGTTAAGTAAGCTTTAGTTCTCTAGGGGAGCTTGGATAATCCCGGCCCCTCTCCCACCTCAGTTTCCCCATCTACACAGAGAGGAGTGCAGTCTTTTGGGGCTGTGAGACAACACACACTCTTCCCCCTGAAGCCTCGTTTTCAGAACATGCCCCATCTCTCATACATGGGAGCTGTCCAGGCTGTGACCTCGGACCAGCACCTTCAGAGGAGCTGGTGGGCAACACAGCAGGGAATGTCCGAGCACCTGCAGGTGGACAGCCCGTTACGGGGGCCGGAGCAGCAACTCGCAGGACACAGAGCACCATGCATCACCCGGCGGGAGGCGGGGAGGTTTACTGTGGTCCTCCCGAAACAGGCACTTTGCAGACACGAGAACTGTCCCGGCAGCAGCAGAGGAGCAGCAACGAGAGGGCGCACTCCGGGCCCTCCCCTTCCGTATCCCCTTTTGTATATTTGTGTGTGTTTTAATTTTTTTTATTTTTCTGAGGTTGTTTTTGCCCAGGTTCCTGTATTACTTTCTTTCTAAAGAAGCTTCAAGGCGTAACCCAAAAAAATGGAGAACATGTCCATACCACGTGGGTCGTGAGAGCAGCACTATTTGCCATGCCCAAATCAGGAGACGACCCTAATGCCCATCCACTGATGATGGGCCCACCTCACATCCTCTCGTCACCACAAACTAGGGGACTTGAAACAACCAAAATGGATTGTCCCACAGTTCTGGAGGCCACATGTCTGAGATCAAGGTGTCAGCAGGGCCAGCCACCTGACCGACTCCCTCCCTCTAGGTGGGGATCCTTCCTTCCCAGACCAGCCCCCAGCGGTGCCGGCAGTCCCTGGCTGGTGGCCGCATGGTTCTGCTCCTCCATGTACGTGGCGTTGGTCATCCGTAATGACCTTACCTTAGTTTGACTACTTAAGGTCATAGTCACAGGTACTGGAGGTTAGGACCTCAGCACAGGCTAGGGAGAGGGGCTCACTTCAACCCATACATACGTGAATGATATCTCAATATGCTGCTACTCAAAAGAAAAGTCTCAAGCAATAAAATATAAAAAGAGGGAAGTAGCCCCCATTGTAGGGAGACCTGAGCCGGAATATGCTCTTAGCAGGACCTCACGGAGCAGGCCAGTGACTAGCACAGGGAAGGCCTTGCTGCCTGGTCTCCCTGATAATCACTCAAATAACGTTAAAGGAGGACAGCAGTGCTCTCCCTGACCTGCACCCCATCCCTCCTGTGTCCTGGAAGGCTGGCCCCCGGCCTGGCCCCGGCACTGACCCCACACACCCTCCAGGCCCCCTCCCCACCCTCCCCACCAGCAGGCGGGCCCATCACATGCCCCACATCCCCACCTTGTAAAGTAACAACCTGTCACACACACAACCTCTTTGCACCCAAAATGTTCTCTGATCTGTGTAAACTGCAATTGATGCCGCGCTGCTTGATATTAATATCTTTTGTTTGTGTGTCAGGGTTCTGCGGAATCTAATTAAGGCGTGTTCTCAGCGTATCCGGGGTGTTCGAACAATTCCAAGGAGCAGACAAAGCGAGCTGTTGACCTGCAGAGATAAACTGCGCTTATGGAGGATGCGGGGCGGCGGGCGGGGTTCACGGGCTGTGCTTTTCTGCTGGGGTGCCAGGCGTGGCCGCCTTCCCTCACCCCGTTCATGGCAGCGCCGGCGTCTTCACGGAGGTGTTTATCATAGCAGCGATTCTCTTGTATATGCGTCTGCATGCACAGCGTACACACATGCGCAAGGCAGGCTGCCCTGGACAAGCCACCCTGTCTCAGCAGCCTGGCTCCACCCTGCCACGTCGGGATCTCTGTGAGGTGGCCAAGATGGCCTATTGCAGATATGGAAACTGAGGGCTTGGCACCCTGTGAGCACACATGAGTTAAGGTGGAAGCTGGAGGCTGCCCACATCTGGGAGGGTTGGACCTGAGCATGGCCCTGGTCAGGTGACACACAAAGCCTGTAGCCCAGCTGAAAACTGTCACCATCCTGGACCGACTGGGAAAGGAAAGCCCGGAGCAATGGGGGCTCACCCACAATGCACAGTGTGCTGGTGATAGAGCCGGGCCCTTCCTGACCCTGTGGTCCACAGCCTGACTCCTTGCCAAGGGAAGCACTTGGGCCCAGAAAGGACTAGAGATCAAGGCATGGAAGGAATGTCCTTCACTCCCAGGGGGACTCTGGGACCTAGGCTCTGGTCCCATGTGGATGACCTTGGTGAGCACCCAGTCCTCTTCCCTGGGAGGCAAGATTGCTAGAACAGTACAGTAAGGAGAGTCGCCAGCAGCTCCTGCCCAGGGCCGGACAGTCATGCAGTTGTGGGGAGCTGCCACCATCACTGCTTCTGTTGTCCCAGCTCCAGGGTCAGCAAACCTGACCTGCAGCACCAGGCCGGACGACACCCATCCCAGCCCTAGCCCAAGTTAGGGTCTGCCTACTAGGAAGGGCTGCTGTGCCCAGGGCCTGCAAGAGAGCAGCTTCCTTCAGCCCCAGGCACTGCTCTGGGCTTCACTCTCCCCATCTTCCAGTGGAAGGGAGCTGGACCCCAAATGTGATAGTGGGCCCCCCACTTCAAGACTCTGAGTGCCCTAGAGAAAATCAGAGGCCAAGTCTGCTAAGGACCAGGTGGGGGACATCTGTATACCCCTGGGCTGCAGGTTGGAGGCAGCAGGGGCACGATGAGGCACAGATCTGAAGGTGGAGCAGGGTTCTGGGGAAGCATACCAGTGTACACGGGACATGTGCAGGTAGTTCCTGACAGCAACTGCTCCAAACTGGGTGCACGTGGAATTGGTGTGCACCCCGGGAGTACCTGCCCCAACTGGGTGCATATGACCGTGTGCACCCGGGAGTACCTGCCTGTCCCCCCAGAGGGGCCTCTCGGTCTGGCCCTACTTAGAAAACCCGCAGCGCCACCTGCTGACCGCACTCGGAGTCGCTGGTCAAGGGAGGTGGGGGCACGGCGGGGCGGGACGGGGAAGAGAGGCCCCGCCCTCAGCTCCACCCCTGCAAAGCGCTGCCCAGGATAGAGCCTGAGGCCCTAACCAAAAAGTGCCAGGGAGAGGCGGGCACCAGGGACTCTGCGAGGGTCATAGGTATGCCCGGAGTACAGTAGGGGAATCACCGTGTTATATAACCCTGCAATTCTATGGTGGCAAGTTACAGATGAGGAAACCGAGGCAGAGAAGTTGTCACGCGCCCAAAGTCTGAGAAGGAGTGGTAGAGGGACTTTGAGGCTATCAGCTGCTGAGGGCAGAATCTGTGTCCTCAAACATTACCTTCAACTCTGAGCAAACGAATTTGTCACAGGAATGATTATTGACAAGTATGAACCCATTTGACCCTCAAGCCCTTTGCAACAGGTGTCCTGAAGTGGGTCTTACAAGGAGGCACAGAGACTTGCCTATATGTAGAAAGTGATGGGGTCAGGAAACCCCTCCCCCCCAACCCCACCCCACTCCCCCTACCACACACACACACACACACACACACACACTTTGCTTTCTGAGCTGTCCCCAACACCTGACACTGCCAGAAATTGGGAATGAAAGAGAAGGATTGTCAGGGTTTCCGGGCAAAGTAAACAGGGAATCAGGAGTGGCGTGGGCTAGGGTCACCTTCTTGGCAAGACTGAGGAACAGTTTCAGCCTTGCTGAGTTCCTCAGTAAGTCCTTGACTCCCTGGGGGCCTGAGTTTCCGCTAGGTACAATATAGGAGGGGAGCAGCTACAATGGATATTTTTTCAGGTTCTGCCCTGCCCCAACTGTGCAGGGTCCCAGGTATCCATGAAGGGCCAAGAAGGGATTAGGGGTTAGGTGGTCTATAGCCGCCCAGCCCCCCATGGATGCCCTCCCGGCACCCTCGCTGACACTGACGGGGGTTGTGAGAGCCTCTGTCTGCCGCTGCCTCATCTCCAGTCATGGCCCGGCCACCCACCTCTACCCCCAGCTCCTCCGGTGTCTTACTCTGAGGGAGAGGAGTCTTGAAGGGTAAGGGGCTGCCAGGGACAGATGGCGGCAGCCCAGGTGCCAGGCTAGCAAGAGCTGCCGGACAAGCCTGGCAGAGCTGTTGCTGTCGAGAGCTTCTGCCAAGATCGTGGCATGCCCTGCACTGGCTGCACTTGGGGAGTGGGGAAGGTCACGCTGGGGGAACCCTGAGGTGGGAGGGGAGGGGTAGCAACCAGCCAGCTCAGCAATGTCCCTGACAGACGTGACCTCAGGCACATCCCTCTATCCGGCTTCCTCCTCTTCTGCTCCCTGGGGCCTGCTGTCCTGGCTGTGCCCTCCACAGGCTACTGTGTCACTTGAGGCCCAATCACACACAGCTCCATTCACACCCAGCTGTGCTGTGTGGCCTTAGGCAAGTCGCTTCACCTCTCTGAGCCTCAATATCCTCCTCTGGAAAATGGACTGACGCCTGCCCCTGGTTTGGGACCAGAACCAGAGCCTGGGCCAGGGTGGGCAGATCTGCAGCCCCCGAGCTGACCAAAGCAGGGTGTTGGGAGGCCCGCCTTGTGCCAGCAGTGTCCAACACCATGACGCTCTGCTGCAGGCTGTTCTCACAGCCAGCCTGAGGCCGGGAGGCTTCACCAGCCCCATCTTACACATGGGGAAACTGAAGCTCAGAAAAGCAATGTGATTGTCCCAAGGAAGTGACAGGGGCAGGTTCTAACACATGAGTCTGCTGTAAACAGGGCTTGAAGTGGTCTCTGTGTCCAGCCTCAAGACCAGGGATCCCCAGTTACATGCCTGCCTGGCCCTGGTGCTGGGCTTTGGAGTTCCTGGGGGAAGAGAACCAGAAACTTCACAGGCACTTGGAATCTGGCTCCTCCCCCCAGGGAAGGGCACGGGTCAGCCCATTTACGCGTCTTATAGGTAGGCAACCCAAGGCTGGGACAGAACTGGGGGAGCGCCAAGTGAAGAGCACATAAGACTGGACATACTATGGGTGTAGATGGTCACCCTAAACCTCCTCCACCCAGCACACACAGCCCCTTTCACCCACAGTCAGCCCTGCACTGCACACATGTGCCATTCTTGGATCACAGACAACAGCAGAAGCAAAGGGTCAAGAACCAGCTTTCCTCCATCCTCAGTTGGGGTGGGGTGTCAGACCCCCCCCCAACAGTTCGAGCCCTAGCCCTGCTCAGGGAGAGGACACCTGAAACCATGAGGCTCAGAACTGACCATGATGTCCATCCAGTCTGTAAACAATTTGCCTGTCCCCTCATCCCCCACACCTCAGGTATGCCCAGATTCAAACATGCCATTCACCCCCCCACAGGTGTGTCTGCTAGGCTGCACTAAGTCAGGTACCTGGATGGCGGATAGATCAAGAGGGAGAGAGGGGGTAGGTAGAGAGAGAGGGATGATAAATGGATGGATGGTGGATGAGTGGATGGACAGATAGTGGATGGACAGATTGACAGACATGGTAGAGAGATGGTGAATGGGCAAATGGGGTGGAAGGATGTGTGGGCAGATGCATGAATGAACAGATGAGATGAGTGGATGGATGGATGGATGGACTGATGGATGAAAAGGCAGATGGATGGAGAAATGGTGGATGAATGACTAGAGCAATCAAAACTAGATGAGTAACTACATTGCTATCAGGCCCCATTGTTTCCTAGTAGGGCTGGGTTGCTCAAAGACCTGCTCTGAGCTGCATTTTAGAGATGGGGAAACTGAGGCAGGAGGTTGGGAGGTGACTGGTGCAGGTCAAGCATCGAACTCTTAGACCCAAGACCCTCAGGGGTGACAGCACACCACAGGCATGCAGACCTTCAGAGACCCCACATGGGGCCTGGACAGACATGGGGTATTATGGGGCACCCACCCCTGTACCTCCTGTGATCCTGTCCAAGGGCATCTACCACCTTCCCCCTTCTGCATGTCAGGCCTCAATAGCTTGGGGACCACTGCCCTACCCAGCCCTCCAGAGTACTCCTCCAACCCTGGGCTGGACAGGAGGGGCTCAGAGGTTGGCATGCATGGCAGAATGAGGTCCAGGGATTCTGCCCACCCAAGGCAATTAAAGTGCAGCATTACATAAAAGTTTGTAATTAAACACTTGCACGTCACCAGACATCCCAGCATGGTGCTTCATGAATTAATTACAAGGACACTGGACCCCCAAGTGGGTGTGCTCAGCACTGAATGAGGAATGGTAGCCCTGAGCTCGCATGTGGGAGGGAGACATCTTTGGGGCCAGGGTGTGGGGGCAGGAGACCAGTTCTCAGCCCTGCCCACAGCCTTCCCTGGGCTCTCCTCCTGCCCCACCTCCTGCCCTGGCAGCAGCCCACCACCTTCTCAAGTACCCACACCAGAAACGGGAGGCCCTCCTAGCCCCTCCTAGGGCATAACTGCCCTCCTGCCCAGCAACTCTGGACCCAGACTCTGTGAGTTCTAAACCTGACCCATCACCATCATTCCCCTCAGCCCCTCCCACCCTGTCCACTCTGCCTCATCCCCGAAGTGCCACCCGTCTCCAACCTCTCCCTCCTGCTGCCCCTCCAGCTAACATCCCCACAGCAGCCTCCCCTTCCAAATCCAGATCTGATGCCTGAGTCTTCCCCACAAACCCCAGAACCCCAATCTAACCATGAGGAAAACCTCAGACAAACCCAATGGTGGGGAATTCTGCAAAATGCCAGACCAGTACTCCCAAAATGTCAAAGTCACCAAAAGCAGGGGAAGTCACAAAACAGAGAAGCCCCAGGAGACATGTGGGTGAAGTGTCACATGGACCTGTAGAACAGAAAAGGGGCTGAAGGGAAACAGAAAACCCAGAGTGTGGGGCAGCCTGACTAGCAAGGCCCCTGTTTGGGTAAAAGAAATTGCTTCTTTTACCTTGGGCTTTCTTCCTTGGGCTTCTTAGCTGTGACAATGCCCCCGGGTGGCAGAAGTTAGCACAGAGAGATTGTGTACAGAACTCTGCTCTCTGCAACTCTTTCATCATTCTACACTATTCTAAAAAGTTTATTTAGAAAGAGAAAGAGTGCATGCAAGAGATATGATTAGAATGTGACAAAGCGTTGTCTGCATCTTAATCTTGGTGGTGGGTGGATATATCTGTTCTATTGTTTTCTGCACTTCTCTGTGTGTCATAGTTAAACATTTAAGGAAAAAAAAAACAACCTGGATTTAATATTTTACCCCCTATCTGACACCCTCCAAATGCTCCAAAACTACTCACCCAGCCTACTAGACATACAAAGACCCTGTTACTCCCTCACCCTGCCTTCTGATGTCACACAGGGCCTGGTACATTCCTTGCCACCCTGTTCTGCCCTCTGGACCAGGTTCCTGGTCTGCTGCTCTTTCAGGTCCAGCATTGTCAGGTCTTTGCGGTGTTTGCCTCACTGGACACACCCCAGTCATGTGGCTCACAAAGCAGTCCCTACCCCCAGATTAGAGTCCTGGGACCACCTGTTAACCAGGTGTCATTCTCCCACTTCACAGAGGGGAAATTGAGACTGCCCAGTAAATTCAGGGGTGTGGATTAGAGTTCAGTCTCTGTCTCCTAGTCCAGTATTCTCTCTCTGTGTCTTCCCAGTCCTGTTTCCTACCTGTAAAATATCTCAAGGATCAGGAATCCACCCTTCAGCCCAGTCTGGTGAAAGAAATTGCAAACCTTTGGTCACCTGGGCCATCACCTGTCCACCCACATCCCCCCTCAACTTCATAGCACTGTGCCCCAGGGCCTTTGTACATGCTGTCTGGTCTAGCATGCTCTGCATCAGAGAGGAGCCCTGACTATGGTACACCTCAACCATCCCCGCTCTGCTGACCTGTCTTCAGATCATTCACCGTGCCTGGCTGCATTGTGTGTGTGTGTGTACGTGTGTGTCCTCTGTCTGTCCCCCCACTAGGCTGTAAGTGAATCCCCAGTTGGTGAGTGAATGAGTGCTCAGTGTATCCCCCCTGCCACATGTGCTGGGACTCCCACCCCAGCACCCTTGGCCAGTAGTAAGCACCCTGCTCTTGAGAGAAACCACACTCAGGCTGCCCTGGGCCCTGTGGTGGGTGACTAGGGACAAGCAGAAACAAGGCTCCAAGGGGGGTGGCTGCCAGCTCACTCCTGGCCAGCAGTGTGACAGGCTGTGAAACATGTTTGTGACTTGCTGTGTACAGTGTCTACATGCATCTGACTTGTGAAAACATAACATGAAGGATATCATAGTAGGCAATCAATCAATCGATTGATGGTTGATTAATTCAGCAAAATATTATTGAGCACATAGCAGGTGCCAGCCCTGGAAAAACAGTGCAAGTAAATCAAGCCTGCCCTCATGGCATTTGTATAGGAGAGACTGACAATAAACAAGCAAGAACAGAGTATACTGACTGGGGGTGGTCATGTGGGGGATCCAGGAGGTGTCATTGAGAAACAAGGGCCTCTGGCAGTGAGGGACCAAGAAACTGTTCCAGGAACCACATTGCTTACATGCAGCTAGCAAGTGCAAAGGTCCTGGGGCAGAAGTGTATCTGAAGCTGTTATAGAGCAACCCCAATATTAAACGGGTTCCTGACTGTGGGTCCTCACCCGCGCGCTTTAAAGGGACTTATGAATACTCTACTACAGACACACACCAAAGGGTTAATAAAAGGTTTATTTACAAGAGAAAAGGAAATAAGGAAAATGTACAACTCAGGGAGAAAATAGGGAAATAAAGTCTTTAATGCGTCCTACCCGATCCGACGACCTGGAAACCCAAAGCCACTCTCAGAGCTGGCCGGACGCTGCGAGCTGGTGGGGAGCCAAAATGGGGGCCCCCAAAGCCCACGTGTCTGCCTTTTGTATCCACCTGGCTGCTTAACCCCACCCTCAGGTCCCAGCCACCTTCCCTTTGGTGGTGATGGGATTTGGAGTTCCCAGTGTCTTTGGCTTTGACCTGGGGTGGGGGTGGAGTCCACAAAGCCTGTATGGAATTTGCTTTGGGACTGCCTTTTCCCCCTAACAAAAACAGCAGAGGCAGGTCTCATTGAGCAGAGGGGGAGGAGAGTGGAGAGAGGTGACTCCTATCCCCAGTCACATATGCCAAGCTACCAATAGACTCCCAAGGGCCCAGGCCAAGAAAGATCAGATGCTGGAGGCTGTGGGGTCTCTCAAGAGCAAGGAGCTCTGGTGTCCTGTGCACCAACTATACCAGGTGTGTCCACTATCTTTGGGGGCCCCACTGGTTTGGTCACTGTTCTCTCACAGGACTGGCATCTGCAGAAAAATAGGGGTGAGCACTCTTTCAAAGGGACAGAGAGCATGAGGACCAGCTCAGGTCTTTCAGAAACTCAGGACAAGCTGTGGGACTAGCTCTTGGATCCAGGTGTGTCCAGGTAGGCAGCCAGGTGTCCCAGGACAAAGCAGAGTGTTTAAGTGGGAGAACTTGGCCAGACTACCACTCAGAGTTAAGGTCCTGTGAGACCAACTGGCCTAGTCAACCAGGCTTCAAGGGGAAAACTGAGGCTTGCCCCCACTAAGATGCTCCAGGGCACACCTGGTCCAACTGGGTCCCCAAATCTTCCCACCCGGTCCCCCCAGCCTCAATGACCAAAGAAAGCTGGGCAGGGGCATGTCCCTTGCTGGCCTCACCCTGCCCCAAACCTCCAAGGAACAATTTACCTTTCAGAGCTGGTCCAAGATATTAATTAAGATAAATCTACCTCAATTTTGAGATTCTCTTATCATGTAATTTATCAAAATTATGTTAATTATTTCTGTAGGGCAGCAAAATTATTACCTCTTTTGTGTCTGATTTGTATTAATATTCATAATTTAATAATTCAGCATCCTGGCCATCTGGTTGGGGAGCAGGATCCCTGTCCTCCTTCATCCCAGCCAAGCATCCCCCCCACACCACCAGTGTCCCTGGGGACCCCAGCACCCGTGCCTGCCCGAGGCCCAGTCCATGCACGCTGCCCTGGCCGGCACCCCAGTGACCTCCTGCCCGTGGCACCCACCACTTCGCGCACAGGTACGCGCACAACGCCACCCCCGCTTGGCAGGTGAGCCAAGCTGAATTGACATTTTCCACACTTTGTGAGTTTTACACTGTAATTTGACATAATTAATGCCTACATTACTGCTGATAATTTAGCTAGTTAATTAAACTCGGAGGAGATAATTAAGGAAAGGCTACTGCTTGGATTGCTAATTGTTTTTGTCATTATTTCAGGGGCCGACAGCTGCCGGCTGAGTCATCCTGTTTTGTCAGCTGACAGGTCATGTGACACGGGGGTCTCCAGGGGCCCCCCACTTCCAGGGAGGGAGGCCTACAGCAGGCTACCTGGCTGCTTCCTGGAGCCCCGCCAAACACTGCTGCTGGATTCAGTTCCTACCTCCCTCCTCCTTTCTTCCCCCCTCCCCCACCTTCCCTCTCTTACCCGCCCTTGGTGACAACACACACACACACACACACACACACACTCACACACACACACCCTGGGGCCCTCCAAGCCTCAGCATCAGAGTTCTGGCCTGGGGTCATGCAAAGGTCAGCCTAAGCAAGCTGGAGAAGGATGGGGACCCTCCCAGCTCTGAATCCAAGCCCAAGATGTGAAGTGGCCCTGCAAGACCCTAGCCTCCTGCAGCGGTCAGGTGAGAAGTAGATCTTCCTGGGCCTCCTGGGAGGCAGGGTGGATTATCCCACATAGCAAAGAGTGACTGGGAGATTATGGGAGCCCGGGAAGGGAAGGGAGGGCAGGGAGAGGACAGGGAGGAGACTGTCCTCCAGATCTTTGATAGTGACGGGTGGGAGCTGTTTGGGCAAACTCTGAGTCGTGCTCCCTCTCCATTGGCCAACCCTCCCAAGGGCGCATCCTGCCCACACACCTGGTGGCAGGCAGGCTGACCTGAGATCAGAGGAGGGGGAGCCAGTGAGCCCCACCTTGCCCAGCAAAGGAGCCACCAACCCCAGGACCTCAGGGCTGTACTCTCTAGGACCATCTATCAGTCTGCTGCCAGGGGCACCTGCACTTGCACAACCAGCCTGCGTGGGGTATGTTGTTCCCACCATTTTCCTGATGAGGACCCTGGGCCCCGGGGCCACCCTGTTCCAGACAGGGGTTGAATAGCCACCCTGCCTCCTGAGTAACCCTGGGGTCCAGCTGGCACTTCATTTGTATGAAAGGCACAGTGGCAGGTGCTCATCTCCACAGACATCACGATCAGGAGGGCACCAACAAGCGAGGAAAAGGAACAAACCATATAAATGGGCATCCATTAGGGTGCTCTACCTGGATATCAGAATATTCCAGGCAAAGAGGCTCAAATAACCCTGGTTTATTATATCTCACAACAAGAAGTCTACATGGAAGAAGATACAAGGTCGGCTAACTCAGGATTCAAGATTCAAAAAACCCAAGCAGCCTTTTAGTTTCTGCCCTGCTGATCTCTGCTGGGTGAGCATGGCACTCCTCACGGCCCCAAGCTGGCTGCAGTGGCACTGTGAGTACCAAGTTCCACCAGGGTAACCCAATTCCCAGATGGTGTCTGGCAAAGAGGGGGAGTGTCTTATATATTCATCGTCTTAATGAGAGGTTTGCAAGGAAGCCTACAACCTCAAGCTTTTCTTCTGATAAATCTATTTCCTTTCCTTTTCTGGCATTAGCGTTAGCTTGGAATCTGAGAATTGACTTTCTTGCCACGGCAAACCTCCGCTCACAGAATGCTCAGTGGGTTGAGCTGTCTGGCTGTAGACCACAGTGTGCTTCTTGGCAAACCCCTAATTTCCTTCCTCTGGCTTTCAGATCCTTCTCTTCTCTCTTGTGAGCCCTCGCTGAACAAAAGCCCCTAGAAATGGTCAACTCTGCTGCTATTCTGAATATTTCCTGACTCTTTTCTCAGTCTTGATGAATTTGTGGTCTAGGGCCCACGATGCTGCCGGTACAGGTGTGGCTAAGTTCCTGTGAGCCTCTCAGGATGATCGCCCACTTTCGGCCAGGAGGGCAGCTGCCCACAGACAACCCCACACTTGAGGTTCTGTTGTCACATCCCCACACCTGCAACCAAAGTCCATGTCACCTACAAATACCAGAAAATCTGAGTAAAAGTTGAAACCAAAAGGGGCCATTACCCCATATGCAGCATCACCCTCCCCCACCAGAACCTCAGAATGTAAGTGTTTGGAAATAGGTCCTCTCCAGACAAACAAGCTCTGACAGGGTTGTGGTAGTGGCCTAACTCCAGTGAGACCATGTCCTTATAAAAGGGGACATTTGGACCCACCCAGGAGAAGGCCATGTGAGATTAGAGCGATGATGTGGCTACAAATCCCAGGACACCCCACTTTGCCAGCCCTCACCAGACCTGTGAGGTGCTGGGAACAGCCTCTGAGCCTCCCAGGAACCAACCTGTCCACAATTTGACCTCAGACGAGCCCCCAGAAACTTCGAGAACATTCATTTCTGGCATTTTTTTTAAGCCATCAAGTTTGTGGTATTTTGTTACAGGACACTCAGAATCCCCCATATCCATTCCCCTTCCTCTATGGGACCTCAGCTTTTAGTTGCCTACGCGGAGGCCCCGATGGAGACCACCTTCCCAAGCATCCTTGTTAGCTCGGCATGGCAGTGTCACTAATTCTGGTTCTGGGCCCTGAGAAGAAGGCAGGCTTCACCTGAGGGGACCTGAACTGGAGGTGGGTGTCATGTGATCAGAGTTGCCCCCACTTGCTCTCCTTGACTGTCCACACCATGGCCAGAGTGAGCTGCAGAGATGGCTTGGTCACGTGGTCCCACTTTACCTCCCAGCCCCTCCTCATGGGATCTGTGCTCTCCTCAGACCTTGCCTGTCCCCTGGCCCCCAGGCAGTCCACCCTCCCTCCAGCCACAGGGCCTTTGCTGCTGCCCCCATCCACCCATGAGTGTTAACTCCCACCATCCTGCACACCTCCTTAGGCCATTCCATCCTTTCCCCGGGAGCCCATCCACTCACCACACTGAGGCCCCGTGCAGATAGGAGCTGTTTTCATTAGCTGTGGCATGTGCCACGTGCATGTGCCATGAACCCTTCTGAATGAAGGTGTGACTATGGCAGCCACAAAATCTCCCTGAGACAAGTAAAGATTCTCCCTGCATCCCAGCCGGCAGCACATAGGCCTAAAGGGGCTGGGGTCTCCAAGTGAGGCTGGATTTACCTGGGGTGCAATAGCGGGGACTCAGAGGGCCTTTGGCACCCTCTGGCATTTGGGGAAGTTTGGAGAGATGAGGCTGGGCACACAGGAGACCTGGAACAGGAGCCAGGGTGCCACTGGAGAGTGCAGCTCACATTCAGGAAATATTTTGAGAGAAAATGGGCAGAGAGGAAGGGAGGCTCAGGGTGATGATGCTCAGGAAGTGGTGAGAAGTAAGGGGACCCCAGAGCCAGCATTATGGACACCCCAAAATGGTAACTAGGATCATGATGAGCCATTTAAATGTGTCCGAGCATCCCTGTCCTAAAGAAACATAATGTAAGTCGCAAATATGAGGGCCTTGTGTGCAATCTTCAGCTTTCTAGTAGCTGCATTTAAAAAAATAAAGAGGGAATATTAATTTTAATAACATTTTATTTAGCCCAACATTTCTAGATATCACCGTTTCAACACATGGTTAGTGTAAACCTTTAATGAACTATGTCACCATCTCTCCTGGGGCTGAGCTATGGAAGTCCCATGTGTCCTGTGCTATGGGCATGTCCTCATTCTTCTGGGCCACAAGGCAGGTGCAGGAGAGCCATGCGTGGGCAGTGGCTGCCATGTGGTGCAGTTGGCACTAGTGGCCTCTATCCCTGTCTGTCACCATCATCTTATGTGTCAGACAGGGAGGAGTTTGGTGTCTCCTCAAAGCTGAAGCTGTAAGCCTTTGGCTTCCAGGCCACCCAGCAGATCACTCCCATGCTCAAGTTGCCAGCTGACCTGCTGGTTGCTCAGTGACCTAGCCTTAGTCCCTCCAGTCCTGCGGGGCTTCCAACAATGGCCAATCTCTGCTCTGCTCCCGTGTTCTTGCTGGCTTTCCACCATCGTCTGCCCCGTGCAGGTCTGCGTTTCCCTGTCATTGATACAGCAGCAACATACAGACACCAAAACCACTCCCGACCTCTCATAGTGCCTGGGACTCCGACCCAGCCACCCCATTTGTGCCCAGGGGCAAGCCCACCATGATGGACATCAGCCCCAGTGCCTCCACTCGCTAACCCAATCGTACCCTTCTAGAAAGTTCTCCTTCCTAAATATATGAGAATAGAAATGGCCCATATGGAAATATAATGTTGTTAAAACCACTGATTAAGTTTTACACAACCATGTGTGAGCAAACGAAAAGGTTTTAGCTTTTTAATTTAAGAAAAGAGGAATATGATATAATTTCAATTTGTGATAAGGTAAGATGTTCTCGATATTGCAGTTTCAATTGGATTACATCCTGATGTACTTTGTAAAGTGTCAGGCCTGCTGCAGATGAAGGTGTGCGTGTGATATTCTTTATTAACAATTTAATGGACTGGGTTCGTTTATCTGTCTTCATCAGCACTTCCCACCCACTGGGAGACCCCATTAGTTGCAAATGTGGTCTGACCTGAGACCCGAGGATGACAAGGCAGTTAGGTGGGCCAGCAAACAGACAGGCTTTCAGGACCTGGGGGGTGGGGAGGGAGTCAAGAAAGCAGGATAGGGGAGGCCCAGGGCAGGTCGGCCCCTAAGAGTCTGGTCTCCAGGCTGAGGGGTAGGTGGGAGCCAGAGCAGCCTTAGGGGGACAGAGGTGCCAGCCTGAGAGAGACAGTGCACAAAAGAGCCAGGTTTGCAGCTTTTTTTGTGAGAGGAGGGACGAGGGCCCTGTTCTCAAGCTGTACCCTCACTCCTGGTGGGATTAGGACTGGGCTAAAGGGGGGCAACTACCCAGAGCTCATGTCCATGTGCCCCATCAAGTTCCAGGACTGAGGCTGCCCCTCCAGGTCTTCACAAGCTCCCCAGCCACTGGTGTGCACAGCCCTAGGCCAGAGGGTTGTGCGAGCGAGAGCACCCAAGGGAGGGCAGGAAGGCCCCTCTAGGGCAGGCCAGGCCAGGGAGGAAATAGTGCTGTGGGCTCCATTCTGTGTCTGATCTCAGCTCCAGTGAGGTCCCTCAAGGCTTGCTGGTGAGCAGGCTCTGAAAGGCATGCCAGCCCTGGGGTCCATCAGGTCCAGGAGGGCTGTGGGTCAGACCCAGGAGGCTGCATGCAGTGACCTGGGCAGACCTCAATGCTGGGATCAGAGGTCTAGGCCACATGAAATCCATTTATGGGTAACTATGATGGCCGCCCTGGTCCCAGCCAGACAATGGGGAGGCTCTAGAGCCCAGGGGAGTCCAGGCTCTGCTCCCTGCCCGCTCCTGATGGAGGATCAGGGACCAAAACCCAGGCCTGCCCGCACCCACATGTGAGCCTGGCTCTCCTCTGAGACGCAGTTTCCTTTC
This sequence comes from Talpa occidentalis, assembly GCF_014898055.3. NCBI lineage: Eukaryota > Metazoa > Chordata > Mammalia > Eulipotyphla > Talpidae > Talpa > Talpa occidentalis. The sequence continues at coordinate 72,386,447 of NW_023601212.1, read as the reverse complement.
TTGTCCAAGGGACAGAGCACTTTCTATGACTTCCCAGCTTCTGTGAAGAGCCTATTTCCTAGCTGGCAGCCCTCTGCACCTCTAACCCCAAAGAAGGCCTGCTGCCACTGTCCTGCCGGCCGTATGGCCCCAGGAAAGTCCCTTTCTCTCTTTCTGCCTTATTCCCTCGTCTAGAATGGAAGGGGACTTGACTGAGGCGCTGTCCATGGGAAGGGCCAGGCCAGTCTCACCAGTAAGACTGACCCCGCCCATGCACACTCCCCATCTAGAACCTGGGCTGAGGGAGGAAGGTTGGGTCAAGCCCATGGAGATTGAGGGGTGAAGGGAAGCTCGGTAGGAGCAGCTCAGGTGAAGATGCTACCACTGTAGCTTCCAGTTATTTGCACCTGGGGGGCCCTCACAGGGGCTGGGATGGATGGGGGTCACAGGAGTAAAGCCCTTTCTATGACAGTCTGGGGTCCCAAGGTCCCAGCACAGGCTCAGCACCCTACAGGCCAGCAGATCCCAGCCAACGGGCTGGAAGTGGGATCCAGACCCAGTGGGGTTGTCCTGGTTATGCAGGCCTAGTGCCCTCTCTGAGTGTGGAAGGTAAGGCCTCCAGCTCTGAGATGCCCAGAAAATCCCCCTGAAGACCTGGAACCCCTTCCTGTGCCCTACCCCTTCTGTCCCTTGCTCAGTTCTGGAGGGTAGTGTGGGAGGTGCTGCATGTGCCCAGCCAGAGCAGGGCGGGCCAGACCTGGGTACCCCCACCAGTCTGTGCCTGTTGGGTTCAGGCAGGTTTCAAGGGCGGCAGACACCCGCAGGACTGCATCCCCGTCACAGCGGGGAAAGCTGGGCCCCAGAAAGACGCTGCCAGCCCAGCATCACCACCTCAGCGGCAGGTTCCACCCCCTCCCTCACTCACCTCCTACCTTGTGCTGGGCACTCTCTGGGTCCTGGGGACCCCAAGGAGCAACAGACAATGAGAGCCCTGACTTGGGGAACATCCTCTCAGAGGAGAAAACAAGATAAATGTCTAAACTCAGAAAGTGACTTCAAGTGTCAAAAATAAGCTAGGGTGGTAGGCAGACTCGGGGGGCCTGGAAGCCTCTCTGAGCAGGGTACTTCAAGCACAGATCTGAGAAGGAGCCAGCCTTGTGCAGGACAGGGCTCAAGGCGGAGGCCCAAACAAGGACAAAGGCCCTAAGGTTTGCTTGAAGGAGGCCAGAGAGGCTAGAGCAGAGGGAGGGGGAAGGATGTGAGGTTGGAGGGATGCTGGGAAGATAGCCGGGGCCTTGGCTTCCATGGGAGCTGGCAGGAGCCCACCTCCTTCCCTGCAGGTCAGTGCCTGGGCCTGTCTGGGCCACTCGGGCGCCCCTTGTCCCCTCCTGCTGCAGCCCCACAGGCCCACTCACCACTGGAATACGCCCAAACCTCTACACGGTTCCCTCTGACCCACAGGGCCATGTGTGGATTTCAGAGTGTGTTAGGGGTGCCATCCAGGAGACAGCCTCCCTTAATACACCCCCACGTCCACCGATGGGAACACTGGTGTGTCTGGGAGACAGGCCAACTTGCACAGAGCCAGCCCTTCCTATATGCATAGGCAGGAGTCGCTGTCCAGGAACAGCCCAGCAGCCCTGGGCTTGTGTCCGCACTGCCCTCATGTGTGGGGTGGGCCCAGGGCTAGTGAGACCTGGACAGATTTTCTTCCAAGCTGTGGGTGTGGCAGCAGAGAAGCCAGACCCAACTTGTACCCCCAGGGGCCACCCCAGTGGCCCCATGTTACTGCCTGCTCTGCCCACTGGCTGGATGCGTGCCCTAGGACCTGGGAATTACATGCATGCCAAGGACACAAACATGTGGTGCTATCAGTATGGTATTGGAGGGTTTGCAGGAGCTCGGGCCTGGGGACTTGTTAACCAAGCACTAGCCTGTGTCCACAGGGCACCCCCACGGCTGCTCTAGAATCCCAGGTCAGGACAGAGGCCTCTGAGGTTCGTCTCAGCAGGACCACCAAAGGGCTAGACAATACACTCTCTGGATCCTGCCCAGACAGTCTCAAAGACCCTACCCTTGGAGGGGCTCCCAGAGCCACATGGGGGATGCAGTCCCAGGAAACCTGGAGATGGTCCCAGGTTTCGGTCCTAGGCACATCTAACTTACTGTGTGACTTCAGGGGGATCTCAACGACTCTCTGTGCCTCAGTTTCCTTATCAGTAAATTGGAACCACTCTGCCAAGTGGCACTCTGCCTCCCCCTGGTGGGAAAGAGGACACACTGCTGAGGGTCCCGGTGGGACACGCCTGCGAGGACATGCAGGGACAAGGGTCTCAGCCAGAGGGTCAGGCAGGCCACCCTACATGACTATTTTCCTAACACACATCTCACCCACCCCATGCTCAGAACTGCTCACAATGCCCAGCACCCACACAACGAGCCCAAGCTGCTCCACCTGGTCAAGTGTCTCCAGCCCTGCTGACCACTTGGGGCAGCCCCTTCTCCCAATCACCCACCCTCCATTCTCTCCAGGAGGTACCCTGCTGTAGCTGGAGGACAAGCATAATGCCCTCAGAGCTCTGAGTGTCTCCACCACCATTGCTATTAGTGTCCCCCACAGCACACCAAAGGCTCAGAGAGGGCAGCATTCTAGCCCATGGCCACACAGCTGAACAGCAGAGTTCTGAATGGAATTCATTGCTACACCAGGCAACTACCCTCCCATGCATGTCATGCTCCCACCTCATGTCCCAAGAATCCCCATCTGAGACCCTACAGTGCCCCGTGAAGGCAGCAGGATGCAGTGTGAGCTCTGTGGGACCGAACACTCATGCAGGTGCTCCCAGCTCTGTCCCTGGTGAATCCACTTGCCACCAGATGGGTGAGTGCTGGTGTTTTGCCATTGCCAAGGGCCCACCAGGAACACCATGGCAGGCTCCCACAGAGACCAGAGACAGCACAGGCACAGTCACAACCCCGCCCCTTGATGGATGGGGAGACCAAGGGCCAAAGGCAGAAGCTCTCGGGTCACCTTGAGCTGGGTGAGGACTTGAGTCTGAGGGCCTCCCCTTAGTCCTTCCCTGTCCGACTGCGTCCCTCTCATCGAAATTGCGGAGGGTGGTGAGCACCACTCCCTTGCAGGACATCAGGAACTCAGGCCAGGGCCGATGCTCAAATCTGTCCTTCCTAGAGCTTGGAGGGCCAAGGTCACAGATGTCAAGTTGTGGAGACCCCAGACGTGACCAGCACCTACAAGCAGTTCCCATAGATCCGCCCATTCCTGAGACCAGGCCAGAAAGAGGCTAAAATCCCTACCTCAGAAGCCCAGGACAGGCCCAGAGGGGCTGGTACCCGCCAAGGCACAGCCTGTTGGTGCAGTGCTAGAGCTCAGCCCAGACCTCCAGTCCCATAAATGAGAGACAGCGCCGGGCTACATGGCCACCTTCTTTATTGAGGCGGCTTAGCCCCACAGAGAGGAGCTGCAGGTCCCCACTGCCTGTTTCCTCTCCCACAGCACCTATCTGGCCGCAAGCGAGGGTTCTGCAGCCCGGCAGGTAGCTCACTCAGGGGTCTTTTTAATGGTCTTTTTACTGTTCTTTCGGACAAAGGGGAAGCGGGACTTGAAGCTCTTGCTCTTCTTCTTCTGGTCCCCGCCGCTTCTCTGGAGGTCTGGAAGGACGACACAGACTCAGCTTGCCTGCTCCCAGCACCTCCTCCTGCTGGGACTACCCCACCTCCCACCTGTTAGTGCTCTCCCTCGCACCAGCAGAAGCCAAGATCCTCCACCCACCCCTACAGCAACAAGCCAGACCCCCGCCTTCAGAGTGTCCCCTAGACTGGGCACCACTGGAGGGCACGGCCCTGCTAAGTGCTCCTGCACCCCAACCATGTAGTCACTGCTACTTCTAAGCTTCTCTAAGTAACAGGGAGCAGGCTCCTTGAAGCACCCACTCCCACAGAGGCCCAATGCACCCAACAGCCCCAACCTCCTCATGCTGCCCATGACCCCAGAGTTACCCAGGTTCTGGATCATATTCTGTAGCATCTCATCCTCCTCTTGCTCCCTGAAACAGGAATAGGGGAGGCTGTGAAGTGCCCTCAGGGAGGGGGCTTGGGAGGGGTGATGGGTCTATCTCGGAGCCTCGCACCTCAGCTGAGTGCATCTAACAGGAGTTACATGCCAACAACCGCCACCAGGGCACACCCTCCCCTCCCCCTGGAGAGCTGGTTCCTCAGGGTCAGTCCCTTATTAGTGACATGGGGCAGGAGGAGCCTGGGATGACCTGGGACAGTGACTTGGGGACAGGAGGGGCCTGGGTGACCTCTGCTATGGCCCTTTTAGGTCATGGAATGACATGTTTGAGTACTGTCCTGGGTGACCGACCCCCAAGTGGCCTGAACAGGTCCTTGCCTAGGCACAGACCTAGGAAGCCATGGGATGGTTACGAGTTGGCAGCTGGCCCTGCACCAGGAGACAGATGTGGCTATGTCCTTTTAAATAAAAATCTAATGTAAAATCTGGCCCTTGGAGTCAGACCAAAATGCCTAGTCAGACTGACAGCAAGTTCCTAGCAGCACAGACAGAGAACATTCCAACCTAAAGAAAGTTCCATCAGTAGTGCTGATCCTGCTCTCACCTGAGTTCCAGTCCCCCTCAGCTGGACCCCACCTTCTCTCACCTGGGTTCTGACCCCTCGCCTGGACCCACCCTCACCTCAGTCGATCTTCATCCAGGGAGTCGATGATATTGCTGCGGTCGTTCACAGTGTTCACATACTGGGCCAGCAGATCCTTCTCCCGCTGCAGGTCCTGAGGGGACTTCAGGGCCTCTGCACGGACAGCCTGCCATTAGCTGAGCCCTGCTGTCCCCACCTGCTCAAGGACACAATACCCCCCTGCTGGAGGAGGGGGGCAGAGTCCTGGGGGCATCTGGGCCTGTGAGAGTCCGCAGCCTGTGGTGGGTGCCTGGCAATGCTGAGTGAAGGAATGAGTGAAGGAATGAAAATGAATGAGCAAATGGAGGAACGAAGGCATAAATGAATGAACGAAAGAACAACCATATCAGAGACTGAGTGTGGCTACCCTTGCCCAGGTCATCTCACCCACACCCACAATATCTGCCCATAGGAGAGATGTGGCAACTGAGGCTCAGGGCACTGTTGCCCCCCATCCCCATGAGAGGAAAGGTCAGAGGGCGGGGACTGCCAGAACCCCAACTCCCAGCTGCACCAACCACACGCCAAGCCTCACACTTCCGGAATGCTCAGTGCCCACACATGCACACATCGGCTCGTAAATCCTCACAGCAGCTGCAGGAGGGAGTCACTACTCCCCCCACTTTGCAGGGATGAAACCCAGGCACAGAGATGTCGAGTGAGTTGGTCATGGACACACAGCCAGGTTACTGAGTGTGTGATCACCACCCTCAGCTTCTTCAGAGAGTGCCCTCAAGGGGGCCCTGAAAAGGCCATGCATGGCCACCTCCCGAGGCTGAGGCCCTCTGCCCACCTCCCTGCCTTCGGGTTCCCCCTCAGGGAAGAAACACACCAGGCTGGGCCATCAGCTGGCGCAGCTCCTCCTCAATGTCCAGCTGCTGCTCCTCCAGGTGCTGGTTCCTGACTCTGTCAGGTGACACAGGTGTGAGGCTGGCTCCCTGGACAGGCCACCCATGCCCACCTGCCCACCCACCCATGCTGAGAGGAGGGGCCTTCCAGGAGGGGCCCTGCATGCAGGCAAAGGTGTAGTAGCTGGACCTCCTACTTGTACATCAGCTCCGACTCCTGCCTCAGCAGCAGCTGCTTCTCATGGATGAGTCGGAACCAGTCCACCATGAGGGCGTCTTCAGACTCATCTGCAGAAAGGGGCTGGGCTGAGCAGGGCCAGGCAGAGGCCATGCAGGGGTGGCCTGCCTGGGTCAGGGCCCAGGCCAAGGGTGTCCCCAGGGTCAGGCTGGCAGAGCCCAGTCCAGTGGCAAGGGGTTGGCCCACCCCAGAAGAGCTGGGGTCAAAAGGGAGGACCATTGTGGGTGGGGGACCAGGGCTGCATCAGGAAATCATTGGGGAGAGAGGGGCCTGACTCAGGAGAGTGGGGGCCAACCTGGGGTTGGCAGTGGGCTCACCTCCCTCTGCTGCCCGCAGGCGCTTCTCCAGTTCCACACCCCGGAGTTCTAGGGCGTCTAGCTGCACCCCAATATTCTGCACTTGCTTCTGGATCTCCTCCTCAGGCATGTAGTCAGGGTGCAACTGGGGATGAAGAGGTGGTGAGGGGCAATCAGAGGTGCCGGGTCCCCAGAGGGCTGAGCTCCTGCTCACCTCCACCCAGTCTACTCACCCTGACCGGGGAGGTCACTGCTTTGCCACGTGGGCTGCGGACATCAGCTGGGCCCTGCAACCATGTAGCCCTCCCTAGAGGAGGGTAGGATGACTCCCTTAGACCTTGGGGTCATTAGACCCCACACGACCCCAACATGGCCTGGAAGGCAGCCCAACCTCCAACACTGGGTTCACTCAACCCACTGCCCTGGGAGGCCCCTGCACTCTACTTCATGCCCTGGGCATTTCTGCACAGGTGCCCAGAGCTCACAGACAGACCCAGGCACCCCCATGAGGTCCCCATGCCTACCCTGGTCCTGCTCCTCTCCAGATCACCAGCACCAACACCCCCTCCATCATTGCCAGGCATCTCTGCCTCAGGAGCAGGGCGGCAGTGGGGCCTGTCCACCCCGCTCCTTTCCCCTGGGGAAGGGCCTGAGCTTGCAGCCCAGTCCTCCAGTCCTCTTGCTCCATCTAAAATTTGCAGGTTGGCCATCTCCATGTGTGCGTATGCTGTTCACTTCCCAGGCATACTTTCCCTCCGTTCTGGGGCTGATAAATTCCTACCCACCCTCCAAACCCCCACCACAAGAGTCCCCTTTCTCCCAACCCCAAAACAAACAGGGGCCAGTGTGGCTGGGCTGACCTGGGTCACCCTGAGCATGGGGCTTCTTCTCCTCCTTGCTGTTCCAGGTCCCTGAGGGCTTGGGCTGAAGCCAGTCACCAGAAATATCCAAATTGGCAGGGATATTAAGCTTCTTGCGGTGGGACAGGGATTGGGACGGAGATGAGGATGAGACTGGCCATGGACAGAAGAGAGCCACATGTCAGCCACACTGCAACCCTGAGCACCCCCCTCCCCGCCAGAGCACCACAGCCCTCACAGCCCTGGGCTCTTGTTCTGCTCCACTGGTCATGACCACCTGGGGAGCAGGATGGTGACTCTGGTCAGCAGGGGAAACACAAGCCCAGCGTGAAGTGCTCAAGGTCACAGAGAAAGTGATGTGAGGGCTGGGTGAGGACCTGGGAGTGCAGACACACTCCACATGCATGTGTACATGCACACACACACACACGCAACACACACACACACAACACACACTACCCACCCAGGACCAGCTCTTCTGGCTGAGCAGGACACTATCCCCTCCTCCCCGCCTCCCCAAGACGGTGGCCACACAGTTCCCAACCCTTAGGATACCTGCCCCCAGAGCAGAGGACTGCCCAGGCCCAGGGGCACCAGGAAGGCATCTGGAGCCCTTGAGGACCTGTCCAGCCATTACCTGAGAGGCCAGCCCTCGGGCCAGTGGGGCCTGGTGCACTGTCAGACTGCTGTGGTGTCAGGGTGACATGGATGCCCCCCTGGGAGCTCCCCGAGACCTTCTTGGGTACATCACTGGCCCTCGGCGAGGTTTCCTTTAGCTCCAGTGCCCTGGGTGGGAGGCAAGCGGTCAAGCGAGAGAGGGACGGGCCACCCCCACACCTACCCAGGTGAAGGGAACTTGCTGTGCCCTCAGGGGTTGTGGGCTGGTTCCAGGACCCCCTAGGGTGCGGGCGTGTTACCTGTGCACCCAGCTCCATGGCGTGAACACAGGCTCAGGAAGTCACAGCTGAGGCACACATGGGCACACACCCACCCCAGGCCCAGAACACCCCAGTGCACACCTGCAACCCCGGTACCCGCCCAGGTACACCATGGCCACAGTACACCTGGGCAGCCACTGTCCAGCTGACCCGGCCAACGTGCCAGCAGCCAGGCGGACTCCTATTGTGTGGCCTCGTCCCCTGGAAGCTACAGTCGTTCTCTCAGCCTCCCGTCCTAAACAAAGTTTCTGGGGGGAGTCACCCCTTTCCTATTACCAATCCACAGTGCAGGGAGGTCCTAGCCCCAGCTCCAGGGTCAGGCCTGGTGAGCACATGCCAGCTGCTCCAATGATGGAGGGTCTTGAGAGAGTAATGGACTCTCCCTGTAGCTGCCCCACCTGCTGACATTCTGGTTCCATCAGGGCACGTGGTCCTGTATCACTCAGCCAGTGTGAGCTCCCCTCAAGCACCACTGTGACTAGATGGGTGTGAGCCGACTAGGCCTGTATGAAACAGCTTCTGCTCCTGCAGCTGGAATGTTCGCAGAGATGTGCACACACCACGCATGCTGTCATTCATCTGTAGCATGTGCTGAGAGCCTACTGTGCGTCAGGCCCTGTGCTACCCTGGCCACGGGCTCCTGCGCAGGTGCCTGTGCGTACAAACCACCAGCACAGCTGTGCTCTAGCCAGAGCCCTGACCACCCACGGCCCCTACCTCTCAGTGGAGTGCTTCTTATCCACGGGCTTCAGGCGGGCCCTCCATCCTGCTGGCCCATCCACCTGGTCTTCCTGAGGACTGGCACTGGGACCTGGGTGGTGGGCAGGTGATAGTTCATATGTGGTGGGTCCAGGTAAGGGAGTCTATTGGAAAGGCTGGACCTCACCTTCCTATCTTCTTGCAAGCACCCCCTCAAGCACCTCCACCACCAGCCCAGCTCCCTGTGCCGTGTGTGCCTGGGGCATCACTCACCCTCTTTGGGCCTCAACTTCCCCTGCTACCAAATGGGTGAGTGTGTGGTGGGTTGAGCCCTCTGGACAATGACTGTTCCTGTCTCTGTGGATGAACAGCTGGGCAGCAGAGGCCTGTCTAAAGCCTTCCTGGCTCAGCCAAGGGAAAGACCCAAAGGAGGAATGCTTTGTGTGGTATGTTCTGAGCTAGCTCAGTAGTGTCAAGGGCACCCCTAAGAGGCAGTCCAGGTACCCTGAGCATAAGGCCATGAAACAGGGATGTGTGGTCCAGTGGGCTCCAGGGAAGTGTGAAGACCTCAGAGCACAGGGACACCGGCTCAGGCCCAGGCAGACACACACAGGAACGGCAGGTGCCAAAACCCCGTGGGAGAAGGAAAGGCCACACAGATGAGAGCAGAGCTGGAGTGGAAACTGCCCGCCTGGCATGGACCATGCTGTGGGGGGCTGGCCAAGGGGCATCCAACAAGAAGTACAAGCTGGGGGTGGTGTGAAGTCCTGCCACCCCATGGGATATCTGCCACCACAAAATGGAGGCAAGGGAGACAGGAAAGCAGGAACCAGGGAACACTCCAAAGCACTGTAACGAATGACAGACATGAAGAGGGGAATCCCAGAGCCACATTGTGAAACAGCAAATTGCTGCAGAAATGTAGGCTGGGGAGCAGAATGGCCATGACACACAGGAGACCCTAAGTGACAGCATGGAACAGCAGACCCTCCCACCCCGCCCCGCCCCCACCATACATTAGCAGGCTCTGACCCTTTGCCAATGAGACCTCTGGCTTCAGCCTGGATCCTGTACCCGCCCTGCCGACTTCTGAGAGCACAGTCGAGCTCTTCCTGCCTGTCTCGGGTAGTATGGGTACCCGCGAGGTGGTGCCGGCACTCAGGGGGGCCAACGGCTCAGTCTTCGCAGTGGGGCTAAGGGGCTGGGGAGACAGCGACTGTGACACCTTGACTGTCGGACTTGCTCGTGGCCTTTCAGTTCTGGAATGGGAATTTGGAGCAGGGGAGGTAGCTGGGAGGGGCCTGTGGGCGAAAAATCAGGTGTCAGGCACTGATGGATCCAGGATCCCTCCCACCATGGCCCCCAGGCAGAAGCCTCCTGGCAGCTGGTTCCTACTGCCCACCCTCCTGAGGTAGAACAGTCTGTGTCTCCACAGTACTGACCATGGGCCTCCATGTATCAGCAGTTGATTTTATCCTCCTGTTTAACTCCAATGTTGCCTGAGATTAAAATGTCCCTGAAACATACTATGCATGGAGTGCACAGGTAGAAATTGCACCCCAGTGCCTTCATCTTCCACCTTCGTCTTCCACCCTTCATCTGCCTAGAAGCACCTGAGACTGCACAGCGGAGGCCCCCTGCCCAGAGCTACAGGCCAACCTAGCCCTGTTCTAAGCAACACTCATGGGGTCTCTACAAGGTACCTATCTCTGGTCATCCTGTCTCCCTCCCTCCAAGTGCACACATGCAAGAGGTAGGGCTGCTCACAGCCAGGGGGTCCAAAGCAGGAACACCAGATACCTCCTGCAGCCAGCGCAGCCCCTCTGTGTGCCCCTCCCCTCTGGCGATCCATTTATCCTCTTACCCACTCTCTCCCAGGGTGACTGTGCTGGGTTCCCAGGACTGGGCCCACCCAGTCAGACACACTGCTCCAGGGAGCACTCCCTGAAGAACCCACACACCATGACCTCAGCTCCCAGGTGCCCTAGATACCCCAGTGCCAGAGTGGCAGGAGGGTATGGCCTCTATGGGCTCCAGCCACTGATCCAGTGGGGTCAGGCTGCTCTGAGGGGTCAGGCCACCCCCACAGAGAAGGGGCACAGGCATATATGTCAGCCAGCCTGGCTTGGAATCTCCTTACTCGCTAGGTGACTGTAGTGGGGTGCTGTTTCCCCAAAATTCATGTCCACCTGGAAGCTCAGAGCGTGACTTTATTTGGAAATAGGGTCTTTGCAGATGTAATCAAGGTAAGACGAGGTCATCCTGGACTAAGGTGGCCCTAAGTCCAATGGCAGCGTCCTTACAAGAGATAGAAAGTGGACAGACACAAGGAGGCCATGTGAGGAGAGCAGCAGAGACAGAGGAGGTAGCCACAAGCCAAGGCAAACCGGGAGCCCCCAGAAAAGGCAGGAAAGGTCCCCTCCAGAGCCTTCGGAGGGAGTGTGCTCTGCCGACACCTCTTTTCAGACTTCTGACCCCAGAATTGAGAGGGCATGAATGTCTGTTGTTTCAGTCCCCGGTCGGAGGTGCTTTGGCCGTCCAGGCCCACGACACTAACTCAGTGACCTCTGACGGCGTCTGCTCTGTGTGTGGTGTGCACAGGCTCTGGGGGGGGGGGCACTGTGCCATCACAGGGGAGGCTCAGAGCTGTGCTGAGGTCCAGCTGACTCACCACTCGGAGCCTGTCACCCTGTCTGTAGCCTGGTCCTCAGACAGGACCGAGTGTGTGGCAGACTCACCACGCCTACAGCCAAGAGCACACAGCACTACACATTCTCCCCATTTTCCAGAGAAGAAAACTGAGGCCCCCCATCACATAGCCAGATGGAGGCAGAGCCTGGAAACTCTCCCCAGACACCCCAACCTTTCTAGCTCCTATGGGTCCCAGTGGGTGATAGAGGCTGCAACCCCAGTCCTCACTCCACCCCACCCACCTGCCAGCCTCCGAGGAATCTGGAAGGGTCTTCCTAAGGAAGTTCAGTGCCTGTTCCCTGCTGCTGTCCCTGGGAGGAGCATCTGCTGGCACTGGGGCCCTGCCGGCTGCACCAGGGCTAGGAGGCACTCCGGACGTCTGGAAGAACTTCTCCCGGGCCTCCTGCGTCCTAAAGGCTGATGGAGTCCAAGTCGAGGCATCCGCTGGGCTTGGAGACACTAAACTTGAACTGAACTTGGTCTGGGAGGCTGCCCGGCCTTGTGGCGTGGCTGGGTGAGAATCCAGAGCACTTGGGGTCGTGGCAGGACGGGGGCTCATTGCTGCTGTGTCCTGTGCTGGCGATGACCACCCTGTTGGGGAGCTATTAGTCACACGCATGCTGGCTTTGCTGCCCACAGTGCCCGAGGAGAGCCTGAGCTCAGGCGGGCGCCCCACATGGTTGCATGAGGAGGTGGTGGCTGGTGGGTCAGTTGCAGCTGAAAGGAAACCTTTGGCAGTCGAGTTGCCCACAGATGGCTCCCGGGCTGGAAGCCTGGACTTCAGCTCTGCATCTCTCTGCCCATTCACCTTCCATGGGGTGCTGGGGGCCTTGGAGTCCGTAGAGATGGCTTCAGGCCGTCGGGGGGCTGAGCCTAGCAACTTGGGACTTGCAGAGGTGACTTTAGGGTGGTGGTTGTTGCAGATGAAGACACCTGGCTCTCCTGTGGGCCTGTAGCCCCCCGAGTACAGTGTGTTAGAACACTCCTTACACCTGGGGCAGCAGAGAAACATCATGAGGAAGCTCATCCGCACAGGCTCCCACATACACCTGTACCACCGCCAGACCCCACCAAGAACCTCATGAGGGACATGGACACCCCAGAGGATGCTAAGACTTGCTAAGTGTTAGGAATGACCATGAGGGCACCCCTGTGCCCTGCAGGGGCCCAGGCTGTGGGAGAGGTCACAGAATGAAGAACCCCACCAAGAAGGGGCAAGTCAGTGCATAGAAGGACACCGTCCCCTCAAAGGGGACAGTGGGGAGGTCAGGGTTCAGCTGAAGGCATGTCCATGAACAGCTGGACTTTACTGATGGAGCTTTGGGAGGTGTCGGGGGGTTGGAGGGGCAGCATGTGAGTGGGGCCTACCTGAAGCAGCTGCGGTGGTAGACCCGCCCATCCGCCAGGTGCCGCTGCACCAGGTGCACGTGCTCTCCGCAGATTCCACAGGTGCTGCTGACCGAGCTGCCCACTGAGGCCAGGCCCTGGGAGGGGGCCAGCTGAGTGTCTGAGCCTTCATATTGCCGCAGCCCACCCTCCTGACAGGTGCCCCACCAGCAGGGCCTTAAAGACTGGACATTGAACCCCAGAAGAGCAGCCTGCAAGGGTCATCCCAGGCCAACTTGGAGCCCAGGGAAAGGAGTTGGGAGCTGATCTTAGGGGTCCGGAGAGGTGCTAGGAGGCAGATTCCAGCACTCCCTCTTCCCTGCCAAGGTGGAAAACTCAATCCAATGCCAAACACCCTGGGGCACCTCAGAGTGTGGGGACAGCAGGGGGCGCCCAACTACCAGTTATCAGGGGTCCTCAGTCTTCATTTCTGAAAAGTGGGGGTGCTGTCATTTACAGGACTGGTCTAAGAGAAGGGCCCTCCAGCAAGCTTCCCCCGCCCCACCTGGGAGGGAGGGACCCTCTTGCAGCCCAAAAAAGTCTGGGTCCAAGACTCAAGATCTGCTGGCCAGGGCAACCTCCCTGTTTACCCATCTGTGAAATGGGGATCATGTCCCGGCCCTGCAGGATTAAAGGAACTCAGTCCTGGGAGGCTCCTGATCAGTAGCAGCTAAAGCTGCTGCGGACCCCACCCCAGGTTTGTGGTCAGAGGCCAGCCCTGCTCTGTGAGAGTTGGTGGAAACGCCGAGAGCCAAAGGAAGGGAGGTGCTGGGATGCTTACAGCCTTTAGGGGAGAACCTTCTGCAGCCCCCTTCTTCTGTTGCACGATGGGATTTGTTCTGACTGGAGATAGCGGCTGCGCCCGGGCTGGAGGGGGAGAGGGTCGGCATGGCTGGGACAGGGTCTTCTTCCCAGAAGGTTCCTCGTCAGAGCAGGTGGAGGGCCTCTTCACACCATGCAGGCCACCGACTGACAGGAGACACAGGTCAGGTGCCTGGCCCAGTGCCAGTCTCCCTTGGGGATCCCTAGCCCAGTAGGAGGGCTGTATCCTGGACAGAGTGGGGATGGGCAGCTCCTGCTGTCTGGGGAGCTGGAGAGGGGGTGGCACATTCCCAGCAGAGGCCTCTCTTCCAGAGGCTCTCCCTGAGAGCCCAGATCCGGGTCAGGGAATGGGGACTATACAGGCGGGGCTGGCCCTGTGTCCAGAAGGATTCCCGGATTTCTAAGGTCAGGGTGAGAGGAATGTGAGGGGAGGGGAAGGAGCTGAGTGGCATGCTCAAAGCAGCTGGAATGGAATCCCTGGGCCTGACCTTCCTTCCCCCTCCCAACCCCCCCCACCCCTGCCCTGCTAACTGGAGCACCCCCCCCCTCCCTTTCTGGTGGGAGCATCTGGAATCAGACCCACACCTGGTCTGTTGAGCTATCCAAGGCAAGAGGGATGGGCACAGACCCGCAGTGAGGCCCAGGGAGGGAAGGACTGGGGAGAGGGGATGGGCTGAGCCTGTTCCAAGTAGGCAGATGCGAGGACTACGGGCCCTTGCAGCAGGACAGGGGGGAGTCCCTGATCCTCTGGGAGACACGGCAGCACTGGGTTGGGGCAGGGAGTCTACATGCAGCACCAGAAAGGCCTCCCTGCTGCTCCACGTCAGACATGCACCTCTGGCAGCAAACAGCGCTGGACATGAGCTGAGAGGGAGCAGATGTGCAGGCAGAGGGAGGGTGTACAGAGGGAGGGCCTGGTGGTTGTGACGGCCTGGGACGGTGGCCCCTGGGTGGTCTCTAGCACCCGTCCTGCAGCCCTCAACTTACTGGGGGAACGTCCATGGAAGTAGTTGTAGTACTGAGACACATAGGTGAGGATACTCAGCCGGTCGGGCACCTTCAGGGCGACCATGTCCTCGGCGTCCAGCAGGGCAGGGATACCCAACTGGTCCTCAGCCACACGGAAGGCCTGGGGGCAGGAGCAGCAGTCAGTTCTCTCCCCACCCCTACCTCCAGCCCACCCTCCTCAGTCAGGCCACCAGCTCAACTTGGAAGAAACCCTCCTAGAACTCAGAAAGGTCTAGATTCACAGTTCAAGCCCTGCCAGCCTGCAGGACCGCCCTGGGCTCAGATTACCCATCTGCACAATGGCAATCAGGCCCCAGCCACATGAGATTGAAGAAACTTGGGGAACTAGTTCCAACAGTTGTGCCCCAGTGCCAGATCCCCAGAGATGGGGGAGCCCACCCCATCTGAGGCTATTCATTTTGAAAGCTCAATCCATGTCACTTTTGAGATTCCCTGTACGTCCCTGAACACACACAGCCCTGGCCAACAGCGAACCTTCTATGGTCGAGGGCAGTTTTCTCCATGGGACAGGTCCTCCCCAGGCCAAAAAGGATACAAGGTGACTATGTCCTGGGAGACAAAGCAGGGGTAGGAGGGGGACACAAAGCTCTGGACTGGGAAGGGGCCTCCCCAGGACAGAAAACAAGTATCCCTCTCGGTTCCTGGTGGCTGTCCCTGGTTCTCCTATCCCTGGCTACTCCCTCTGTACTGGGGTGTTGTGGGGTGTTGTGGGTGTCTGTAAGGATGTCTTTCCTCACCTTTCCCAGCATTGGCAGCCCAGAAGCCACCTGCCTTTAAATGCCCATCCCTAATCTGACAGCTCCCAAATCTCTACCTGACCCTTTTCCCAAATTCCAGGATTGCAACTCTAACTGCATTCAACCCCCACAGGATATTCCATGGCAACACCTTGACCTCCATGCATCCAAAACGGGGGACCTGGGCCCTCCCAGACCTGCAGCCCCCACCCAACAGCAGCACCCTCCCCGTGCTCAGACCAAAGTCTCAGCATCTCTGACTCCTCTTTAAAATGGAGCTGCTCTGGGCATCCCCTCTGCCTCCCACCCCTCCCAGCACAGATCCTGTAAAACCAGGAATTCATAGCACACACCATTCAGAGACTCCAAAGTCCGCCCACACCATGCCTGCCCCTCCTCCCCTACTTCTGGTCACACCACCTGCTTCTCCTACAAGCCAGGTGCTCTCCGGCCTTAAGGACTTAGCCTGTGCAGGTCCGGCCACCGGGCACACCCTTCCTCCAGATGCCAGGGCTCCCTCACGTCTCCTCAGCCAGGCCTTTCCTCAAATGGCCACACAAGCCGATACCATGGCCCCACGCCCCACCGCTTCCCACACGCTACTTCTTGTCACCACACCAACAGAACTTTCTGTGACCACGGACGTGTTCTATTCCCAAAGTTCCACCTGTAGATATGATTGTTTGAAATGTGGTCAGTGCAGCTGAGGAACTGAATTTGTCACTTTGCCTCATCTTAATTAAGTCAAAATTAAATTCAATTTGTCCACATGGCCCCTGAGGTGGGCACGCAGGCTTGACCATGTAGTGTGCACCGGCTGTGACCCTGCTGGAGTCCCAGGTGTAGAGGACAGGGTCACATGTCCCGCTCACCACTGTACCCCAGGCCAGGACAGGGCCTGGCGCATGGCAAGGGCACAGAGAACACCTGGCCGACTTGAGGGCACGTTTTGCCTCACATTCTATGCACCAGCCCATATGGGACACTGGAGCTGATTTTCAGCAAGGAAGCAGAAATGGCCTTGATGCAGGGGTGGTAGGGGAGAACTTGAATCCAGCCCAGCCCAGCAGTGGGGCCAGAAGCAGTGTGTTCACAACCCTGAGAGGGCAATAGCTGGTGGCCCATCCAAGACCCACCCAGGGCCACCCAGGAGCCCTGCCCTCCTCCCAAAGCCAACTCTGGACCCTGTTCTGCTTGAACCATGCCCTCCCTTGCCAAGAAAGCATGCACCAGCAGGGCCTGGGTATTTCTGGAGAATTGGGGCCACCCAGCTCAGGATGGCTGTGGACCATATGGCCCCCAGGACATGGACTAAGGGTGGAGGACACTCACCAGATTGTTGTTCTCATAAATGTTCTCCTTCTTGAGAGCATTGTAGTCTCTGGAAAATAAAAATACATGTGTCCAAAGCAATTCATAGGGAAGGGGCTGAAGTGTCTCAGGGTCATCTTGCCCAAATGGGGAAACTGAGATGGCACGCCAAGTCTCTGGGTGCAGGGAGGCTGTCCGGCACAACTGAGGCCACCACCACTCCAGTCACCTCAGCCTCAGCCTTCACCCTGGTGGTCTGCAGAGGCCCAGCCTTCCCACTGCACCTGCCACAAACTGAGGTGCAGGCAGCAGGCCCAGAGAAGCAAAGCAGCCAGCCCAAGTGGCCCAGCCAGGGCTCAGCTCAGAGCAGGCTGCTCTTCCAAGCCCCAAAAATCTCATGGGCTGCTGGTTAAGGCCACTATTCTGGGGAGGAGAGCACAGGTGGACATGAGATTCCCAGGGCAAGGGACAGAGCCCATATGCAAGGAGAACAAAGCTTTGCAAGGTCAGCAGGCATGCCGCCCATGATCAGGGCAGGCCAAGCCTCCATCCCACCTCCTGTGCCCCATCATTCAATTATCTACCCAACACCCCAAGCATGCAGCTCTTTATAAATATCCACTTGGTGCTCACACCACAGGCAGTATCAATGTCTGTATGTCACAGAGAAGAAAACTGAGGCCCAGAGCAGCTCTGTGACAGCCATGGCTACACAATGATGGAGAAAGAGGGCCATGGCCTGGTGTCCAGGTGACTGAGGCTTGGCCATTCAGGGGAAGGCATTAGGCAACCACCAGGTGTCCTGTCTCTCCTGATTGAGCAGATCCTTGGGGCTGAGAATATCAGAGCACCCCCCAACCAACACACACCCCCACCCATTCCTCTCCACTCCTCTGCAAACACACACACACACGTGACCTTGGTGCAAGGGCCAGTCCTGGCCAGATGAAGGACTTCCTACAGAGGACAAGAGCACTTCCCCCCTGTGGCAGATCCAGGCTGGCCCAGGGCCTCGTGCACATGCCCCAGCACATCATAGCCATCCCACACCTGGAGGACACTGAGATCCCAGCAGGCAACCTAGCCCAGCCTGACACGGAGGTAAGCAAGCATTTGAGGGGGGCTGATCTGTCTGTCCTCAGTGTTACCACTTCAGTGTGCACAGGATTGTTCTGGAAGCTCAGGGCAGGGGAGAGAGCTCAGTCTAAGAGATACCCAGGCAGCACTGCCTGAGCCCAGGTGAGCCCTCTCTTCTCTGAGGCCTGGGTTTCCCATCTGAGAAGACAACCTTGGCTTCAGATGAATTTGAGGCCCTAGCTGCATGAGCAGGAAGAGGGAGCTGAGTCCCTGTAGCCACCTAGCCTGGATGCCCTGGCTCCCCGCCCTGACCAGATACTGACCCTGCCTCCCTGACCCCCATGACAATGTGGGAGGCCTATTAGCCAGATGAGGAAACTGAGGTGGGGGTAGTGCCCCTCCCCCACTGCCCAATAGTGGTTGCAGGGGAGCTGGGAACTATGGCTCTCCTCCTGGGGAGCAACCCCTCCTCTTGCCCCCCTCACCACCCCACCCCCCCAGCCTCCTTGGGAAACCTTACTGTTTCCGCTTGGACCACCTCCCAGGTAACGTGTTCCAGATGCTGAGACCACCCCAGAGCACAGGACAGGATGGTGAACAGATCTGTCTCCAGGTGGACAAGTGAACAGGAGGAATGGGGAGCGTGGGGGTGGCACGCTCTTGCCAGACAAGGCCTTAGACCAACACAGCCTGAACACCCACCATCCATTCTGGGTTTGTCCCTGCAGGTAGCCACACCCCAAGAAAGTTCACGGCACGTGGAGTGGCAGGTCTCCATTCAAAGTTCTAGGGAACCTTCAGTCATGCGGGCCCCATCGCCCTCCCTCCCGCCCCCAACCCATCTCTTTGAACACTCAATCTCTTCTCCAGACCTGCCTGGGGTCACTGACCAAATGGCTGGCCATGTCCTCAGCAAGATGCCCCAGCAGTGGGAGGGCAAGATAACAAGTTCTGTTTTGTCTCCAAACAAAGAGGAAGGGGGCTCTCTGCCCCTGCATTTGCCTCTTCCAACTCATGGGGCTGCAGCAGTTCCGTCCTGGGATGCAGGCCAGCCATTTGCCTGTAGGGCACTCTCTTCCTCCAGACTCAGAGAGAGCATCTCAGACCCCAGGTGGACCAGGGCACCCCAGTTTCCCAGGTATACCAGGGCACCCCACAACAGCTGAGCAGGTCAGAGACCTGCAGGTAGGGCGGTTGCAGAACCCCCTTCCACACAAGTTCAAGAACCACTGCCCCTTAGAACCAGGCCCATGCTGCTTCCCTGGGCCCCCATGACCTCCACCCTGGCTGGTCTCATGCCACCACACCCGTCCCGGACCAAGCTCGCCCCTCCCAGCCGCTGTGTCTGGGCTCTTGCTGTTCTCTACATCCTAGGGCACCCCGCCAGTCCCCTACCCAGAGGCACCCCACTAGTCCCTGAATGGCCAGCATTTGGCTGGCTGAGGCATGAGCTCATGTCCCCAGAGGCCTGGGGACAACACTGCCTTGCAAATGCCTTCAGAGCACCACGCAGTGACCCACCCATCCCTCTCAGGAAGCATGACCAGTTTTCCTCCAGCAGTGGGGGAACCCCCGGATGGTGTAGTGAGTTGAATTGTTTTCTCAAAAAGATCTGTCAGGGTCCCACAGAACCTCAGAATATGACCTTATTTGGAAAGAAGGTTATTAGGTGAAAATAAGGTCACAAGGTGGGCCCTCAGGCAACAGGACAGCGTCCTTATTAAAATGGGAAGTTGGAAGCAGCCTGTGTGCAGAGAGAGGAAGGCTGTCCTGTAAGCCAGGAGAGAGGTCCTGGAGCCAATTTCCCCTCACGGCTCAAAAGAAATCAGGCTGTAACCCCTGACCTGGAATCTCTGCCTGAGGTGACAAGGTGCATTTCTGGTGTTTGAGTCACCCCTCTGCGGCGCTTTGTTGGTCAAGCCTCAGGGACTGACAGCCTCACTTTCACTAACCTTAGGAGGTGACCAGCCTGCTAAGTCCTTGCGGGACCAAAATGCACCGTTTTAAATGCACAAAGTGCACTGTTTGGTTGGTGAGCAGCTGTTATTCCAGGAGGTGGGTCCTGGCCCAAGAATAGCTTTTTTTTTAGCCAAATGCTCATAATTTAAAATCAAGTATGTTCTGGTAGGACTCAGAGGTACCTGCCACGGGACGGGGCCATACGGCGCGGACTCTGTAAATGCTCATTAATGAGCCACCTCGTCCAATGCTTGCTGACTGAGGGGACTTTCAGAGCGTTCATTTCTTCTTTCTATACCACCCGAATGAATGAAATCATGGGTGTACATGTCTGTCATGCAGTTTGTCCACCAATCAGCTGTCTCCATGCCAACATGGACCCAGCCGGCAGGCATGGCTGAGAGCTGAGGCCTCCAGGCCCCTCCCCGCTTACCTCCCACTGGCCACGACTGACCACTTTAACTGCAGTTGGTCCAGTCAGCCATCCTCCTGCCCCTGGCGCCTTTGGGGCTCTGGGGAATGTGTACCCCTTTCCAAATTCCTGGAGAGCTGACCTCATGCTGTTTATTTCCTGGAACCAAATACAGCTGCAGGGGGTGGGCACGGAGTGGGAGGGGGCTGACAGAAGGGAAAGAGCTTGAGGCTGGCCCTTTTACCCAGCAGCTCCAGCACATCTGGAGTTAATTCAAGCGGGAAGGGGAACTAGGGAGTGGGGGCGGGGAACATGGAAGGGGGAGACAGATAAACAGGCTGAGAACTGAGCCTGAAACAGAGAGGGAGAGTGGGGGCCACACAGGAGAGGTCACTCACAGGAGTGAGGAATCTTAAGGGAAACACACCAAGGCAAATACACCTAGAAGACTCCTGGGAGAGGTGGGGCACAGGAGGCACCTAAGGACAGGTCAGGTCAGGTCTCAGGGCCCCTTCTTGTCACCAGGCAGGCAAGTGAACTGCCCAGCTGTAGGCCTCCCCCAGGCTGGAGCAGACCCTGAGCCCCCACTTGGCCCCAGAGCAGGGTTCAGCAGGAGTCAGTCTGAGAGGCTTTATGGGGAGCAATGGGCACTGGGCTGCCCCCCAGGAGGTAGCTGACAGCCCCCTCCCACACCCAACCTTGGCAGTATGGCTGGAAGTTGGCAGCAGGGCCTCAGACTGGGAACAGAAGGCTTCTGTCCCCAGGCAGCTTCCTGCTGACCCCAAGCCGGCGTGGGAGGAGAGGTCAGCCTGGCCACTCTGGCCCAGCCCACCCTCTGCTCTGGCCCAGGAAGGGAGGCAGCATTGCCTCCAAGTTTTTGGGTGGGGCCCCTGGGTATGAGTTTTTCCTGACTCCCCAACAACAGGCGAGTCTCCCAGTGCAGTCAGGGAGCTGCCCCATGCTTCTGATCCCAGCCTTGCCACAGGTCTCAGAAATTGCAGGGACCTTGAGAAAGATCAGGCTCCCCCACCAACAGGATGGAGGGGTAGGGAAGCCCAGCAGAGCCCCGCTTCCTGACACCATACCCCTGGCTCCCCCATGGCTCCTAGAAACAACCCCTGCCTCAATTGCCCCTCCTGAAATGAGCCAGGGGAAGAAGCCTCACCCCCACACCCATTCTGCAAAGCTGGGACGGGCTCCCCCGGGGCCTGCCTCACCCTGGAAACACCGTGCTTCTCAGGCCCGGGAAGGAAGGGGCTGGCCACACTGCAGCAGCTCCACCCTGACAACTTCACTGCCCAGAGGCACTGGGCATATGAGCTCACCTGGCCATGGGGCAGATGGGATGTCACTGGGGAAACAGCCTCTGTGCCAGCACCCTTGAGGCCTACCTGCAGAGCCTGCAGCCAGGAGGCAGACAGGAGCAGGTTGGCCTGGACTGGCTGGCTCCTCCTGACCACGCTGTCTTCTGACCCTGACTATTCATGCCAGACAGGGGCCCGACCCAGGTGGGTCATACACACCTCCCAGGACAAGGTCATTCATGAACTCCTGAAAGGCAGAGGCAGGACTAGGAGTCAGCCACTGAGGTCTGCCACCTGGTTGGCTTACTGCCCACACTTACTCCTTCAGAGCTACTCTCCACCTTGGGCCAAAAGGAAAAGGCTCCTCATGTGCAGCAGGAAGGATTGAGAGGAGACAAAGAGAAGGACTTCCTGGTGGCAAAGAGGAGACACGCAGACAGGATGTCCACTTTCCTGCTGCGTTCTTCACAGGACAGGAGTCTCGGCGGCTGGGTCGCACCCCCAGGCTGACCTCGGGGGTTCCCCAAGAAGACACTCACTCTGTGCCTGTCCTTCCCCTCATTTCCTCCCTTTCCTGCACCACTGGGGGGTCAGCAGGGCAACTCTGGGCTTCCTGGTGAGACCCGTCTTCAAATTACTAACTTGTCCCCGAGGCACGGCAGGGAGCCCAGGGATGAGAGGTGTCAAGGCGCAAACACTGGCACCACGAAGGGGCTTGGGCAGGTGGTCACACACCCCAATTACACTTGTGGTATTTGATCAACTGGTATCTACCAAGATCCTCCTCTGCTCTGCCACATATGAAAACTGTGCTGGCCTTCTACCACGGCTGTAACAAATGACCACAGATGGGGTTAGGGCAGTTTAAACTGTTGTTTCAACACCACGTTTCTCCCAGTTCTGTAGGCCAGAAGTCTGACATCAAGGTGGCTGCTCCCTCCAGAGGCTTTGGGGGAGCTCTGTTAATATCCCACCAGCTTCTGCTGACTCCAGGTATTTCTTGGCTAGTATCTGCAACACTCCAATCTGACACTGTGTTCACGTGGCCTCCTCCTCAGCTTCCTCAGAGCCCTACCCTGAATTGCAATGGCCTAACTCCTACCATATCTATTGAACCACAAGAGAAAACCCTTTTCTATAGATCTCCAGGGCACCTGTCATGTGCCAGACACCATTCCTCACTGGGGATATAGCAGTGAACAGAAGGGATACCCCCACTGTGTTGGAGTTGAAAGTCCAGTGGGGGCAGATGGACAAAAACCAAGTCAATAGAAAATAAGAAAACTTGATGCCCATGTGTAACTGCAGGGTGGGGGGCTGCCTCTTCCTCCCAGCTTCCTCCAAATCCTGGCCCTCACCATCTCTGGAGTCACCTTGAGAGCTTAGTCATGTATCAGTTTACTGTCTCTGCGAGTAGAATGTCTTCCTGAGACAGAGGCCCAGATAGCTTGCAGAGTGGACAGTGCTGAGTACATAGTAGGCACTCAATAACAGTTAATGATTGACTATAGGATGCCTCTTTGTGCCAGCACACGTACACGCCCATGTGTGCACACCTGTGCTCACTGCAGGCAGTGCGTGCTGGGACAGGCATGCTCACAGCACACACCCAGCAGAGCTGGGAGCGAATGGAAGCTCCAGGGACTCGGAAAGGCCCCAAATCTCCAGTTATACCCATGGTGTCATCCTGAGGCCCCCGGGCCAGCAGACAGCAGCACCATCCTCCCCTCCAATCTCATGCCAGCCTGGGCTAGGCTGCCTGGCTCTGTCCCCAGTCAGCCTTACCTGGGACCCTTTGTGCACCAGGCTGAGGTTCCACTTGCCATCCTCTGCTCCAAGCCTCTCTCCCGATCCCCAAATCCCCAGCCTACTTCCAAAGTTCAGCTTTGAGGGTTCAAAGTGGAAGCACAGGGCCTCCCTGGTGGTACAAGGAGTTAAGCACAGCACTGTGAAGCTGTCCGCAGCTTCTGAGCATGAGTTCGATACCCGCCCAGGGAGCAACCCACATGGCACAGCAGACCTCTCCTGTCTTGCCCGCTGCTCCCCTCAGCAGTATATTTCAGTCAATCCGCCTGTTCTATTCCCTACTGTGTCTCTGTCGATTCTCTTACCACTACCAGCCCCACACTCTGGCCTGTACCCCAGTTCTTGTATGCATAAGTAAATATTTCTTTAAAAAAAACCAAAAAACAAAAACAAAGTGGAAGCACATTCTTCCCGAATACTTTCTGCCTCTGAGGGTGACTTTGACACACAGTTTGAGCAGGAAGAGAAGCTGCTGCCCAAGTGGCATATGAGGACTCCCCAGGAGGTTCCACAAAGGTATTGCACAACCTTGGTGGGAGGAGGAAATGTGCAGCCTTCTTTCTTAAGATTAGCTTCCTTGTAGAGAGTAGAGGACAGTACCTAGTGGTACAGGGGACATCTGGATACAAGGAAGGAGCCCCAAGTGCTGGCACTGCCTCTGCCTGGGACACACTCTGTGACCTAAACAAGGGTGTCTCCTCTCTGGGCCTCAATTTCCCCATCCGTACAGTAAGAGGCCTGACAAAGGCCAGCATCTAAAAGGTGCTGCCTCTGGCCTCTCCCTGACAAACACACACTCCAGCCATTCCATTCTCCAGTTGTGACTTCTCAGAAGAATGTTTGAAACATCATACTTTCTCTAGAATGTGCATGGGCTGCAGGTGGTCTTCCAAGGACACACTCCCTGAGCCTCTGTCCATTCAGCCCAGGCACCCTCCCTTGCAGCAAGTTCACACAAGGTGAGGCAGGGGCTGCAGCCCCACCATACAGAGTGCTGTCCTATCAAGCCAGGCCCCAGTCACTCAGCCAAAGAACATTTGCTGAGTGACTAACCAATAGAACAGTCCAAGGTTAGGACAAGATGCAGCAACAAGACCAGGCCAGCCTACCCAGGCACAGGTCCAAGACCCACCTGGAAGGCAGACAACCTACTACCTCCCCACCTCTAACGGCTCCAGGAGATGGGGGCTAAGCCTCCATCTCCTCCCCTATCACTCAAGGGTGGGAGACATGACCTGCAGGACCTGGAGAGTCTGCTGCTTCTGCTCTGCTTTGGCCTCCCCCACAGTGACCCTGCCCTGAATTCGTAAAGATGCCTGTGAGGGTTAGGGGGAGAGTAGGACCACACTTGAAGCCCCTGATTTCATGGGCAACTCCCAGAACAGCAGGAGTCTCAGAGGGCTCAGAAAGGCAGCTCAGCCAGCTCTTTCCCAGGCAGATGGAAGTGGAAGTGGGAGCGGGTGGCTGTGGCCAGGGCCCAGGACGCTGGCCTGAGTCAGGGGCTGACTAAACCAGCGGGGGCGGCCGGATATCTTGGCCGGGGCCCAGCTCCACTTGGTGGATGGGCAAACTGAGGCCACTGGGAACAGCCTCTAGGGGACCTAGATGGTCCATTTCACCGCAGCAGTCCGGTAGTTCTGACCGCTCCGCTTTCCCCCATTCCAAAGCAGGTCTGAGCCTCAGTTTCCCCGGCAGAGCCCGGGAGCAGCGGGCGCAGGGCAGCGCGGGTACTCACATAAGGTCGGGCCGGTGGCGGTGCAGGATGGCGCAGAAGGCCAGGCCGTCGCGGAACGAAGTGGTCATGTTGGTGATGCTCACGTCCCGGTACCCTTCGCATTGCTGCCGGCACCACTGCTGCAGCGCTTTGATGGCGGCCATGAGGCTAGCGGTGCCCGCCCAAACGGCGGCGGATCCAGCGGAGCGCGGGCACCCCCAGCAGCGCTGGCCCGGGGCCGCTGCTCGGCTCGCCCTAGCGGACCCTGCACAGACCCGCAGGCCCGCCCGCCTGAGCCCGGGAGGACGGCGAGCCGCGGCCGGAGGAACCAGGGAGACTGCGGCCGAAATCTGCCCGGCCGGCCCCGCCCCCGACCGGCCACGCCCCCGGCAGGCCCCGCCCCCAACAGGCCGCAGCCCCGCCCAGGCCCCGCCCCCAGGGGGGACCTAGCTCCAGAAAGCCCCGCCCCCGCGGTGTAGGCTCCGCCCCTAAATTAAAAGCCGGCCCTTCTAGGGCCCGGGCCGGCCCCCGTTGGGTCCAGGTGCCGCCCCCGACTAGTAACGGCCCGGGCAGTTTGCCCTTCCCGGGTCCCCGGAAGGCCCCGTCCCCAGACCCTGCTCTCTGGAAAATTCCCGCCTGGTGCCGCCCCCGCACAGGCTCCACCCCCGGCCAGGCCCCGCGCAAATCCCAGCCTACACTCCGGGGCCCCGGCCCCGCCTCCTCCTGCTGCCCACCGTCCCGGCAGGGAGGAGGCAGTGCTGGTCTTGGGGTCTTGACCTCCGCGGATCCGTTTTGACTTTGCATGTGTGTTTCACGCTAACGGAGAAGCGGCTGGCAAAGGGCACGCTATTGGGGGTCACGGCCAGGAAAGGGTGGAGGCAGCCCCGGCCTCCCAGAGGCCCCCTGAGAACATGGCGGGAATGCCCACGCATTTCTGGGTTTTCAAAGGATTTTCCTATCTGAGCTCTCATGCCGGGTGTCCTGGGCAAGTCAGGGAGCACTCCTGATTCACAGAGGCAGTGAGGCCGGGAAAGGGGCAGTGTGTGGAGTGGCCTGAGGTGGGGGTAGTGCCCACCAGGAGTCGCCTCACTAGGAACTGTCCACTCAGGCTGCTCCTGGGCACAGGCCTCAGGCTGCAGTGATCTGTCTCCCAGAGTTCCACTGCGAACATCTGTAAGCAAGCAATCGAGGCAGAGTCCCTCTGCTGGGGCCCTCAATGGTGAGCTCCCCTCCACATTCTTGTGACACCTGGCTATGGCATGGACTTGGACAGACAAAACTGGAAACACTGACACCAGAAATGTGAGATGACCCCACCAGGCTGGCCACAAACCCCAGGGCTTGTCCAGACAAGACAGAGAAAGGTGTTTTCCCATGAGTGGCTCCTGGCAGGGCTTCCCTGTGCCCATTTGAAAGAGCAGAGACTGCTCTTCTATCCCAAAGCCACCCCTGCTCTTTCCTGCAGCTGGGCCCTGAGGTATGGGTGCACCTACCCAACAGTGTGAGGCCTGTGCAAAGGGGCATGCAAGCAGATTATCTGCAGGGAGCCCCCGGGAGATTGTAGCTGGCCAGGTTGCTGATCTGTCCTGCTGGAGCTTCCCAGCAAGAGGACAAAAGTCTTGCCAGGACTGGGGGCTGGTCCCTGAACCAGAAACCACCTGGTTTTCTTGACTCCCTCTCCCCCTAGGCAGCAGTTAGGAGGAAAGGCAGGGGTGGGGAAAAGGACAGCCAGGGCTAGGGGCCCACCACCCTTGATAGGAAGAGCTGAAGGGGGGCTAAGCTTTGGTTTTTAGCAGATACAGTTGCAGTCTGACCCTCAGTCACCACATGGCCTCCTCTGGAGACAGTGACTTGGAAGCAGCATTTGTGGTGGTGTTCCCTATCATACACAGCGTGTCCCCTGCTCCTCTCCAAAGTTCCCTAGAAAGTCCAGGCACCTTCACTCGACCCTAACCACTGTGCCACTCCCTCCTGCCCTGCAGCCACCACAGTCCACCCTACCCAGCAGGCCAGGGATCTTTCCAGAAAGTCAGTCTAACCAGTCCCTCCCTGCTGGTCCTTTGAGGCCCAGTGATTAAAGTTCTGGCTCCTTGTCAGTCTCCTGGCCTTATCACCCCTGCAATGCCAGACTTCACCTCCCTTCTGCCTCAGAGTCTGTGCCATGCTGATGGCCTGTACTCAGCTACTCCTCATATCCCAAGCTCTTGGGGCCAGTCAAGGAGCTATCAAAGTGACATAGACAATTGGTCGCAGGGTTCCATCTGGCCTCAACCCTCCTCAAGGGCTGCTTTGTGGATTCTGCCTCCTCTATCAGACCTGGAGCCCCATCATCTGTGTATTCCCAAGGGTGGGTCCTGCCTAGGCACATATGACCAAGGGCTGGAGCAGTGGCATCTCAGCCACTAAAGAACCCTGTTCGTCCCTCATTACCACTTTGCTTCCCACCCAGAGGGACGATTTGGCACCCAATACCACCAGCTTCCTGCAATGCTATCTGGTGACCTGGATTTGGAGAGGGGTCTGGTGTGAGGGAGAAGCTCCAGGAAGGTCCATCAGCTACCCACTGCCTTCCTGTGTGGTCTTCATAATCGCCTTCCCTCTCTTGGCATTCATTCCCTCATAATCCAAGAGCTATTATACACCCCTCCCCACAAGGGTTACCCAGTGGCTATGTACACAATAGGCATTCAATAAATGCAGAGTCATGTGCTCACACTTGGGCCCAGGACTGAGGGACCAATGAGATGCCCAGACCCTCTAGAGTGTTTTCAAACTCCTGAAACAATGCAGGCAGAGGAGGAAGTTGCTGGAAAAAGTTCTAATAATTTTTCCCATGAACAAAGCAATCCATATTTATTGTAGAAAAGTCAGAAACCGCAAAAGGAAGCTCTGTAAAAACTAGCTCTGCCTCTGGTCTCTCCTCAATCCCCAGCACTGTTCCTGCTTTCCAGACAGTCTAAGGATCCCCATCTCCCAACCATCATCACTGAGAGGGTCGAACAGGAGTTGGAAGCAGGAAGGAAAGTGAAACTGCTTGGTCTGGAAGTCCTACTTCAGGGCCACCCTTGGGAAGAACATTAGCCTGCCTGCCCCAGGATCCTCTCTGCCTGCCCCTTGGAACCTGTTTCTTGAACAGTACAGTACAGGCCTCAGCTCTCATGTTCCTTCAGAGGCCAAAGAATGGATTTTACCATCTGATGGGATGGTGCGTTCACTTGGGGCACCCTCACAAGGTCTCCTTGTTCTACCACAATAAAATGTTTAATATAAAAAATAAATTCCTCTTATCCACCAGCCCCAACAGGTCCCAGCAACAACTCTGTCTCACCAGCTGTTCAGGCACAGCCTAGGGGCACCCCGTCCTCACTGGCCAAGTCAGACCCAGCAGGAAACTGGCCACAATCACCACCTTCCAACCGCATTCTCCTGCCTGGTCCCCATTGTTCTCAAAATGATATGGAATCATTAAAACAGGAGAACGCGCAGCCACCTCTGCTCCAACCTCTCCCTAGATCCCCACCCCATTCACAAGGAAAACACAGTCCTTGTAATGGCCCATCCCACCCTCCCTCTAACCTTAGCTCTCCCACCTCCTCTCCTGCTAATGCTCCTCAGACTTGCTCATTGCACCCCTGTCTCAGGACATTTGCATTCACTGTTGGCTCTACTTGGACCAAATCTTCCAATTAGGCTACTTGGCCTACCTGGCTATGCTCTGGCCAACAGAAGGGATGGGGACACTGCCATCTTCCCCAGTCTACTGGCTGGATGTAAAAGACCTGCTGGATGATGGGGCCACAGATGGAGGAACTCAGACACTGCAGGGCCAGGCAGCAGGCCAGCTGACCAGGAACATCTGTGTTGGCCTCCGGCTGAGAAGCAAAAGTGGGCTGGCTTGTTTGTCATAGCAGCTAGCATGCTTAACCTGACTGACACACAGACAAACCCAAACTGCACTTGTGAGGGTGCCCCAAGTGGACGCACCATCCCATCAGATGGTAAAATCCATTCTTTGGCCTCTGAAGGAACATGAGAGCTGAGGCCTGTACTGTACTGTTCAAGAAACAGGTTCCAAGGGGCAGGCAGAGGATCCTGGGGCAGGCAGGCTAATGTTCTTCCCAAGGGTGGCCCTGAAGTAGGACTTCCAGACCAAGCAGTTTCACTTTCCTTCCAGCTTCCAACTCCTGTTCGACCCTCTCAGTGATGATGGTTGGGAGATGGGGATCCTTAGCCCGTCTGGAAAGCAGGAACAGTGCTGGGGATTGAGGAGGGACCAGAGGCAGAACTAGTTTTACTCCACAAAGCCAGTTCCAGCTTGAGTAATTCCTGAAGACACAACTGGGGCCCTAGAGGGGGTCAAGTGGCAGGTACTGAGCGCCACACTTGGAACAGTGGGTGGGTCAACCCAAGCAACTGATTTGACCAAAGGGGATGGGTCTTTGGTCAGGGATCAAGGGCACTTGGCAGAACACAGCAGACTTTGGCGTGTCTAAGGCCATCAAGGCAGAGGGAAGTGGGGGAGGAGAGGAGCCCAGGTAGGTAGGTGCCTGGACACAGGCCCTGAAGGACTTCTCAGAGCCTTTCCCTCCCAGCTGTATGAGACTCCCAAGGGGGCAGCCACACCACACAGGGGTTCCCAAACCAATGTGCCCACAGCTCTCCTGCAGCAGGAGCATCTCACCAAATGAGAGTTCCACAAGGTAGGACAGGGAAGCTTGGCTCATGCATGACAGCCGTCAGACAGGTGGACCCATGGTGGTGATGGCCACAGCAGGAGGCAGGTGTCTAAGGAGACAGCTGGGCAGAGGGGATCAGTGGCTGGGGTGGGGGCCCTCACAACTGAAAGTTAAGGGATTGTGATGAGAAAACAACTTCTGTTTTTGTGAGTTGCTGCCTAAGCATTTTAACAGTGCTGGCAGCCCGCTCACACCCAGAGCCTGGACTTTTAGATAAGAACTTGACTTTAGGACTAAGATCTGAAGTTCCTGCTTTGCTTCTCCAACCCCTGCTCCCCACCCACACCTTGTAAAACAACCACCTGGAGTTGAACCTGTGAAAAGCGGAGAGCCCTCTACCCCAATGCTCTCAGTAACAGGCTCTGCTGCCCAGCTGGCTGTGGCCTGGGACACAGGCTGCCCTCCCCCCAACTCATCGCATCCCACTGCCATTTCTCAGATCTGTGAGTAATCCATCTTGTGACTCTGTTTCCTTTGTCGAGTGTATTGAAACTCCAACTACAACCAAAATGACCCCATGAATGTCTTCAGGGTGGGAGGGAGCTCAGATACCCTGGGAGCCTTGTGGGTGGCTGGAGCCAGTGGCTTCAGCAGGCTCTCAACATACCAGCTCCACTTCTCATCAAGGGGTATCCCCTCCTCCCCCAACTTGCAAGGCCACAGTCAGGTCAGCCAACAGCTCGGGCAGCCAAGGCCATCCCTATGGCTTCAAGCAGGAGAGGGAGCTAGAAGCTGTGACACCCCATTTTAAGGGGCCCACCCATTAATTAATTAGACCTGATGAATAATGCATGTTGCCCTGAGTATATTAATAGCATATTTATATGGCATGCTATGGATAGTATATGTTTTCGTCTGAACACCTCACAAATAATTCACGATCCTGCTTCTTCCCAGGCTCTGGGAGAACCTGGCCAGTGCTCAGGCTGGGGCTTGTTGGTTGCTTCCAACAGCCGAATTTTACATTTCATTATAAATGGCTTTGCTGGGCATGTCGGTAACTTTTACATTTCCATCCACTTTATTATTAATGGCTTTCCTGAACTGTAGCAGCCCAACGTCGCACACAATGCATTATAAATATTTGATCCGGCATCTATAGTCTGCCATTTATCATTTATAACGGGTTACAAAAACATTATAAAACATTTACCGCACATTTATAGATCATTTTCGGCTACCACTACGATGTGTTATAAATACATTATTAATCCTCCTCATGCCATTTATAGGAACCCCTTGTAATGGGGCCTGGCCCTTTGAGCTCCTAGTAAACAGAGCATGGTGGGGGTGACCAGGCAGTGGGACCAGGGCAGATGGAAGCCCAGTCCTCAGATGCTGTGTGTCCCTGGCCACATCACAGCACCTCTCTGTTCACAGAATAGCTCCAGACAACCTTCATTGAGCAATTTGTGTATCAGATGCAGCTCACAGCCACCCTGAAACTCAGGTAATCATACCCATTTTATAGGTGTGAACACAGCTTAGGAGAGTGATGTGTCCCAGGCCATGGACACAGTGTCAAGCCAGCATTTGAGTCCTGGGTGTCCATGGCATTACCCATCCCAGGGTTGGAGGTGAATGGTCAAAGTTGCCCCCTACCTTAAAGGAAGTTGGACTGGAGAACTCCAGGGGGTGAAGGGGGACTCCAGGATTCAGGGTGGCAGGGGGAGGGGTTCGGAGGACCCATGGTCGGGGCAATCCCACACTCTGGTCTCTAACCTGTAGCCCCTCCCCTCTCCACCCTTTGGGCTCCTGTCTTTGGGACCCTGCAACCCCTTTACAGCACCCCAGCTCCTACTCAGCACCCCTGAAAGCCCCTAGGAAGCTGATGACAGCAGCAGCCTAGATGTGCCGAGGGTGGTCAGCAGTTGCTTCCTCCATTAGTGGGCAGTGAGGCCTGGACTCTGCAGTCAATGCCCTGCCCTAATCCAGCTCCTCTCCCTATCTGCAGATATGTGACCACAAGCAGGCAGGATGAGGAAGGGAAGGGGCGTGTGTGCAAACCTTGCTGGGAATGTGCAGCTAGTCACCTCAGACTCTTCCTCCTGTGGCCTGCTTACCCTACCTGGAACAGCCAGAAGCAGGCCACTCATTGGACAAATGTATTGAGCCCAGCCCTTGCTCCCTGCTGAGCCCTGCAGTCACTTTAAGCTGACTATACAAGGACACAGGTGGGAAACCAAGACTGTAGGCTGACCACCCACACATGATGGCAGATGAGATCCCTGTACCCCCAACTATAGTCATGAACTGAGTCTTCATCTGGAAAACTCCTATTCACCCATCAATACCCACTGGCTTTCCACCTTTTGAACTACCCTTCCTGGTTCCCACAGGCAGAGGATTTGTGGGATCCAACCCCTGTTCCTCTAGATATCAGCCTGGGCCTCGGCCTGGGTCTTGTTTGGACCAATGAGAACCAGAATTTCTAGCCCTGTGCCCATGCAGTCCCCCAAGTGTTGCTAACAGGTCACTTCCCCAGGGAGGGCCTCCAGCCATAACTTCCTCTGAAACAACTCCACCTCTACCTGGTTTCATCAGGTCAGAACTTTAAGTTGCTCTGAGGAAAGAAACAGGGAGGGGAGGGGGAAGTTCCTGGCCCCAGGCCCCTAAGCAGCTCCTGCCCATGGCCGTGGGCACCTATCTAGGGCTCAGTGGGACACCTTCGGGGAGACTGGGCTCCAGAGGTACTGGGGGCCCTAGGCTGGCAGAATCTCTCGGCTCTCTGCCCAGTCTTGGGCTGTCTGGCCTGTTCGTAAGTCAAAGTCCATCCCTTCCCAGAACTGAAAATGAAGCCAGGTTTATGAGGCTGCAGGGAAGCAGGTGAACTCGCCATGGCAACATCTTACCTGGTCTCACCCTTTACTACACTTGATGAAGGAAGCCATGATTGGCTGCCCTTTGACCCTGAGTGAAGGAAGTTTGGAGCCTGGGACAGGACTCATGTGGAGCCCTGCAGCCTTCCTGGTCCCACTGACCCCTATGATGGGGAGCTTCCTATCCCACTCACTGAGGGAAGCTGCCTCCGAAACCTATGGTCAGGCGACCTGTTCAGAGCTGGTTTCCAGGGCCTTAGGCTCTGACCCCAGTGGTTCTGTGGGGAGCAGCCATGAGTGAAAGGGGGGTAAATCAGTGGGGCTCTGGTGGCCCCATACACATCCTCATTGTCCATCCTGGGACCAGCAACTTCAGATTCCAAATCTCAAATCCACCATTTCTGTCCAGGCTTGGTTCAGATCTCCATGAACCTGCTTCAGCCCCCATGAACTTGCTTCAGCCCCACTAGGGCTGAAGCAAGCCCAGGCTCAGATCCCAGCCTGGCAGCAGTAGGCGGCCAGGCTGTTCCCCAAGGGCTATGTCAAGGCTCAGTGCAGTGACCATCTGCCCATGGGTACCCCAACTGGGAGTCACCAAGTCTCTCGGCCTGGCATTAGCTGCCAGGGTGGGTGGACATGACGGGCACTCCCACTGTCCCCTCCATTGCTTAGGAGACAGGCCGCCCTACCTACCTGCCAGCTATTCACACAGATGCCTTGGTTTAGACAACCTCCATTTCACCCAGCAGGTGAGCACAGCTCCTCTAAACAGGAGAGAAACGGAAGCCCAGAGAGGGCTGCTTGGCTGTCCAGTCATGCCCAGGACCGCAGCAGCTACTGAGCTTTCTGTCTACCCCCACCCCACCTCCTTGCTACTCTAGGAAGCCCTTCCCAAACCCAGTCTATGACCCAAGAGGGCTTTCCATGGTTAAGCTGGCATCTGGAGCACAGCAGGGTAAATCCTATGCTGTGAATTTGTAGGTGCCTCTGCAGGGCTGTCCACCTAGCCAGTGGACACATGAGTAGCCGCCTGCATCTCCCTTCCTGGGCAGGATGTGTTTTTGTCAATCTGACATGAGGAGTGGCACTTTAAGGATGCTGGAATTTCCCTTATCTCACAGCGAGGCATTCCCCACCCCCACCCCCCTTGGCCAGAGTGCATGCTGATGCTGTTTGTGAGATGAGGAAGCCGAGGCTGGACAGGGGTTCAGGCTATGCCCAGCCTTCTGGCTTCCTCCAGCCTTGGCCCCATGCTGAGGAGCAGGTGGGAGAGGGGTCCAAGTCCCCCTCTCCAACTCCCCCGGCGCGTCTCAGAGTGCCATGCTCAGGCCCCAGTCATTTTTCACTTTCCTGGATTCCAGGGGCCCGAGCTTGCAGCCCGACCATGGGAACACACCTGCCCGTAGCTCTGGGCCCTGGGGAAGGAGCATTTGGGAGGTGCACAGGTGTCCTGGCAGCTGTTACCAAGCCCAGGTGGGCAGTGCCCTAGTACTGTCTCTAAGTGACATGGTCCAAAGGGGGCAGCTGGGCTAGGTGTCCCCACTGGTGGGTGGGACATGCCAAGAGCTCAGGGCGGGGCGGGGGTGAGGGGTGTGTGAACACAGGGTGGCCATGAAGAAGGATTCAGGAGAACAATGAGCACCAGTCTGCTCCACACAGAGGTTTGGGGGGTGGGGGCCAATGCACCCCCAGGTCAGGTAAGGTTGTGCTCAGGATGCAGGGAATGGCCCATCACCAGCAGCCTCTGGGGCGAAGGGCACAGTCCTGCAGTCACAGAGTGTGAGGCGACTCCTGGCCCCTCCCAAGGTCAGTCTCCGGAGGTGAGGCAGTGAACTGAAGCAGTGCCAACAGGACTTTCTAGTCCCGCTCTCAGGAAGGCCCTGGTAACAGTCATGTTAGCTCCAGTGCCCCCTGGTGGCCCCAGAGCAGCAGGAGCTGGGCTGGTGGAGAACACTGCCTGAGGGGTAGGTCAGGGCCTGGTTAGGGAGGTGGGGGCCTGGGCTGTCAGTGGAGAGAGGGTCTCTGAATGCTGGGCACTAACAGGGAAATGGGGTGAGGGTGGCACCACCATGTCTCTGGCTGCTGTGTGGGTGGGAGAGTGATGGCCTTAACTCCAATAAAAACAAGACAACAGGCCTGGAAAAAGCACTAAAGTAGACAGTGGGTAAGGCCCACAAAGAGGTTAATTAACTTCCTGGGGCACTGCCCCTGCCAGTAGTTCCATGACAAGTTCATAGGCAGAGTCCTCACACCAGAACCCCCAATTTAACCTTGGGGACACTCACTGTCCACTCCTTTTGTGAATGGGATTGTTTTGAGCCAACCATGCTTTAATGAGCGCCCTGAGGTAGGCCTAGGTGCAAAGCTCATAGTGGAGGTTTCAGGGCCCTGTCATCCCTTTGTGGGGGGAGGGAGACTGTTCTGCAGTCTAACCCCCTCTAGAACCTGCCCCTCACTTCCTTGGGAACCTAATCAGGCCTCATGGCTCCTGCTCAACCTCACAGGCAGAGAACTGGGAGCCCGGAGAGGGATACCTTCCTCTCTTGCTTCCGAGAGAAGTCTGGACAGTAGGAGGGGCTGAGATCACGTGCACAGGCCGGCTCCACATGGACTCCCCATATGCCCATCAGGACAGGTGTCCACCTCCAGGGCCCCACTCACTCCCAGTACCTTGGGAGGCAAACCACACAGGCAGTCAAGATAAACTTTCATTTATGATCAGTCCTTTAACACAACATCCGGGACATGAGTATTCCTAGCCAGGATGTGTCACCTGTTACTTTGCAAGCAGGGTGACAAACGGGCATGCCCCATGCCAGCTACTGACTCAGAGCCACTGGTCATGGGCTGAGTGCTTCCCCATCCAGTCTTCAGGTCACTGGGCACCCGTCCCTCCTCTTGGAGACCACCAGTGGCCACAGCCTCCTGGGCTGTCCCAGGGACCAAGTGGGTCAGCTGAGGGATTGGGCTGGTGCGTAGTCAGGCTATGAGGGCTCACATCACAGCTTCCATGTGCAGGACCCTCAGGGCCTCGGAGATCTGGGCGCTGGTGTCCACCTGGCCGTACATGCCCACCAGGAAGGCCCGGTGTAGCAACACCGCCGCGTGCTCTGTTGGAGGAGATGGGGCTGTGGTGACCATACCTGGGGTCTCAAGAACAGCAGTCACTCGGCAACTCTCAGAGGCTGAAATCTGGGTTTCCCTGGGAGTGGGCAGTGGGGACCTGAGGGGGCTGACCTTGGCAGAGAAGGGTGTACTCTGGCAGGTTCCGGAGGGCTGTCTGCACCACTTCGAAGTCCCGGCTACCCAGGCAGTACATGAATGTGGGCAAGAAGTCGGCAGCGATGCTGTTGAGAGGCACACATGAGTTGGATACCTCTGCCCGATGGCCAAACCCAGGGGGCCAGGGCGAGCAGACGTGCCTGGAGTCCTGGCCAAGGGCACCCAGTAGGCTAGCAAGCAGGCCTCAGTCCACAGAGCTTCAGGACATAAGCTGGGTGCAGCGGGCACCACAAGACTTACCTGGGATTGTTTTGGATGGAGCGCAGGGCCAGGTTGAAGGCCAGGTTGCGGCAGGACTCCTCGGCTGAGCTCATGAGGCGCTGCAGGTTGGTCTGCAAGGTGGGGTGGGGGTGTTACTAGGGCAAATTCCCACGCAGGGCTGAATCCCCAGTCTTCTGGCTGGGGCATATGGTTGGTGACACATAGGGTTGGTGGCAAGGGCAAAGGCCAGCTTGGGCCATTCCCCAAGCCTCCACCCCCCATCACTGGACTGTTCTGGGACCTCCAGTCTGTGGTAGGAAGCACTTGTGTGTCCAGGTTTAGCCCAGAGCAGAGGGGTGGCCGTGCTTTGTCCTCCCACTCCTCTGTGAGCACCTGGGCCAATGTCTACCTCCAACCCCTTCTCTGCAAAAGCCCTTTATGGGCTTTTCCTCCGCAGTCTGAGAAACACTGTCCAGTTTCTCCATTCACAAGAAGAGGGCTGTGAAGCCCAGCAAGAGAGTGGATGGGCAGGGCCAGGGGATGGGCATCTGCCCCCACAGCCCTCGCTCCCTCACCGAGAAGAAGCCCAGGATCTCAGGTCTCCGCCGGGACATCTCATCTATGTCGCTCAGAACCTCCAGCAGATCTACAACAGGCAGGGAGACATTAGGGCCAGACCACAGCTGCTGGTTTGGGGGCAAACTTCTGTGCCCCAAATAACCAATTGCAGGAGGGCCAAGTCCTGGAGCCAAAACCTGTGCAGAGAACCTCAGTTGCTGCCCTCATTAACACCTGCTGGGCAGGGACAGAATTCCAGAATATCACTGGTACCATCAGCAATCCAGGTGCAGTGTGGCCCATCAGAACATGGAGGCAGTACCTCCTAGAACAGTCTACATTGTCCTTAGTGCTTGGTAAAGCCCAGGAGTCCCCAAACACCTCAGGATGGAAAGCACTGGAGTTCTGCTGGTTTCCCAATATTACAGGCTAGTGAGTCCCAATCACGGGCACTGGGCAACTGGGAGGCTCTTAGAGGGACACACCCAGGACGTTTCTCTAGTCAGCCTGAGGGATCAGGCTTGTTCCCTTGCACCCTGCTCCCCTGAGGACTGCCCTGGGCCACCCTGAAGCCTCACTGGGAATTACGGTCTCACCCCTTCTACCAGGGAGCTGCCCAGTCTCATACACTTATCTCAGTGAGAGGGGATGGGCCTCGGCGGCCACTTGGGAGCACTCCGCGCACCACTGAGTGAGCCCAACAGCCCAATTCTACCTGGTCATCCAAATCTCAGCCCTCCTGCAGACCCCTGGCCACTACTAGGCCCTGCTTCCACAGGTGTTCCCAACTGTTTGGTACAACTGACCAGCAGAGTAGCTCACTCCTGCCTCTTCCTCTAACACCGTCTCTGCCTAACTCCCCCATAGGGCAAATAGCCCAGGCCCTCCCATGCCTAGTAGAGGCCTGCTATCTTCCAGACGCCTCCATAGGACCCAGAGTACCACAGGGACAGAATGGAAGCTGACCACCCATCACAGGGGTGACCTGGCTTGGGGGAATCAAGCTCCCAAACTCACCCTCAACAGTCTGGCCCCGGGACAGCCTCTTCATGTAGGGGGCCATCTCAGCTGCAGTCAGAGGGGTGAACAGAGAGACACTGACCAGAGGGAGGGAGCCAGTCGAACTCTCATCTGGAAGACAGGAAGCCAGTGTCATGGGATGAAACAAGGCTGGTGTACCCCAGAAGCAGCCCATCCATGAGAGGCCTGAAAGGTACATCAGGAGGAGTGGGCTAAACACTCAACACCCAGGCTCCAGAATCAAGGGCCAATTGTGCTGAGTAACCCTAGAGGCATGCATGATGGGCTGAGCACAGCGCCTGGTGCACAGTGGGCACTCAGCAAATGCAGGAAGACAGAAAGCCCACTAGGAACTGCCTGGGAGGCTCGGGGCCTCTATCTTGAACTTTGCCTGTTGTTTTCTCCTCTACTCACCCGCCACACTGTGCTTTGGAGACCCTCCACCAGTCTGGAGCAAAGTAGAAATACCCGGAACACAGCAAGTGCTCAATAAAGGCACCTAAGTGCCAGCTGCTGCTGAGTGTTTCCCTGGATGGCCAAGTCACTTTCAACACAAATGATGTCATCACACAACCATGAGAGACCCCACACAGGTCAGTGCATCATGTATGTGCTACAGACCTGAGGGCCAAGGATGCCACAGGAACAGCTAACAGTCCTGAGGGCTGGTCATGTTGCGGGGAACAGCCTGATCTGCTACCTCTTCCCCACAAAACCCAACTGGCCCCACTCACCCTCGCCCTCCTCATCCAGGCCTCTGTCGGTCCTGCCATCCCTGCTGGGAAGGCTCAGCCCAGCAAGAAGGGACTTCAACATCACCAGGTCACTGCTGTCAAAGGACAGGTCACTGGGGAGAGAGCACAGGTCTCTGTGAGAAAGCAATCAGCAGAGGGAAGGGAGTGGGGAGACCAGGATGCTCAGGTGGGAGTCAGCTTCCCAAGAGCCTGGTGTAGATCCAATACCCATGGCACCCCTGCTGCCCCTGGGTCCCAGACAGCATCATTCTGGGTCTCCACCCTCGCCTCAGGAGCTCTGGCCCTGAATGCCACACCCTGGCACTGACACACACTCACTGGAGTGCATCGGAGTGCTTCTGCAGGAAGGAGACAGCCGCAGGGGCGTTGCAAGTGATATACTTGTGAGTGAACTGCACGAACTTGCTGATGAAGGGAGCCAGAAGACGGGAGGACTTCCTGTAGTTCTGCATGAGAAGCATGCAGTGCTTCAGAGCCCAAGTATGCCCAAGTATCCCCATGTCCCCTCTTCTGCCCCATATGGCTAGCCTGGAACCTCACAAAGGAACTGTGGACAACAAAATGACCACCTGCTGGCCACTACGCAGTGTGCTAAGGGTTTCAAAGAGGTCCAAAATGCCCTTATCGTTTGTGAGCTCAGGGCTAACAAGAGGATGCCACAAAAGCATGTGCCGAGATGGGTAACAGGGACCGCAAAGGCACACAGAACCACAGAAGGAGCAGCATGGAAGTTCCGAGAGGCTGGAGTTCAATTTCTGAAGTATGTGGGGTTCCCCCAGACACATCTTCCCAAGGTGACAGCTGGGTCCCAGGGTGGGACTCAGAAACTACTAGATGGTAGTTTGGCCCCACCCTGATGCTGGCCCAGTACTCTGCTGTCCTGCAGGGTCCCAGGGGCCCTGAAAGTCCCACATCCCACGTCTGTCCTCAGTCAGCAGCCAGCTCTCAGCAGAGAGGGAGACATCCTCACCATGTCTGGTAAGAAAGCTCAGATGTGGCCTGGCTATGACAGCAGACCAAAACAGGAGATTTCCGAGTGGAAGAGACCTGCGGGTCCCTGTGCTTGGGGTCCTGGCTGTGGTATCAGGAGGGTGGAGATCTTGGCTCTCCCTCCAGAGGACTAGACCCTGGGATAAGCACGCACCACCAGCAGGCGGATGAAGGACAGCAGACAGTCCCACAGCGCCCCCTGGTGCTCGCTCTGGAACACCTGCGGCTGCAGTAGCTCCAGGACACCCAGCACATGCAGGAAGAAGGTCAGGTGATTCTGCTGCCGAAACTCCTGGAAGTTGAGGTGGGTACGGCCATGCAGGAGTGCAGCGATCATGGGCAAGTGCCTGGAGACAGCAGAAAAGCACTTGATGAGAACCCCTGGGTACTCACTGGAGTTCCACAGAGCCAACACCTTCATGCCACAAGAAATTCTCAACTCTGTCTTGGAGATCATCCTGGAGCTTACCCAAATACCCATCTGATTTGATAGGTCAGGGCTGCACCTTTAAGCAGCTCCAGGTGATGCTGAGGCTGCTGGTCCAGAATTCTGACAACCTCTACCTCCTGTTCTGAGTCTACAAGATGGAGACTCATTAACCCACTCTCTCCTGGGATCTGGCCCCCACCCCCATAAGACTTAGCTGGGTTAGAAGAGTAGAACCTCTCCCATGAGGCTACTGCTGCCCAGTCCAGGGCTCTGCATCTCCACAGGTCAGTCATGAGCCCAAGACCCTGTTCTTACAGGAACATCTGGAGCATAGACATGATCGGAGTACTAATCCCGGGGAGGGCCTGTAAGGGTGTGGGGTAGGTAGGCCCTTTGCCTCCAGGGCTGCTTCATGGAATCTCCCAGAGCACAGAGCTGGGGCTGCAAGTGTACCTGAGCAGCAGGATAGGGTGGGCCACAGCCAGCTTCCGACAGGCCATGTTGGCGTCTGCTACTCGGTTCTCTGATGACCGGGAGTCACTGGTGTCCGCGAGGAGGGTGATGAAGCGGTGAATAAGGCCGTCCAGCTATGAGAAGTGGGGAGCACCCACCACACACTGAGTGTGCTGTCTATTGCTGAAGGGGTTCAGTCAGGCTCAACAGGGCCATGTGTGGGTCTCTGATGTCAAGGCCCCCAGCCCCAAGGACTACTGTGGCTATGCAGCGACTCAAAGAAATTTGTCCCTCAATTATTTCTAGGTGCTTCTGCAGGTCAAACAGG
Source organism: Talpa occidentalis (assembly GCF_014898055.3). Classification (NCBI taxonomy): domain Eukaryota; kingdom Metazoa; phylum Chordata; class Mammalia; order Eulipotyphla; family Talpidae; genus Talpa; species Talpa occidentalis. The sequence continues at coordinate 72,346,054 of NW_023601212.1, read as the reverse complement.
TTGTTGCTAAAGTTCCCAGACAACCTCAAACACAGTAATCTGAAGCCAACCTTTCTACACAAACAATACCAACACTAAATGCCAGTGACACGCTGAATGCGAGGAACGGGATGGTGGGGAGGCTCTGCCTTCAGGCAACATGAGAACAGGGCCGCCCAGATGCTGTGGCTGCTCACCAGACCTGTTTCATTTTTAAATTTAAAAACTTTCTTTATCCCTCATTGGGTTTCTATCTTAAAAGCAAAAGCAAAACACAGAAAGGTACCGAGCACCTCCCTCATCAGTTCTCACCTTACAGACGCTGCTGCCCGTGGCCCCCTCCCCATGCAGCAGGACCTCAGGCAGTGGCACACGGAGCTCGGGCCGCTGCAGGTAGAGTTGCAGGAGCAGGTCTTGGCAGTGCCTTCCCAGCACACTGGAAGAGACCACGCTAGGGTGTGGAAGGCTGGGGACTGCGTGGTGGGGCCGGCAGAGCTGCTACTCCCACCACTGGCTGTGCACCCCAGGGAGATGGGAAGTGGGCTCCAGGAGGAGGCACGGGTGGCACCCCTCCTGCAGACAGGAGCCAAACCCCAGGGCCAGGGCTTCTTCCTCTGGGGTGCATTTGAGGGGTGTCTGTTGATCACATTAGCAAGGCAACAAAGTGAAGGTTCCTGGGTGTGTACCTGCATACTCACCTGTCTCCCCGCTGCTGGATGCAGCCTGTCAGGTGTGCTGTCACCTTCCGGATACTCTCGTCGTCTCCACGGCAGCAACTAAGCAGCAAAGGCAGCCGGGCCTGGAGGAGGCTGCAAGCGGCAGTGTCCGTGTCCTGGCTCCTGGCCTCTGCCTCTGCCAACATCAGCTCCACCAGGCCAGTGAGCTCTGGAGCCTGGACCCGCAGCACCAGTTCCTCCCGCCGCTTCTGCAATTGATGCCTGTAGTCAGCCTGGAAGGGAAGGGCTGGCCACACTCACCCCACCCTGCAGGGCCGGCACACTCCCAACCTGCCTGAGGGGTGCGTTGGTCCCTTCCCTGCCAGATCCGAGGAACATGGATGCAGGCCCAGAGGAAGTCCAGAGAGGCTGAAGGGTCAAACCTAGAAGTAAGCAGAGTTCTGACGGAGCACGATAGCCTCTCGGCTTCTGGGCACAGCAGGCAGAGATGGATGACAAACCAGAGAAGCTAGGGCGAGCAGCTCCCCAGTGACAAAAAGGGCAGGAGTACTTCTCTGGCTAAGGGTCCAGGTCAGCCACTGGAGACTTGCACCACCCTGCCCTGCTGTGCCCACACCTTACCCACCCTCTGGGCTAGCCCTCCATGAAGAGAAGCATTTAGAGCTTTGCAGCTCAGCATGAGCAACAGTCATTCATGTAATCCAGGAAAACGGACCATTCCCTCAGCTGACATCTGCCCTGGTAGTCACCCAGAGCAGGGACACTCTGGTCAAGTGAGTTCTGTGCCCTTCCCAGCATGCCAGTGTAGTGAGGGCCTTGGTCAATGGAGGTGTCCTTAGGGCTGAGCAAGAGTACACAGCAGGACACCCAGTGAGCACCCAGTGAGCCCCAGGAACCAGGGGAAGCTGGGGGAAGGGTAATGGATGGGATGCCCCGGTCTTCAATGCTGCTGGCTGCCTGAACAGAGCCCACAGCTGTCATGAGATTTACTTCCTCCCCCAGAGAGGTGGGGTGGGGCTGGGCTGGGCTGTGTGCTCACCTCTGCTCCCGGTTCCTGCCCAGTAGGATGCGGATACACTGGTGCAAGGTGGACCAGTTGGACTGGTGAGTGAGGAGGGCCAAGAGGTAGGGTCGGAAAGATGGCACCTGGGGGCCGGGGTGACCTTTACCCTGGAGGAGGAAGAAACCTAGATGATCACCACTGGGGAACCCAGCTGGCCTCTATGGAGCATGTCAGAGGACAACTCCCTACTCAAACTGCAGAAAGTAGGGGGAGGGGGTGTTTTGAGGGAGACCTGGCACTCTGCCCATATGCCAGGTGGGCCCAGCCAGGTGCTCAGCAGACTGTGGGCTGAGGGAAACCAATTCCTAGAGATGGGGGAACCCAACAGCAAAGCCAAGAGAAGAAAGCAAAAACAGCTGCTCCTACTCTCAGAGTCCTGGGAATATGTTCCAAAGACAGCCGCTGGCCACAGCAGCATTTAAGATTTCGGAATGAAGGCCTCCCTGGTGGCACAAGGGATTAAGACGTAGCACTATGAAGCCACCTGCAGCCACAGCAGCACAAGTTCTATCCCCGACCAGGGAGGTGACCCACATGGCGCAGCAGACCTCTCCTGCTCGCCCGCTGCTCCCCTCAGCAGTGTATTTCAGTCAGTCTGCCTGTTCTGTTCCCCACTCTGTCTCTGGTGAATCCTCTCACCCCGCCCCCCACCACCTCAGGCCTGTAGCCCGGTTCTTGTATGCATTAAATAAATAGACCTTTAAAAAAAAAAAAATAGTAAGATTTAGGAACGAGACAGTGACCCCTGCTCACAGAAATGCAGACCAACAAGCACCTGGCAAGAGCACAGCAGGGACAACAGCTCCTCACTGTTGACATGGCTGGCATTTTCCGATCATCCCCAGAGAGACAAGGTGGGGACACCACAGAGTGGGGGCACTTGCGGCCCCTCCCTGCAGAGCTCCGACATTCAGAGGACCCAATGTCTCATCAGGGGTACCAGGCTCTACTCTCCCTGCTCACTGTGGTGCCTCCTGTACCCTTTGGGTCCACAAAGCTCCAACCACGCTCCCAGATGCCTGCCCCAGTATTGAGCTGTCCTTCCCCAGTGACTGCTGGCAGCCATGTTGAGCATCGTGCAGGTGCCCAGCACCCAGCCCCACCCAAGGCCTGTGCCAGCAAGTCCACAGCCCACCTTGCTCCGGGAGAACAGGAGCCGCTGCTGCAGGTCGGGGCAGCTGCCCACCACCTCTGGGTCCAGCATCTCCAGCCAGTCGACAAGCAGCCCCGAGCAGGGTCCAAGCCGCACAGCCTCTGGGCTGAAAGGAAGGCAGGGTGGGCTCAGAGACAGCCAGTCATGACTGCGCACTAGGCCACTGCCTTGCCAGCTTACCTGCAAACTTTAGCATCCTGCTCCCCAGAGGCTGGGGGTTCCTTCTCCTGCAGAAGCAGGGAGCTCACCACCACGATGGGCCTGGAGGCCGGGAATGCAGAGGTAGTAGTGAAGAGTGCTGTCAGCAGCTCCTCCAGGTGAGGGGACTTCACCTCAATCAGACCCTGGAGGACTAGAAGAGGGCAGAAAGGCATCTGTGTTGCTGAGCTGGGGGATGGAGATGGGCAGGCCTGCAGACTACCCAAGAACAGAAAACGGACCCCCACCTCTGTAGCCAGTGATGCCCCGGCACCTGGACAGGAGTGGCCAGCAGTGGTGCCAGCACTGGTCCTCCTCAGGGAGGAAGGCAGGCCATGGGGCTATTCGGGCAGCACTGGGTGTGAGCCCAGTGTATAACACTCCAAAAGGAGAGTCCAGGCGAGGGCTGGAAGCCCGTATGGGGCTGCTTACTGGGCTGGGGTGTGGGCTGCCTAGGACAGTTCTTCCTTCAAAGGTCCTAGGTGGGGGCATCTATGAGAAGAAGGCCTTTGCAGTGCTACCACCTCCAAGGTACCTTTGCCAATGAGCTCTGGTTCCACACCACACGTCTCCCCAGACTTGAGAGTGGTGACGACTGCCCGGATGGTAGAGCTGACTGCCTCCGGGTCCCCACGGAATGTCAGGGCCTCCGCCAGGTGTAAAAACCCACTCCGCACTGAGGAGAATGTCCAGGTGACAGGTCTTGACCCCACATATCACCCATCAGCCTGACGTGCAGGGAGTACCCGACTGCCGATAGGGAGTGACCCATTGGTTCCCACATGCACTTTCTTTCCTAGGCGTCTCCCCAAACCCCAGCTGCCAAAATGTTCACCACATGCACATCCATGCCAACCCAGGGTGCAGAGACCCAAGTACCAACGGATCCCTCTGTGCTTTCAAGGCCACCATTCTGACAGATGGCAGGAGCTCCCCTCCCAACCCTCCCTCCCTCACCGTCACTGATCCTGCGTCTTGCTGAGTACTGGGTGGCAAAGAGCTTGAGCTGGGCCTGCAGGGGCCCACCCTCCACTGCAGGGCCGTCCAGCCACTGTAGGGTCTGCATGAGTACTTTGAGGAAGAGCGAGGAGAAGGTGGTATCCTGGGGCACACAGCGCTGTGGGGACAACCGTGGTACAAGGCTACACTCACTTAGAGGCAAGTGTGCACAGAGCAGTGGCACGGCCTGCACTCTGGCAGGGAAAATGGCTGCAGGAGTGGAACTGACTATGAGGCCTGTACCACCCTGCAATCCAGCACGGATCAACCCCATCTCTGTGGCCACCCCCAGATGTGGGGGTCTGCTGCAGATGCACCCCCACCGTGCCCCCACACCCACCTGGTACTGGCAGAGCAGGCGCATCAGTGGGCAAGCAAGGAAATGGTTCCGCTGCATGGCCATCACCAAGGCCCCACCGTGCGTGGAGTTCAGCAAGGAGGCAATGGCCTGCAGGAGGCGCACTGCAACGCCCTGCACCTCGGGATTCCCCTGACGGGCTTTGGCCAGTTCCTGGCCCAGTGCCTGCTGCAGTGCAAGGGCAACAGGGCGGGCACTGGAGCTCTGCCATCGTGGGCCGGGGCTCAGAGGGAAGACCTGGAGCACAGCAAGGGGGACAGTCAGGGGTGAACTTGGCAGAGGTGAGCCCAGGTCTTCTCTCTGAGAGGCCTGCACACTACAACCCCACCCTTTTGTGGACTGACCTGTGCTGCAGGCATGGCAGGGACCCAGGGACTTCAGCTGAAGGAGCAGCTGAAGATGTCCTGCATGACCAGTGCCTACGGACAACCCCTCAGGGAGTAAGTGGGTGCAGGGGATTGCACAGGATTCCTGCTCTGGGGTGAGTCTGTGGGTAAGTCCCACAGCCCTTGGACCTCAGCTTCTTCATTTATGAAATGGTACGTGTGCAGTGAGAAAGGCACGAATGTGCAGATCTGTGTGCAAGAAGATGTTCTGCACAAGTGGCCCATGTAAGGAGGGGTGAGGGCACAGGGGCACACACATGTTCTCAGGGGCAAAGCCAGCAGCAACGAGTAAAAGCGGTGCTGCAGGGCTGCGAGAGGGGTGACTCGGGGTTCTCTGTGGGGTGGCAAGACTGAGAGATGAGATCTGCACACCAGAACCATCGCACTGCATGCTCCAGAGGGCAAGGTCAGCACGAGTCATTCCCCAGCAAAGTAAGGGAAGGTGTCAGCAGAGCCAGGCCAGTCCCGGAGGGCCGTGTGTATGAGCGGAGACTTGTCTGCTCATTTTCCATAATTCTGGAAGAGATGAGTAGAGGCAGTCCTACAGAGACTGGGCTGAGGCTGGCATGCTAGGCTGGCATGCAGCAAGGGTAGTGTTGGGAGACAAGGCATCTCTGAGAACCACCAGAAGGTGCTGCTCTCAACACAGAACATATCTCGCTTCAACTGTTTTTGCAACCAACCTGAAGAGGTCACTGATAATTTTATGGATGAGGAAACTGAGGCACAGAAAGATCAAGCAGCTCGGCCAGTCACTTAACTTGGAGAAGAAAACCAAGGTGGCTGAGGAAACCTCTCTCAACTTGAACGGGGCATTTTAGGGTAAACCCCCTTTTCGAGCAGGAGGAATGGATGGCCCTTGGGGTGCCCTGCTTATGGAGAGGGCAGTTCCATAACAGAGGTGGCAGTACCTGCAGGAACATGCTGGCCAGGTCGTCCTCTGGGCCAAGCACCCGCACCTGAGTCACAGCCCGGATCCTGCCCTGGCCCGCAGGCTGTTCTGGGCTGCTTTTAGGTTTTGGTGTCTCTGTGCTGTCTTCAGGAAAGAGAAAACAAGCATTAGATAGCAACTCTTCCTGGCTGCTTCCAGTGGGGACCATAAACCAAGGCTAGTCTTGCCCAGGGACCATCACCTAAGAAGACCAGCTGGCAGACCTGAGGAGGATTCTGCATCCTAAGGACCCAGGCCTCACTCAGGCTGGAGGCTTGCAAGGAGCAAGGCCTTTCAACAGGAGATGGGATCCAGACCAGCATGGCCCCATAACAGCATGTGCCATGAATGGGCGCAGGTGAATGGGCCCAGGTGTTACCTCGCCGAGGTGGCAGGGAGGCTGTGAGCAGGGAATGAAAAGTCTGGCCCCCAGATGCCCCTCTCTCATGCTGGACCTCGACCAAGTGAGCCATGTAATCTGCAAAACAGCAACAGAGCTTCACACAGGGAAATGTGCTCCCATCCTGCAGAAACTGGAGTGGGGGCGCAATGATGATCCGACAGTTCTAGAAAGCGACTTCAGAGCACAGACAGGAGGTCCCTCAGCAAAGGGTCTCACAGCTACAAGCACAAAGAATGACCACAGTCCCCTCATCCTCAACCCGAGAGGCAGTCCCCTCATTCTCAACCTGTCACCCCTGCCCAGCCCAGTCCCACCTTCCTGCTCCAAACTCTCACCTCATATGTTCCAGCCCCCTCCCAACCTTGGTGCAGACCGGCCAGGTCCCAGAGAGTTGTATCAGGATCTGCTGAGTCACGAGAACTATTGGTTCTTACTCTTGTCCATGATATTCTGCTCCAGGGTCTGGGGATCATGGGCCACTGCCTGGTCCAGGTACTGGAGGAGTTTGCTCATGCTGGATACAGGGATACCAAAGGACTGCACGAAAAGCAGCAGCTGCTGGGGCTCGAGGTCCTGCAGGGCTGAGGGTAACACACACTCAGCAACTTTTGGTTTGCAATCCTGGGCCTAAGGGGGCATCTGGAGCCTCCCTGGAGCCCAGGCCCGTCCCTGCTCCAGAAGCCAACTCTGAAGTGCAGCTGGTGGATCCACAGAAGACTCATAGCATTGTACAGCACAAGGCCTGCTTCCCACCCTGCTCTCTGGGGCAGGGTTCGAGCCTAGGTCTTCTCTTCTCCAGGCTCTGAGCTCCTGAGAACCATTAATGGCTCCCCACAGCTTTCAAAGAGCCCAGATTCCTTTGACTGTGCCCTCCATTGTGCTGTCTGAGCTAACCCCACGGCTTATCAAACTGTGCCCCAGCTTCCTTCTGCTCTGCCCAGGTGCCACCCGACAGGTTTCTGAGGTATGCCAGCCTCACTGCAGGACCCCAATCACTCCATCCTTTGAGAATGACTCAGAAGCCCCAGCCCACCCCTCACCCCTCCCCACTCCCAAAAGTTTCATCTTCCCTTCTCTAGCAAGGACTTCTCACTTAGGGGCCCCCCTGCACCCCTGTCTGAATGGAAGAGTTTAGCAGAGGTGCTAGTGCACTCCTACAGTCCAACCTGGAGAGCCTCGCACACACCAAAAACTCAAACATTTGCTGAATAATGAATGTCCTGGAACCACTAGAGGACCATGAGATTCACTACTAGACGAGTGTTCTCTCTCATCTGTAACAGATGGCCCACACTTGGGCCCACAGCAGATGTGATGTCCAGGATACCCCATCATGGGCCTTCCCCTCGCCCGGGCCATACCAGCGTCCACCAGGCGAGGGACCTCGGAGCGGATCATACGCAGTTTCAGCCAGTCGGGCAGCAGCAGCGCCTCCTCTGATGTGTCCACCAGGAAGGCTGTGGGGAGAGGCTTCTTCTCTGGGAACCAGATGTCCAACAGAGCCTGGAACTCACTGTCACCAGCTTTAGGAGAGATGTCAAAGTAAGCAACAGAGATGGCTTCATAACTCAACTAATCCCGACAATTGCTGCATAACAGCCCATCTCATATCTGGGAAATAGAGCTGGGTGCCTACCTGAGAGCCAGTCTGCCCACCTGAGAGCCAGTCTGCCCAGAGACTGTGCGTGGCTGGGTCTCTGAGCTGTGAGCTTGGTGGAACCTGCGCCCTCCCACTCCACAGGCTCTACACCATCCTGGGAAGCCACACAGGTTCAGCCCAGCATGAGGCCAGCCCCACCTCAGTGCCCACAGGCTTGGGAGCGCCCACCCTCCCAAGGGGCGACCGCCTTCCCTGGGCATCACCTCCATTCCTGACAGGGATTCCCCCAGCACAGCCCACAGGGCACCAGCCCAGCAAGAGGACCTGTCCCCTCCCTCTATTTCAAATAACAAGAGCAATCCAAGTGGTCAACTGGGAAGGAGGCAGACAGGCTGCCAGGCAGGAGGGGGCTCAGCTAGCTGAAGCATCAGCTGGGTCTGAATACAGCCCACAGTCAGCGAGTCGAGGGCCACACACCCAGGGCCTGTGGGGAAGACCAAGAGCTCACTGTTGCGGGTCCCCGTCTCCTCCAGAAACCAAGTCTCCCTGACTGGGCTGAGCAGGAGGAGTAGGCACAGGAAGGTGTCTGGTGGCGCCCAGGGCACTCATTTCAGGGCAGTGCAGGCAGGGGAGTGAAGTGTCAACAAAAACCAGGCTCTCATCACAGGCCCATCACTTTCCAGACCTCGAAGCTCTTGAGGATCCCCTCATACCGAGGAGCTCTTGTGTCTCCCTGATTTCTCTCAGACTAGCATGAAAAGGACTGCCTCTCTCTGCCTTATAGGAAATGGAGGTTGGTAATTGGGATCTTCCCAAAGCGATGCTTGCCTCACTCTGCACACCCTGCCCAAGACAGACCCCAGGAACTGGCCCTCTTGTCCCACAGGCTGCTCACGTGGTGGCCCCAACGTCAGGAGGATGACCATGGCATGGACCACCAGGATGTGCATGGTGGCTGTCTCCCCACTTGTCCAGCGCAGGAACACCTGATCCTGAGACTCCGACTGTTAGGTAGAAGAGAGTGAGTAACAGGTGTCCTGCCACCAAGAGGCGACCATTGCCTAATGGTGGGGACTCTGAGGCAGGGGCTTCAGGGCCAGGGCACAGCTTACCCAGCTGTAGACCTCCTCCCCCTCCTTGCTCTTGCGCATGCGCCTCACATAGCATGAGAAAATAGACAATAATGCGGCCAGCACTGCATCCGACTCGGCACTACAGGAGCGCTTGGAGAACAGGTGGGACATGATAGTGGAGCGTTCCACAATGAGCCGGGCCACATCCTAGGGGCAAACAAGAAAAGTGGTGGCAGGGGCTCCCCAGAGACAGGCAGGAGGGCCTCTTCTTGGCCAGCCCCACTTCTAGAGAGCCTGTCCTACCAGCAAGAGGCCACCCCCGAAGCTACAACAGGCTTAGCACAACCACACACCCAATCGGGGTGAAGACTTAACAGCAAGCAACAGGGCCATGACAGAGGAAAGGGGCCCCCCAGTGCCCAGGGCCCCTCAGACACACAGGGTCAGTCAAACATCCAGGAGTAGCAGGAGCCCCTGGAGAGGATAAAAACCCTAAAAGTAAAAGGATGCTGCCACCAGCCTAGCATGGAGAGAAGCGTGGGCAAAGCAAAGAGCAAACACGGGCTTTATCCTATGAGCAACAGAATACATTTCTCAAGATTCAAGGGGAAGAACACCTAAAGAGCCAGATGCCAAACCTCCTCAAGTTCTGGAAGAACACCTTTGGAAGGGCTGCCTGCTGGACCAGGACTCAGGAGCGAGGGCTCAAGGCCTGGGTTTTTGTAAGGACAGCCCCTCAGCAAGGAAGCCAGGCTTTAAGAGAATCACACTTACCCCAACCTGCTAGCCTGCACACCCCCATCCATCCCTTTACTCATCCCAAACATTCTCTGGGGCCCCGAGAATGCATAGTCGCTGTTAGCTAGGAACCGGCTGACACGAAAGCAAGGTCAAAGAAAGTTGGCCAGAAAGAGAACAAAGGGGTAAATGGATGGTACTCCTGGGTCCAGTGTCCCCCCTCCATAGGAACCAGCAACACAGAATACCTTCTGGGTATCACCCCTGGGCTGGCCGAGAAGCCTGGAGACCCGCCAACCTGAGAATGTACTTCGGATATAGTGACATCACACCTCCCACATCCCAGAGGCAGTCACAGAGGTAACCTGGCCTTGGTGACAACAATACAGTTATTCTAGCACTGCCGGGACCTAGTTCTCCCTACCATGACACCTAACCTGGATAGAAAAGTCACTGGAAAGTAAGCCAGCCAGCACTTGGTGTCCCCAAGCCCAAAGTACCACCACATGATGGGTCTGCTCCCGCCCTCAAACCAAGGCCAGGTCACTGTGTTCCCCTCACCAGGGCCAGGTCACTGTGCTGGCTCTGCTCCTCCACAGGCGTGTGCTGGGACAGGTAGACCAGGTAGGCACTGATGGTCTGTGGATCAGTCTCCATGTGGATGGCCTAGGGAAGGGGCTGTGTGAACTGCTCTGTTCCGAGGGGGGGCGGAGTGCCCCCCCCCCCCCCGCAGCTGCTGCACCCTCACCTGCTGCAGTGCCAAGGCGGTGGTGGTCCTGACGCTATCGAACAGAGGCAGCCTGGGCAGGTCTCTCAGCAACCACTGGTAGCCCTGCAGCGTCTCCGAGTCCCTGGAATCCTCCTCCATCTGGGGCTCCTTCTCTTCTCCATCCCGAAGGCTGCCCTCTGAGAGCACAAGGGACAAGCCCTGCAAGTAGACATGCATCGGGGATCTTACACATCAAGTCTCTGCCAGAGTCCACATCGGGATTTTGGGGGGCAGGGGTAGAGGGTTGAAATATCCCCTCAGAGCCCTGGGAGGAGGAAGCTGCCCAGTCAATAAAGACCCTGCATCCTGTCAGCCACTAGCATTGAAGAGACAGTGGCAGTGAAGTGGGATCTTTAAGGAGCTGCCACTCAGCACCTGCAAGATGCTAAGTCACTCTGGGGACACCCACCACCCAGGGAAGCCAACACTGCACACAGGAGAAAGGCTCAGTTCCTGTCAGGTTTTACTAGGGTCGTCTCTCCACAGATGACAAAAGTCAGCGAGAAAGTCTCGGTGGCTGAGAGGCTCACTGTACATAGAGGAGTACAGAGCAGTGGGACATGCTGGGCTCAGTGGCCAGCCTCACCTTCATGGCCAGCACGCGGGAGGCCACCTGGGAAGAGCCAAGGCGCCGTAGGAAGTAGTCCAGCACCTCGCACGTGGTCTGCTTGTCAGCCTTCGGGCCCAGCAACAGGTCTTGCAGGCGGCCCAGCAGCTGTCGCTGCTTCTGCTGCCTCTGCAGGAACAAGGGGGACTTGAGGGAAAGCCTAGAGGGCCTGAGAGTGGGATAGTGGTGGGGAACCACTGACCTGCCGCTTCTTGGCCTTCCGCTCTTTGCTTTCACCCTCCTCCTCCTCTTCTCCTGAAGTGGAGTCATCCGCAGCGTCATGTAGCAGGAACTCACACAGACACTGTACAGGCAGCACATCCAGGGAGCCCTCGCTGGACTGGACCAGGTCGGCCAGCCAGGGCATGGATTGCGAGGAGGCCTAGGCAGCGACAATAACACGCAGCTCCTTTAGATGAAACCTGCTGTGTCCCCTTCTACAGCCCACCTCCCTGTGTCCACCCGGCCCAGAGCAACTGCACACTGAAGCACAGACCATCTGCATACTATTCAGACCCATTCCACCCTCACATCTGCTCTGCTCCCTCTGGTTACAGTTTCATTTAGGGCAAGAGCCCAGGGAAGCTTCTGGAAGGTCCCCAGCCTGCCTGAGTCCCTTCTGCAGAGCTAAAGGTCTTACCTGCCTCTGGATGATGTTGAGGAGGAAGTCTGGGTTTCGGCTCCGGCACAGCAGGTGCCCAAGGCGGAGGGACTGATTGAGGCCTTTCACTTGGTCCAGGATGTGGGGGGGTGGCCGCCGAGGGGGGCCTCTGAAAATCCCACAGGACATGAGTGTGTCGATGCGTGAGTGCAACAGCAACAGGTATGACAAGGGGAAGCACCTGCTCCCACTCCACCCACCACCAGCCATCCCAGGCTTAAGTCCTCAAGTTCAAGAGATTGGGGGCTGGGATCAGCTTACTGGGGATCCAGACTGGTGAGCTGAGACAGAAGGAGGCTACTGCTCTCAGTGATGGTTTGCTTGGTGGAAGCAGCTGCCAAATGTCCCTCAAAGGCCAGAATCTCCTGCTTCTCACGCTGAGAGATCTGCAGTTCCCGATTAATCATTTCTGTCCGGGTCTCCTCATCAGTCAGGGTGCAAGGTGGATAGGAGTAATTACTGGAAACCAAAAGATAGGCACTTGTTACTATGCCCTGTTGGAGGCTTGCTCCCAGATAACATGGTCAGGAAAGGTCAAAACTCAAAATCCTGGCTGTGGCTGCAGTGCACAGCTTGAGCTGTCAGGCAGACCAGAAAGCCCACAGGGCCAGCAGAAGGCTGTCTGAGGAAGGCCTGCGAGAGTCCAGCCTCCTCACAATGCCCCACCCAGCCACCCACTGTCCTTCCACACAATAGTGTGCTAGTTACTTCCGAAAGAGTCAAGTCCTGGACCCAGAGCTCACATGCCCTGGACTTCCTCCCTTCTAGTCACCCCCCATTCCTCCCCAGATTCCCTTCCAACAGGCCCAGCTAGGGTAGTCCCAAATCAAGATGGAGGTTTTCGTCTCCTCTCCATATTAAAAAACCAATCTGTCTTCCCAAGATGTTCTTTCATCTCAGTTCTGTTCTTAAGGCACCAAAGTCAGTCACAGCAGTAGCCACAGGACAGCCCTTCAGAGGTGTGAAGGGAACGGCCATTTAGGGCAAGAGCCTTGGGCTAGAGACATCCGGTTCCCAATGTGTGTGTATACACATGGCCAGTCCCTACAAGCCACAGCCTCACACACACACACTAATGCCCTCTGCAGTCCCTCTTAAGAGTGCAAAGTGGTTTGGCCTCCCCTGGTGGCACAGGTAGTTGAGCGCCGCGCTGTGAAGCTGTCTGCAGCTTCTGCAGCGCCGGTTTGATCCCAGCCAGCCGGCAAGGGCCCCACAAGGCATGGCAGACCTCTCCTGTCGCACCCGCTGCTCCCCTCAGCGGTGTATTTCATCAGTCTGCCTGTTCTGTTCCCTGCTCTGTCTCTGGTGAATCCTCTCACCCTCTAGCGCATCTGGCCTGTACCCTGGTTCTTGTACAAATAAATAAATAAATAAATAAATCTTTAAAAAAAAAAAAAAAGTGCAAGGTGGACTGGACCTGTCTCCGATTTTACGAATGGCAATGGAGCACATTACACAGACACATCATCCATCTGGGTGCCCAGTTGCCTTTTCTTCTAGCTCAGGAGCAAGGGTAGATGTGCACGGGTACAGTCACACCAGTTTGCGTCTGGCACTCAGGTCATGCCCGAGTCCCACGCCCACTTTATACAGGAAGTTTTCCCACTACTGACCCAGGCAGTGCTCACATGTGCGTCTGTTAAACCTATTTGGCCCGGATCCCTTGCATCTATTCCACAAACCCTCTCCAGGCCCTGGCTGCCCCACTGCAGCCTCCTCCAGTGTTACAAATCTTTCAATCTGACTTGTCTCTGATACAAGTGCAGGCTATGATAGCCCAGAAGCCCTGGAGACACCAGGGTGCTTCAGCTACTTCCTTTGCCCCACCCAGCAAGCTGGAGAGAGGGGACTAAAGCTCACAAGACAGATTCAAAAATTCAAGCCCACAAGTAAAGGAAAAATAAGAAACAGCATGGCAGAGAAGAGACTTCAAAGTGAGCCGAGCTCTAGCACTGGATCTTGTTCCTAGCAAGGATCAGGCTCTGCCCCTTTGGGAGTGTCCTGACCCAGAGCATGCAAGCAGCCTTACTTTGTCATCACCATCTCCATAAGCATCTTCAGTGTGGGGTACTCCTCCCAAGCAGCTAGGCCTAGGAGCAAGGAGATGTCAGGTGGCAGCCAGAGCACAGAGCATCCCCTTCACCCCACCCTCTGGCACCAGGCCAAGCCCAAGACCCACCCAGCCACTTCCAAGTTCTTAATCCTGTCCCAACCAGACTCTCTCCCAGGTCCTGACAAACAAGACGCCCCAAAAGAAGAATGATTAGCACCCATGAGGTAGCCAAGGAGGCTCACCAATGTTCTCCGGGTTGAAGGCAGCAACAACCAGCAGCAGGGGCCAAGCCTTCCAGTAGAGGGTGGAGATAGCAAGATTTGGAGGCTGATACCTGAAATGCAAGGGCACTGAAACTCATGTTTGGCCAAGCTCAGGCATGACAATAATTAATCCAAGGCCAGGAGACAGTAGCACAGAAAGACTTTAGCGTCTGCTTTAATAAAGATCATACTGTCCTTATCTGTGCCTCAGTAATACCTCTTCTCTCCAGTGACACACGTGCCCAGGAATTGCACACACTGTAACCAGGAGTGCTGAGAGTCTAGCCCAGGGCACACTGCCAGGCCCACGTTACAGCTCTGAGGCCCTGCACAGTCACTTACCTTTCTCTCTGTTTTGCACCTACAAAATGGGAACAAAGGCAATTACAGTAACAAATGTTTGATTAAAACTAGCTCTCATTCTCTGTTTTACATCAGAAAACCAGGAACAGTCCAGGTTTTCCACCAATATGTAGTTGTGATAATATATGAAAATCACATATTGCAACTGCAGTTGCAATATATGAAACAAAAGACAGTTACTAGAGAGAATGAGAGCGTCAGTCCCTTTCTCTCACATACTGACTTGGAAACATGTGTAAATAGGCTGTCAAGTGAAAAACATCAAGCTGGGAAATACAGGCATACACTAGCAATCCAAAAAAAGAAATACAGACATCAATTTCACTTATAACACACTTACAAGAGCATCAAGTACTTAGGTATAAACTTAACGGAAGAAATGCAAAATTTAGCTAGTAAGAACTACAAAACATTCTTGAAACAAATTAAAGATCTAAATGAATGGAAAACATCTCATGTTCACGGACTGGTATTTTATCTCGTTAACAAAATAACAGTTCCCAAACTGATCTATATACTCACTACAATCCCCACCAAAATCCCACTTTTTTCTGGAAATTGATAAGCTTACCCTAACACTTATATAAAAATACAAGAATCCCGAAGAACCAAAACAATCTTAAAACGTTGTTTTCAAGATTAGACTCAAGCTTCCCATTTTAAAACTTAGCATCTCAAAAAAAGTGGGCAAGAAAACTGAGCATAAACTTATCTAAAGAAATGCAGTGTGCACTAAACACAGAAAGAGAACCCATGAGACACTGAAAAGAGAACGGGGCAAGCTCACTGAACCAGCAATGGTGGGACAGAGCCTCAGGCCAGTCAATGACCAGCCAGGCCTCTTGGGTGTCTATGGACAGGCTCTCAAGAGCTATCCTGTGGGGAGGTCAGGGAGCAGAGAACTGGTGGGACAGAGGAAGTCCTATTGGGGGATGTGCTTACCCTGGGGGGAGCTGAATGTTCTCCGGATGGTGGTAGGTGCACAGGTTCAGCACAGCATCAATCAACTGGATCCTCTCCACCTTCAGAACTTCTACATCTACAGCAGGGCCCACACAAATGCCCGGAAGGCCATCAGACTCACTCATTGAACATCGGGGCACAGAAATTTGGGGCTGTGGGATGCCAGAGAGCAACATGACTGGGGCTGTGCTCTCCAAAAGCTGAAGGGCAGGATGGGAGACTGACCCCCATTACAAGACAGGATGCAGATGACATGCAATCAGCATACCTCGTGGGAGGTGGGGGTAGCTTCTGATCTGTTCTGGGGAAACTGAAGCAAGTTTTCACCTTGTAGCATCTGAGCTAGGTTTTAGGGAGCAGTGGGGATCGTCAGGGAGAGTAGCACAGCCAGGGAAGAGCAGATCTTGAGAACACAGTTATATTATAGAATCACACACAGCTAGGATCAAGGGCAAGGTAAGCTCTCATCACACTGGGTCTTGGCCCTAAGCTAAGAGCTCAGATCCTGGCCCACCAGCCGGGACAGTGATCCTAAACATGGTAACGCTCTATTTATTGTCACTGGGGCAGCCCTTTAAAGAGGAAACAGATAGATGTACTGGACTAGTCAACCACATGGAGAAACAGCATGGGGACAGGAAGGCAACAGCCCAATTCCCAAATGCAGAGGTTAGTTGGAGACAGAAAACAGGGCCCAAGATAGGGCTGAGGCTAGGCTGCAGGGCCTAGGAGAGGAAGCCAGACAAAGACCCCAGGGAACCTTACCATCCGCCTGCACAGCCGCAGCTCGCTTCACTAGGTGGTCAGCCAGCTCCATGGCATCAGCGGGGCCGAGTGGGAGCTCCCGGGACAGCCCAATGACCAGGATTCGCATAAGCGTGTCTTCCAGGATGGGCACCTCCGAACAGAGGCGGAGAAAGAAGCTGTGGGCAGCAGGAAAGGTTGGTTTAGTAGGGTAACCCAAGCTGGCAGGTGCCTCCTGAGCAGGGCTGGGCCACAGTGCCAAGCTCCAGCTGGTTAAGGGAGGGCAGCACCTGCCTACTCCCATGGGTGCTAGTTCCTAATGCTTTCAAGGATGAGGTTCTGCCATCCCAGAGAGGATGAAGATGCTGGCCTCTGGAGGCTCAGAGCCAGGAAATAAGCAAAGTGTCACCATCAAAACCCGAAACAGCGGTATGAGGAGGGCAGAGGTGAGCAAGCTAGGTTGGCAGTAGGACCCCAAGGTGGGACAGATGGGAACAATTTTCCAGCGGTCAGGGGTAGGGTGGTGCCAGGCTGGGGGAGGCCGAGTCCTGACACTGGCCGGGGGAGGAAGGACATTGTGTGTTTGGCTGTCTGGAAGAAAGGAGCAGGCACGCAGAGGTTTGGAGACATTCCACAGACAGGTATCCCATAGACACAGAGTCAGCGGCAACAGGTGCTCACTTGCGGTCACTCTCAGGTGGCCAGTTGTCCCACTTGTAGTAGGTCTCGGGCTGTTCTGTAAAAAGCACCTTGTGGAGGCTGTGGAGGGGGAGAAAGGTTGTTAGGGAGCAGGTATCCAGGGACCCTCCACCCTCTGTCCCCAGAAAGGCTTTACAAACTCAGAAGCAGCTAGTTCTGAAGCAGGACCACCTAATTCCTAACCACCAAGTCCCCATAACAGCAATCCTCTTTGGGGACGTTGCACAAAACCTGTCTAAGAAGGGACACCCCAGCAAGGTAGGACCTCACCTCCACCCCCTCTCCAAAGGAAAACTCTGCTTGGGATTCTGACACCCATTCAGGACAATCCAGTGTCCCAAGGCAAGAAGACAATGGCACCTCTGGCTCTTCAGAGGCTGATGCTTATATCTGGAGGTGACAGGCCCATCCTGCAAACCCCATCACTCATTGTGAGTCAGCACAGGGAAGTAACTGCTTGTTTTTCCCCAAAGCCATCCAAGCAGAAGGACATGCAGTCTGTACCAGTGCACGTAATCCTTAGGGGCAAGTTTGCTGATAGAGGGGACGACAGTGTGGAGCCACCAGACAGCATCCCGCTGGATCGCCGCAATCTGGTTCTGGAAGGAGCGCAGCACCTCAAGGTCTGAAAGGGACAGGATGGGCAGGTTTAATGGTGTGCCTGTGCAGCAACACTCTCAAGAGTCTGGTCCATGGCCACATACAGGGAGGGAGGAACATGAATGTTACAAGGAGTAAGAGGGAGGAGAAATGAAATCCCAAGTAATTCATGCCGGCCAATCAGCTGAAGGGCCTGCAGCCACACCTCCAGGGCGAGAAACTGAACAAAACAGGCCAATTTCAACACCAGCTCCTTTCTTCTTCCTACACTTTACTGAAGGGCCACCAAGCCTGAAATGCCCCACAAAAGGCGCAAGAATTCAGGTGAACACATGACCCGTCAGCAAACAGTGCTGAGCCAGGAGTGGGTGCTCTAGCCCAGATGGGCAGGACAGGAAACAGACTGGTAGAGCCTCCTTAGTCTCTAGGAGCTGTGCCCCTTCCCTGTCCTATTCCCAGGCCTCCGGGGGAGGATTGGCAGGTGGGGATGACTTAAAGCCCTGGGAACCTACTGCCACCAGGCCTGTCCCCCTGTTGTCTGAGACAGGACCCCTGAGCAGAGTACAGCTTATTCCAGATCCTTACTTTTTTTCTCTCCTTTGTCCCAGGCAATGCCGGCCTCCTTCACCTGGGCTGTGATGCCCAGCATCATGGATACAGCCAGAATATCTGTGATATGCACCACAAACCGCTCCTGCAAGGACAATAGGGTTTGTGTTCTAGAAGGGTCTATACCTAGAGGCTTTCTCAGGTCCCCAGCACATAAACAGACAGTATAGGAGGATGTGAGTCTAGAGAGAACCCACCACTGTGCCAGGGCAGGGCCAAACAAGAGCAAAGTTTGGTCAGGCCACAGGAAGAGTGTTCAGTCAACAGAGTCTACCCACTCGAGAAGCAGACCACCATACCAGGCCACCTGCCAACTCATCTGCTTGACGGTCAGGATCCTGTACAACCAGCGTCCACTCCTTTGTAGTGTCATCTCCCAGTGCCTTCCGATTCTTAAATCTCCCCAGAGCAAATGCCTGCCCCTCCATTAGCTGTGCCCGTTCTGCCTCCCGATTCATGCCATCTCCTCAGCCACCTCAGAAACTCTGGCAACAACTCTGCCCCCATCTCCACACCAGCCTGGAGGCTGCTGATTCCCTTAGGGGCACCAGGCAGTCCCTCCTCAGTCCTCAAGCAGAATAGCGCCCACCTTCCCTCTGGGGTTGATTGTTGTGCATAAGCCCAGCACAACACACATGGCATGGGGAGATGACAGCCACACACAAGTGTATGACCAGAGGGAGGAAAGCCTACACACCACCACCAAGTTGTGGGGGTAGGAAGGCCAAAACACCTTGAACTCCATTTCCAGGTACTGGGGCTCCTTGCGCTCTTGCATGAGTCCAAGGCAGAAGGCCTGGAAATTGATCTCATGCTTGGTCTGTTTGATGATCTCCCGGAGCAGGGCCCGGGAAGCGCGGAGGTAGTCGTCCTTGTTGGTCAGCAGGTCCTGGAACACCATGGCCAGGAACTAGGGCACAAAGAGAGCACAGTGTTGAGCTGCAGGAACCATGCCCTCTGGGACTGCACCACTCACCACCAGCCTCCATCCTGTCCCAGGTCTGCTGTCAGAGAGCCCTGCACAAAGTCTTCCCAGAATCTTTCCAGAAAAATCCCCAAACGCACAGGCGGGCACTTGAGCACTTGACTGTATTGTCTTTCACATGGCTGAGATCTACTGTTCCCAGACAACAGCCCTCTAAGGACAGTAGGAGCTACAATCTTCTTTAACTCTGAGCAGCTGGCACAAGGGGAGCAAGTTCTTGTTAGCTATGGGCACAGATGAACACTGGTTTTGGGAGGGTGTGCACTCAATTCCCGGTCCCAAAACTGCAGGGAGAAACAAGGTGGCCTAGATCCCACCCACCCCCAGCTCAAACTGGGCAACCTTGACTAAACCCTGGGCTCCAAGACAACAGAGGGCTGAGCAAGAGGCCCAGTCCCATGTTTACCTTGGTGTTTCACACACGGCTGAGCTGCTGAGTCTAGTCTATGTTAACAGCAATAGCGCTGTTCTCTTCAGGAGAAACCTTGAATCTAAGGGACTTACTCTTAGAGTTGGGGTGTGAAGGCAAGTACCAAGGGGGCAAAGAGACACCTGCTTCATTTCGGAAAGACAGCCACTCAGAAAGGCTAGACCTGACTCAGTCTGAAAACTGGCAGATTTTTAAGGGCTCGGTGCTGCTTCTGAACTTTAGTTTCTAAGAAAGATGTCATGTATCATGGATGGACCCACTCTCGAAGTCAAATTCAAATGTTTCATAAGCTCTTTGGGGCACAGGCTATCCCCACCTTCCAAGTCCCTCTACCACACAGCAACACACCACCCAGCTGTACCCAAACACCCAGCACTGCAGATGATGCCACGTGCTCCTCCCCAACCTGAGTGCAACTTGGAGGTCTCTTTGGCTTGAGACCAGTCCCCTCAACTAAGGGCTGCTCAAGTGGCAGCCACGAGTGCAGAAGGGGCTGCCAGTAAGCTCCCACCACAAGATGGCAAGGCTGCCAGGAGTTGAGTTGCCTACCTTTGGTGCCAACTCCGAGCTGTGCTGCAACACAGTATAGAGGATCTGCATGTTGTTTGGGTTCCGGGCATTGGAAAGTTCATTGAAAATCACAAACTTGATGGTGGTGCCCAGGTTGTCCTTGTGTGCATTCAGCAGCTCCCTGAACACAAGCCAAGCAAATGGAGAGTTGGCACAAGACCGGGCCACCACCACAGCCACCCGTGGCCTTCCTTCCTGGGCCTCACCTGACACAGAGCATGTAGTGATTGAGGAGGACTTTGGGCTTGAGACGGATTTTGATCAGGTGGGAAATAACATCCATGTCCTCGGAGCCATGGGTATTGCAGTTCATGCAGACAGACATCAGCAAGTCCTGGGCTGGCCTGGTGAGCTGAGGGTAGGCCAGGGAGCTGAGGGTAGGCCAGGATAGGCCTCAGCACCCCCAGGAGTCAAAGGGTGACACCATGTGCCCCACAGGGTACAGCACACCCCTGTGCTCACCTTGGGGTTCTGCAGCCACATCTCCAGCTTCTGCACCGTCATGAGCCGCACTTCCTTATACCCGCAGGTGGAAGTGAGGAGCCGCAGGAGGTTCCGTGAGACATTGTCAATGGGCTGGCGCCGGTTGAGCTGGTCCCGGAGCATGTCCAGAACATACTCCTCCACACTCTCCGTGAGCTCATCATACCTAGGCCAGCGGGGGGCAAAGGAGGAAGAAAGGAGGGAAGGAAGGGGGCAGGCAGACAGAGAGGCCCACCCACCCACCTCCCAGCCACGTTCACACTGCGCTGGAGGGGAGTGCGGCACACCTACCTGGGCATGAGCTGGCCCTCCTGCTCAGGACTGAGCTTCTCCTCGGCGATCAGCAGCTCCGTCTGGCTGTCTTCCTCCTCAGTGAGGGAGGGGTGAGGGCTGTTCCCTGCAGACCCAGCACCTCATGAGCACCCACCTCATGAGCAACAATGTCGACACCAGGCTCCCAAGACAGGGGTGAGCCCAGTTCTTCCCTTCACACTGGCAACCCCATCCTCTCTCCAGCCCACTCCAAATCTCTCACCTGCACTCAGTTCTCCTCCACTGCGCCCCACCTCCCCCTGAAGGAGCATGCTCTTGGGGGGCATCTTGGTGTTGAATGCTGTCTGGATATTGTCGACGAACGTCTTGCAGTGCGGGCTGTCCACCCAGATCCGCTCCCCCAGGGAGTCTTCGATGTACACCTGCGTGAATGACAGAAGACCATACCTGCAGCCCACAGGCTGGCGGCTCACTCCTGCCTGTCCCCAAGCTGAGCTATGATAAGGAACAAGATGATTGCTTCCCCAAACAATCTTAGCTTTCCAGAAGGGGGCTTTCCAGGAGGACACTTCAGTAACCAGTGCAGGTGAAACAAGTGGCAGTCCTCTGCAGAGGGCACATTCAGCAGCTTCTGACCATCCTAGGGGTCCAGTTATCTGCCCTCCCTCTCTTTGACCCAATGCAGTGTCCTCACCAAGGCTCTCAGGAGAGGCAGACTCACCTTGACAAAAATCTCAGGCCAGTTCTCATCCTCCTCATATGCAGCCATAAGGAGATTACAGGCCAGCACAGATACCAGACTGTTCCCCTTGGCCTTGAAATTGATGGAGGCGTCGCGCCGAAGGAGGCTACAGAGAGCCTGCAAGGATTGGCACAGGTCACCAGGGGAACCCTCGCCCACACAAGGGCAAACCAGTGTGCCTCCAGCAGAGGTCACGAGGGAGGGAAAAGACAGAGCCAAGGGTCTGTTCACAATTCCCATCCTCCTCCCCAGGACAGAGGAAGGAGACACCCCGTCCTCACCTCGATGACACCCTCTGTGGCAAAAATGTTGGGTTTGATTTTGGCCAGGTACATGAGACTTAGGTACAGGGTGCTGTCGGGCTTGGCTCGGGTGACCTTCAGCTGCTTCACAGCCCCACACAGCACTCCCTCGATCCTGTCGTCATTGCCTTCTAACTCCGCAGCTTCGATCTCATCCAGCAGCACTGTGGGCGGGACTGGCCGGCACAGAGAGGCCCGATCAGAGTGGCAGCCAGAGCAGACTGCCTGAGGACACCCTCAAAGCCACAGGACAAGCCAACCATCTAAATCCCAGAAGCAGGTCCCAGTTGTGCCACAGCTGACCAGTCTCCGAGGACTGCACAGTGACAGCTGCGGTAGGAAGAGGGCAGGGTTGCCACCATTCAAAATGACCAAGAGAATTATGGGCTGCACAGGACAGACCATGTGGCCTGTGTGCTGACCTGTCACTCCAGATCCTTTCCTGCATCCCTAGAGTTATCTGCCCCCCTGCAACACATTTACTTTTCTACAGATTGCTCCATTTTTAGCTAAGTTTTCAAATTAATAGGAACAATGCCATTGGTAAGCTTCCTTTTCTCTCGTAATTGTGCCAGGTTCCTTGACACTCTCGCTAATGCAGCTCATGATGCCTCTTTCTCTCTTTCCGGGAATCTTTAAGTCTTTGCAAAGAACACACTTTGGGTTTTTAGTCTCTTCCCTGTGGTGGTAACTTCTGCTCTGATTTTCAGTATTTCTTCCACCCACTTTCTCTGGTTTAATGAGGGTCCTCCTTCAGCTAGACCTTAGCCCACTCACCCTCCATAACAAGAAACACCTGCTTCTCTGTGTGCCCGCCCCCGCCCCCCATACTCTGCTCTATCACACCGCTCTTTATGGTGTCACTGTCCAAGTCTAGAGATTTCCGAATTTATACTGTTTCCTTCTTTGACCCAAGTTTTTTAGGATTGTTTTTAAATATCCAAACATGTGGAGAGAGTGTTGTTACTAGTTTTTAACTTAACTGTACCAAGGACAGAGAATTTGATGTTTACCAAACACTTCCCAGGAAACAAATGGGCAGACAATAGACTGGAATTATCACAGACCCTGGCCTGGACAAGATTCCAAATGCCAGATAAAACTGGCCAAATCTAAGTCTTTTCTTTATCCTGCTGAAAGTGTCTGTGAAGTACTTTATTGCTTAGAATATGCTTTTCAAAACCAGATCTCATTTAATCTTCCCCAAAACTTTAAGGGAAAGGATACTAAAAAACGAAGCCCAGCAAATAATCAAGAGAACATGGCCCAAGTTGGGGCCTCCCCCACAATGGCTTTCACCGTTCACCAAGTGAGGGCCCTTCAACCTGAGGTCTGTGGACACCAACTTGACTCACCTCCCAAAGCATAGCACCAGCGATGTCCCCTGCTCTGCCACCCCAGGGCTCCCTACCACCAAATGAACCAAGTTCAGCACCCTGCCCAGCACCTAGCCTAGGTTCTGGCCACTGCATGCTGCCCATGTTTAGCCTGCTCCCTCGGCACAGTTCCATCCCCAGAATGTCCAGCTCTACTGAGCACTTCTTCAACATCCTTGTCTGCCTTTCAAAATCCTGTCCACTCTTTAAGACCCAGCCTCCTACCACTACCCTGCTCTACTCCAGTGCCGTCACATGAGAACCTCTACCTTCGACATCTGGATCTGGGTTGATATTTAACAGGCATGATCCACCTATGGTGGAGCCATCAGAAGTAATCAGTCGAAGAAAATGCAGTCAGAAGGAGCAATTTCAGCTGCATACAGAATGGAAAGCTGTTTTGTAAAGAGAGGAATTACAGCTGAGTTTTGTATTTCTCTTTAAAATTGTTGTATTATTCTTTTAACTAAAATAAAAAGAAAGGAGGTAAATGTTTCACTGGGAAGAGAGGATGAACAGAAACCAAATGCCCTCATCACAGGTAGAGAGAACCCACTAGAATATGCTGTCCCTCAGAACAAGGGTTGGGTCTGTCACAGTTGACATTTTATCCCCAATGCTCAGAAAAGAGCCTATCAAAAAGATGAACTGAACAAAGGAGTGGAACAGCCCCCACAGAACAGTAGCTAGCAGTTCCCAGGAATGCATCCACTTGCACAGCTCCTCCCCAGATGAGGGCAGAACTGGGGAGCAAAGACACCCACTAACCCCCAACCCCACCCCACACAGCACCTTCTAGTTGCTGAAGCCCTGGCACACAGTATAGCTTGCATCTCTGTAACCGGTAAGAACCCGGAGTATTATTTCATTTCAACCTCCACAAAGAAAGCCATGAGGCTTGCTGGAGGGACATGCCAATGTCAGAGCTTTTTCTTGCCATGTGGCAGCAGTCTCAGACCCAGTGCTGTGCCCGCCCCCACCAACCTCCCCGGGTTATACTGTACTCCTCTATCCCCATCACTAGTTGAGCAGAGGCACCTGCAGAAGCGCTTCCAAGAACAAACTCACAGATAACTTCTCGCATTCTCCGCAGAACTCAAAGTATCCAATGATGCCAAGTCTGGAAGAGGCACTTACCAAAGCCCTAGTGGACTGACAAGCTGTGGGTACGTTCTCTGGGAAGGTGCAGGAACTGACTTTACCTTCAATTGGGACCACAGACGGCTCCTTAATTGAGGGGGAGATAGCTCGTTTTTCTGCCACTGCAGCCTCAGCCAGGCGTCCCAGGGCACTCAGAGGAGGGGTGGAGGAGAGCTTGGGGCGTTTGGTGAGGCCTGTCAGGGCCGAGGCACCAGCCAAAGCAGCTGCAGCATCCCGCTTGCGCTCTGAAGGCAGCCCAGAAGGGGCAGGCTTCAGCAGGGTGGAGGCTGTCTTTGATTCATTGGCTTGACCCTTTGAGCCCAGAGCAATGAAGTCTCCTGGTGGAGGGTGTCCTGCAGAGAAGGGGAGCAGAGAAGTTTGTTGGTTTTCTTTTTTTTTTAAAGATTTTTTTTATTTACTTATGCATACAACAAACAACTGGGGTACAGACCAGAGGTACAGAATGTGGGGGGTGAGAGGATTCACCAGAGACTCCCAGAACCACCCAGGGTCAAGCACTATGTTTCCAGAACCAGATCCTAGAAACAGCATTCTCTGGCTCAGTAGTGAGATTGGAAAGCCCCTGAAGCACACCACAGGGAAAAGATACACACCTGAAGGCTTAGCCGCAGCACTGGGCCTGCGGACAGTGGTGGGCTTGGCCCGATTCATCCTGTGCCTTCCGCGCACTGCTTCTCGCTGATGTGTCACCTGAGAAGACCAGCACCGAGTCAATTTCATTCAATAACTCATTCATTTGTCCCTTTACCCCTGAGGGCCTGGGAGGTCTAGGGACTGGGGTGCCTGGAGTTTGGAAACCTGGGGGTACGAGGGGTGGGGGCCTGGGTACCCTGGGGGCCTAGAAGTCTGGGGTCTGAGGTCTGGTACAGAAAGACACCTTGGATTCAACATCTGAAGGCCAGGGTGAACTGGGAGCCTGGAGGCCTAGGGATCTGGAGTTCTGGAGGCTGGAGTCGGGAGATCTGAATGTCTGGGGGCGGGGAGGGGAGAGGGGGTGGTCTAGGAATCCAGGGGTCTGGAGCACTGGAGATTGGCAACAAATTGGGCCTGACCCTATCAGCGCAGAGGTTCCCAAAAGGGGCCTACGATCCCCCGGCCAGACCCGCTCGAAGTCACGGAGCGTGTCGGCAGAGGGTCTCAGAGGAACCGGACATCCATACCCTCCCTACTCACCTCCCGCCCATCGCGGCTGGCTCCCGGCCGCCGCCTCTGCCACCCCGGAAGTGGAAACCGACACCGCTACATTCAGGCCCCAACTTCCGGAACCACCGGCAGCAAAACAGTGGCGGGGGGGGGGGGGGGGAGGCCATCGAAGGTGCCTGCGAGCTGTCTGCAGCGCCCTCTGGCGGCTGGAGGCCGGCAGGGCCTCGTTCCATTTAGGTTCCGATAACCAGGGGAATGGTCGTGGTCACCTTCTTCTTTGCAGGAGAGGCTGATCTTGTTGCAGATGAGACGGACGTTATTTAAGTGGATGTGTTCACTCAGCCATCGGGATTCTAATCCACACGTGTTGGAGCTTCAGTCCTGCTCTCTCGTTTCCCCACCCCGTGGCAGGTTCGGGCAGTCACGGGAGTGGAGGGCTAGGAGGGAGTCCAGGGGCCAGGGAGTAGACATACTTTGGACAAAATCAAGAGGGACTCTCCAACTGCGGCCTGCTCCTCGAGGGCTTGGAGGCCTGGTACCCTCATCAAATGCTGAATCGAAGATGTACATCTGAATCTGTGTCTTTTCACCTGCACTATGGATTGTTGTAATAGGGACAAAGCTCTTACAAACCAAGTCTTTATGATGGCAAGGGATTCCACCAGTCTTTCATAGTGAGGTCTCCTCTTTCCCTCCTCACTTCAGGGGTCTTTGCACCATCCCAGGCCTTAGTGTTAGGGGGAACAGGATGTCCTAAAGCTAATTCCATACAGGCTTTGTGGACTCCACCCCCACCCCAGGCCAAAGCCAAAGACACTGGGAACTCCAAATCCCATCACCACCAAAGGGAAGGTGGCTGGGACCTGAGGGTGGGGTTAAGCAGGCAAATTGGTATAAAGGCAGACACGTGGGCTTTGGAGCAGCAACCAGCCAGCTCAGAGAGTGGTTTTTGGGTTTCCAGGTCGGCGAATCGGGTAGGACGCATTAAAGACTTTATTTCCCTATTTTCTCCCTGAGTTGTACATTTTCCTTATTTCCTTTTCCCTTGTAAATAAACCTTTTATTAACCTTTTGTGTGTGCCTGTAGTGGAGTATTCATAAGCCCCTTTTAAGCGCGGGTGAGGACCCACAGCCAGGAACCCATTCAATATCGGGGCTGCTCTATAACATTAGGACCTAGGATCTTGCTACCCAGCCCTGCCACTTTTCAGGCTGGATGACTTCCTTTGAGGGCAATCTCGATGGTTCCCTATAAAGTGGAATGGCCCCAATTTGAAGGGAAAGGTGATGCATGTAAAAAAAATCAACACATTGCTAATATATCAAGTGCCTAAGAAAGGTAAATCACAGCTACTGTGGGAGGAGCTGTCATTGCTGGACATGAAAGCAGTGAATTGTTTTTACTCAGTAACTACTAGAACTGTGCACCTTGGCAAGCCTGGTGGGGGCATTAATGGGAGGAAGGTGGCACTAGGACTACCTTTCCGGGGGCCATGCGAGGATTTAAATCAGAAACCCCATAGGACATGCCCAGTGGCCCCTCCCACAGGCTGTTCTCAGTGCTGTACAGGTTCTCTTTCCTCAAGTCATGAACCACAGGCCAGGAGGCAGGCAGACATCCCAGAATGTGTCAGGCCAGCCCCTGCTCTCTCATCATGGAGAGAAACAGAGGTCAGGGATGAAGTGACCTACTGTAGGGTAAATGAAGTTAAAAATCAGGATTTTTGGGGGGGGCCTCCCCGGTGGCGCAGTGGTTGAGCACTGGGTTGCAAAGCTGCCCGCAGCCTCTGCAACGCCGGTTCTGTCCCCGGCCACTGGGTGAGGGTCCCACATGGTGCACAGACCTCTCCTGCCGCCTGCTGCTCCCCTCAGCAGTGTACTTTGTCACTCTGCCTGCTCTGCTCTCCCCTCTGGCTCTGGTGAATTCTCTCACCCTCCCGCACTTCTGACTGTACCCAGTGCTTGTATAAATAAATAAATAATCTTTTTTAAAAAAATCAGGTTTTTTTTAGTACTCTCCCGCTGTTAATGTGGATGCCTGGGGCCGAGGGGTGAGGGCACGGGGCATGCTTGCCTATCATTGTGGACACCTGAGCCCAGATAGCATGTGTGTTATTGCTCACAACTGTGCTGAGAGGCCAGGGGTAAAAGAGCAGCATCACTGCGTTGGGCTATAACCACCCTGAGGAGAGACCACGGGATGACATGAGACTGAGAATGCCAGAGAGAGGCCAGAGAAAGAGCACAGAAATTCCTGGGGGCCTGGGGAGCTCGGGGCTTGGTTGCCTGCCTGCCTCCCAGCCCCCCTCCACACCCCATGTCTGCCTCCCTGCCTGGTGTGCCTGTGTACCCGGTTCCCTGAGAGAGCATTAAAGGCCTGTAAAATCCACCGAGGGCTCCGGGACTCCATCCAGCTGCCCCAAATTGACAGTGAACCTGCCCTGTGTATGCTTGCACTACACCTACCCAAGTTACAGCGTACAGTGCACCGCCCTCCCCAACCCCCAGATAGCCAAAGTTCTGAAATAGCTCTTGAGGGAGCAGAGGGCCTTCTCAGGTCAGGGCAGGTAAACCAAGGCCTCAGTGTGGCTCCCCAGAGCTGGAGGGAGGACTGACTGCTATTTGGATTCTCAGAGCTCAGAAGCCTGAACCCCTCCAGCCCTGGGTACAAAACTGAGGCCAAGCTGGTCAAAGCTCCCACTACCTGCCTCAGGCCCCTTGGAGAAATGAAATGAGGGGTCATTGGGGTCCCAGAGCTGAGAGCAGGAGGAACTGCCGCCCAGCAGATAGAGAGAAAAGGCCACTTTCCTTGCCAGGGCTGAAGGTTTGCATTCCCACCACCCTCCCCAAATGTATATATTGAGTACTAACTCCCAAGGGATGGTGTTAGAAAGTGGGTCCTTGGGGAGGCGACTATGTCGTGAGGGTGGAACTTCATGATGGGGTTAGTGCCCTTATAAAAGGGATTGGGGACTGTAGGGTAAAGAAAATGTCAGGCTTTTCTGCCCTCCCGCCATCAGGATAGATGATGGATCCTTGTCCTAAATGCATGCCTGATGGCGGGCACCTGGAATAGGGTGTGGGCATAGGTAGATGGGATTCAGCTGAGCTAAGACTGTGCTTTTAAGGGTGGCATCACGGGGACGCCAGGAGAAGCTGAGAAAGAAGCCGATGAGAGAAGCAAAGAAGCAGAAGCAGAGAACGCCAGGGAGCCCAGATAGAGTGAGGACTTGCTGGGGGCTGGGAGGCCTACCAGCCTCCTGGCCCCCCAGCACCCCTGCCTGCCATATGCCTGGTGAACCCCAATAAAAGACCTGCAAAAAACCATTGAGGACTCTGACTCCTCCTTTACCCAGTCTGCATGGGATCAGAAAACCTGCTCAGTGGCCATTCCTGCCCCTACAGGGACTTTGCCCACTCACTTTCCCTCTCTCCTCCCTACCATGTGAAGATAGGGCAAGACAATGGGATCTGCTAGCAAGGAAGAGGAGTCTCATCAGGAGCTAAATCCACTGGGAAAGCAGAGACAAGAGCCCAAGTTTCTCAGTGGGCAAGACACTCACAGAGCAGAAGTGTCAGAGCAGGTGGCCTTGAGTCCTCCAGCCCCCTAGACTAAGGTCTGAGAGCTCAGACCACACCTGCCCAGTGTGTTGAAGGGCAAGATTCCACAATTTGTTCCTTGTCTCACCCCTCCACCCCCACCTTCAGTCCTTCCCTAATGGGAATCTCCAGGATTCCAGGCCTGGGCTGCCATGTGCATGAAAGACCCCTATACACGCACCCATGCGTGGGAGTGTCTTGGAGGTCAGAGAGGATTCATATCTACCTTCAGGGTGGGGAGAGTAAGGGCTCAGAGCATCTGCTGATTGAACACTCAAGCGTTGCTGCATGAGCACTTTAGCCCATGAAGATGTGGCCCAGACAACATGCCAGCGCTGGCAATGATGTGCAGCCACTGTGGACAACAGTTCGAATGTTTCTCATACATCTAAACCCAGTGAGTCCATTCCTATGAGGGTGCCCAAGAAGATGAAAAGCCTGTGCTCCGGTGAGTGGCCACAGCAGCATGTTCACAATGGCCAGGTGTCCGAAGTGGATGACTGGATAAACAAACATGGCCTTTCCTGGCAACGGAATAGAATTCAGTCCTGAAAAGGAATGAAGCACAGACACATGCTACAAGGTGAGTGAACCTGCAAGACATGATTCTCGGTCACAAAAGACAATCGTTCGATCTCATTCACAGGAAAGACTACATATTGTACCAGGTGATCCTGTTATATGAAAAGCCCAAGATAGTAAATCCGTATAGCAGAAAGCTGATAAGTAGTTGACAGGGGATAGGAGTAAGGAGGATGGTGTGAAGGCAAGGGGGGATGGTGAATGCTTCATGGGCGTAGTATTTCTTTCCAGGGTGATGAAATTGTTCAGGAATTTCCTAGTTGTGATGGTCACACACAGAATATAGTAAAAGTCACTGAACTGTGCACTTAATTTATTCTTATTTTATTTTTTTGTGGGACCCTCGCCGCTGTGGGCAGCCTCGCAGCCCAGCGCTCAACCACTGCGCCACCAGGGGAGGCCCTGAATTGTGCACTTTAAAGGGTGAGCTTTTGGCTCTTGAGTTCTATCTCAGAGCTGTTAATTGAAAAGAGTGGATAGATGAGTTATAAGGAAGTTTTTTGGGCAGAAAAATGTTTTTCCTCCAGTTTTACTGAGGTATAATTTGACAAAAATTATACATTTAAGGTGTACAAAGTGATGTTTTGATATATATATATACTTTGTGAGATGATTACCACAATCAAGCTAATTAACATTTCCTTCACTCACATAGTTACCACTTGGATGGTGTGGAGTTTTAAAACATGGTGACAAAAATTCTCTGAGACTCCTGACTTGAGACTCTCTCCCTTTGAATCTGGTCCTTAAGAATCCTTGCCCCTAGAACACAGCAGACATGAGCCTGGTTCTGCAAAACTTGTAGACTCAGAGCCTCCCTGGTGGCGCAGGGGGTCAAGCATAGCACTATGAAGCTGTCTGCAGCCTTTGCAGCACAAGTTCGATCCCGGTCAGCCTGGGAGCTACCCACATGGCGCGGCAGACCTCTCCTGTCTCACCCGCTGCTCCCCTCAGCAGTGCACTTCAGTCAGTCTGCCAGTTCTGTTCCCCACTGTCTCTGGTGAAAACTCTCATCCCCCGCCCCGTAACTCTGGCCTGTACACAGTTCTTATATGCATAAATAAATAAATCTTTTAAAACTTGTAGACTCAGACTTACATGAACTGGCAACTTTTACTTCCTGTCTCTGGGGAGGGTCCCTCCTGGAAACTCAAACATCCCACAGAGAGGCCACGTGGAGAAGAGCTGAACTTCCAGCCCAGGGCTGCCACCAACCCAGCAGTCACAGAGCACACTTTCTTGAAAGCTGTCCCGCCTAATAACGTGTGGAACAGAGACACACTGCCTCTGCCAACCCCTGCCCAAATTGCAGACTTATGAGCAAAAGGACAAGGGAAGTTACTTTATTTCACTTAGTTTTGGGGGGAAATTGTTTGACATAATTTCAAATGTATTGAAAATGTGTAACAATAAGCAAAGAATTCCCAGATATCCTTCACCCTGCATCCCTGAATGGTAGCATTTTACTATCTTTATTTTATTCTTTTCTCTCAATCCATTTGTGTTATTTTCCTGAACCATTTAAAAGCAAGTTGCAGAAGATTTCCTTTAACCCCTAAATACTTGAGTGTATTTCCTAAATAACCCTCAAATGTTTACCCACTCAGTTGTAGATTTCATAATGATTCATGTGCTAATCAATGATGAAGATGATTGACAAAAGTGCTTTCCTGGGCCTCCCCGGTGGCGCAGCAGTTGAGCGCTGGGTTGCGAAGCTGCCCGCAGC
The DNA here is from genome assembly GCF_014898055.3 of Talpa occidentalis. Taxonomy (NCBI): domain Eukaryota; kingdom Metazoa; phylum Chordata; class Mammalia; order Eulipotyphla; family Talpidae; genus Talpa; species Talpa occidentalis. Next base: position 72,314,792 of record NW_023601212.1, on the reverse strand, counting down.
CTCTGCAGCGCTGGTTTGATCCCCAGCTGCTCCCCGGCCACCGGAGGAGGGTCCCACATGGTGCGCAGACCTCTCCTGCCACCCGCTGCTCCCCTCAGCAGTGTACTTCGGTCCTTCTACCTGCTCTGCTCCCCGCTCTGGCTCTGGTGAATTCTCTCACCCTCCCGCGCTTCTGACTGTACCCAGTGCATGTATAAAAAAAATAAATAAATAAATAAATAAAACATGCCTTAATTAAAAAAAAAAAGTGCTTTCCTCCTTCCCTTATTCCTTCTGTCTCTGGGAACTGGTGTCTAATATCAGGAAGGGCTGTCCCTTCACCCCTATTTATTCGTTTTTTTTTTTTCCATCAGTATGGACTTGTGGATTTGTGCAAACACAGTTCCCCGTCAGCCACTCTATGTGACGATAAGCAACTGATCTACACTGTGCTGGATTGCCAGTGTTTTTTGGATATTGTGTTTTTATGTCCATTATGTCTAGAAAACACCCATTTGTCTCTCTTCCTTCTGGTGAGAAGACAAAGAGGAAGGCAAGTACATTTTTTTAAAGATTTATTTATTTATGCATATAAGAACTGAGGTACAGGCCAGAGGTGCTGGGGGTGAGAGGATTCACCAGAGACAGAGTGGGGAACAGAACAGGCAGATTGACCAAAACACTGCTGAGGGGAGCAGCGGGTGAGCCAGGAGAGGTCTGCTGTGCCGTGTGGGTAGGATAGCTGGGGCTGGGGATCAAACTCATGCTGCAGTGGCTGCCGATTGCTTCATAGGTTGTGTCTTAACCCCTTGAGCCACCAGGGAGGCCCAGACGGCAACTACTTCTGAGATGAAACTCAAGATAATTGCCCAAGGGCCTCCCTGGTGGCGCAAGGGGTTAAGACGCAACCTGTGAAGCTATCCGCTGCCACTGCAGCATGAGTTTGATCTCCGGCCAGGACGCTACCCACATGGCACCATGTGGGATTCTTGCCGGTCGGCCACTGCAGAGGCTGCGGACAGCTTCACATTGAGGCACTCAACCGCCTGCGCCACCAGGGAGGTCCTCAGTAGATTGTTATTAAATGCATTTTTGACTTATGATATTTTCAACTTAGGATGGGGCTATCAAGATAGCCCTAGACTTATAACCCCATTATAAGTCTATGAGCATCTGTATTTATTTGATGCTCAAATTGTCCTAGATTAAGTAAGCCCTAGATTAACACAATGCCAAGTGGCTTCTCTCATTTTTTTGAATGACTCTATCATTCTTTAAGTACTTCCTTGCATCTGCCCCACCCTTCCTTACTTTTTTGATTGCTGTCACTTTTTTAAGTCAGATAACTTGATGCCTCTATTTTTCTTCTTTTTTCTTGCGCATGCTTTAGTTATTCAGGGTCTTTGTGGTTCCATATAAATTTTAATATTTTTTGTTCTATTTCCTTGGAAAGCCTCATTGGAATTTCCATAAAGATTGCATTAAATCTGTATGTTGCTTTGCTAAGGTGATCGTTTAGACTATGTTAATTTTCCCCGTACATGAACAGGGAATATCTTGCCATCTCATTGTATCTTTTTCTATATCTTTTAACGGTGGCTTATAGTATTTTGTTGTATAGATCTTATACCTCCTCTGTTAAACTTATTTCTATCTAATTCATTTTCTATATGATTGTAAACACGATTGGTTTCTTAATTTCTTTTTCTTCTTGCTCATTATCTGCATATGGTGGTGCCACAGATTTTTGTATATTGATTTTCTGGTCTCACTTTATTATACTCATTTATGGTTTCTATTAGTTTTGTTTAGTGGATTTAATGGAGTCTTTAGGATTTTGTATATACATATACATATATTATATCATCTGCAAATAGTGATAGCTTCACTTCTTTTCTAATCAGGATTCTCTTTATTTCTTTTTGTCTAATTACTCTGGCTAAGATCACTAACACTCAGTTAAATAGAAGTGGTGAGACAAGTCATTGTTGTCTTGTTCCTGATCTTAAAGGAAAAGCTTTCAGTTTTTCACCACTGAGTATGATGTTAGCTGTGGGATTGTAGTATATGGCCTTTGTTATATTGAGGTATGTTCCTCTATCACCATTTTGTTAAGTCTTTATCACCATTTTGTTAAGTCTTTATGCTGAATGTTGTCAAACACTTTCTCTGCATCTATTGACATAATGATATGATTTTTGTCCTTTTTGTTGATCAAGCATATTACACAAATTGTTTTGCACATGTCAGACCATCTTTCCAACCCTGGAATAAATCCCACTTGATCATGTGTTTGATCCTTTTAGTGTGTTGTTGTATGAGTTTATTAGTATTTTGTTGACAATTTTTGCATCTATGTTCATCAGGGATATTTGGCCTATAATGTGTGTATGTGTGTGTTGTCCCTGTCTGGTTTAAGTAAAGTCATATATCTGGTTGGTCCTAGAATTTTGTTTTCTGGAAGATTTTAAATTAGTTTCAGCTTCCATAATTGTGATCAGTCTACTCAAGTTTCCTGTTTCTTCTTGGTTCAGTCCTGATAAGCTCTATTGTTCTAAAAATATATCCATCTCTTATAGATTATCAAGTTTATTGGCATTCAGTTACTTTCTGGGCCTCTTTGAGACCCCACTGTGTGAGCTTCCTGTTGCCATTGTGACAAATCCCACAGACATTTATCTTCTTATAGCGCTGGAGGCTGCAGGATAGATTTCAGGGGTCACTCCTTCAGAAGCCTCTAGGGGACGATTCTTCTTGGCCCTTCCACCATCCAGTGGCTCCTGACATTCCTTGGCTCATGAGCACATCACCCCATCTCTGCCTCCATTGTCACATGGAATCCTTCTGTCTGTGTCTTCTCTTTTCTTGTCACTGGATTCAGGGCCCACCCTAATCCAGGATGAGCTCATCTTGAGAATCTCAATACTTCCTCAAAGGCCCTATTTCCAGATAAGGTCCATTCTGAGGGTCTGGTGAACCTGTATTTGGGGCCACTCTTCAGCCCACTACAGCTTCACATGGAGGACCCCGGGTCTCATGACCTGTTTTTTCCCCCTCCCCTTCCTTCCTCTCCCCTCTCCTGCCCACTACCTCTCCTCAGCCTTTTCACTATTTCTATTTTTTTAATGATTTATTTATTCATGCATGCAAGAGCTGGGGTGCAGGCCAGAGGTGCAGGGTGGGGGGAGGTGAGAGGATTCACCAGAGACAGAGTGGGGAGCAGAACAGGCAGACTGACTGAAATACACTGCTGCGGAGAGCTGCAGGTGAGACAGGAGAGGTCTGCTGCACCATGTGGGTTAGCTCCCTGCTGGGGATCGAAATCATGCTGCAGTGACTGCTGATAGCTTCATAGCGCTGAGACTTAACTCCTTGCACCACCAGAGAGGCCCACTCACTGTTTCTAGAACACATCAGCTCCCCACTGGTGGCAAGGTCTTTCTTCCTCCTGTTTCCTCTGTCTGGAACCCCTGGCACTCCCTTCCCCATGTCTGATCTTTTCTCCTGTGGCTTCTTCCCTTGTTCCTGGAACCATGGCTCCAAACCCCACCACCGTGGCTGACACTGTGAAGTGTTCATTTGGAGCATTTATCAGTCTGAAATCTGTTACTTGTTTCTTCCTGTGTGGCCTTCTTTCATGACTGACCTATGCTACCAGCAGCGCCTGGCCTGCCTATCTCCAGATGGTTCCAGGGATCGCATGCTTTGCCCAAATATGTGGGCTGGGAAATGAAGGAAGTGTGTAAGGCCTGGCACAAAGTAGTTCTCATGCAGCAAAACCATACTGTTAGGAGCTAGGTTCAGCCTGGAGGAAAGTGTCAGGTAGGGCAAGCTCAGGCCTCCAACATCCAGTTCCAGATCCTTGCTCTGACCCTGGGGTCATGCTGAGAACTCTCACCCCCTACATACTAACGAGCTACTTCCTGGGCCCCAGTGTGGCACTTTGAAGGAAGGAGGAGGGTCTCTGCCACAGAGGGCAGATTGGAGTGGCCCCTCCTGGAATCTCTCAACTCCTGGGGTAGACCCGGCCTGACCCCCTAGGGGAAATGGGGGAGGCAGGCAGATCTGCAGCTGCTGTGGTCTAACTGCCTTGGGGCCAGGAAGCAGCTGTTTTGTGTGTGGCATGGGCTTGGACTTGGGCGGTGGCTCCTGGGATCCAGGTCAACCTCCCTGGATCAGATGTCCCCAGCCTAATCTAGGCCTGGTGCTCCCCAGCGTTCACAAGATGGTGTGGCCACAGGGTGCCCTGGGGAGCTAGCCCTTTCCCCCACTACTTTGTCCACTTAATTTAGAAACCTCTTCACCCTCTCTGGAAACCCCAGTGGCCCAGTCAGGATCTCAAAGGCATGAGTCAGTGGTTGTTAGGCCTCCAATGCCCACATCCTAGGTGTGTGGGAGCAACTTGGAGCCCCATCTATGCTCAGGTGGAAGTTTTGAGACTTCCTCTGCTAACAGACCTTCCTAACAGAGGAGTTAACCCTGGAAATCTGGCAATAAGATGCCACTGTGGTGAGGCGGGCAGGAGGGTGGTGCAAGGAGGTGATGTGACTTCATATCGGCCGGTGCCCAGGGCTAATGCCCTGGCAGCTCCGGAGCCTAAAGCAGTTTCCTGAGGCCAATATCTGAGACTCCACCAGGCAGACTCAGGCCAGGGGACAGAAGCTCTAGCGAGGCACTGCTGGGGGTGGAGGTGGGGAAGTGCTTTCCAACAATTGTCTGAAAATAGAATGGGCGGCTCACAAGGAAATGAGTCTCCCGTCACGGGAAGGCAGCAAACAGGACCAGGAAGGCCGCTTAGCAGGGAGGGGCGTCTAAGGTCTCTGACCCAGGGAGACTCCAGTCTCTCATCCCAAAGTTTTGGGGAAAAGGTGCTGAGAAAGCAGAACTGGGTGCAGATACCTTCCTCCCAAGGGAACAGCAGGAGGAAAGTGGGTGCTCTGAGGGATTTCCTCCCAGGCCCCCATGTGCTGAGCACAAGACTGAGCAGGAGTCGTGACATCCGGCAGCTGTGCCCCCGCCCCTCTATGTCTGTTTCCCTTTCTGTTCAGTACGGATCAGGCAAGCAGCTCTTGAAGGCGTGGCATTCCAGGGTTCAGTCACTTCTACTCTGAAGACCCCAACACTGAGTTTCCCTGGCTCCAGGACCCAGGCGGAGCTCAGTTCCCACCTCTGGTCTTTGGGTACCAAAACAGCGCAAAAAAATGCATCCCATCTTGTTCTGATATGGTTTTCATGCCTTTGGAAGGCTGTAGGGGGCAGAACACATGTGTCAAACACAAAGTACCAGGCATATAGAAGCTGGGTACCCTTAGACCAGGGAGGGTGCACTGTGGATACTTAGGCTTGGCCACCTTCACCAATGAACTCAGGTGTAGCAAATCCTAGAAATTCTACACTCCCAGCCAGCACCTCACCAAATTCCAAAAGTCTCCCAGTAATGGTAGAGGCTGAGGAGAGGGTATGGACTTTCTTTGTTTTTGTGACCAGTGGAAGTCCCCGGGGGTGCCTTGTGACAGTTAACTGACCTGAGGAAAGGAGGGTTGAGGTGGTCAAGGCAGGCAGTTGGGTGGCTGGAGGTCACAGCCAACACCAGGGGGGTTGAGGGGGGCTGAATGAGCATGTCTTTCCTCCCAGGCCTAGCATTCCCTCTGGGTACAACAGCCCAAGAACTTTAGTCCCAGCCCCCAGCCTGTACCGCCTCCTCTTCTCTCCTGTCCTTAGCAGGAAGAAGGCAGGAAGGAGGGCACTGCCACAATAATTGCATTCCTTTTGTCTGTCCAGTGCAGTTCTGATTTCATACCTTCTGTCTCACGGTCCCAACATATTATCAAAATGTCCCCAAAATTATCAGGTCATGGGGGGCTACATAGGATTTTGTTTCCTTGTTTGGTCTTACTCAAATTTTCTACAAAGAGCACATACTATGTTTGAAATGAAAAAAACAACCTCACGGACTTTTCTTAAAAATAAATAAATACTTAGATAAATAAATGTCCCAGCATGTCCCAATCACAGTTCCTAGTCCATGTTTTTCATCGAGAAGTGCTACCACAAACTCACACTGCATCACGTGTCCTGACTTGGCTTAGAAATTACGGTCAGGAACAAACTTTCCCAGGTTGAATTTGTCCAATGTGACATTCTCAGATGGAAGAAAGGCCTATGGAGGGAGAGGAAGGTTCGGTTTCTAGATATTTTCATGTCAAGGGCAAATCAGTCTTTGTTGTGCTATCAATTATTTAAAACCAATGTTATTTACAAGGATCCTTTGCTATGATCACTGTAGGAGAACAAAAATCTGCCACCGTAAATTATGTCTTTCATGGGAGGGGCTCTGAAGTTGGGTGATTTTGAAAAACAGATATTTACTTTAAACTTCTCTGGAAATATCTAATCTCCTTATCTCTTTCCATGAAGAAGGCAGAACGTAAATCTGCATACCTATGTTTACCGTACCTTCCTTGGTAAACCCCCTAACTGACCTTCCCCTTTCGATCCCCCAACCTCCCTTGTCCTAGCTAAGCTATTTAAGTTGTCACCTGAAGCCACATGGGTGAATTACTCAATTTTCCGGCGTCTCTCCCATGTATATAGGAGGTATACATGTTATTATTAAACCTCTTTTTGTTTTTTCCTCTTTAAATCTGAGGTTTTAAATTTAGCACGCAATGTTTTAGAAGCTCAAGAGTTCCCTAATGGCCACTGTAATCTTAAAGATATCTTTAATATTATAGTCCCAATGAGACTAGAATTTGCAAAAGCAAGGTCATAATCTTTAAGACGTGATTAGACGTAAGTCTAATTTCTGTAACTTTCATTTTATTAAGAAATTTCTTTTTTTTTTTTATAGAGTCATGTTTTATTTATTTATTTATTTGCTTGTTTGTTTTTTTGTTTATACATGCACTGGGTACAGTCAGAAGCGCAGGAGGGTGAGAGAATTCACCAGAGCCAGAGGGGGGAGCAGAGCAGACAGAAGGACCAAACGAAGTACACTGCTGAGGGGAGCAGCGGGCGGCAGGAGAGGTCCGCGCACCACGTGGGACCCTCCTCTGGTGGCCGGGGAGCAGCCGGGGATCGAACCGGCGCCGCAGAGGCCATGGGCAGCTTCGCAACCCAGCGCTCAACCGCTGCGCCACCGGGGAGGCCCTTATTAAGAAATTTCTTAAGACTAGCCAAGATATTTCTTTACATCTCCTTTTCATTCTTTTTTTTTTCCTCCAAAATCAGTCTTTTGCCAAAAAGACATACTTGGGGGCTGCAGAATGTTGCTCCTCTACATCACTCATGGTTTGGAGTTGACTGGGCTCAGCTGGGCAGTTCTTGTGGTGGTCTGTCACGAAGATGCAGATGGATGGAAGCTGGGGTTGGAGGTTGCCCCGGCTTCCCTGCTGTCACTCATGCTCAGTGCTGGCTTGGGCTGGGGCCTCAGCAGTAGCACCTGCACGTGACTTCCATATCTCACAACATGACAGGTTCCGAAAGCAGGATGCCCAAGAGACAGAGAGTCTCTTGCAACACAGCTGCATTGCTGTGTAATGTGATATAATGAGAAAGACATTGATCTTCATACCAGTTTCCTGGCACAGAACTCCTAAAACCCTTGGAATTTCCTGAGTGTCTTTTGTGATTCCCAACAAGTCTCTTTCAACCATTCTTGAGTTTATGTTAATGAGGTGACTCAGGGTGTGACCCTAGACTCCTCCTGGTTGGAGGCTGGTTGCCAGAGGAAACAACCAAGTAATTAGAGGGTTGAAACTTTCAACTACACCCCATCCACCAGCACCTTGACCTGGAGATTGAATTCAGTGACCAGTGGTCATGCCTATTTAATGAAACATAGATGAAAACTCTCGAATAAGAGATTGGAAGAGCTAAGGGGTCAGTGAGCACATTGATGTGCAGGGAGGATGTGCCTGGGGAGGAAACAAAGCTCAGCGTCCCTCTCCCTCTTTACCTTGCCCCATGCATTCCTTCCACCTACTGTTCCTGAGTTGTATCATTTAGAATAAAACTAAGTATAATGCTTTTCTGAGCACTGTGATTTCTTCTTTTTTTCTGTTTGATCTTAGCCCCCCTTGCAAAATAGCTGTGTTCACAGCTCCCTTCTCTGAATCATCATCAAGAGTGATTAGTTCTTTGCTAGTGAATTTTCTTTTCTAAAAAAGATTTATTTATTTATGCATACAAGAATTGGGGTACAGTCCAGAGGTGCGGGGCGGTGAGAGGATTCACCGGAGACAGAGTGGGGAGCAGAACAGGCGGATCCACTGAAATATACTGCTGAGGGGAGCAGTGAGCGAGACTGCTGCACCACGTGGGTAGCTCCCTGGCCGGGATGGAACACTCTCATGCTGTAGTAGCTGCACATTGCTTCATTGTGCTGACGGTTAACCCCTTGGGCCACCAGGGAGGCCCTAGTGAATTTTCTAACCTGTGGTGGGGGTTGTGGGTCCCCCTGAATTTGACAGAAGTGCTGGTGGCCTGGAGACCCAGGACTTGAGACTGGCTTCTGAAGCAGGAATGTCTTATGGAACTGAGCCCTTCACCTTTGGGTGTGCTCTGACTCTGAGCGTTGGGAAGAGAAGAGAATTGAATTCTTAGACACTCATTTGTTGTTTGTGAACAAGAGAATTGTTTGCTGTTTGGAAAAAACAAACGATTCCTTTCATGACCTAAAACTGATGGCATTTGATGGCACTTCCACTGACCTCAGTTGGTCAAGGCTGACATAAAGTTCTGACCGGGTCCACGCAGAGAGGCCATACACTCTACCTCTCAGTGGGAAGATATTGTCACAGTCTTCTCTGGAAAATACAGCATACTACAGTGATGAACCGGTGACTTTGCTGTTGGCCTATTGCCAATCACAAACATCCGGTGACAAGCCACACCCGCCAGTTGGTGGGCATGTGGGTTGTTTCAGTTTGGGGAGGTTACCAAAGGCCAGAATAAATGCTTGTGTACAGGCCTTTCATTTGAACCTGATTTCACCTGCGCCCAGATATCCAGGCGTTGTCTTGGTTCTCTCTGCTCCTCCTTAACTTGAGATGACAAAGCTGTCTTGTGCTTCAGAGGAGTCTAATGAATGCACCCTGAGTTCTTGGCCTGGTGTCTGGCACAGAAAATTGACACAAATTCCACAACTATAAATATTGTTGTTGTTTGGTAGTGGGGGTGGGGGGAGATGGCTGTCACTCCTGGATTTGTATTTCCCTATAGCAAAGTCTCTCAACCATCACACTATTTGCATTTGGTATTGAATATTTCTTTATTTTATGGGGCATCCTGTGGGTTGTATGATGTTTAGCATCACTCCTGGCCTCTACTCACTAGATACCAGTACCAATCCTCTTCCCCAACTTGAACAACCAAGAAACAAAAATGTTTCCAGATAGTGCCACATATCCCCTGAGACCAAACCACTCCAGTTAGAGTCACCCCAGTTGTGTGCTAAAGGGTCTCCAAGTTCCACAAGCAGATATGGTGCCTTTTATTGCAGACTAAAGGGGTGTTTGCAGGGGTGGAAGAAGGAAACAGTGCACAGCTACCTTGCCCCAGAGACACCAGGTGAGGTGTCTAGGAGCAAGGGGATTAACTTGGGGCTGTTGTCACTCCCAGCTCATATCCTTTGTAATTCACAGAGTTTCTTCTCTAAAGAGAGAAAGGAATGAAACACTCTGTATGGGACACTGGTGGCCTTGAGCAGGTGGTTTTGTCATTACCTTGGTCACAGGTGCAGGACCTGAAAATGATTAAGCCATCTTGTTGCATTTGATTGACATGCAGGGTGCAGTGCCTGGTTGGGGAGGCAGCTGTAGGTGTGAATTGTCACAGAGGGCAGATGGAGGTGCCAAGTCCAGCTGATCTGCCAGCAGCTGCTGGGATGAAAATATTAACAGGAGGCAACAGGAACCTCATCTGGTGAGGTGCTTTGCAAAGAATTGACTGGTGCCCAGTAAATATGGGAGGGGCAGTGAGGCAAGATGTGGGGGTGAGAAAGGTCTTTTCTTTAGGGATCTTGGTGGAACTGTTCTCAAATTGTGAATGGATTTCGACTTTATGGCTTAATAACAAATAGATACATAACTTATATAACAAATAACTTAATAACAAATAGATACATCATCTTTATAATGATGTCAGTGTTCTCATATGAGAGAGAACCCTTTTCATTTTATGAACAGCTTTCCTCCATTTGATTTTCAAGTCAATTCTATTCCCATTTAGGGATGCAGTCGGACCCAAGGTCACATAGTTGGCCAATGACAGAGAGCCACTGGAAGCCAAGTTCTGCTTCTTCCCTTCCAGGGCCCTCTGTTTTCCCCTCTCTGATTTGAAAGGCCAAGAGAATGTTTTCCCCTTCTGCTAGTTAGTGGCTTCAAGACTGGCTCCTCCCCAAGCCAAATCTACTATCTCCTTCACCCTAAACTCAGCAAGGACCAACAGGCAGAGGTTTCCCACTCAGTCACCCCTCAATCCCAACCTGCTTTAGCCTTTGCCTACAGGGATTCAGGCTGGACATCCCAGGGAGGCTCTTGGTCCTATTGAAATTTTCTCCAGAACAGCTCTGGCCTTGCCAAGCAGAGAGCCAAGGACCATCAGAGGCAGAGGTGTGTGCCACCTCAGCAAGTGTCTGTTTCCTTGGAATACCTGTACACATGCTCAAAGGGCAGTCATGGACAAGGGCATCCTAGGCACTGCCAACTGTGCTTGAACTCCAGTCAGCAAACATCCATCTGCTAAGCCTGCCATGCATAGGGTGTGAAGTGCAAACACCTGGCCCCAGCAGTCCCACCTTGGGAGACAGCAGGATGTCCCAAAGTCTGATCTATCTAAGATCCCAAACTCCCACCATTCTTGGGGTCAGGGATGCTGGGGGTTTTTGTGGGGATACTAGATGATGTAGCAGCTGGAGGCCCTTGCCCCACCTCTCTCCTTCCCTGATGTCGCTCCCTCTGATACTCCCTCCCTACATTAGCATGGCTCTGATACTCTGATACTCCCTCTGATACTCCCTCCCCCCTAGCGTGCCCCAGGCTAACCCATCCCTAGTACCCAGTCCCAGGTCCTGTGATCACAGAATCTTTCCAGGGCCAAAGAGGGCCAGAGTGTCTGCACATCGCTGCCTCCACCATAAAGCACAAAAAGAACCATTTGTCAGCAGCACTCCCTCTGCCCACCTGTGCCTACACAGGGGCCTCTTTTCATCAACTCTCTCCCTCCACAGGGCAGCAGCTTTCTTTTTTTTTTTTTTTTTAAGATTTATTTATTCATGCACACAAGAACTGGGGCACAGGCCAGAGGTTCAGGGGGTGAGAGGATTCACCAGAGACAGAGTGGGGAGCAGAAGAGGTGGGTCTACTGAAATACACTGCTGAGGGGAGCAGCGGGTGAGACAGGAGAGGTCTGCTTTGCCATGTGGGTAGCTCCCCAGGCAGCCAGGATCAAACCCGCGCAGTGGAGGCTGCCAACAGCTCCACAGTGCTGCGCTCAACCACCTGAGCCACCAGGGAGGCCCAGGGCAGCAGCTTTCTGACTGCCCGTGACCTGTACCATGCTGGGACTTCTCCTCATTGACCTCCCTCATTGGAGGCAGCTCTCTTCCAGGCCTGCAACCATACAGGCTTCTCTCAGCAAACCTGTCCCTTTCGGGGCAGCTCTTCCTGCCCACTTGTGTCTATACAAGTGCCCTTCATTCTTCTGTCCCTTTCCCTATAAACCTGCATATATATATATATATATATATATATATATATATACACACACACACACACAAAAGTATATATATAAAGTGTATATTATATATATATATATATATATATATATAAAGAACCATTTGTCAAGGTCAACCAGGAAGCAGGTCCTGAGAGCAGGTCTTCATGGCCCTTTGGAATAGAATCCTCAAGACAGTCCAGTGAGGCAAGCATGGCTCCCTCTATTTTATTTCATTTTTATTTTAATAATATAGGTTTGAATACATTTATGTGGTCCAACAATTGACAGTCAAAATAAAGAAGTTTGTGTGGAGAAATTCCGTTTCTATGCTCACTCCATCCGCCCTTGACCATGCCTACTGGGGAAACCCTAATGATGGGCTCTTCTCCCTAGTTCTCCTTTGCAGGGACAAACACCCCAACACATTCTTCTCTCCCTGTGGCCCTATATCACAGAAGCTTGCTCTTCTATTTACTACAGTATCACCACAGGTCCCCCTGCGTGCCCCAGCCAGCAAAGTACCCCACAACTCCCCCTGCACATCCCCACCAGCAAAGTACCTCCAGCAATGCACGCCTCAGCTCCACCTCACCTCAGCAGTAATGTAGTCAGAGGATGTGGTCTGATTTTTGGATTCTGTAGATAAGAAACAGAATTGCAATGTCATTTTAATGTGCATTTCTCTTGTAATGAACAGCTTGTCCTGTTTGTCAATTAGATTTCCTTCTGTGAACTCTGTTCATATCCTTGGCCTCTTTTCATTGCTTGTTCCCTTTCATATTTCTAGCAGTCTTTTGTATAGAGGGAGATAGTCCTTTGTGACGTGGTTGCAAATATTTTTTCCTAGTATATACTTTGTTATGACCTTGCTTATGGTGATTTCTGCCTTAAAATTTTTATTATGGTGTCTGAATTTTTAAGTAAGGTTAGAAAAACCCTTTCCCACTCCAAAGTTATAAAGGACATCACTCATGTTTTCTTGCACTATTTAAATGGATTTTTAAGTTTACTTTTTATTGTGGTAAAATATACTTCAGGTGACATTTACCACTGTCACCATATTTAAGTGTAGTTAGTGGCAGTAAGTACATTCACATCATTGTGCAACCATCAGCACTACCAAGAAGATTTTCATCATTTAAGAGTTTCTTTTTAAAATGTTAAATCTTTGATTTCTCTGAAATCTACAGTTCTGCTGTGTGATGTGGCTAAATTTTGGACCCAGCTTTACCTTTTCCTAAATGGTAATCACGTTATCCCAAACCATGTATGAAAAAGCCTTTCTATTTTATCAGGCCCATTTCAAAGTTGAGAAAACTGAGTCTGAGCGACAGAAGCTTCCCCTACACCCTAAGTCACACATTAAATGTTACCTCATCTCCCATGCTGCCTAATTCCAACCTTTCTAAGTCCTGCTCTCAAATAGTTAACAACAATAGTTAGCGCTATTAGTAACCAAAGTTAATATGAAAAGACCTACAATCAAGTAAGGGAAATGTGGACACCCAAGAGAAAGGAAATTGTTCCCTATCATTGGGATGGAGTCCTGCAGAGTAGACCGGAAAAGCGGCAGCTTTGCATCTGAGGACTGGGTGCTGGCAAGGACAAAGGGGAGGCACCTTCGAATCCCAGGGGAAAATCCCGGAAAGGTCCTGAGAGATGGGATGGGGCCACTGTTGGTTTGTTTACTGGAGCTGTTCCTGTGAGCAGTGAGCACTCCCCTGCAAGCCAGCCAGTGCACAGGCACCAGGAGAGGGTCACTCAGAAAAAAGCCCAGGTGCCCTCAGCAAGAAGCCCGTATGGCCTCCTAAACACTGTGCTGCTGTGGTGCTAACTGCCAACGGAAGCCTCACAAAACTTTTTGGCACTTTCCCATGTTTCCCAGGATACTTCCGAAGGCCTCTGGGCCCGGAAACTGCAAAACCCCTCGCAGTGGGTGCAGGGGAACTTGCCTCACTCTCAGAGCCTGGGTGTGCTTCCTGCTTTGTTCAGAACTCATATTTCTGAAAGAGGAGTCCAGAGCCGTTAAAGTCTTGATCTCCCTTCCCTGTGCTGAGGGAGAGGGGTGAGGCCAGTTGAGCCCTGTGATTTTTGGACTGGTCCGCTCTCCAGCTTTGACTAGTGGGTGACAGTAGGCATAGCTCCCCTTTCAGGAGCCTGTTCTGAGGCCTGGAGAGCTTTCAGCCCATTCTGGGCCTGCTTTTGCTGGAAGCCTCCCCATGGCATCCAGCAGCTGGGGCTTTAGATGCCCACCCCCAGATCCTTCGACGCTGAGGCTCTGGATCAGTCATTTACAACCATTTTACATTCTTTATTTGCCTATGGAAGAGAAATCATTTTCCTTATCCATTTTTGGGTCAGAAATGAGAAATCAAAAGACAGCTGGGGGTTCCCGGCGGCAGGGGATGCCCCTTTTTGTGTGTCCGCTATGCCCCTGACACAGTCAGCGTGTCCTCTGATGGGGAATCCACACCACTCTGCTACTGTGGTCACATCCGGAGCCCTGTCCCTCAGAGAGCACTCTCGGGCAGTCTGACTCCCCTCTGCGAACATCGCGAGTGGCTTCCCAGTCTTGGGCCTGCTGTGGGTCCAACCCTGGGGACAAAAGTGGGGGCCTCAAGTCCCTGAGACTGGGGACTCATGTGGGGCGCTAAGAAGTGGGGCCCAGCTAAGGGTCATCCCCTCCGGAGCCTGGAAGCCCTGGAGGGCAAACCGGGGTGCCCCTGGCCCCGAGCAGCCCGACAGGCCACTGCCGCCACGCGTGGGGCCACACGCGCTAGGGCCCGCCCACGGAGATCGCGCGCACGGGCGCGCGCGAGCACAGGTGCAGTCTGCTGATTCTGCACAGGTGAGCGCTGGAGAGATGGCGCTCTGGCCGCGTCCGCACAGTCGCTATTCTCCCGGCCTAGGAGTTGTGGACCAAGGCTGCGGGCGGACGCGGGAGGCCTAGGCCTGCGAAGGGGGAACCCTAGGGGCCGGGGCGTTAGCGCTGGGTGGGCGGAACCGCGGAGTGAGCCTGGCGATGGCGGGACTGGCGTAGGCGGAACGCGTGTGTACGCGGTGGGCGGGGCGATGGCAGGCCTGCGGCGCGGCGGGGTAGGCGGGGCGATGACGTAAGTGGTGGGCGGGGCGGTGGAGCGGCTGGCTCAATAGGCGGGGCGGCGGCGGGGTCGCCGGGTGGTGGCGCGCGGTGGGCGGGGCCTAAGGTGGGTGGGGCCAAGTGACGCGCGCCGACGCCAATCCCGGAAGCGGTGTCAGATGCTGGGGAGCCGGGCTGGCGGGCGGGCTGGCAGTGGGGGGACTTGTTGTTCTTCGAGAAGTCGGAGCCGGAGCGCGCGGCGGCGCCTGCGGCGGCGGCGGCCGGGAGGGAGCGCAAGAGTGAACGCGAGGAGAGCGCGTGCTCGTGAGGAGCCGCCGCGCCCCCCGCGCTACGCCAGGTGAGGAGCCGCCGGCCGGCGGGGCTGGGCCGGGGTCAGGGGGCGGGGGTGGCGGGGCTCGAGGCGCTCGTCGCTGAGTCACGGCCGCGCCCCGCCGGACCCGCGGCGGAGTCGGGCGGAACCCCGAGACCCGGCCGGCCGGCGCACCTGCCGCCAAGGTGTCGGTGTCCGGGGCGCGCCGGAGGTCCTCGTCCCGGCCCTCGCACCCGCGCCCCCCGCCCAGCGCCGGGCCTGGCGTGGTGGTGCTTGGGGGAGAGCCGGGAATGGGGCGGCGCCCCCTCCCTAGCCCTGCCCTCCGTGCGGCCTCGGACCTCCCGAGGGCCGCTGGAGGCGGGAAGGCGGGGGCGAAAATAAAGCGCCACGTGCACCGGAGCGCGGGACCGCCTCGGGCCTCTCTCACCTGGCCCCTGGCCCTGCGTCCTCAGCCCTTGCTAGTCTTGCTGGCGACGCCCAGATCTTGCCCCTGCCCTGCGGTCACTAGCACCTGCGCGCCGGGCAGGGTCTGCACTGCTCTGGGGAGGTGGGGCGGAGCGGCGAAAGGAGACTTAACCGATACCACTTTATGACTTGCCGGTGGGAGCTGGGAGCGAGCAGGGGTGGATGTCACCATCCCCAAATCTCACGGCCTGATTATTGTTTTTCTCGTGTGTGAATGGGGTTTTCCTGTAACTCTGAATGCAATTCTTCTGATTATCTGGGGTCAGGAAACAGTGTGTCAGTCAGTCTGCTTCTACACTCCTTCCCTGGAGTAGAACATTGGGGAAACGAGAATCCACGTCTACCTTAGAAAAGCAAGTTACTTGCCCTCTGTCTCCCGTAGTATTCTCGCCTGCCAACTAATGTGGAGTTTTTTCACCAGTGTGACACTTGCCCAGTTGGTGGAGCAGTTCGTGTTGGGGTTGCTGGAAGTTCGTACTCCGCCTTGTGTTAATGATTACGCTCTTGTTTGCTGTTCACACAGCTCTCGTAGCCAAGGCAGAAATGGGATCTCCCCCCTAACAATTCATTCAGCAGATGACCAGCACTTGGCCACCTTCTTTTGCCAGGTGCCTGGCCTGGGAAGCACCTGCAACTGTGTGGGGCACAGACTGCTAGGATCAGTGGGTTCTTGTGCCAGTGTGGCTGGCCTTCCCTTCCCCTTTTACTGGCATTGAGTTTTGCCTTTATGCACAAGTATCTTGATAGACTGGTGTCTCCAAGCCTGATGTCTTCAGGTGGGTGGAACCTATTAAAAAGGTTTTAGCCTAAGCAGGTGGGTATGGTGTAGGAAGTTGAAGGCTGGCCAGGCAGTGGGTGGGGCACACCTGTAACCTGTTGCATTGTGGGTACCTTTAAGAAAACTTTCCTCACTGGATAACCCAGTAGGAATGTTCCAGTTTGATCATGGTGAGGGGGAGGCGGGAGGGTTCTGCTTTTATAACTAAAAGTTAGATCTCTCGTCATTCCAAAAAGAAATGTTTATTAAATCAAAAACACACAGTGACACTTCCCCCTGGAACGTATTCGCCATTCGTGCTTGAACATAGCTGGCCTTTAAGGGCCCTGCTCCAAGTTCTGAGTTGATTACTTTCAAGGTGGTTGCTAAAAATGGGAGCTCAATAGGGGTGAGTTGGGGAAGTGGCCCTTGCTGAGTGTAGGGCTTGCTGCATTCCAGTCTTACTCCTGCACTCTGAGGCTGCCACTGCGTGGGGTCGTTTTCCAGACCATTCTTTGTCCACCGCGCAGAACACGTGCACTGATAGCTGGAGAGTTTGTTTACAATCTTTGGCCACCTGGAAGAAGTCCTGCCTGGGTCCTGGCTGTTTCCAAGTCTAAAGGTTTCTGGAGTGGATTTTCTGGATTTAGGGTCCAATCCACAGGGGAAGTGGAGCCCTGGCCAGCTGGGAGCGTTCTCCGTAACTGCTCCTCAGAGCAGTAAACAGTGACTCACCCTCCTGCTCCGCCTCCCTGCTCACTGCTAATGGAAGATGCATTGCTCCGGTATTTACTTTTGCTTTTTATAAGTCACACACTCTCATGTTTCCTCTTTCTTACAGTTTCAGGAAATTGAAAGTGTTACCTTAAAATCATTGGATTTAAGAGCAGGTAGAAGTGAATTGGGGGGATCACATGGTCCATACGCCCCATTTTAGATGAGGAAACCAAGCTTCCCTTTAGCCTGTGAGGCAGAGTCCAGGGTCCGGTGTGGCATTCTACTTTTCTGGGCCACCTATCTAGATGCCCTGTTCCAGAGGGACAGAGAGATCTTGGTGTCAAGCCACCCTGAAGCTTCTCTGCCTTCAGTGCAGGACCGATATCTCTCTTATGTAGCCATTCTTTTACCTGCCAAGAGTTGTAGGAGCCCTGGTAGCTGAGAGTGTCCTCTGCTCTTCATCCAGGAAGGGGCAGACCTTTGGGTAGAGATACCAGGTTTGGGTGCTGCCCTGAATATTCGTTCAGGAGAGTGTGCTGACTACCACAGGATAAGCATGATGTGTGGTTACTTTCTTGTGAAGCGAGGGGAGAGTACAGGAGGGAGCCCAGCCTAGAAGTGGGAAAGCACTCAGGACATGTGGGGAGGGCTCTGTGAGAAGCCAGAGGTGCAGGCCTGGAAGAGCATCAGGTGGCCATAGGGGCAGGGGATCCCTCCGTCTCCCTGTGAAAGGCTGCATTTGAGGGACCTGGATCAGAGTGCAATTGGAGAAGAAGCGGGTAGGGAGCCAGGGTGACTGCTGCAGGGAGATTCAAACTGAGTCCAGCAGGCCAGGGTCAGCATGTGGTTGTGGAAGGAGAGGCTAAATGAGGCATTAGGGCGACTTCTGAGTGATTCATGCGGTGGAAGGAGAGGCTAAAGCTGATGCAGCCGAGAGGGAGACTCAGGGTGCAAGTCTCTGGGGCCTGTCAGATGTGCGGCATGTCACTTTTTCCAGGGGACATTCCTGGCTGGATGTAAAGGCTGGGAATAGATTGAAGTCCTGGATGCATAAAATGGGCTGGGGAGAAGATGGGGCACCCTACAGGGGAGAGACTGGAAGCAACAGGTCCAACAGTGGGGGGTAAGGGAAGCCAGTGGCCTGAAACTGGTAGTGGGGGTGAGGGGTTTGGTCGAGCGGGGGGTGGGGGGGTGGGTGGGGGGGGTGGCACTCAGCCTGCCCCCAGCCCTGAGTCACCTCAGGATGTAGCCAGGATGACACGGCTTCCTCTAACTGCAAAGGCAAGTGACAGACGTCCTCCAACTGGGCAGACAGTCACGTCCTGCTGGAGGGCAGCCAGCCAGCGCCAGCCTGCAGGTTGGGTGTGGGCTGGGCTGAGGGGATGTCCAACAAGCACAGCAGGATGCACCCCAAGCTGAAGGGACCTGGGCGGGAGGATTAGGGCCTGGTGGGCAGAGATGGGTGGGGTGGTTGGGAGCCCTGGCTCTGGGCTTAGACAAGCTGGCGATTTGTGCTTGTTTGATAGGTGCCCACCGGAGGGCACTCGGTTTGGGGTTACTTGTGAAAAGACCTCCAGTTGCCCAGAGCAGAGTTGGCCAGGTCTTCTGGCTTTGAGATTTGCACCCTCAGGGTGAGTCAGTCACTGATCCTCTTCCCTCCTCCTTCTTCCTGCCTCTTCATTTTACCCATTAACATTTTCAGAGACCTAGGAGAATGGGAAGTGAAGGGGTACTCTTGTCTTTGTTAGGTTGGCAGAAGGGGGTGTGGCATGGCCTTCACTGCACACCAACAGGGACAAGTGTTTGCAAGGGCCCACCCATGCCAGACCTCAGAGATACAGTCCCAACGAGGTACCTGGCTTTCTCCCTACACAAAGCTTGGGCGTAGACTAGTTGTTTGATCTAAGTAAGAAATAGAACCCTTTGAAACTGTAAGACCGCCTTTTCTGCTGCGTGATTTAAACATAGGGCTGTTTGGTGAAGCCATTGATACCATCAGCACCTGGTTTTATTGATAGAGTAAAGGTCCCCCCTGGGTCCTGAACCCAGATCCAGCCCAGTGAGGGTTTGAGTTATCCCAGATGAGCTAAGTCAAAGAGTGTGGGCTGACAGTAGATGGGTACTGGGAGGTAGAAA
This sequence comes from Talpa occidentalis, assembly GCF_014898055.3. NCBI lineage: Eukaryota > Metazoa > Chordata > Mammalia > Eulipotyphla > Talpidae > Talpa > Talpa occidentalis. Next base: position 72,295,610 of record NW_023601212.1, on the reverse strand, counting down.
GTAAGAAGTGACCTGAAAGGCCTCTGCTCATCTGCCTTCTGGAAGGGCAGTTTGGGACTGTCGGATGTCACCTGCTCCCACCCTCAGGATGCCCAGGACAGAATTCTGAGCCTCTCCTGGATAAAGCAGCACTTTTCTGCTCTTTGTGGGGTCTGGAAGGCAAGGGACGCTCCTGGCTGGGTTCTTCTAATTTATTCCAAATTACAATATATAGTCACTTGGGGTTGACTCCATCTGGGCCGCTGTTGTGTTTCCTTTTGCTTTAGAGGAAATGATCTTTCCTGTTAACCTGGTTTAGGTGTATATTAGAGTGAAGTTTCTGCTTTGGGTTGAAAAATCAACCTTTTCAGTTAGAAAAATAGTTGTCTAAAAGTTACAGTGCTGACGGGGCAGACTCCCTGGGAGGTGGGCAGTTAGTGGGAAGCTGAGCACAAGTGCAGATCTACAGTCATGGTCCCAGCCTGGCACTGACTGTGAGTGGTGATTTTACTGAAGTTCAGAAAAGTGCACGGGAGTTGTCTGTGCACAGCATTGCTGAAAATTTGTTACGTGGGACAGAGGACCAGGCAAGTCATTTGAAGCTGCGGGAATGGCACTTTTGGGTGCTGAGCCTTTATAGATGCAGTCATGCTGGCATCAGACTTGCAACGAGCGGAGGGCTTTGCTGGGGCTGTCCTGCCACCCTGATCGCCCAAGGCTACATCTCCAACCCCAACTGGGTTCCCTGGAGTCTCAGACCAGCTGCTGTGGCTGCAGAAGTATCCATTTTAGAGTAGGTCATTTTGAAATCAATTGTTTTAAAAACTCTTTTCACGCTTAGGAATCTCCTCTGTACAGCTTTCTCAAAGCCAGCTGTCATTTTCCTGGCTTGAAATGACTTTAGGTCCGTACCGTACCTCTGTATTTTGTGTGAAGAGGTACAGTGCTGTTCCGAGGGTGCTCCTGGTACATACTGTGGGGGTGGGAGGGAAGAACCTCTGAGTGGGTGCTGGTGCCTGCTGTTCTTCCTGCGGGTGGTCAGGGCTTCCCAGTGCGGACAGACGCAGGGTTCTTGAAGAGGGGATCAGATTTCAGATGCGCCTGAGGCAGTGGGGTCATGCTTATGAGCTTGAAGCCTGGGACAGACCCACCTTCCCTGAGTCTGTGGGGCTGGGTGGGAGGGGTGGTGGCCAGGGCAGGGACCCCAAGCCAGAGTCTCTCTGTGTCATCCTCTTGGACTTAATCAAAGATCTGTCAGAGCTGGACAGTACCCTGGGACCCCTTTGTTTCAACCCCCTCATTTTTCAGAAGAGGAGAGTACAGCCCACTGAAAGAAGATGGTTTACTTAACTATTCCCCCCAACTTTCTCTCAAGGTGATGATAACCATCATCTCTACACTGTGCATTCACTCTTTCAGCCCTCACTTAATTCTTTTTAAAAAAGGTTTTATTTATTTTTGCATAGAAGAACTGGGGTGTAGGCTAGAGGTGCAGGGGGCGAGAGGATTCACCAGAGACAGAGTGGAGAGCAGAACGATCAGATCTACAGAAATACACTGCTAGGTGGACAGACAGTGAGACAGGAGAAGTTTGCTGCACCATAAGTGGGTTAGCTCCCTGGCTAAGGATCGAACTCAGGCTGTCGTGAGACTTAATCCCTAAGCCACCAGGGAAGCCCAGCCCTCACTTAATTCTTGAACACAAGGTTTGGGGACTAACTTTTCCCTGAGGTCAGACCATGATGCTTTCTGTAGGAGATGTGTTCCTCCTTGTTTGGACCCCAGGTGGGACCCTGGAATAATCTTTTCCCATCTCTGTCAAGACTCCTTGTCCTGGCTCCCCGGAAGTCCAAAGAAGTGTGCCCAGGCCACCTTGACGTTGCTGATGGTGACTCAACCCTGTGAGCTTGCTTGGAGGGGAGGGCCAGAATCCACGAGAATTATGACCTAGTCTTTATGCATATCCCAATCACTTTGTCCCATCACACCATATGTCATGGCAGGCAGCTCCTCAAAGGAGGGGGTCCCTACCCTGAACATAACCCCACGACCTAGCCTGGGTCTTCCATGGGCGTGGGGGCCTGAGCAGAGACCCCTCTTTCCCTGGGACCTTCCTTTCCTATCCACTGAGAGCAGGTCCTTATAGGGGTGGGAGGGGCTCAGGCTCTGTGGGAATGTGAGCTCCCAGCTCTGTAAACAGCCGTGACTCACCACACAGCTATGCCCTGGCGGCTCCGGCCAGGCCCGTGTGCGCTGACGCTGAGGGGGCTGGAAGAGATGCCCGCCAGCCCCTCCTCTCAACATGGAAAAGTTTCTCATGGCTCTCCCGGCAGCCTTCTCTGGCAGAGCCTTGACCCCAGTACCGGGAGGGAAGAGTGGATCAAGGGCTGTCAGGAAGCAGCTCTTACCTCCCGGCTAGGATCAGCCCATACGGCTGCTTGTCCTTCTCAGGCTCGAATGTGACCTCGTGAGGGTGCCCAGTCCTGGCAGAGGAGCCCAATACGCCTAGAGGTCATAGCCTGCCGTTCCTTCGCTGCTGCCCTCTCCATAATCCATCCTACCCCTCAGAGGGGTGATCAGGTGTCTGCAGCTGGGGCGCTGAGCCCTTGTCTCATGTGCAGCCTCTGGGAGCAAAGGGTGGAGGGCACAGGGGAGCCAGGGGCCCTGGCTTTGGGCAAGGGAAGGTGGGGTAGGAGTCTTGCTCATGCCCCATGAGGGAGACTATGATGTGACTCTGTCCCCTGGGGCCCCAGTCCCCCACCTGGGGTGCATCTCTCAGGTTCTCTTTGCTCACATCACCTGTCATTTGGAATGTGGTGGGGTGGGTAATGTAGACCCTGATCCCTTAAGCTGGTGATACCACATGCCAACAAGTCCGGTTCCCATTCTCCTGCTGCCCTACTGAGGCCCACGGCCTTGTTTACTGTCCTACAACCTCGTGATGTCTGCACAGGCAGCCTGAAGCCATGGCTGCTTTGGGCTTCTCTGTTTCCATGACGACCATCAGGGGTTGGCTACTTCCCAAGGTCGCCATGACAACTATCAGAGGGGAATCATGCTTGGGATGCTTTGGCTGGCTTTTTCATGAATGATTAGAATGTGTGACACAATGCAGACGCGAGAATGAGAAGGGCGGGCGCGGGGGCTGGCGGCGGGTGCCTGGGACAACTCCCACCAGACAGTCGGTGAGCTCAGTGAGGTTGCAGCTCCCTGCCTCCCCTGGTCTCCCCCCGTTGTTGGGAGCCCCCACCCACCCTGGGCCTCAGTCATGGCTGTAGGGCAGCCCCAGTGGCCATGGTGATGTCACAGCTGCAGTGCCCTTTGCGGAGGTAGGTCTGCCGGGGAGGGCTGGGCAGGGTTCCATATGCATTGCTGGGGTGCGACTTCCGCAAGGGCAAGGCTTCCTGAAGGGACCCTTGCTCTTGAGGATCCTGTCTGGGCCTGGAGTGCAGGGCTCTTGCAGAGCCGCTTCTGTCCCTGGCAGCTTCTCAGGCGCTGGGCCATTCTCAGAAGGGCTTTGCTGCTGTTTTGACCCTAAATGTGGTGTCTTGTGCCACACAGGTGCAGACGTCTGAGTTCAGGAGGGAGTCAGAACAGGAAGCAATACCTGCTCACACCTGGTATCACCCCCAGCACTAGCAGCTTGCAGCACAAGCCCGGTGGGCGGAGGGTGGGGGGTGGGGGGGGCAGCAAGGGATAATCGTTTGACTATCAGGCACTGGGACAGGTGGGTCTGGGCTGTTCTGTGAGCTGATGTTGGATTGGGGCGTATAGCTGGGTGTCTCCTCAGCATCCTTGGTGGGATGCCTGCTACTCAGGATGGGTGGGGCCCCCGTCTTATTTTGTGGGTGCTGTGGGCCTTTTTTCATTGTGACAGGCCAGGGAAGAGTCCAGTTTCCTGGGAGCACTCTGCTGTGAGGGCCTGCTGTGCTTGGATTGCTTGTGACAGCAGCCTGGCCAGGACCTAACCAGCTTGTATTGGTTTTCTTTTGTGGTTTTCTAGTCACGATTTCCAAGCGGTTCTGTCCAGGTGACTGTGCCCAGGTTATGACGACTACTCCCAAACCTAACAAGGCATTAAAGGTAAGTGAGGTGGGATTAGACTTATCTGCCTGGGCACACGCCTGAAAAGACCCCTTCTACCCCTGGCAGCCCCTTATCACCAGGGAAGGAGTAGTTTTTGTGTCTTAGAGAGACACACTGCCTCTGACGTCCAGAGAAAAGACTCCCAGGTTGAGGGGTTGGTGGGGTGGCAGCCTGCTGGCCAGTCCTGCATCCTTAGGGCCTGGCTTCCAAAAGTGCTCACTACCCAGCCGGCCTCACAGGACTCCTGGCATGACTAGCTGAACTTAGCCCCATTCCAAGGTCCTGCCAGGCAGAGGTAGCCCTGTCCTGCTAGACCTTAACAAGTCCAAGGGGCAAACGGGGCAGAAGGATAGGCTACCTAACTTCCCATCCCTCACTTTCAGTCCTGTGCTGGGTCTGGAGATTCCCAGAAGGCAGCCATGCCTTGGCCTGTAGTAACGGGGTGATAGTCGGGTATAGCTAATGCCCCCTCCTCAAGCAACCTGTATTGTTGCATAATACGCTGTTGAGTGGCCCCAGTGACTGGTCCCGTTCCCTCATGGCAAAGTGAAGGCCAGCTCGGGGTACATCAGGGGAGTACGGCCCATTTTCTGTGCTGCAGGGTCTGGGCTCTTCACAACAGGGGTGCTCCTTATGCTGACCTCTTGCTGTGGATCCTGTAGGTCAAGAAGGAGGCGGGCGAGAACGCCCCAGTGCTCAGCGATGATGAGCTGGTGTCCATGTCCGTGCGGGAGCTGAACCAGCACCTGCGGGGCCTCACCAAAGACGAGGTGGTGCGCCTGAAGCAGCGCCGGCGCACACTTAAGAACCGTGGCTATGCTGCCAGCTGCCGCATCAAGCGGGTCACACAGAAGGAGGAGCTGGAGCGGCAGCGGGTGGAGCTGCAGCAGGAGGTGGAGAAGCTGGCTCGTGAAAACAGCACCATGAAGCTGGAGCTCGATGCACTGCGCTCCAAGTATGAGGCCCTTCAGACCTTCGCCCGCACTGTGGCCCGCGGGCCCATCACGCCTACCAAGGTGGCCACCACCAGTGTCATTACCATTGTGAAGTCCACTGAGCTCTCCACCTCTGTGCCCTTCTCGGCCGCATCCTAGTGCCTGGCCGATGGGGGTGAGGGGGTGGGCGCTGGTGGTGGACATGTCCCTCATGCTTGTTGGAGGGTCCCATGGGAGCAGACTCCCAGCTCTCCCTTTTGGGGCGAGGCTATAGGTACAGGATGAAGATTAGGGTCTTGGGAACCTGTGTGCTGCACACCTTCCCACATGCACGCACACGCACACGCACCCCGCCTTCTCTGGGCTCAGCCAGGGCTCTCCAGATTGTTCTCAGGGGTCAATGTCTTATGCCGGGAAGGGGGGATGTCAGGATGTGTGGGAGCAAGGTCCTCAAAAGGGTCCTGTCCCCTGGCACTGTGACCTATCCGCGGGAATCTGTCTTCCACCCCTCCTGTGAGCAGCCTACTTTTGCAGGTAGCTGTGCCCCCACTGCCCACAGGCCGGTGCCTGACCCCTTCTAGCCCTGACTGAGCTTGGCTGTCCCAGGAGGAACCACTTGTCCCCAGTGTCAGCATGCACCATGACCCTGCTTTAGCCTTAGCCAGAGACCTGTGCCCCTGAAGTGGGTGTTAGAAGGGCTGCTTGGGTGTGTGTGTGTGTGTTCATATGTGCATGCACATGTGTGTGCATGTACATACACGCTCACCATGCTCACACATGTGCCTGTAGTCAGACCAGTACCCCAGTGTCACTTGGTGGGAGCTCAGGCATGAGTGTTGAGAATTTTCCTGTGATGTTGGGGTGACCTGAAGGAGGTTCCCAGTGAGGAGTAGCTGCCAGGCCTAGGAGCCAGCCTGCCCTGATGCTGCCCCTAGGAGACCCTGGGGGCTTGGAGGTGGGAAAGGGAAGATGTTGTGTGTGGATGGCATGACGTTGGTGATGGTCTCAGGAGTGGCCGTGGAGCAGAGGGACCTCTGGCTGCTGCTGGAGGAAGCAAGTGAGCAGGGAGACAGGTGGGGATCAGAGGATGAGGTGAGGTGGGGTCAGAGATGGGCACTGGGCCGGGAGGACAGCATGGGCTGCTCCCAGGAGCATCTGGATTGTCTGTCAGTTTAGAAGGGACAAGGGGACTCTGCAACTTTGGTGCTTAATTGCCTGGAACCTTCACCTGCTCTTTCTTTCTGGAGCTCTGAGCCATTGATGATCTTGGTGACCTTTGCTGGGGTACCCCTTCCTGTCCTTCCCATGAAGATGCTGAGACACTGGGTCCTGGGGCTCTGGTCTGGGTGAACTGAAAACCCTTCCACAGGCTGGAAACTGCAGGGTTCCAGCTCCTGGTTTCCACTTGACCTGATCCCCCGACCCAGAAAGATCCCCAGCAAGCTGCAGAGCCTTGGGCAGGTGTCAGCCATGCCAGGAGAGCAGGATTGAGAACAACCGGCCCCAAGGGCTGTGTCTTGCTTCTGTGTCTACTGTCAGCAGCCAATAGAAAGCCTTGTGACCTTGTTCCTGTTCTGGGTGAAGGCAAAAGGGTTTGGGAGCACCCAAACGACCTGGTGTTTAAAAAAAAAAAAAAAAGCTGTTGATACCATAGCCATGGTAGGTAATCCACATTGGATGTCAATAAGGGCCATGGGGAAATATTTAAGAGAGAGAGAGAAGTATATATATATATATAGTATATATATATAAAATTATATACACATTTTATCGTACAGATTTTTCGTAACTTCTTTTCCTGTTTGATACTGTAAATCTTAGTGCAGAGCTGCACTTGAGTGTGGGTAGGATTCGGGTGAAGCGCCCTTTCCTGGCTTTTACACGCCAGCCAGCTCTTGGCTCTGAGGAGGAAGACTGGGCGGTCCACCTCCTCCCTTCGTCTTCCTGCCTTGCCTTTCCCAGTGGGGTCCCAGGGCCACCTTCCCGACACCAACCTGGGGTCCTACTGGGCTGCTACACCCCTGGGAAAAGCCCTGTCCACTTTAGGGTTCTTGGAGCTCCTTGTCCTTTGAGACAGAGTGCTGGCTGCTGCCCTCAGCCTCTGGGCCAGAGGGCGCTACTGTGGCCACCTGGCGAGGACGCAGCCCCTGCCTGTCCCCGTCCCGGGGGCCAGGGACGACGATGAGCACGTTCCCTTGTGCTTTTCCTTCCAGATCATTGAGCTTTCATTGTCACAGTTTTAATATATGGATTTTTTTTAATTTAATAAAAAGGGCAAGGTCCTCTTTATCAAGTGGAGGCTCATTTCCCTGTCTCCTGTGCTTCTGGCTCCTGTCCTTCCAAGCGAAGGAGCGCCTTTGCCTTTTCCAGGTGACAGGGCCTCCTTGTAAGGTCAGCACCGCCTTCCTCGCCTCCGTGGCCGCTCAGCAGTTTCATTTCAATATTTATTTTTGTGCTGCTTCTATCATGTTATAAATTATTGAAAAGATCCTGTGTTGTGATCCTTGTTCCTGTGACATGTGCCCATGCCCGCCCTGTCCCCTCATGGCCACCACCTAATTTATTGCCCTATGTCTCTGCTGTGACGCTTTTGTACCTTTCAATAAAGTTTTCCGGTTTCAGATCTGTCTCGTGTGCTGGGACTTTGGACCAAGTGCCCCAGGGGCGGCAGCCCTCCGCCCCGCCCTCTACCTCCAGGCCCCGATTGCTGTTGCTCTCTCCCAGAGGGCAGGCCTGGCATCAGGCACTCTTGGGAAAGGATCGCCCAGCCTGCAAACCTGGATGTTTTGAGGTCCTAGGCAGGACAGCCACCAGGGGTCAGGGTGTGTGTCAGGAAGTGCTGCCTCTGCCCATAGCTCCTGGGCACACACTGGACAGTGGGCAGAGTTCCCCTCCACCCTGACCAGATGCTCCTGTCAGAGTGGCTCTCTCCTCTGCACAATGTGCACCCAGTTGCAGGCCAGACCTCCCCTGGTTTTGTCAGGGATGGCGGGGCTCTCAGGTGAGTTTGCAGGGGGTTGAGAGAGAAGACTGTTAGGGCAGAGAGCAAAGCATCCTGTATGGTGACCTGAAGTAAGCCCAAAAGTCAGAGCTAAGGGGCCGGTCTCTACTCGGCCCCCGCAGGGGAGCCTGGTGTTGGAGAGCTCTGCTTTTTCATCAGAAATTATGCGCGCGCTCCACCCCCTCTTCCTCATGAGCATCCGTGCCTGGCCCTTGGAAAAACTCGGCCACACTTGCCTGGTTCCAGGGCGCCTCCCCACCTGTGGGTGGCAAGAGCACTGGGCACCATCCTCACGCCTTTATTGTCATAACGGTCCACAGATGGTGATGTCTGTGGGGGCCATGACCATGGAGGGCAGACCTCTGCAGCACTGGTCCACCTCTTGCAACTCTGGCCTTGGGCAAGTTGCTGGGGCTGCCCTAGTCCTTGGAACACATTGAATGTTCAGCAAATGCCCACTTCCTTCCCCTCATAAAGCCAGTCAAATGAACCTCACCCAACTGTAGGAGACCTGGCTCTCCCTGACCCACTTACCCTCTGCACGTAGCTTTGGGCAACTCAGGCCCCAAGAAGCAGCCCTCCAGGGTAAGGACCTGTAGGGCAGCAGCCCCCAACTTCCCCCACCACCCCCCTGCCTGCCCCCAACACACACAGCTGAGTCTAGCATCTTGACTCTTGCAACCTCCAGATAACCTCCCTGCTTGGTTGCCAGGTCTCCAGGAAGCTCCATGCGTCTTCCTGCTGACTGAGATGGCAGACACCTGGCCATGGGAGCCACATGGGGAGGGGTGGGTGGCAGCTTGTGGATCTGCTAGCCTCCGAGGACCTGATAGGACAACGGGAGACTTGCCAGCTGGGCTGCAGGAGGAGACTCTGCCTGTCTTATCAGGCAGTCCAACTGGGCCCTGTGTGAGGCTGCTGGCCTTGAGCTGCCGGGCTCAGGGACAAGGAGGCAGGGGTGACCCCCTTCCAGCATGGATACTTTTGGTTAGTTCCCACTCTTGTAAGTCTGAGATCCTCACTGCCTCTCCTTTCCTGGTGACCGTGGGAGCCGGCAGCCAGGACGTGGGGTAGGCTTTGCTGGGTGGTGCCCGCCCAGCCTTCCTGTCTGCTGCATTGGCCTGGCAGCAGGCTCTGGCGCCCAGGCCTTACCCATCTCCCCTGTACCCTTCCCCCAGCTCCCACCCATCCCAGTGCACACCCCAGATGCACAGACCAACCATGATTTGTACCCCACTGCTGTGCCTTTGCTCCTGCCGTTCCTCCCCATGTGCTTCCCATGCTCCTGCAGAAGGCCTCGTGTTCCCCGGTCAGTCCCTGCAGCATCCTAAGGGCAGGCCTGTGTCCCAGGCTCAGCTCTCTGGATCCCCAGATCTCAGATCTTGAACACCAGTCTGGCATCTGGAGCAAGTGAACCAGAAGGCCCCCCACCAGTGCCTGAGCACTCCCAGCTTTGGCCGGCCTCATCATCTACTGCTGGCGAGGCTGGCAGGAGGCCCATTCTATGGAGAAAAAAGTCTCAAGGGCAGGTGAGCTGGGATCACTGTGTGCAGGCAGTGCATTTGGTTTAAACCAGTATGTTTTGCCCCATGCTGCTCTGAGTGAGATCATGGCTTCAGGCCCTGGGGTGGGCTGGAACCCTCCCATACTCTGACCAACCTCAGTAGCCTCATTTGTCACTCACTGACTAACCCTGAAAGAACAGAAGCCAAAAGAACCACTAGAAAACTCAGGGTGTTTATGTATAAATAAGCTCCATTACCCGGAAATAGCCCCCAGGGGCTTCTCAGACCTGCATTGTGGTGGGGGGACTCTGAGGCTGGGGGTCTGGTAGACTGCTGTGGAGCTGTGGAGGAACCTAAGCTCTCCTTCCACAGACCCAGGAGGGCCACAGCAAGACTGTCGAGTCACCCTACCTCCAGTTGTGTGGCCCCACCCACCAGTGTTCCCACATCTCCAGTGCTTCCCCTCCACACGCTTGTTCTTCCCTGCAGCTTCCCAGCCAGGAACCAGTCCATCCAGGGACCTGATGGTCAAGTGAACCCAAATATGCTCAGGTGCTCTCTCCTGGGACTGCAGACCCACTAGGTGGCCCCTGAGCATCCAGCAGGGTCCCTCAGCCCCTCTCCACAAGCTGGCATTAGGATGGGCAGTGTGCTCCACAGACCTGACCGGGCTCTTGGGAGATGCTTGGCCTTTGGCAAGAGGGCTGGCGGACAAGGGGCCCTGTCCTGTCCCTAGGGCTTGGTCTGCAGATCCCGTCGGGTGACCTCATGGCCCCTCTTACAGTTCCTCTGAGGGGATCAGCATCCTCTTCTCCAGGTTGCGACTCTTCCTGCCCCCGCCAGAGCCACCTGCAGCACTGGAGTGGGTGCTGGGTGAGGGGTGCCCTCCTTGGCTGGGTCCTGGGGCCTCGTTCGTGGCCTGCTGTGTGTAGTGCTGGTAGGCAGGTGAGAAGTTGTGGATGGCGTCCTGCACGATGTCCTGTGGGCTCATGGTCTCCTTGAGGCCACTAGATATGCTCTGCATGGGCGCTGGGGGTGCTGGGAGGGGGGCAAGCAGCATGTGGGTGGGGGGTTCCCATCTCATCCATCATATAGTCAGCCCCCAGGGACATTACCCTATTACCCTGCTCCCCTCAGACCTCAGGGATGCCTAGGGGTGGTGCTCCTGAATCCCTAGCTCCTAGCCTTGGCCTGCCTGGAGCCCCCCAAACCCAAGCCTCAGCATTGGGGCTTCAACCCAGAATCTCTATAGGGGCCACAGTGGGAGAATGCTTTGACCTACTCCCATCTTGTCTTGGGCCTGGGGTGAGCCCATCACATGCACCAAGCTGACCAGCCACAGGACCTCCTGCCCAACAGGCCATTTGTTAGGGGCAGAAGCACCAGCCAGCCAGGCCCTGGCTTCTCCTGACAGGTCTGTCCAAGCACCTGGGTGTGGTGAGTGGGACACCCCAGACTCAGAAGCATCAGCCCCCTATCACTGGAGGTAGCCAGGCTCAAACATCTGGGCTAGCCCATCTCATACCAGCTGCTAGCCTGCCTGGTCTCCTCAGCTGGATGAGTTGCAGGCAAGGTACCTGTCCTGGGCCCAGCCTTTCCACGTGAATGTCCCTTTGTCCAACAAACAGACATCCCCTCGCCCATGAGTGAGACAGCACCCAGAGAACTGGCCGTCACACCCCATCTCAGGCCCACAACTATGAAGTTGTGAAGTTCCCTCCACTCCACTGGCAGGACCCGGCATACCTGGCAAATTCTCCTTTTTCTCTGAGTACACCTGGCAGGTGAAGGCATAGCGTAGGGCAATGGAGGCAAAGAGCATCTCGATGCAGATGATGAAGTTCTGATAGCCTGCCGCCAGTGTGCCAGCTCCCACTTTGCTCCCATCGACGACCTGGACCTCAGGGATGACCCCACACCTCTCCAGGATGGCCAGTAGCATCCCTGGGGATGGTGACAGCCATTCAAACACCCTCCTGGATAGGAAGCTGGACAGAGCTGTCCCCAGCCAAGAACCTTGTTGAGGCCAGCCTCATGGGTATGGCAGGGATCTGAGGAGAGGAAGAGGTGATGCGCCGCCCCCCCCGCCCCCACACTGAGAGGCTTGCCAACCAGCAAGGTGTATGACATGGTGACATGGTGTTTGAGCTCCCATACCAAGGAGCCAAGGTTCAGAGGAGCCAGGCACCTCCAAAGATTGGGTGTTGGCATAGCAATATCCAGGCGCTCCCCAAGTGCCCACTCTGACCTCTCCAACCCCAGACTAGGTGCACCCCTAGCTCCACCCCTCACTGTCCAGTGCCCATCCTCTTCTGCAAAGTGGGGGCCACCACCTGGTCCAGGGTCTGATGGGGACAGGGCTCCCCCGGTCCTCTGTGTGTCCTATCCACAAACCCGCTGTGTGGGGAGCTTGCTGTTTCCCCTTCTCCAGGCTGTATCACTGACCACTCCCTGGGAGAATGGGCTAGGCCTGAGGGCACCAGGGAACTGAAAGTGGGTGTGGGATTTGAACCCAGGCTCTCTGGGCTCCAACCCTGCCCCAGAAACCCCACCTACCCTGCCAGAAAGAGAGGAAGATGACTGCTTTGATGGTGAGGAACTTGAGGACAGGCTCAAAGGGCCGCAGGAGCTCTTTGGTGGCGAAGTAAAAAAGGAATAGGGCATAGAGGGCCAGGCTGACTGAGACATTATAGATGAGTGTGACGTAGAGGTAGCCGCTGTGGATGCTGAGGGTCAAAGCAGGTGTCAGGAGTCAGGGTTGGTCCCAATCCTCTTCTGCCCTCCCCATCCTTATCAGCTGTGCCATTTTCCCACTGCCATCACCACCCCGAACCTGGGCACCAGCAGCCACCCAGGTCTGGAGCCTCCCGCAGGGCTGACAGATGCACCTCAAGGGAGTGACCGAGAAGCTGAGGGTGGAGCATGGGCAGGAGGGTGCTGTTTGGTAAGGCTTTGTGGCTGCCCTCCTACCCTTTCCCCACCCCCTGTGCAGCCTGAGGGACTGGGCCTCTATCCTGTGGGCACACAGGCATGCATGTTCCTTGTGTGAATGTGTGTCTGTGCATGTGAGTGTATGAGTTTTTGCACACACGCACATGTGTGTATTACCGGGTACTCGCGTAGGTGGGCATGAGTGTGTCCATGAATAAGTGAGCATGATGACTATGTGTGTGTTTGCATGTGAGTCTCCATGCATGTGTACACATGTGAAATTGTGTGCACATACAATTGCATGGGAGTGCGTGTACTTCCATGTGAGTGTGTGTGTGTGTGTGTGCGCGTGCGGTATGTGCATGTGACCTGATGCAGAGCTCCGAGAGTGTGCCAGGGCAGCACTGCCCACTTCCTCTCTGCCCCAGTGGCCAGCGGGAGCTCTGCTCCCTTGGTCTAAGTGTCCTTAAATCCAACCTGTGCTCTCCCTGGGGTGGGCCACTGCAGGGTAGGGGAGGAGCGAGTCCGGCATCAGGAATAGGCACCTGTCCTTCCTGGCTCAGCATGCAGCCGAGCTGAGCTCTCTACTGAGAGCCTTCTTCCAACCACCTGCTGCCCCCCAGGCTGAGCCCACCTCTCCCTCTGGCATGGTAGACTGTCCTTACTTGAAGTCCCCATCGTGGTATTTGTCAAATGCCTGCAGGACGATGGTAACCACAGCCATGACGGGTTTCACAACGCAGAACTGCAGTGTGGCCTGGGAGAGGGGAGGGAGGAGGGTTGTGGCCCCAACCTTAATGGGTCTGGGAATGGTGTATGGGGCCAGCATCCCCTCCATGCCCCCCGCCCCAAACACACACACTGGGCAGCAAGAGATCATGGGAGGTAGCTGGAAGGGGCCAGGTAAGAAGCAAGCCCTGTCTCACCTGCTTGCAGAAGCGCAGGAAGCTGATAGAGTAGGACATGCCCCCGAGGCAGCAGGTGCCATAGAAGCAGCTGGACCTGCAGAGGGGAAGTCCCTGAGGCCACGTCCCCAGCCCAGCTGGCTGCCTGGCCTGGAGGGGACCTGGTAGGCTCTGGGGTGAGATGCTTACCGGATGGGTTTTCCCCGAATCTCAGCCATGATGGCACTCTCACCCCCCAGGTACTGGAAACAGAGGCTCAGGAAGCTGTAAATGACAAAGGCTGCGGAACAGGGTTGGATGGTTTTGAGCCCAGCAATCTACCAGATTCTCAGCTTGCATGAGATTCTCCCTGACGACTCCACTCTGGCCCCCAGATTTTTTGGCACCTATTTCATGGAGGACAAGCTGAGGCCCAGGACACACAGCAGTAATCTCTCTTCATATGCTTCTAGCCTCGCCCTGGGACCACTTGCCATCCAATAGGGGAAGGACCTGTAGAAATCACTGAAGCTCTGATGCCACTCCCTACCCCACACTCATCTAGAGCCCTGTTTGTTTTGTCCAGGCTCTGGGTGGGCCCAGTGGCAGCCCCCACCCCCGGGAACCCAGGAGTCTTGGTTTCATGCTGGCCAGCCCACCCTTGGCATTGCTAATCCTGGCTATCAGGCAGCCCCTCCTGGAGGGTGGGGTGCCCCCCAGACTGTTGGTGGGAGTTCATGCCCCTGGAAGCATCCTCATGCCTGGCCCTTTGAGTGTCATAGCATGGCCTGGAGCATGGCAGCCTCACCTTCATAGCAGTCACGCACAGAATCGAAGTAGATGTAATGCTGGTGGCTTCCGAGGAGGAGCAGGCTGAGCCAGGAATCAAAGGCGTAGATGGGCACAATGAAGAGAAGGCGGATGATGTAGCGCTGCTCGTTGGGGACTGTATAGGAGCGCAGGTGCAGGTAGATCTGGGTTTGAACAAGGGCAGCTGGGGAACAGGGGCTCACCTGCCACTGCTATATGGGCAGCCTGAGCGGGGACTTCCCTGGCACCAGCTAGCCCCTTGCCTTGTAGGATACTCTGCACTGGGGCCACTTATTCATTCATTCATCCATTCATTTATTCATTCATTCAACGAGAATTCTCTAAGGTCAATTTGGTGTCACCTGGGGAAGATGGGGCATTTATGGCCCGTAAGTGAGCATAGGCATGGGGGAAAGTGACCCCATATTTCAACATGGGGCATAAAAGGGCTAACATCCTCTGCTCCCTCCTGGGTATTTGTCCTATGGAAAAAGTTTCTTCAGAAATAAAAGATCCGTGTATTAGGATTTGCAAAGAGCCCTACAGGACCCACACACAGTGGTGGGCCCAGCTGTTGACACTGTACAACTGTACACAGTCAGTAAAATGACACTCCCAAATGCCATTATGGGGAAATGCTCTGATACTATGTGACATGTAAATGTTGACAAATCCAGCAGGATCCAGAACATGTTGAAAACGTGATGAAAATGGAAGGAAACCCATTCCAGTCTTATCCCTGAGCGATATGGTGATTCTCGTTTTTGTCTGTAAACCTTCCCAGATTGCCCACGTTTTCTATGAGGATATACCAAAATAGTGACACTGTCTTTTGTTTTGTTTTGTTTTGTTTTTGCATAGAAGAACTGGAGTGTAGGTCAGAGGTAGGGGTGGTGGTGAGAGGATTCACAAGAGACGGAGTGGGGAGCAGAACAGGCAAATTTTACAAAGACACTGTCTTTGAAAAGAAGCAAAGATGGAGAGTTGGACACATGGATCCCATAGCACCTCTGGAAGGCTTCCTGGTGGTGGGGGGGTGGGGCAGTGCCCTGAGTAGAGTTGGAAAGCGGGCAGGTGAAGGGCAGGCTGAGCAGAAGGAACAGTGTATGCAGACATCATGTGGTCCAGGTCCCTGGGGCACATCACGGGGGTGGCTGCTGGCTGGGAGCAGACACAGGTTCCTTATCAGTCATTCCCTCCCCAGCTGGTGCTGTGGGAAGGACATGGCATGACCAGCCATTGGGAGATCTGAATTCTGCTCCCAGTGCTGGCACTGCCTATCCAGGTGGCCTTGGAGAACTGATAGATGTCCTCTCTGGCCTCTGGCTGTCCTGTGGGCTCTGAATGGGTGGAGTGCCTGGGACTCCTCAGGTAAGAGGACCTGGCTGTGTGGAGGACCAGGGTAGGCCAGGAGCTCAGCCCAAGTGATCCAGGCCTTGGTGCCCTGGGCAGCTGAGCTACACACACACTGACAATACTGCCTACTCCCGCTACTCTTCACTACATCATAATTGACTGAGCCTGCCTTACACACTATATTTTGGTTATTGAGGCTACACAGCAGAGTCTCTCACCACAAAGTGTATCTCACCTTCTTGTTTTGGCAGCCTCTGGCTACCGCTTCCCTGCCTGCCAATCTCCTGACTATCCCCTGCCCAGGGTTTACCCCACCAGACCACTCCCTATACCAGTGCCAGCTGAACTACCCTAAAAGGCAGCTCTGCTCCCGGCACCCCCAGCTCCCTAGTACCTCCAGGCTTGGCCCAAACCACCACACAATTGTTCAAGGCTCCTCAAGTTGTCCCGAGTGTCCAGCCCAGGCAGCCCTCTCATGGGCCCCACAAGCTCTCACCCCCAATCAGGTAGGCCCTGTGCTTTTCTGCATGTGTTACCCCACCCCTGTGTTTGGGTGCTCCTGGTGCTTCTCCATCTGGGGAGCTGTCTTGTCTCTCAGCAGTGACTGCCCTGGGGAAGGAGCTAGTGCAGCTCAGGACTCGGGAGTGTGTCTTCTCTCCCCTGATTCCTTCATGAGGAAACTGAGGGGCACCCCCTCCTGAGGCCTTCTAGCTAAGCCCGCACCCAGCTCCTACTCCTGGCCCCCGCTTCCTAAGAGCAAAGTCCAACCCTGCCAGCCTTCCTGGCCAGCTGTCCTCTGGAGGAAAGGCCTTTCCATTCCTGCTGGGAAAGACACTGGGCTGACTAGGTCAGTGTCTTTGTCTGTGAGATGGGACTCAGCATAAGGCTGAAGGCTAACAAGTGTCTGGTGAAGAGCCGGCCTCTGCCCCCTGCCTGGCAGAAACACCCTATCTTCAGGCCCAGCTCCCACAAGCTGAGTTCTGAAGGAAGCCCCCTCCTCTGCCCCTCTGTCCTGGTCAGGTGCCACCTGTAAGAGCCCCTGGGCACTGTTCCTCTGTCCAGCTGGGCCCCTCCTGTCCGCACCAAGGGCAGTGCCTGAGGCCCTTTAGTCCTAGTGCCCCACCAGGGCATGTCCCACAGAAAGTGGGACGCTAAGGGAAGCGTGGAGACTTACCTGGTGGCAGGTGAGCACCAGGGCGGTCCACACAAAGATGCCGGAGATACCGCGGGCCAGCGAGGTGGTGAGGAAGAGCTGGGGTGCTCCGTGGGAGCCATTTCCCACACGGTCCATCTGTGGCTCAGCAGGCACAGTCAGTAAGGGGCTGAGCTGAGGCCAGGTTGCCAGCTCCAGGGGGGCACTGACTGTCCCCAGGAGCCCTGAGGCATTACTCATCTGCAGAAGCCAAGGAGAACACAGGGAAGAGTGCGGGCTTGGACAAGGTGTAGCCGGCAAGCTGCAGCAGCCCAGGCGCCAGCGAGGGCAGGGGGAGGGGAGGGAGGGAGGGGAGGAGGCTGAGTGGAGGCTCAAAGGGGCTCCTCCTCCAGGCCGGCCGCAGACACGCCCAAGATTGCCCTGGGCATGGGTCACTGTCCTTTCCAAGGGAGTTGGAGACTGACCATTCTGCTACATTCCCTGCTCCTGGGCAGCCCTGGGCTCCCTCTGTGCTCAAGGACCCAGCCTGGAGTTCCCTTCGTCCCCAGGGTTCAGCCACCTGGGCCGGAAGTCAGCTGCCTGAAGGTGACAGGGGCTCCAGATTTAGTTTAACTCTCTGAAAAAGGAAACGCCACCTCTGGTGCCCTGGACTTGTGGAGAATACACTTTTTAGAAGCTAAAGACATCTAAGAAAGTGGGGGAGCCCCTGTTGCTCTGCCTGGCCAGGCTAAATGTAGGCAGCAGTCAGGCTGGTGCTTCCTATAGCTGCAGATGGTAGGGGAAGGGTAGCCCAGCACCTGCTGCCTCCCAGTTTTGCCACAGACCCTCTCTCTAGCCCTGGGTGCCTGTTCTACAGTCCCTTGACCACCTGCTGGGGCACCAGTTACCTCCCTTCTCTCCTGCTCCACGCCCTATCTGGCCTCTGCCCTTCCTTCCAGCCTGTGGTCACGGGGCCCAGCGCCTACCTCTCAGGCAGGAAACTTCCTGCTCAGTCCTGGGAGGCCCAGCCTCCGGGAAAGCCTGGCTGGTCATTCGCGTGGCCACGTGGCCCCCTGGCAGCCCCAATGGGGGTGGGGCAAGGCCAATAATTGGAGGCGTTACCAGGCCTAGGGAGGGGCCACGGCCTTACCTCCAGGGCCCACCTGAGCTCTGGGCTGCAGGGAGGGGCCAATGGGGAGGAGGAGGAGACTGTCCCCTCCCCATGTTGACACTCTATCCTCCCCCGTGGTTTGCTTAGCAGCAGCTGGCTCCTAGGTACCTGCTGGCCGCCAGGTGCCCTCACCTGCCCGTGCCAGATGGCCAGGCAGTTGCTGCCAGGATGTGAGTCAAGGGGGAGGGTCACGGGACCAGAGTGAGCTGTAAAACGAAAACTGTTTCTATTTGGAGTGATGAAAAAGTTCTGGCATGAGATAGACTTGGTGGTTGTACAATGAAATAAATGTAGCAAATGCCACCAAATTATTCACTTAAAAAACTGGGCCGATTTGTTAAAGACTTTCACCTCAGTTTACAAAGTCCAGACCCAAGAAATGCATTAAAAACATTTAGGGGTGGGGGAGGGAGAAGGCAGATCACTGGATCCTGCTTGGGGTCCATGGTCAACCCACGTCCAGAGATTCCTGTAAAATGCCTTCCCCATACCCCTGGTGTTGGCTCCCAGCAGGGAAGGTAGGGAGGGGGCCTCAGCCTGTCTCTGGGCACCCCCCACCCCGTTCTGGTTTCAATGTTCTACAGGTACCTGCATAAAGTTCCTGTTCCGTGCCTATGACAGAAACTCATGCCACCCTGTGCTCCCCCAACTCTGGGCTATAGGGTTGCTGGAACTCTCTCCAACACTCCCTCCTCTCTCCAACACTCCCTCCCAGGTCAGAACTTCTGTATCAACTTTTCTACCAGCTGACTCCTTGTCCTGCTGTCTCATGGGTCACCTTCTCTGTCCCATCATCCTCTTTAAATTCCTTCTGAAATTCCCCATCCACCTGTTGGTTTTGTGTGTGTTGCTTGCCTTCTCTCCATGGGAGCTTCTGGAACCTGGTGCTGTGCTCAGCCTGTGTCCTATGAACAAGGAACAAGCGTCTTGCTGTGTGGGTGGCCCTCTGGGCTTCAGGCTTCCCCTTAGGCCAGTGGTGTGGCAACTATGGTCTATACCTTCTCCAAAGTGAGTTCCTCCCGTGTGCCAAAGGTGTTCACCTCAAAGCCCCAGTCTGTCCACAGTAGTGCAGTGCTGACCATGCCCCAGGCCTGCAGAAGGCAAGTTCCACGGATGCAGAGCAGCACTGGCCATGATATTGTTATCATCATTATGGACATTTAAAAGGTAGCACCTCTCATTGCCTGTAATGACAATGGCTCAGGGCCCTTGAGCATGAAGATGCATATATGGGGGCAGGGGCATGGCTGGAAGGGCACAGGGATCCCACTCATAGTACAGGCAGGGAAATTGAAGGCTAAATCTTTCCCAGGCTGATGCTGAGGATGAGTGGGCACATTGTGTGGTTAGATATCAGAAGGACTCCCCTAGCAAAAGTCACTAGGACCAGGTCTCTGGAGAGCTCTGCGGGACTCTGGCTTTGGGGAGGCTTGAGGCCGGGACCCAGCATCTCAAATACCCAAACACAGATAGAGGGACTTAGGAAATTCTGTCCTTTCTTCTTCAAAGGCAGATTATACCGTGGGAAAAGGCGGTGTTTTCTGACTGGGTACAGAGACTTGGGGTACAGAGACTGTCTGTCCTGCAGCTCTGAGGGGACATGATCCCCTTTTGCTCAAGGCCATTCCAGTTCTGATGGTGGTGGCCAGGCCCATGTTGCTTCTGGCTTGTTCTCAAAACCATGTTGACCAACATGTCACTGCCTCCAGGAAGGCCTCTAGAGAGCCCAAGCTATTAAGCTGGCCTCTGCAGAACCTCCTACACACTCTGGGAAATCACTGCTCAAGGACAGTTTTGGTTTGCTGCTTCCCTTCTGCCAGATGGAACCTAGTGTGCATTTTATTCATTTTATTAACGCGGGACTCCGACCATGTGGGAGCTCTCTGTCATCTCCTACCCTCTTTCTTCTTTGGCTTCTGACCAGTCTTTCTAGGGGCACCCTCAGCCCTTTGTCCTGCCACCTCAACAGGCCCTTCACCTTTCTAGGCCTCTGCTTTCTCATTTGTAAAGATGAATTTGGGATTCTCTGACCCCTTCCTTGGGCACAGCTTGCAGTCCCTAACATTGCTGGGAGACTTGGCACAATGCCCCTTTGCATGCTGAGAGCTCTGGGGAAGGTCCCTGGCCACAAGGCCCTCCCAGTTCCCAGACCCCTGAGCAGGATCACAGGCCAGGACATACCCAGGAGCAAGCAGGAGGCTGTGAATGGGTGAGGTGTGGTTGTGCCAGGAGAGGGAGGGGCTGGCCATGCCAAGCCTGTGCACAAGGGACAAAGGTGCTGGGTCTGGGGAAGCCAGGAACTCAGCATCCTGGTCCTTGGAGGGCTGGGGAGAGGCTGACCATGGTCTATCTGACTAACTGAGGCCCGACCTCCTGTGGCCAGTGTCACAGCCCTGCCCACACAGGAGAGGTGGCCGGGCCAGCCAGGCCTGATTTCCCTACCTGGGGGCTGGACGCTGACCAAGCCTGTCATAGGACAGACCTGCCCGCCCAGATCTGGGCAGCAGGGGCCTCTGACCACTGTTCACTATGACCAAGTGACCTGACTCCTCAGAGCTCCCGGCCAGGGTGTGGGGCAGCTGAGAAGCCACTGGCTAGTCCCAGATCTCAGTGCTCTCGTCTGAGCACTGAGCACAATGCCTTTCACCCTAGTCACCTAATGTCCAGGGTTTTTTCTGTTTTGCTGCTGGCGCCAGCCCTTCTTCAGATCAGCCCTGTCTGACCCACACCCTGACAGTCCCGATCTCAGCCAGCCTACCATCTTGGGGATATCACTGAAGGCATGAGGCTGCTCTCCTACAGGGCAAGTCTCTCCCCTCTTTCTTACTGGTCCCTAGGGCTTCCAGCTGTTGAGAGCTGCCTGCCTATGTGCCAGGAGAGATGAGGGGTGGGGCCAGTGGCGTAGGACATCCTAACACCCCAAGTCCCCAGCTTGCCCCACCAGGCTCCTTTACTTTCCCCTTGGGGTCTGCATGTGCTGGCCCCAGAGAGAGGCAGACAGGATTTGCCACTGAGCTTCTGTTGAGGCCACACAATGGCCATTGACTCAACTAATATCCACACATACTCCTTGGCCTGCGGGGTGGAAGGGATTGGGACAGAGCTTGCTGTCAGCCAAGGGTCCTGGGTACTCAGGCCTTTAGGTCACACACATGGGAGCTGTGGTGCAGAGAGGGGAGGAGCAGGGGCTCACTGTGGGCTTCTACCCCCCTCCCCAGCACTATCCTGTAGGCCACAAAAGGCCTGGATGATGAGTCCTGGCCTGGCCACTCCCTCCTGGAGCCATTTCTTCCCTTCCCCTGGACTTAAGGTAGGGCAGGAAACTTCGCGTCCTTCTTGTATTGGTTCTGGGATTCCTCAGGAGGTGCATAACTTGGCAATGTTGTCTCCTGGAGGCCAAGATGTTGGCTCCCAGTCAGGGCATTGGCCCCAAAGCCGAGGGCACAGGGCCCCAGGTCCCACACTCGGGTAGGGACCCATCAGCCCTTGTCAGAGTGGGGCTCTGGAAGAGCAGGCCTCCCATCAGGGTCTTCTCAAGGGCCCGGGAGAGCGTGGTTGGCTGTCTGGAGGGGCTGGAATCCTCCTACCAGGTGCACGCAGGGGGGCTTCTTTCTGCTTCCTGTCAGCCCCATGGGACCCCCAGGTGGGGTTTGGGGCTCCTGTCCTTTCTGTTGGGTCTGTGCTGGCTGTGTCCTCCCTCCTGTCTCAGTCTCCAGAGGGAACCAGGTGTCTGCCAGGACCTGCCTGTACTTGCCCGTTGCCCGGAGCAGGATGCCAGCCCTGGGGGGGTACCTGTCCGTGTGCACCTGGGGCTGGGGTGCTGACATGGGTCTGGACTGGCCCAGCTGGCATGAGACCCTTTATGGCTACCGGGTGCCATCCCCGGGGCTGGCAGAGGGGACAGCCTTGGGAAGAGACAGGGTGGGGCCGAGGGGTTATGACTCTCAATTTCAAGGTGTGGACTTTTCTCTCCAGAAGCCCCCGCCCCACTAGGGCACATGGGCCCTAACCTGGCCACCATTCCCTTCTTATGGATGCACACACACACACACACACACACACACGTCCATGAGGCGCACACACATACACATGCACACATATGTACACAGGTGTGTGCACGCACACATTGCAGCTCACCTCCCCAGTGGCTCCCTCAGCCGTCTGCTTGGCCCCTTGGGCAGGACTGTTGCTGGTTGCCAGCCCTGAGAGAGGTGATGGGGGTAAAGGGGGTGGTGAGCCCCACAGTACAGTCTCCAGCCTCTGCGGATTTTGTTCCGGCGCTGCGGCAGCCTGGTTGTTTCAGACACTGCTGCTCTGTGGAAGGTAGCCTCTCCCCAGACCAGAAAACTCTCCCCACCCTGCCTGCCCTGCCAGGCCGGCCCTACCTGCCTGGTGCAGTTGGAGCCACACCCCCAACATGCCCTGCCCAGATTCTCGGACCAGATGTCTGTCCCATCACTGCCCGTTGGGGGACGAAATGGGCTTGAATGTGGATTTGTTGGATCATTGACCGGGTGCAGCTCTAGATGGCTGGAGCCACCGTTCTGGTCCATCTGGGGCAGGGGTCCCACTTCATAAAGTATAGTAAGGGTTAAGTGCCTGACATCCCTAAGTCCCTAAGTGTCTCCCTGTTCCCCTTCTGTTCTCTCCCATTCTGTTTTCCCTCCACAGTCACACAGCAGGGGGCCAGGATTCTCAACAAGCTGACCTGCCTCACTCTGACCATAGCCCAACAGGACTACAATGCTGGGGCCTCCCTGGGCAGCATGGGACAGAAAGGACACCCAACCTGCTGGGGGGGTTGCTGCACCCCAAATCCCGGCTGTTCCCCCTACTTGGTTCTGGGCCTCAGTCTTCCCACCTGTGAGGTGGGTTCACCAGAAGGTACCAGATAGAAGTTGCTGCGCACAGAGCTTGCATATCCACTGTGCTGGCTGTGGGCTTGGGGAGTCCTGCTGGAGGGCTGGTGTTTTGCTTGGAGACCCCAGCCCCACTCTGTGTGTCTGGTCCATTTCTTTCTCCTTGTCTATTTCCTCTTCCCTGCCTTTCCCCTCTACTTCCCCACTCCTTTGCCATCTCAGTCTCTCTCTCCTTGCCCCTCGCTCCCTGTCCTCTTCTTCCAGCCCTCCAGAACTTTCCATCTTCACCAGGAAATGGGACTCAGGACTCTGTGAGCACCTGGGGGCTCTAGACTTACAGGAGAGACACAGCCTGGGGGGGATTGCCAGCGATTGTCCTCTCACACACATAGTGGCCAGGGACTTGGAGATGGTCATCATCAAAATGTCCCCAAACTTGGGCTTATATCTGAAAACTTCTGTTTCCCAGGGCTCTGGTGCCTTCCATCTCACAATCTTTCTGGAATCTGAGTCCTCATGCTCACCAGTCACCCTTCTCCCCACACAGGGTTTGTGCTGTTTCCTCAGTGATGACAGTATTTCTCTGCAACCATTTCCACATCATTCAGTCTGATTCCATGAGTCCATTGACTGACCCATTACTCTGTCACCTGCCCAGTGCCCTCTCCTGATTTCCAATTTCACTACAAAGCGGCCAATGTCAGAGCACTCAGCCAGTCTGGTGCATCTTTCCATGGGTTCTTTGTAATCACTGCTTCAGGTGGGTCCAGGTCTGTTAAGGTCTGAGCTGCTCAGAATGACAATGAAGGGTGACTGCCTTCCCTGCTCTTTGATGACCTCCAGAGGTCCCCACTTACCCTTTGAGCTGAGTTAGAAACCGCATCCCATATCCTTTCAGGAAATGGGAGGGAGTGGGAGGGAAACTGGGCCGGCGGGCGGGGGCCTCCGTGTGCAGCACAGCAGAAAATGTGATAGACAAGTCTCGCCGTGCTGGTCCAAGGGTATGGCCTTGAAAGAGTCAACTTCATCTACCAGACGGGCTGCAAGGGCTGGCAAATGAGCCCAATGTTCAGTATTTACATTTGGCTGTAAATTACTGGAAGTTGTAATTATAGTTTGATCACTGGGTGAGCGCCATATGCAGCCTTTCCAGCTAAAGGAGTAACAATTTCCACAAAGCAGACAGCCCTGCCTGTGGAAGCTGCCGGCTTTATAGATCTTTATTGGAGCATGTGTCTTGCCTCCTGAAGTATAGCAGCTGGGAGCAGAACACCAAGGAAAGCAAGTGCCAAGTGCCTTTTCATGTGACCCCCACATCTCAATTCCTAAGGCAGGGCAGAGTAGGAAGGCACTGGCGGCAGTGACACAAGCCTTGGTCTCGGTATTTAATAGCTACCAGACGGCTTCAGGCAGCTGTAAGTATGACTTAGCGAAGGCGTTGGGACCCTGGTTTCAATTATACACCACTCACACCACCACCTTCCTGTGCAAATAACAAGGGCACAGATGCGTTTACATCCTGGGGCCAGCACTTATCACCTGGTGTCACTGAGTCATTCACCCCATCTTTTTGAGCCTCAATTTTCTCCAGTACTTACCTCCTAAGGGTGGCATGAGGCCTCAATTAGACGGTGAGACGCTGCCAGGGCCTGGCATGTATGAGGTCCCATAGGGGGCACAAGGCAACAACGCTCTTCCCACTTACAAGGAGATTGCTGTTCCACGGTGCAGAGTGGCGGTGTGAGATAAAGGGAGGTCCCATGATGGATGGACAGAGTAGACACCGGGGCCCTCTGCCTGGGTTCAAATTCCAGTTCTGACACTCAGTGGCAGCTGTGTGACCGTCTGTGTCTCACTTTCCTCACCTGTAACATGCAGAGCATTAGTAAATCCCCCAGGCTGTGGTGAAGATCAGACGAGTCACCATGTGGACTGATCACAGAGCCTGGCCAGTGTAGGCAGTGCGAGTTGTTATGCACTTAGGGATTTAATCAGAAAACCAAAAGCTGCAGGTCTGAATATAGACTCAAATTGGAATCCTACCCATGCTTCATTTTTCCATTTGTTAAATGAGAGAAGCCATAGTTCCACAAACATCTAATTTTTAGATGACAAGAGTGAATAATTATGTGCTTATTTTTTGTTACTGTTTATTTCATAATCATAAACTTAACTCTGCAATCCAGCTAGACTTGGAAGGGGATAAGGAAAATATGGAACCCAAAGGATTATAGAGAGAACATACAGATTATAGGCTATTTTGAGAAGATGGGGATGAAATGGTGCTCTTTTGAGCCATTGAAGGAATGGTCTGTTGGTTAATATAAAACACAAGTCGAATTTATTAGATTTGGTCACAGTCAGCAATGATGATCTTCTTGCTGGTCTTGCCATTCCTGACCCAAAGCCTCCATGGTTTCCACAATATTCATTTCCCCCTCACCTTGCCAAAGACCGCATGCTCTCCATTCCATCCGTCTTGGCACTGCAGAAGAGAAACTGGGAACCACTTGTGTCCGGTCCAGCATTTGCCACTGACAAGTCTCCAGATGAAATTCTCATTATCCAATTCCCCCTCACACAGATGCACTTGCCACCAGTGCCATTATGGCGTGTGAAGTAACCACCCTGGCATACAAATCCTGGGATTATTCTGTGAAAGCAGGAACCTTTATAACCAAATCCTTTCTCCCCCATGCTCAGGGCACCAAAGTTTTCTGCTGTAGGAGAGGTGGGTCAAGAGTTCACTGCCAACAGCAAGGTTGAAGAACACAGGGGGCTACACAACGTGGGAGGTTTGGTGATGGCAGCGTCTGCGAGGCCTAATTATGTGCTAATTTTGAACTAAGACTGCCTGAGAATGAGCCCTACAGTGTTAAAATGATCATGCCCCAGGTTTCCTTTACCCCATCAGTGGCATTAGCACCATACCTGCCATGACACATGAACCACCTCGGGGTCCTCGTGTGCTGACAGTCCCTTCCCTTCTTCAGTCAGTCTCTTCTGGACTTTCAAACTTGGGTCCAGTCCTCCACAAGTAAGATCTTGTCAGGGGACACACTGGCGTGAGAATAAGTAGAAGGAGCAGAAAGGTTGTGGGGGCCATCAGACTGCAATGTGTTTCCTCAAGGGACAGAAAAAGGAAGGTGGGGCAAAGCTATCTGGGAGTCCTTGAGCTAAAGTTGGCCATCTAAGACTCCTGTGTCTTCCAGGGTTGGGTCAGCCTTAGTTTGCCCTAGTGTTGCCAAAGCATGCAGGCACTGCTGGGGGACAGTCGGGGTGGGATGTCTTTTCCATTCAAGCATCAATCTCCTCCTCCAAGACCCTCCTCCTCCAAGACCCTTGATCATCCTAGTGTTCTGTGGACACAAGCCATCTTGTGAGACTGTGAGCTGCAAGGGCAGGACCACGGCTACTGGTGACCCTGTGGGTGACCCAGCACCATGGCACACACAGACACTTGCCCGCTAAGGGAATGAGCCCTTGAAGATAGCTTTTCATCTTCAGTTAACTCACTCTCCAAATCCTTTTACACTAGACCAATGGTTTGAACCACCTTTCCCATCATGTCCTTGAGACACCAAGCAGCTCTCAGGATCCCAGAAACCGTGCATTCTGAAGAGAAACCAGATACAAATACCCCATCTAATCTCATAAGGTATTTCTTTACATGTATTTTAGAAGTGAATCCTAAATTTTCTAGGATGTCCTGGATGCTTGCTTTTGGGAACCCCAACATTTCTGCTAAACATGTCCTACCACCACTCTCCAGTTGCCCCATTTTCTCCTGAGACAGTCAATGATACAGATCTAAACTAGTTTCAGGTACAACCAATGACATGCGCCACTGTGGCTGGAGGGAAGATGCAGGAGAGCCCAGGCGGATGCCAGGCTGCCCTCTGTCAGAAACTCAGGCACCCATTGACTGACTTACTTTGGCACACATGCCATCCTGAAGCTTTGCAGGACTTAGGATCAAGTGCTAAGGCCTTAGAACAGCACCGAAGGCCCTTTGCATTTCTCCTGCACCTCTGCTTCATGTTCAGCCAGATCAGTACATCCCACGGTCTGATCTTAGCAGCCCGCCCTGGTTGTGCGCCCCCTCCTGACCTTTATTGGAATCACCTTCTCCCACCATTCTGGAGTCCCTCCCTATAGATGCTTCCGTAGGATCAGGTGGCTGATTCACCTGGCCCTCCCCTGGCTGTAGGGGTGGCGAGCATCTATTTCCCATCTTTGCAGGATCTGGCTCCTGGGGCTAGGGTCTGTGCCCCTAGCTATAAGCAAGACAAGAAATGTTTGTGGAATGATGATAACCATTCAGCTGCCTGGCATGCTGAGAAGTCACAGGAAGAGCAGCAAGATAAGTGTTCACAAAATCAACTTCTGGGATTCATCTGGTCCAGGTGAACTATGAACTTTGTTTCTGCCAAACCGGTTTTTCTCCCAGGTAGGGTACTCTAAGTTGAACTGTGCTGTAAGACTGAAATTTCTCAGTATTGTTAAGAAGGATGGCGAAGTATTTTGGGATACACATTTATTTTTAATAAAAAAATTTCCTCCAACAATTGATATTGCAGATCGAGGGCCATGACTCATGTCTGATGACTCATTCTTTCCATTTTCAAATACAAGCAATGATTTGGACCCTGGTGAGAACCATTCACAATACCCCCAAGACACATTCTGCCTCCCCACTTCCATTCATGGATGTTATTAGTGACCTAACAAAGAGTCTCTGGCTGAGATGTGCATATTTCTTCTGAATGTCTACAGCCAAAGACAGCCAAATGTCTACAGCCTTCTGAGGGAATGAAGGGGTGGGGAGTGGTCTTCAAATCATTGAGATGATGTTTTATTTCCACCTGGCTCTGCTGAGTAGGTGTGGCTGATAATCACCACACCTGGCACATCTGGATCACCTCCCTCAATGCCTTCACCCCCTCCATGCTTTTGTCCTTCATGGCCATGGCTAGGAGAACTGCTTTGTTTCCGGCTTCTTGAGACACAAATGTCACCAGGTTCTTTGCAAAGACATGGATGAGTGGCTGGTAAAGGATAGGGGGAAAAACATTTTCACTGCAAGAAATCTGTTTCTTTCTCAATGACTTCATTAAGAATCCCTAGGAATCCAGACAGGCTTCCTGCACCCCATAAATTTGATGCAACAATGATTCAGAGTTCAGGAGACTCCCAAAACACTGCAGTCATAAACAAACTGCTAAAGAAGCATCATTACATTTATTTTCTTAGTGCCTTCTATTGTCTGTTTCTTCCAGCTATCTCTAATCTGGAAGGACTCATTAAAGATAAATGTGTAGAGGGGAACTCTGTTCAATCCTATAGATGATCTTTCAGAACTGAGCACATGACACCCACTCATTACTGTAATAGATCATAACAGGGTCAAACCCAGGGGAAGGCCTACATTACAAAATCAGTACCTCCAAACATCTGTAGGATAAAATGCAATGGACTGGGGAAAGCATCCACCAAGGGCAGCTGGATACACTTTGACCCACAAAGGGTCCCAAAAACACAGTCACTGTTACCAGGCTAGCCTAGCAGACATTCTTTGATTGTATTGACAAATTACAGTCACAGGAGCTGTTTCTCCATGGTGGGGCTCCCTTCCCAACCACTTTACCTCATCCTGGCCGAGAAGGACTTTAGTGGTGAGCATGGGCTTGCTGATGTCACTGGTGACGTTGCTAGGTTCCAGGGAGACCAGGGTACCCATCTTCCCGAACTGGGTAACCACCACCAGGATATGACTGCTGAAGGCTGTGCAGACCACCTGAGTGGGGACCCCACACACCACTTCAGTCTTCTGTTTTGATATCACCAACGGTTTGTCTTCCATAGCTGGGTCTCTTCAATGGTGCCATTAGTTTACGTAAAAAAGAAAAAGGGAGCAAGTCAATCGGTGTCAGAAATGCCTTGGGGCTCCAAACAACATATCACTTGGCATTAAAACAGAAACACAAGTAGGCCCATTCAAAAGCAAGTGTCTGCCCGCCCATACAGATTTCACCTGGGACTTTCTGGATCCACTGATTAGACACACATGTATGTACAGGCAGGCCAGGCAGAGAGTGGAATGTCAAAACACACTTCTGTCTTATGAAGTGAGGTATGTCATTTCCTCTTGCGAGCAGCACTTCCCACGCACTCAGCATTCGTTCAAGACTCCACGCCGAAGTTAGCGGGGCTCATGAATCCTGGCGGGGGGTGAAAGGGGGTTTTCAGCCATGCCATCACCACGTGCGTGGTGCTCCCTGAGAGCCGCAGCACGAGCAAAGATCGCGCATCCTCCCCCTCCCCGCCGCCCCCAGCGGGTGTATGCCGGTGAAGCGCCCCCTGCCGCAGAAGCTCGAGCACCACCCATCAGGGAGAGCGGAGACCCAAGAAGACCCGGGGCAGGGGCGCCTGGGGTGGGAAGGGGACGCCCGGCCACCCACCCTTCCCGCCCCGCGGCGGCCCGCCCCTCAGCCTCGCCAAGCAGGCGGCCATGCCTCCCGCGCTCACCGCGCCGCGCCCGGAAGTGACGTAAGCGCGAGACGCGGCCCGCCCTGCCCGACGGGACCCCGCCCGCGCGCGCCAGGCCCACCCACCCGCGCCCCTGCCCCCGCCGGAAGTGCTGTCTGCGGGGTTTCCGCCCCCGGGCTGGGCTTTCGGGGCGCCGGAGCGGGCCAGGTGTGTGGGTAGTGGGTCAGCAGGCTTCAACCTACCGGTTTCGACCCCCTCGGCCCCAGATACTCGGTAAAGGGACCACCGGTTTCCCCTAAGGAGATCCCGGACTCTCCTTGTAGCTCTGTGGTCTGGGGAACCCCAGAAATAGGCCCTGGCCTCTGGGCGGCGGGTCCTGAACACTCATAAGAACGCAGTATGGGTGTATGGAGACAGCAGGTGGCTGTCAGTGAAAAACCGGACCTGGACTGTGGTTAAAGCTCTCAAAAGAGATTTATGAGGACTGTTATAATAGAGGACAAGAGAGATGACAGTGTAAAACCCCACTCAATCTCAAATACCTGGGGAATTTACAGCCGGGGCAGATGGGGTTTGATGGAGGTTTAGAGTAGATTGGGGGTGGAGGCCTCACAGGACCAGAAGCAGGTGGGGGTAGATATAATTAACATCGCCAGTGAACCAGCCATGGAAATGAAAAATCCTTAAGTGCTGCCTGGAGGTGAAGAGACGGAAATTGTCAGTCATTATAAAGGACTGCTACAGAAAATATCAGTAGGCAGAAAATATCAGTAGGCAGAGGTGGGGATATGGAGAAAATCTCTGGTCCTTATAAATTAACCCACTTACCCCCTAGAAGTGATTAATTTAACAATAGATATAAAGTTCACAAAGGAATGAACTCCTCCCCCCAAAAAGAACTATATAAGAACAATTCCTTCCCTGGTAAAATGCAGCTTTTGTCCCAAAATTGCCTTCTTGCGTCTATGCAGGCATCTCTTTCAACAAACCTGTTCCTTTCAAATGCAGCTCTTTCTGCTTGCCTGTGTCTATGCAAACGTCCTCATCTCCTTTGCAAACTTGCTGTGTGCTGCTGAAAGGGAAACTGGAACCTTTTCTCAGGTAACCCAAGGACCCCATTCATCTGAACCCAACATCTCATCAGAACCCCATCATGGTCAGTGGATGGGAAACTACTAAGGAAACTTCAGGACTGACTGGGGTTCTGGCTAAACCAACCGAACAGGATTCTCGCTGAAGGTAGGCCAGGGCCAGGCATCACCTAGGGTGGTGGGGGATGGAGAAACTAAGTAGGTATCCAAGGTGACCAGCTGTGGAGGATGGGGAGTTATTGGGGAATTATTACTAAAACTGGAAAATCTAGAGCCGAACACAAATCCAAAAGTCAGGGCCTGGTTGGAAATAGTCAGGGAGCCTGAGTGAAGTTTTCTCTATGATGGAGTCTTTGTCCATCCTAGAGCTCACTGCCCCCAAATTACAAAGTTAACACCTATGGATGATGCTGGGTCTCTGCCCTCAAAAGCCCATCTGGGACATCCTTCCATTTTCAAGGGAATACAAAGAAGAGATGACATTCATTTGGCACTCTGTATCAGACACTGTTCTAAGTGCTTTATATGTAACTCATTTAATCTTAACCTCACCGTACTA
Source organism: Talpa occidentalis (assembly GCF_014898055.3). Taxonomy (NCBI): domain Eukaryota; kingdom Metazoa; phylum Chordata; class Mammalia; order Eulipotyphla; family Talpidae; genus Talpa; species Talpa occidentalis. The sequence goes on along the minus strand of NW_023601212.1, from coordinate 72,264,822 downwards.
GAAACACTGCTGGTTTTATAGACAGGATTTTCAGGTTCAGAGAATTTGTCCAAGGTCATGAAGCTGATAAGGGCTGGATCTCGGCGTCATGTCTTTTTACCCTTATTAACTGCTCTTATGCATGCCCAGGCAAGGGGAAAGAGGCAGCACCAGGGCTGCTCCAGGAACAGGATGATTTCTGGTTCCTCTGGGGAGCCCTGAGAGCTCCTTACCATCTATCCTCCATTTCTTCAAGCTGGAAGTTTTATTGGCAGGCTGGAGGAGAGGTGGGGTAGTGTGGGGAGTGTTGGGGTGATACTGTAGTAATTTCAACCCTGAGACTCTACCTCAGGGGGTTAATACCCCCTTATACCTCTAAACCCTATCCCCAGAAACCTTCCTGTCCAGTTTTCTGACAGCAGGGCCTGTTCTGTCTATAGCACTTAACCCCTTAGGAAGCCTTGGCATCCCTAAGTCTTCACTCTTTTCTCTTGATTTAATGGCTCCTTGTACAATCCAAGTCAAGTCAAATGAAGCATGCTCCTGCCAAAATGATTTCTGCTGGTCTAAAATAAAAGCCATGTATACAAAACATTATCAAAATAGATTTAGGATCAGGAGGAAATTTGTTTTTGAGCTTTCTTGCAGCCAGTTCACAGAGGGAAAGATTATGTGTTTCATGGTTCCAAAACTCAAAAAGGAGAAAGCATATCAATTTCCAAGGAGAGTCTAAGTTTTTGCTGGTTCTAAATTTAAACACGCATCCACCCACACACACACTCCCCCAAAGCAAATTGCCAGTGTATTGCTTTACCATGTGAAACCTTCAAAAAGTTCATTTTATTCACCTACTTGTGCATGTTCTCTCTGTAATGAAATCTGACATCCCTTCCAAAAGACCTGTCAACTTTGAAATAAACTTATCACCTTTACAGAAGGTGTTGAAGAACATAGTGGTTGATGTTTTGATGACAGTGTTAAGAAACTGTAAATGCTTGCAGTTTGGCTGGTGTTTGGTGTAGATCTTTGGTAAAGACTGAATATGAGGGAAATGAGGGGGGAAGGTTGTCCTCCGTAGTCCAGAGAAGGGGCTTCCTGGTGGTTTAAATGGATATGGGGCAGAATTTACACAATTAGAATAATGGAAGAGCAGCTGATTGCCTGCTGTTGACTGTTCCCCAGTGTGAGGCAGTGGGTAATTAGACTGGAAAGAAAACCCCTTAAGTGAATTCACTTAAAATGGGCATCAAATAGTAATAGTGTCAATGCTAGGACAAAAGAGTTTGAGAATTTATCTTGGAAAATATCTTGCGTTTGTCTTATAGTCAAGGAATTTTAGGTTATGAATGCAATTATGTATTAATTTGTAGAACCAACAAAGAGTCAAGTGTTGATTTGGCAGGATCATAATTTTCCCAATAAATTGTATGATAGCTCAATATATTATTCTTCACATTGAGTGTGATTTTCCTAGCTCCGTTAGAAAGAGGATTGGTTTTGCTATAATGTACAAGGGCACCATCAATTTCCCCAAGAGCCTCTCTTAATCCTTTGATATTTAAATCACTTCTTGTTGATGTGCCATCCTGTCATTAGCCTTGTCAGTTTCCTCAGTCTCAGTTGCAGGCTTGTCTGGCATTGCCAGGCCTTCCTTCACTTGCCAGTGGTTTGGGGCTGGGTCTGAACATCCTCCAGTCATTGGTGGTCTTCCTGAAGTCTTGCAGCTTTCATACGATTTACAATTTGTCTCTGCAGTTGATTTGCACTGTATATCCACAGCTTCACAATGTGATTTCTGGGCCTTTCAATATGGGGGATGGGGACTTTCTGGAGCTACAGTAGGAGGGCTGTTTGAGTGGAGCCTGATTGTATAACAGGTCAGTTAATTCTTAAGACTCTTTGTTAGGATGATTTCTGTTTTCCTCTGCAGTCTCACCATTGCAGGTGCTCAGGTAACTGAACTTCAGCAATAAGGACCCTTGGGCATACCAGGCTGGCGATGGGGAGGATCTCTGGTGTCAGAGTCAACTTCTTTGGTCTTTTTTTCTTTGGGATAGCTTGCACTGTTGGCCTCAGTTTCTCAGCTTAGAAATGAGGATAACAGTTGTCCCTCCCAGAGTCTGAGTGAGGTGATACTTGTACTGTGATTCACTGAGACTTTATGAATTTAGCTATAGCATTTATTACTAATCAATGGTTCTCTTGTCCTTCAATAAATAAAATCCTGTAGCTACATGCTAGGTGGGCAGTAATTTGGAGGGGCTCGTATTTAGGCGCTGTTAGGTACCCCTGTCTGCTTTAAGGTCTGATAGGTCAGAGGTGCTAATGAGGTTTCCTTCCTTTCATGGGTTATTAGAATCATGGCATGATAAATACACGGTTTCCCTGTGACCAATGTCTCCAGGCATCCTGCACTGCCAGGATGCAGCAAGGAGCAGAAGAATAGGAGTGGCAATGGTCACCAATCTGCCTGGTCCCCTAACTCCCGTGATTAGGTCTGGTATACATCAAAGCAGTGTTCAATGATGTTGAGGCTTTGGGTCATCATGCTCCCATCCCATCTCTAGAGAAAGGATGAATTGTGCTGTATTAGGATGTCCACTTAAAAAAAAAAGATTTATTTTTATTTATACATACAAGAACTGGAGTATAGGCCAGAGGTGTGTGGGGAGGGTGGGGGTGGTAAGAGAATTCACCAGAGACAGCGTGGGGAGCGGAACAGGTGGATCTACTGAAATACACTGCTGACGGGAGCAGCGGGTGAGACAGGAGAGGTCTGCTGCAGCATGTGGGTCAGTTCCCTGACCGGGGATCAAACTCATGCTGCACTGGCTACCGATAGTTTGACAGTGCTGAGACTTTAACCCCTGTTCCACCAGGGAGGTCCAGGACGTCCATTTTTAAGCAGGCACCAAAAGCTGCAGAGGCAACCAGTCTAGGTTCAGCAGTTTTGGCCAAGTTCACTGCTGTTTGTACATCTTTTTTTTTTTTTTTTTAAGATGTATTTATTGATGCATACAAGAGCTGGGGTACAGGCCAGATGTGCGGGAGGGTGAGAGGACTCACCGGAGACAGTGGGGAACAGAACAGGCAGATTGACTGAAATACACTGCTGAGGGGAGCAGCCGGGCAAGACAGGAGAGGTCTGCCGCACCATGTGGGATTCTCACCAGCAGGCCGGGATCAAACCCGTGCTGCAGAGGCTGTGGACAGCTTCACAGCGCTGCGCTCAACTGCCTGCACCACCAGGGGAGGCCCTGTCTGTATGTATATCTTTCTCTGGCAACTCCACAGCTATGGGCTGAGAGACTTTGTGCTTGGTGGACCCCAGGTTTTACCCAGAGCTTCATCACTGCCCTTTCTTTGGTCCAGTAGGGTGAGACTTAACCTGGTGACATGGCTGTGTGACTGTAGAGTCATTTGTGTGGTATGATGTCCCCACCCACAACAGTAGCAAAAACCCTTGAATAAATAGCACAGAAATACAAACATTCTAATTAGGATGCTCCATAAAACAGAAGTTACTATTAGCAGCACCTGGTTATCTAGAAAAATATAATAAACAATTCATTTTTTCCAAACAAGGATCATTTGAGTTGAGGAGGGAAGAGGAAATGAGGAACATTAGCTTGTGAGGCTTTTGGAGGAAAAAAATTAAAGTAACCAATTGAAAATTGCATATATTTTATTACCGAAGGAAACCCAAGGTCTATATGAAATTCAAATTTTCCCCAAGGGAAATTAATGAATACCATTAAAACTGAGTCCAGTTTATAAGGATCCAGGGAGCAGTTCATCCAGAAAGGGAATAAATCATCTTCACAGGGAGCATTTAAATATCATGTCTGAGGTGCCTGAAGCACAGGTCAGAAGTAAAAACATCGTTTGCTGACAGGCTGGTGCTGTGCCCTGTTGGGTGTAATCTTGCCTCAGCCCCTGGAGGCCAAGGCTGTGTGGCCAGGGATGTCCCGAGCTTTGGAATTTTATGTCAACAAGAGTATTTTTATTTGACCTCACGTGTTAAACACAAAAAAAATTCACTGTTTTGGGGCCCATTTCCATCATGGCACAGGACTGAGGTTGCTCGTGGCCCTATGTTTTCTGCTGAATTTAATCAAGCTCAAATAGGACAGGCTTTTTGTTTCTAAAGTGAGGCTTTCTGCCCTTGTTAAAAATATTGAAACCTGCCTTGCACTCATAGTTTTAACTGTTTGTTGAGTTATTTAATAAATGAAACCTTAATCCATGTACAATTTCTGAAAGCCTTTATTTCAATATTTTAAGAAGTTATTTTCCCTGGCAAAAAGCCATCTCATCGCCCCAAATGACAAAGCTTGCCTGTCTCCACGAGGCCTATTACTGCTTGTACTTTTTTTCTCTTACAAGGAAAGGACATAAAGCCAGGTGTTGTCATGGTGCCTGGATAATTGAGTCGGATTGAATCAAATTCCAGTTGGTGTGTAGAGCAAGGAATTCAGGGCTGGGGGTGTGAGCGTGGTTGTAGGATGGAACCAAAGAAAGCCAAGCCTGGCCTTGGGCTCTGGCACTAACTTCCTGACAGCCTCGGGCAGTTACCTTCCCTCTCTAGGTCTCAGTTTCCTTATCTGTAAAATGGGTTAATATTGGCACTTGACCTCCAGGTACCACTGATCCACTCCTCTGAGTTCCTGCACTAGGAGGGACGGAGACAGGGCCAGGAAGAAAGAGGCGCTGTACTCCTAGATGGGCTGGGAAGGAGCCTCGCCTTTCTGAGGATCCTGCGTCTGTGGGCTGGCTCAGAGTCCTCCTGCACCACGCAAGGCAGAAGGCAGACACTGGCATAGCACAAGAACTTTCTGATCCTTGCAACTTTCCAGTAATGCCCATGCCTTCCACCGGGGGTGGTGAGTACCCTCCCTTTAGAGGCACTGAGACGGGTGGTCATCAGGGATATTGCATTTGGGATATGGATTCAAAGAACTTTGGAGGCTTTTCCAAATCCAAATATCTACAGTTCGTATATCAAGGTAGACTTGATAATCACAACCAGATACTACTAAATCCTATAAGAATGTTCAAAACCAAGGGCCTCCCTGGTGGCGCAGCGGTTGAGCACTGGGTTGCGAAGCTGCCTGCGGCTTCTGCAGCGCCGGTTTGATCCCCGGCTGCTCCCCGGTCACCAGAGGAGGGTCCCACATGGCGCGCAGACCTCTTCTGCCGCCCGCTCCTCCCCTCAGCAGTGTCCTTCGGTCCTTCTGCCTGCTCTGCTCCCCGCTCTGGCTCTGGTGAATTCTCTCTCCCTCCCGCGCTTCTCACTGTACCCAGTGCATGTACAAACAAACAAACAAATAAATAAATAAAAAAAAAAAAAAAACATGCCTCTATAAAAAAAAAAAAAAAAAAAAAAAAAAAGAATGTTCAAAACCAAACCAAAGACAAAACTAAACACCAACTACTGTCAAGAATTCGATAGAACTGGAACATTCCTGTATTGCTGGTGGGGATGCAACATGCTTTGAAAAGCAGCTTGATTATTTCTTGTTCTGTTAAACACTCACCTAGCAATTCCATTCCTCGGTGCTTCCAGGAGAAATGAAAATGTATGTTCACACAATGCTTATAGTGACCAAACACAGGATGTGAGCCAAATGTCTTCAGGCAACGGGATGAGCAAACCATGTCTACAAGGCCACAGGGCTGCTCTGCGCACAACAGTGTGGGATCTCGAAACAGCACCCTAAGTAAGGGGAGCCATCACATGGCTCCTTTTACATGATGATCCAGGTAAGGCAAGGTCACAGGAATAGAAAACAGCCAATGGTTGCAGAGTAGGGGGTGAGGGCCACGTTTTACCACAAACAGGTGGCAGGAGGGAATGTTTGAGGGGGGTGTGGTGCTTCCCTGTCTTGATCGTGGTGCACAACAGCATTTGTCTGTACTCATGACACTGGGCATCATGAGTGAATTTTGGGTTTGTGAATTAAAACGAGTACATCAACCAAGTAAATATTAACAGCGGACCCAGATCAAGCTCTCGCTTTGATGAAGACTCTTCTCCTGTGAGGATGGCTATGGTATAGACCCCCAGAAAACAGCAAATGTTCCAAGGTGGAGACATTGGAACCCTCATGCCCTGTTGGTGGGAATGAAAAATGGTGTAACTGCTGTGGAAAGCAGTGAGGTGGCTCCTCAAAAACTCAACAACAGAATTACCCTATGACACAGCAATTCCACTTCTGGGTATACACCCCGAAGAGCTGAAAACAGGGTCTGGAAGAGATGCTTTGTAGACCTGTGGTCATGGATGATCATAATAACCAAAAGGTAAACGCAACCCGTTTTCATAGATGGATGGATGGATGGATGAATGGATAAATAAAAGGTGATCCACACATGCATGGAGTGTTACTTAGCCTTATGAATGCAGTGCCGGTACACACTGCAGCATAGATGAACCTTGAGGACATTTTGCAAGTTCACATGCCAGTGGCTAAAAGACCACTCATGTGAGGAACCTAGCTGGTGGGTGCTGGCGGCTGTCCATGGATGTAGGATTTCGGTTTGGGAGAGTTCCGTGCATGGAGGGTGGTGATGGTCACACAGTGGAATGTACTTCATGCCGCTGAACTGTGCACTGAAAACTGGTTGAGATGGTAAATTTTGTCATGTGTATTTTACCACAAGGGGAAATTTAAAAAAAGAAAATAGGTGGTTGAAGAGGTTCTCACTGGCCAGATGTGAGACATTGGAAGCATGAGAATAAAAAGTAGAGGTCATAACAAGGGGGGTGGGATTAAGGGCCTTCCCAGGGATCTCTTACCCAAAGCCCAGCTGTGTGGCTATTAGAGTCTTAGCCACAGAGTCTCAGCCTTCTTCCTGGACCCAAAAGCCCTGAATACTCAAGGGTTCCTCAAAACTACTTTTGATTTACAGCCACCAAGAAAATGCATGCCTACCCCCTCTCTTTTCCGTGGCGGCCTCGGGGAAGGTCAAGCAGGGATTATAGACTTACGAAACTGGGGGGACTCCAGGCAGGAGACCCCTCTGTCATCCACAAATCCTTGTGAACATGGACCACATGCCAGGCTGTGGCAAGGGTCCTTACTGTTTGTAGCCCTCCCGAGGTACTGGGGCAGGTGTGGTAAACGACATATTCCTGGCTGTTCAGCAGGGGTCTTGCACTGTGTAGGCGTATTTACAGCTCCAGGGTGAATTCAGGCAGGGACACTGAGTTGGATCTTGACAGGGGCAAAGCTGTGAGGAGGGCTGCAGGATGGACCTCGGGGCTGCCTACAACCCCAGGGAAAGCTGGTAGGGAGAGCCTGTTAGCCGCAAACACCTCTGGGGGGCAGCAGAGGCCACAGAACGCTCTCAGCCTGCAGCGCAAGACTGGCTGAGCCCGGTGTGGGTGGAGGAACTGAGGGTTCTGCCCTCACTCAGCTGGTGATGAGGGACTCCTTCCTCTTCCCCCTTCCCACTGCCCTTGGGCATGGCTGACTACTGCTGCCACCAGAACCTGCCTCTTTCTAGGCAATCAGGAGCCCAGTCTTCTCTTCTCCCTTTCTGTTTCTCCCATTCTCTCTGTCTTACTCTCCCCTGTTGCCCATCCCACCCTCTTCTCTCTGCTCTCTCTCTTTATCTTTCTCCCTTTCTTTCTCTGCCTGTCTCTTTTCTGGGGGGTCTCTCTTTCATTGTCCAAACAATCTCTTAATGACAAAGCTCTTTGTCCTTCGAAGGTGTTGACATATGTCATTTATGTCACAGATACCTGCTGAGCCCATTGTGAGAGCCAGACTCCCTACTTTGCAAGGCAGGGGTCGCCCAAAGAAACAGGTCCAGCTGCTTTCCTCTGGTGAGATTGTTGGGTTCACATTGGTAATAGGGTCATACATCAGACCATGGCATGAACATGTGCTCTGGACTGCCCTACCAAGGCCCTAATGAAAACACATAGTGTGTGTTTGCTGGCCTCTGAGTCCCCCATAGTTGCCATTGTTGGGCCTGAGATTTAGCTTTGCCTTCGTGGTAGCCAGGGAGAAAAGGGAAACAGTTTCAGGTACCTGGTGGCTTTCCTCACTGTCCATGGCCAGAAGAGCAGGTTTTCAGACATCCAGGGGATGATGTTCTCTCCCAGAGCATTCTGGAGGGTGGCTGAGGGGTCAGCATGCCTGGGCATGCGGTCTGGCTATTGGTGCAGCAGGCTCTCACCGCTCCTTGACCTCAGCCTGCGCTGGAGGATTGGGGCAGTGGAGTGGGTAAGGATCCAGCCTTGCCCACGCTAAGCCTTGAGGGACTTTGAGGGCCTTCAGTCATTCTTTGAAGAAATAATAGGGCTCCCTTTCGGCGCTGCGGCCGCAGCCATGAGTATGCTCAGGCTTCAGAAGAGGCTCGCCTCCAGTGTCCTTCGCTGTGGCAAAAAGAAGGTCTGGTTGGATCCCAATGAGACCAATGAAATTGCCAATGCCAACTCCCATCAGCAGATACGGAAGCTGATCAAAGATGGGCTGATCATCCGGAAGCCTGTAACTGTCCATTCCCGGGCTAGATGCCAGAAAAACACCTTGGCTCGCCGGAAGGGCAGGCACATGGGCATTGGTAAGAGAAAGGGTACTGCCAATGCTCGAATGCCAGAGAAGTTGACCTGGATGAGGATGAGGATTCTGCACCGGCTGCTCAGAAGATACCGTGAATCTAAGAAGATTGACCGCCACATGTATTACAGCCTGTACCTGAAAGTGAAGGGGAACGTGTTCAAAAACAAGAGGATTCTCATGGAACACATTCACAAGCTGAAGGCAGACCAGGCTCGCAAGAAGCTCTTGGCGGACCAGGCTGAGGCCCGCAGGTCTAAGACCAAGGAAGCCCGCAAACGCCTTGAGGAGCGGCTCCAGGCCAAGAAGGAGGAGATCGTTAAGACTCTGTCCAAGAAGAAAGAAACCAAGAAATAAAACTCCTCCTTCTTGTCTGTACATAGTGCCCATGGCAGTTGTGTTGATCAGTTCAGGGAAACTCTGTAATGAGTTCAATAAAAGTCAAGTTGTCTGCCTGGAAAAAAAAAAAAAAAAAAGAAAGAAATAATAGGGCTCTTGGCCAAGGTTTGTTTTTATTTTTATAATTTTAAAAAATGGAGGTGTTTTTTACATGCACTTGTATGAATTTTGACAAACGTGATGGTCCTATAACCAGACTACAGAGCAGCATCACCATCCCTCCAGTTCCCTGCTGATGCCTCGTTGTGGTCACTCCTTTCCCCAGCCCCTTCCCCCGAACTCTTTATCTGCTCTGTCTCCTTAGTTTTGCCTTTTCTAGAAGGTCATCTGAATGAAGCTGATACCATAATTTCAGGTTTTCAGGCCTAGTCTCCGAGCCAGGAACGGATCCCTGGCTGCAGCGGCAGCGCTGAGTCCCGGCCACTGGACCCCCACGGGCTGGTGTCTCACGAAGCCGCAGCCGGAGCTTGCAGACGCTCAGGCAAGCAAGCGAGAAGAGGCAGATTTGTTGAGAGAGAGAAAAAGTTTATTGAGAGAAAAGGAACAGAAATAATGTGGGACTAGTAGGCCGTGGAACCAGGCCAGGGAGGGGCAAGGAAGCCGCAGTGGAACCCAGGGAGTATAGACCTTCTTTCCCTGATTGTGCCAAAGCTCCACCAGGCTCTCTCTGATCCGTCAGTTCTCGGTGGTCTCACTCACTGCCTAAATGTCTCTGTGTGCCCAGAGCTAAGTCTCTGTGTCCCAGCCCTTATCTTAGCAGACTTTTCTTTATCATCCTTGATCCAGAATGTCCTGTTGCCCCTAGTCCTGGGGTGTTTGATTAGTTCCCTTTGGAATTTGTTGCCCTTATCTCTGGTGCCTTCCTTAACTCTCCTGAAGTTCCTGCCTGCGCTGTCCCTGATGCTGCCTAATTATCCCTCACTTGTCCTGGGACTCAAAACCACACGGTGTGTGCTGGCAGGGCTTTTGAGGAAGGTGAACTATGCATGTGTGTGCATGTGCATGCATGTATTTTGTGTGCACATGCATATGCCTTACATGTTCTGTGCACACATGTATGTGTGTGCATGTTGGTTATGGAGTCAGAGGACACAAAGACGGTTGTGTTTGGTGGTTGTGTTCTACCTCTCCTGTCCCCCTTGCAGTATAGTCACTTCAGGTACCTCCTCCCCACCCCTGCCTTCTGCATCTCCTCCAAGAGTCCTCCTCCCCTCAGCCAGTGATCCTGACACCCACCACTGACCTGTCTTTCTAGGTGGTAAAATACCTGTAACAAAATTTGCTGTTTCAAAGTGTACAGTTCAAGTCATTAAGTACATTCTCATTGTGCAGACACTACCACCACCCACCCACACAACTTTTCTGTCTTCCCAAATTGAAACTCTGTCCCCATTAAATAACTTTCTTCTCCAGTCCCCCCCACCACGTGTCCCCCAACCCCTGTCCTGGCAGCACCCACCATCTACTTTCCATCTTGTGGATTTGATTTTTCTGGGAATCTCATATTCAGATTCATCCATTCAGCAAACATTTATGGAGTGTTCCCTTCTGGAGGGAGATCTGGATGCACAGGAGCTCATCCACAGAGGCAGGAGCCTGGCCAGTGATGTGTAGACAGGCTTGCATTTCTTTTCTGCCTCAGGGCCCCATCCATGCCTGGAGACCTTTCCTGGTCCCTCTTGAGCTGCCTCCTCTGGGAAGCCTTCCCAGCCTGGCTCTCCATGGGCAGTTTGGCTGCTTATCATGTGGCCTGTGACACAGCCCATTCTGAAGAACACTATATTTTGGTTTTACTTTTCTCTGCCCAGTAGTGGCCTCTTTCAGTTCCAGCCCAATAGTGGCCTCTTGTATTCAGGGACAAGGTGGGGAACATCCCCACATGACCTTGGCACCAGAGTCTGGTGCCTGTCAGGTACCTCAAGGGCCCATGAGGTACCTCAAGGGTTTTTTGCTCCATCTCAGGCCCATCTATATCTGCTGGTGACCATGTCCTGCGCTCCATCCATCTTCATCTGACTCAACACCAGCATTAGGGACCAGTGCCCTTGGGAGTCATCAAAGGGGGTCAGTCATCAGCTGCTGCTCTGTGAACTCCCCTTTGTCTTCAGGTGGCCCCCTACAACTACCAGAGGTAGCTCCACACCACTCCATACCACTCCCCTCCCAGGGTGCTGCTGGGCACTTTTCAAAGACTCATGGAGTGACGCCTGGATTTTGTACCAGAGTGACCTTCACTCTCTGCGCTCGAGAGTCAGCTTTTCCCAGGTTACATGCTGGCATGGTCCGGCGGTGAGCAGAGCGGCACCTCGACCTCCTCCCTGCACTTGGCATGCAGAATGTCATCTCGAGTCTGCGGCACACGTGCATCAGACCAGCTAGAAAGCATTCTTTGGCCACCAGCTGATTGGCTGGCATACAGTATGGTCTTGTAAATTCAGCAGCCCTCCTGGCCATTCTACCTCTTTGAGCAAATTCCCCCAAGGCAGCACGGAAAGCACTTGTGTCTCAGTGGGAAGAACCCTGCACAGATGCCTGGGGAGGCCAGTCCCTCAAGTGTCTCAGGGCTGAGCCCAGGAAGCACTGTTTTCGAGTCCTCTTCTTTGAACCAGTTCCAGGGCAGCAATTCAATTAGACTAAAGGCTTCAGAGCACATGGATGAGCTGCCCTCTCTTGCTGCCTGGAGGGTTCCGCTTGCTGGAAGAAGGAAGGAGCTGGCCACAGACCCTGGCAGAGGGGCAGCGCCTTTAGGCACCACAGACAAGCTGTCAGTGCTGCTCTCTGCAGAGGCCAGGGTGTGTTGGTGGCATTTCAGCTGAGGAAGGAGAAAGGCCAGTGCCCTTTCCTGCTTTGACATGGCAGACAGCCTCCAAGTGTTTGTTCTGAAACTGCTGTTGAGGTGGCTGTGGTATGCATCTGGGGAGAGAGCAGTCCCCCCCAAGCATGGGCAGGAGACTCTGGTGAGGGGACTGAGGGATGGTCTCTCCATTTGTTGTTATAGTAATTGTAACCCTGGGCCTTGCACCAATGCACTCCCACCAAGGGGGCTTCTTTGTCTACCACTTGTCTGGAGGATCCTCTAGCGCCCCTCTATATGTGGGAGAGACGTTTCCCTGGGACTTGGCCTTGCAGAGCAGGTCCGCCTGGGCTCTGCTGAAGTCTATATGCAGGTGGGTGGGTGTGAGGTGGTGCTGTTGGGGTCAGTGTGGGGTGTCAGCGCCAGCACCAGCTGGTTGCCTTGGAATCAGGCTTGACTCAGTCACTAGTAACAGCCTGGCAGCAACCTTTTATATCCTCTCTCCTACCCTGGAAGGCGGGGCCCCTGCTCCGAGATGTGTGTCTGGTTTCCTTCTGTAGCCCCCCAGGGGCCATGCCCCCGAAAGGCCGCACTCTGGGAGCAGAGTGGCCTGAAACCAGAGAAGGAACACCAGGGGATTTGCTTAAACTCATTAAACCCAAAGAACCCTCCCGCTGAATGATCCCAGTCTGCGCCGGGCCTTTTAATCTCGTTCAGGCCTCAGGATAATTTGTTTAACTGTGCTGATCAGTTGAAGGTTAATTCAATTGGACTTGGGTTATTTATTTGTGCCCGGATTTGCTAAGTGTCATTGGAGGTACATGAGGTCTTCATTATGGCGGCACGATGGCTTCATTAGGTGATGGCCACTCCTGCAGACCAGACCCTCCACCTCCATTCTCCAAGGGTCTGGGTCCCCTCCTGCTCTCCTGCCCATTGGGAGGCAGAGCTCAGTCACCCCAGTCCCTCTATGCAGCCTGACTGGGGATGCATGGACACCATAATGATGACAGCTGTGGGTTCCATTCTTGGCTCTGAGGCTCACTGCCTGCCATTCTACCCGTCAAATTGCAATCTGAAATGAGTTTGGGCGAGCTGTTTTCCTGACTCATCCCCTTGGGAGGACCCTTAGGCAGCCATCTCCTCAGCCTGTTCTCATCCACATACTAGGGATGGATCTTCCCTCTTGCTTCCCCCTTGTAGCCTTCCCCCTCCAAGCCCTGGAGTGGGCTATGTAGACTGCCTTAACTTATGAGCATGCAGCCCCAATTCCAGGCCATGTGCAGATGGGTGCCAAGGTCACAGGAGGGTAGGACAGGATCAGCAGGCTGGCAGGCTCACTGCCCAGAGCTAGGGTCTCTCTCTCTGGGCAGCTGTGAGGATGGAGGATGCTTTAGTGCCTACCCAGGAGGAGTAGGACCTAGCAGTGTGCCAATTCCCCGCCCTTGGATCAGACACTGATCATGACTCAGGAGTTGAACCCCCAGACATCAACTGGCCCTGGGGGCCACTTCTTACTATTCCTTTTCACGGGTGAGGACATGGTGGCTCAGACAGGCTGAGTGACTTGTCTGAGACTGCACAGCTGCTCTGTCATAGAACCAACACAAGAACCTGAGTCCTTACCCACAGTACTGACTGTGCCGACCTACCTGACAGGCATTGAGGTCATTCTCCACAAGACCCAGGAGCAGCTGGCACCAGCTGTCTTAGACTGTGTCCCCAAGATAGACCCTGAGAGGAGGACCTGAGAAGGAGCTCTGTGTTCAGAAAGCAGATTCTGGAAACTCCAGTGAGTTGCGGGGAGGAGGTAGGGGAGGGAGGCAGGTTTTAGGGTGTGTCTCAATGCGGGTGGCCTCAAGGACAGCCCGCCTGCTGTGGGGCTCTGGGAGACATAGGCATGCCTCAGCCCCCACTGCAAGTTTTGAAAGCTGTTTATGCCCACCATCATCAGGCATCGGTGAATATCCATGATCTGGACCATGCCGCCTCTCTCTTGTGATGTCACCTGGTCCTCTTTCCACAGTTGAGAAACTGAAGCCTAGAAAGTTTGATCAGCATACCTCCTAGGAGGTCTAATGGGGTTTTCTCCACCTGGGTCAAGGGCCCCTGGACTCCCTGCATTTCCACCATCGTTGCCCTAATGGACAACATTATGTGATAATTGCTTGTGACCTATGGGTCCCACCAGGCTGTGAGCCCACAGGGCAGGACATGCTTCTGATTCCTCCGAATGTCCCCAGTTCCCAGCATGCTCTGTAGACATGTCAGCTACGTTGGCTCTGGGCCACAAGCTCCGCTCAGGGCCTCTGCCTGCAGAAGGTTGAACCAGCTTCTTCATGTGGCTATTTCAGGGCAAAGGCAGAAGCTGCCAGACTTCTTGAGGTCACAAATGGGAATGTAGCATCTCCCCCACTGCGTTCCCCTGGTGAAAGAGCATCTTGGGCCAGATCAGACCTAAAGGGGGAAGAGACTGCCTTGGGGTGGGGACAGGGGAGGGACAGCTGCTGTGGCCATTGAAGGCAACTTGCTACCCAGAGTGCTGGCCAGCCAGGGCTTGAGGGAAGGCTGGGTAGGAGGCTGTAATCCTGGGAGCAGGGAGGGAGCAGAGGCAGGAGCAGCTCACTTTGCAGGTGGTGGGGGCTTGACCTCCAGACTGCTGGTCTGAGAAAATCAGAGAGAGCTGAAGGTACTTACAGAGGGGAGGCTCCACGGGGAGTCACCAGGAGCATTCAGTGATGCTCAGTGCAAGCTCCCTGCAGGACCCTGTGAAGTCCTGCTGGGGCCTGGGCAGGTCTGAGTCCCTGCCTCTGCCCACCCCCTGCCCCCCCTGGGCCCTGTCCAGCCGTCCCTGGGCCAGCGCTGCAGTGGACAGCCGCAGCACCTGTGCGGGTGTGTGGCCTCCCCCTGGCATGTGGCTCCCACTCACATCCGCTTCAGGCCGAGCTTCCCTGTCTTCCACCTCCTCTCCCTGCAGGGGCCTCCGCTTCAGCCTGCCTTTTCCTTGCACGTCAGCCAAAAGCCGATTCCCCCAAGACTGCCTCATCAAAGATTCTTTCTTTCTCATCACCATAATTTTTCATTTGTAGGTTAAGCTGCACCTGGGGTTCTGAGAAATCTGCTCACTTTCTGCAACTTGCGGAACTTCTCAAATATCTCGTTCCTCCCCACCCCCTAGGAAGCAGTGGGTGTGGAGAAAGGGTGGCAGGGAAGGGGCCCAAGAACACCCTCCCTGACCATGTGTGGGTGGGTGAGTTTGAGTGTGGAGTATGTAAGGGGTGTGTGTGATGTGTGTGAGTGTGTGTGAGTATGGGGTTGGGTGATGGTGCTGTGTGTGTGTGGTGTGTATGTGCTTTGTGAGTGTGTGCAGTATGCGTGAGTGAGTGGGTATGTGTGCTATGTGGGTAAAGGAACTCAGCTTCTCAGTGCAATCTTTAGGACTGATTCTTTCCTACGCTGGAAAAAGCAGTGTGATCTGCCATCTGTCCGTCTGTTCATCTGATGTTGTGTCTGTCCTTTCTGGGCTTTGTGAACTAGGTAGGTCAGTCAGATTCAGAGCCTGTCCTTTCAGAAGAAGAAAGCAGCCAAGATTTTCCAGTACCTTCCACAGGCCTCAGTGACATCTCACTGAATGCTGACAATCACCTCTTGGTCCCCCCTTGTGCCCAGAACACCAGGGCTCAGGCAGGCACGTGACTGGCCCCAGTTACTGGGACAACGATGAGTAGAGGGGCTAGAGCCCCAGCTGGGGTTCCAGTTTGGTTTGGAAGAGAAGGCATGGGACAGGCAGCCAGAGCACAAGGAGGAAATGTCAAGTCTCGTGACTCAGCTCCGGAGACGCGCTGTGCAGGTTCAGAGGAGAGAGACAACTTGCCTGGCGCCAGAGTGGGTTGTGCCATACCTGCTGCGGGCACAGCACAGGCAACGGCAGGAGGGAGGGAAGCCAGTGGAGATGGAGTCCACAGATGTCCAGATGAAGGGGAGCAGCGATGGGCGCAGGGCTGGACTGGGCTTTATGCAGCCAGGCAAGGGTGATGAGAGATTAGGAGCCTGATGAGGAAGCCCTCAGCAGACTGGGGCAAAACCCCAGCCCAGCCCAGACATGGGGTGCCTTGGGAAGCTGATTCCCAGGCAGGGGTGGCAGGAAGCCCCCCGGGGGAAAAGCCTTATCAGCCCAAGATCCCAAGCCCACAAGCAGCTGTTGGTATTCCCCAAGATTCCTGCCTCTTGGAGACAGGTCCTCAGGCTCCCAGCCAGCAAGAGGGCCAGAACCCCAGAGCAGGGTGCTATTGTTCCCTTCTGTCCTCCTGTCCCTCCTCCCCCCTCCTTCCTCCTCCCTTCTCCCCCCCTCCTTTCCCTCCCTCCCTCCCTTCCTTCCCTCCTTTCCTTGCATGCTCCCTCCCTCCCTCCTGGGTCTCTTCCCAGGTGGTCCTTGCCTGTCGGGACAGGTAGGTGCTGTCTTGGGCATTAAGGACCCAGTGGTAAACCAGGTGGGGAAGGGCCCTGCCTTCACAGAGCTCACTGATCAGTGGGAGAGAACACACAGGAAGCAAGATGCCTGTGCTCATGTGCGCCCTGGTGCTGAGCATTGAGAGAACAGGGTCACTGACTTGGGGCTCTGGCTGGTAGTCTCTGGTGAGGAGACACGCAGTCTGGGACTGAAGTGGGAGTGAAGCAGCAGGCTGGGCTGGAGCGGAGGGGCTGAGCCCAGGCCGTGCTTTCAGCAGCTTTCCTTGGCACACAGGTGGAGCTGATGTGGGAGCAGAGGGTGGGCAGGTGGCAATGTTTATGGTGAGGGCCCCACCCAGCTCTTCATCCAGGCAGGGGTGGGTGGTGGTAGCGGAGGGCACCCATGAGGATAAAGCCAAGCCTCTCCCCAGGTGCTCATCACTCCCCTCACA
The DNA here is from genome assembly GCF_014898055.3 of Talpa occidentalis. Taxonomy (NCBI): domain Eukaryota; kingdom Metazoa; phylum Chordata; class Mammalia; order Eulipotyphla; family Talpidae; genus Talpa; species Talpa occidentalis. The sequence continues at coordinate 72,248,179 of NW_023601212.1, read as the reverse complement.
CCCTCACCTCATCACCCCTCTGCAGGAAGCCCTTGTCATTGTACTAGCAGACCCTTAGGGGTAGGCTCTCCCTGAGCACTTTTTAACCCATTATACAGATGAGTGTTCATTAGTGAAGTCACACAGTGGGACCACGGGACTTTCATTTATAAAAGGCCTTGCAAACATAGATCACCAAGAATTAATTAAAGCATTTTAATCTCCAAATGCCTCCAGGCTGCAATATTCCCTTCTGTGTCAGCCTAGAGAAAAACAGCCTTGCTTATGGGAAAGTTCCTGGTGATGTGGGGAGAGGCCAAGTCTCAGATCATATCTCTTGTGCTTTGCATGCGGGGACCAGTCACAATGCACTGTGACAGAGAGCAGATATTTGGGGAGAAGGGGCAATGGTCTGGCATGAGTGGGGATTCAGTGTGTTCCAGGCACCCTGTTCCATCCCCCTGGACTCAGGCAGGAGAGGAGCTGGGAGCCAAATGCATTTATCAGCTTCCTGGGGACTTCAAATCCAATAGTCTCTCTATGCTGTCACAAGGGAGGGGAGGACGAGAAAAGCAAGTGATGGACGTAGGCGGGACACATGACTCCCAGGTGTGGAAGCTGCTGTGTGCCGCAAAGCCCATAGACTGTTTCCTCAAGGGCCTTTAGCTTCGTGTCCTTAATCCACACTTGTTTATGGAGCACAAGCTACTGGGCACTGTTAGGCTGTGGGTTCCCTAGGGGGTCAGAGGATGGTAATGTGCCTTCCTTGAAGGGCTTGGATGGTAGTGGGGCAGATGAACGATAAGAATCATTGATAAACTGGCCCATTTTAGATGGCGATCAAGCAGGTGATAGTGTTTTTTTTTTTTTTTTTTTTTATAGAGGCATGTTTTATTTATTTATTTGTTTGTTTGTTTCGTTTATACATGCACTGGGTACAGTCAGAAGCACAGGAGGGTGAGAGAATTCACCAGAGCCAGAGCGGGGAGCAGAGCAGGCAGAAGGACCGAAGTACACTGCTGAGGGGAGCAGCGGGCGGCAGGAGAGGTCTGCGCGCCATGTGGGACCCTCCTCTGGTGGCCGGGGAGCAGCCGGGGATCAAACCGGCGCCGCAGAGGCTGCGGGCAGCTTCGCAACCCAGCGCTCAACCGCTGCGCCACCGGGGAGGCCCAAGCAGGTGATAGTGTTGAAGATGGTCCAGGGAAGTGGGGACATTTCAGGTGAGACGTCAAATAGAAGTCATTCAGGTGCAGCAGGAACAGCTTTCTGGCAGAGGGAACAGCATGTGCAAATTTCAGAGGCAGGAAAGAATGCTAAATGTTTAAGGAACATGAAGAAGGACAGTGGGTCAATGTCTTAAGATCTGCTGTAACAAGTGATCATAAACTTGGCCTCAAGCAACAGGTATTTGTTGTCTCCAAGTTTTGGGAGTCCAGAAGTCTGAGATCAAGGTTGGTTTTTCAGGAGACTCAGAGGGTTTGTTCTCAGCCCTTCTCCCAATGTCTGGTGGTGCTGGCATCCAGGTGGTGGCCCGATCACTCCCATTGGGCTTCAGTCTTCATGTGGTCATCTTCCCTCTGTGCCTCTATGACTACCTCTTTCCTTATAAAGACACCTGTCATTAGAGATAGGGCCACTTAAATCCAGGACAACTTTATGTCCAGATGCTTCACTTAATTACATTTGCAAAAACCCTTTTCTGAACAAGATCCCACTCACAGGTTCTGGGGGTCAGGACTTTTGCGGGACACTGTTGATCCCCACAGGCAATGTGTGTAAGGAGATTGACAATACCAGATGGAGGAGTGGGGAGGGCAGTGAGGCTTGTGGGCCCAGATGCAGGGTGGATTCATTCATGGACATTGGTGGTCATTGTAAGGACTGGCGAGAGACTCCTTAGAAGAACTGACCTGGCTGCACGGGAGGGGCAGTCTGCAGGGGCTGGAGCAGCAGGGGGCCAGGATGAGGCTAGAGACCTGGGGCAGGGTGACACAGCTCACCAGATTGGGGCTGTAGGGACAAGTGACAGGATTCCAGACTCGGCTTTGTTGTAAAACAGGACAGATTTGCCAAGGCAGAGGATATGATCTAGGGAGAAGGAGGATCGGTTGGTTCTTAAGGCTCCCACAGAGAGTGTGGACAACCAGGGCCTCTTCCCAGCTTATTGATGGGAGAATGGAAGAACCAGACTCCTGTGGTGAGGAAATAGAGCTGTACTGAGAGAAAAGAATGTGCCCTGAGGAGCTGTGAGAAACACAGACTCCATGACCAGATAAGTCACCTTCAGGGGTAACCAGTGAAGACCTCTTCTCATCCATCACCTGGTCTCCAGGACTCCTTCCCACCCTCACACTGCATGATTTTCCCCAAATCCAAGAGAAGCTTCCAGCTTTCTATTGCCTTGCCAGGGTTGCTCTCTGGTGTAAACTCTGCTTCAGCTAAAAGGTTGAGCTAATAATGAAGCTTCTCTGGATTCATTATGATCTTGGGTTTCTCTCCTGGTGGGAGGTATTGATAAAGCAGGGCAGAGGGGCCACAAGCCTTCCTCAGGGCTGGCCAGGCAGGCTCAGTGGGTGTTGGATGCAAATAGAGGGTGTATTGGGGAGACACAGGGGCCTCCTGGCTGGGGTCCACATGCATGGTGTGTGTGTGTGTGTGTGTGTGTGTGTGTGTGCGCGCAGGGATGGGGTACGGCTACCCCCATCTAAGATCCAGAAATCCAACATTATTTAGGCTTCTAGGGCCAGGAACTGGCGTACACTGACCACATGCCCAAAACACAGGGGTGCAGCCTAGAAGGACTCCTCCCTAAGTTACAAGGAAAAGAAGCAATGCTTGGAGCAACTTGAAGGGCATTTCAGTTTTGTGTACACAGGTTGAAGAGAGCCCTTGTGGCCAAGGCTGACTGAGCAGAGAGCAGGAGGAAGGGGCTGCTGGGGTGGGAGGTCTGGGAACATTCAGTCAGGCTTCACATTGGCCCAACATCTGAGTTGGTGGGCCATACAGGAGTGGATTTGTGGTGAGCTGAGGATCGCCTGTGGGAGACCAGGGCAGACTGCTGATTGAAAACTTGGAGATGGATTCTGAGAATGGCCCCACCCTCCAGTAACCAGTTGTTGTTTGTCGCAGGAGGTGCTAGTTTGAAAGTTGTGGGTAGGGGGCAGGTGTGAAAGTTGTGGGTAGGGAGCGTGGGTTTCTGGAGAAGGGAGGAAAAGCCCATGGAAAACCAGATCCCAGTAAAAAGAATGCTTGGGAGCTGGTATTCAGAGACACGGTCAGGGCTGCAGTCCAGGCTGAGGATATCCTGGCCTTCAACCTGGCATGGCCTCTAAGGGCTGTGCAACCTTAGCAGATCATTCACCATCTCTGACACCAGTTTCCTTGTTGCCAAGCGCCGTACTCTGGGGGTGCTCTAAGAGTTGGAATCCTGTGGGTAAAATACCAGCCCAGGGTCTGCCCGGCCTAGGCAGCATTGCAGCCAGTTGGGGAAGCTAGAGTCTAATCGCTGGCATGTTTGTTTGTGTGTACGCTGGTCCAGATCCTCTCTTGGGGTTGGGGAACACGAAGTCATCTTCAGGAGCTTGCCACCTAGTTGGAGGGACAGATACTCCAACAAGTAGCTCTATCTTAGTACTCGCTGCTGTGACAGGGAAAGATGGACCAGGGACGGGGCTCTCGGGGAAAGCTCCATGAAAGCTCCATACTTAGAACTAATGATGGGCCAGTTGGGGTCCTGGCCAGCACTTGGGAGGTCTTCAGTGCATTCGGAGGTCCCAAGAGAGCCCTGCAGGAGAACAGAAGCCCTGAGAGGCTGGCTGCTCAGCAGAACTGGACTTTCAGGAGTGAAGAGACCACCGTCTAGGAGGACGTTGTGACCTGGGCAAGTGGCCTTGAGAGAGGGCGATGAGGAACTGTCCTCGTGAATGTGGCAGCAAGGTGGCCGCCAGCCCTCCCCGCTGATGTCCCTGCAGAACTTGATAACGCTCATGAGCTTGGCACGCAGCTCCTGGCTTTTAATTTGTGGGAGAAGCGACCTTTTATATTTCAGATCACATGAAGTTAATTTGCACTCCAAGTTCAAGAGAGCTCCTGAGAAGGTACAAATGTGATTTCTTAACAGCTGTTACTGTAGGACTCAACATGACAGAAATGATGAGAAGCAAGGATTCATTTTTAGACAGAAAGAAACACATGCTCTCTCCCTAGAGCCCGCCCAGGATGGCAGCAATCAGAAGGGAGGAGCCGAGGGAGCCTGAGGGCCAACCGTTCACCTTGTACCATGTCCCTGGCCACAGCTGTCCTCATTCTGCTTGCATACCACCAGCAACAGAGAGCTCACTACCTTGGGAATAGTCCAATCTAATGCTTTCCAGGCTAGGTAAAACCTGCTTTTGTTGATTCTGTTCTGTCCTCCAAAGACACACAAAATCACCCCTCTTCCTTCTCCTGATATTTGAAGGAGACTAGCTCATCTACCTCTTCTGCTGACCACATCTGGGTCCCACCCTTTCTTGTTCCAGGATTTGCCAATGTCCTTGGGGCCCTTCTCAATTTTTAGGGTAATCCAAGCCCACCCCAAAGGCCCCAGCCAATTGAATTCTGCCTCCTCCCTGCCTTGGTGCGGTAGGTCACAGGCCAATGAGGACCTGACAGCCCACAGCTAGGGCATCTGTCCATGTTGTTTCTGTGCCCTTCCTAATTTGTTTTCAGCTGCTCCTTGGGGATGCTTATTGGCCCTGTAATTGCCTAGGTGTGAAGCCGGCCAGGTGGGGCCCAGTGATCTCGAATCAGGGGATGAGGGCCCAGCTGCAGCAGCATGATTAACCTTCGACAGCATGGCTAGAGCCTGTGTAGGTTCAGTCCTGCCTGTGCCCTTCACCAGCCTGAGTGGATGGCCTGCCTATCTCAGCTTCCCTCTGTCCTCTGAAGGATGATGATGGTTGCAACCTACCTCACAAGCCTGCTGTGAATGTTCCAGGAGCAGTGTAGGTAGAGTGCTGAGCACTTGAGTCCCATGGAAGGTACTTGCCAGTGTGTGCGGGTGCCTTTTAATATGGCCTCTCAGATGGCTGAATTGGGGCTGGCTGTTGATTCGGAGCTCAGCTGGGGCCTCTGTTGCTCTCCATGGGGCGTGGGCTTCCTCACACATGACCCCTGGGCGCATACCACCGTTTATGACCCTAGTCTTGGAAGTCAGCATCCATTATGGGTTGAAGTGTATACCTTCCAAATTCACATGTTGGAGCTTGAACTCCCGGCACCTCAAAATGTAACTATAGTTGGAGATGGGGTCTTTACAGAGGCGATTTAGGTAAAATGAGGTCATTAGAGTGGACCCTAATCCAGCATGACTAGTGTCCTAATAAGAGGAGATTAGGTCACTGACACACTGAGGACAGCCATGTGAGAACAAAAGGAGAAAACCAAGTCTACTCACCCAGGACCGAGGCCTCAAGGAGAGCCTCAGCCTTGTGACACCTTACTCCAACCTTCAGAACTGTGAGAAAACAAATGCCTGTGGTTTAAGCCAGCCAGTGCCTTTTTTTTTTCCCCAGCAGCTTGAGCTGCCTAATGGATCATGAATCCAATTCATTAAGGTGGACCACAAAAGCCCATCCAGGGTAACAGAGGAACACAGAGACTCCCCTCTCCTGATGGAGAAGATTCCAGAGGAGCATGTAGCATTGGGAACTTTGTGGTGGCCATTTGTGAGAAAGCCCATCTGCTCCTTGGCTGCACAGAGTTGGTGTGGACTCGGGCAGAGTGGATGGGAACAGGCGACTGGGCTGAGAAGATGGTCCCTGGATGGCGGATAGGGTGGAAAGCCAGAGTGGGGGACGTGGAGCCTGCTGGTAGTCTAGGCTTCCCGGGCATGACTGCATGGAATTATTAACAAGGTGGTGGCTTTGGGTCAGGGTTGTAACACTTTACAACATGCAATTCTGAGGCCTCTGATGCAGAAGGCAAATCCCAGAAGGGCGAAAAGACTGCAGCCCCAGCCCCAGAAATGGAAAACAGCCTCCCCATCTCCACCTCTAGGCCACGGTGGACTCCACCAGCTGCTCTCTCCTGATTGACCCTAGGAATGGGAACCCCCACCAGTCACCTGTTCTTCCACTCTGACGTCTTGGTCTCCCTGCAAAGACCCTCTATGCTTCAGCTTCAGGACTGTGTGCTTCTTGGCCCCATCCCAATGAGTTTTATTCTTCTTGTTGTTTTATTTAACAAGCTGTTAGTGCCATCTCAGATGGAGACAACATTTTGGGGAGATGTTAGGAGAGAGACTGGAAGAGAATACCTAAGTGGTGAAGGCAGGAATTCTGAGCTGGGTGTCTCAGAGTGAAGCCCAGGCCCTGATGTGGGAAAAATGGTTGTCAGAAGGTTCCCTCCTTTGGGGTCCTTATCAGGACTCACTTTATGGTTGGCTTTAAGACCATAAAAACCAGAACTTCTCTTTTCTCTTTTCTGTGACCTCTTCTTCCAGATCCTTGGGCTCACCTCATTCATTTGTTCATGAAAGGTCCAGAGGACATAGAAATGAATTTTTAAAAAGTCCTACAGACATGGTCTGTGCCCTAGGTACTTGCCTTTTGTTTCCTTTCATTTATCTTCAAAATAGATTCCTTTTAAAACTGTCTGGGGTTCAAATGGTTAAACACAGAGTTAGCATGTGACCCAGCAATTCCACTCCTTGGTATACACCCCAGAGAAATAGATGTTCTCATAAATATCTGCACGTGACTGTGCATAGTAGCATTATGCAATGACCAAAAGATGGAAACAGCCCACGTGTCCATTGGCAGATGAATGGATAATAATAGGTGGTTTACCCATCCAGTGGAATGTTACTCAGAATGAAAAAGGACTGAAGTTTTGATTTATTCTTCAGCATGGATGAATCCTGAAAACATGGTGCTCAGCAAAAAGAAGCTTTTGTGACCACAAAAGCCCACAGAGTGTAGGACTCCATTTTTTTTTTTAAATATTAAATTTTATTTTTATATTCCCCCATACAATTGCAAACGCCCCATTCTGACCCCAATCCTTCCCCTCCCGCCCCCCACCCCCCAAAAAGTGTCTCTGGTTCATAGTTTTTTGTTGATTTTGATTTTCACTTTCTTATATTCATTTTCCTGGTCCCTTATTTAAGTTTTCTAGATTCCTGCTATGAGTGAGACCATCCGGTATTTTTCTTTTTCTTTTTGGCTTATTTCGCTGAGCATGATCCCTTCCAGTGCCATCCATGTTGCTGCAAATTGCATGTGTTTATCTTTTTTGAATGCTGAGTAATATTCCATGGTATATATGTACCACATCTTCTTGATCCAGTCATCTATTTTTGGGCATTTGGGTTGTTTCCAAAGCTTAGCTATTGTAAACAGTGCTGCTATAAACATAGGAGTGCAGGTGTTCTTAGGAATTGATGTTTCTGTGTCCTTTGGGTAAATACCTAGGAGTGGAATTGCTGGATCATATGGAAGCTCTATGTTTAGTAGGTCCAGAAATCTCCACACAGCTCTCCATAGTGGTTGGACCAGTTTGCATTCCCACCAACAGTGCACGAGAGTTCCTTTTTCTCCACATCCTCGCCAACATTTGTTGTTGCTAGTTTTTTTAATATGTGCCATTCTCACTGGTGTGAGATGGTATCTCATGGTAGTTTTGATTTGCATTTCCCTGATTACAAGTGATGTTGAACATTTTTTCATATGTCTGTTGGCCATTTGCATTTCCTCTTCAGAGAAGTTTCTTTTTAGCTCTTCTGCCCATTTTTTGACTGGATTATTTTCTTTGTTGTTGCTGAGTCTCATCAGCTCTTTGCAGATTTTTGTGATCAGTCCTTTATCATTAGTGTTGGGTGCAAAAATGTTCTCCCAGTTGGTGGGGTTTCTCTTTGTTTTTGTTATTGTCTCTTTTGCTGTGCAGAAGCTCTTTAATTTGATGTAGTCCCAGCTGTTTATCTTTCTCTTCACTATCACTGCTTTGGGTGATGTGTCTGTAAAGATGTCTTTGATGTGCAAATCCCGTAGTGTTTCGCCTATATTTCCTTCTATGTATTTTATGGTTTCAGGTCTTATGTCTAGTTCTTTAATCCATTTTGAGTTGATTTTTGTGTATGGTGTGAGGTAGTGGTCAAGCTTCATTCTTTTGCATGTAGCGACCCAGTTTTCCCAGCACCATTTATTGAACAAACTTTCTTTGCTCCAATGCATAGTCTTTGCTCCTTTGTCAAAGATTAGTTGACCATAAATCTGTGGGTTTATTTCTGGATTTTCTATTCGATTCCATTGGTCTGTATGTCTGTTCTTGTTCCAATACCATGCAGTTTTGATGATTATGGCTTTGTAGTATAGTTTGAAGTCTGGGAGTGTGATGCCTCCATTTCCTTCTTTTTTTTTCAGTAGAGCTTTGGCTATTCAGGGTTTTTGGTGATTCCATATGAATTTCATCAATAATTGTTCTATTTCTTTGAAGAATGCCATTGAGATTTTGATTGGAATAGCATTGAATCTGTATATTGCTTTTGGTAGGATGGCCATTTTAATAATGTTTATTCTTCCAATCCATGAGCAGGGGATGTCTTTCCATTTCTTTGTGTCTTCTTCTATTTCTTTTAACAGTGTTTTATAGTTTTCTTTGTATAGGTAGGACTCCATTTTTGTGCCGTGTTTGGAAGAGGCAGGTCCATAGAGACTGGAAGTGGGGAGGGAGAGGGAAATAGGGGTGCCAGCTCAGGGATGCAAGGTTTCTTTGGGGGTGATGAAAATATTTTAAAATGGATTGTCGGTGATGGATGCACATCTCTGAAAAGGTACAAAAAGCCATTGAATTTTGCACTTTAAGTGGGTGAATTATATTGTATGTGAATTATATCTCAATAAAGCTGCTGAAAAAATTACTGAAAGTCCCGACTTTCACAGGGTGGTTAAGAGCATTCGTTCTTTTCCATAAAATATTTAACATAGTGCCTGGCACATGCTAAATGCTCAATAAATGTTAACTATTAAAACTAGTATAAAGTCCTTTCAAGCACTGGAAGCCCTGCTCCCCCAAGAAGCCTGCTAGGCCTGGATAGTCAGGGCCTCCATGGGCACTGGGGCAAACGCCCGGCCACAGCTGTCTAGTCCACCTTGCCATGCACCTATTGTTTCTCCTAACATCTGGATTTCAGCCTCTGGCTGTAGTTTGAGCCGTCATCTTGAAGGGGTCCCAAGATTAGCCTCCTTCCCCTCCTCCTCCTTCCCTCCTCCTCTCCTCCTTTCTCTCCCTCTTGTCTTCCTCTTTCCTCTTCCTGCTCTTCCCTCTTTCCTGTCTCCTCTCCTCCCACCTCACTGCCCCACATTCTGGTTGGGAGAGCTCTTTGGAGATTGCCCCTTCTTACTTCTCCACACTAGCTTATCTCATCCCCCAGCTCCCTTGCTGCCCCCTACTCTTCTAATCCAGGTGAGTCCAGCAGTTAATTGCGCGCGCACACACACACACACACACACACACACGTATGCACGCATGCACAACACACTTGAGCACTCCCTGCCGCTCCCCCCTTCCCCCCACGCCCAGCCGTCCTTGCTCCATTAAGAGGTAACTTGGAACAGACATCCTCAGTGGTGACGTTCTGTCCTCAGGGCTGCAGCTGTTGAGCCCTGGGGTCCTGGCTGGGGGCTGCCTCAATGAAGTAAGTTGATTTCTGACCTGGAGGAGAGACTGGCAAATCCATCCACGAACATTTGCAGATACCATTAAACTGACAGAATGGTTAATAATTTAGATGATATTAAAGCTATCCAACTTTGAGTAAATTAGAAGAATAAAATGGTAAAAAAAATGAGATTTATTAAGGGCAAAGCTAGAGCAACTCAACAAAAGACAAAAACTCAGATAGAGAAAAGGAAGAAATTTGAAACAATGACCACACGGAGAAGGGCTGGGACGTGGTCTCTGGTGAGAAATTCCAGTTCATTGTGAGCACAGGCCTGCCTGGGAGCCTGGAGCAACTTGCAGGCCTTAGCTCAGTCTTCCTGCCTGCTTTTTGGCCCGCATGGCTGTTGGTGGCATGGACTGGCTTGGGGCTTGACGGGAACCTGGTCCAGGTCATAAGAGAGACCCAATCAAATAAGGATGCCCCTGGAAGTGGCACCAGCAGCATCTTCACATTTATTGAGCACCTATTATATGCCAAGCACAGGGCTATAGTGCTTTAAAATACATTGTTGAGCACTGGGTACCTTCAAGGCATCATCTCAGTAAGTGCTGCAAATGATCTCTGAATCAGCTGTTGACTCCTAAATGAAGAGTGAGTAGCCAGGCTCAGAGAAGTTCAGCAACTTGCCCAAGGTCACACAGTCAGGAACTGGCAGAACCAGGGTTCAGGCCCAGAAGTCTGAATTCTTCTGACTGTTCACCTGTTCTGACTGTTAAGAGCCCACTAGCAAGGGGAGCAGAGTTTATGGAAGTGTGCATGATTTCTGCCCCCAGTGGAACAGACCTAACAGAGGAAATAAACCAACAGGTGGCCATGCTACAGTGTATAGAACCCTCTGAGGGGCTCTCCAGGGTCCATGAGCCTGCATGGAAGGTGCTTATAACCTACCTTGTGCTGGGCAGTCAAGAACGAATGCCAGTAGTTGGCAGTGCCATGGCATGTGATAGGGTAGAGGTGTTCCAAGCTGACAGAATGGCAAGTTCAAAGGCCAGGAGTCCTTGGAGGGCTGTTAGGATTCCTTCAAGCCTCTGGCTTGAGGCGGGCAGTGGGCAGATGTGGTTGGAGGGGTGGGCAGAGAGAAGGCTGTAAGCCATGCTGGGGAGTTTGGATTATGCCTTGAAGACACTGGGAGCTGGGGAGGAGAGGTCACAGGCAGGATGAGAGGATCATATTTATGCTTTAGAGGAACCTGGTACCACACAGCTAGAGACCAGACTAAAGTGTTATTTCTTGACCGGGAGGTGAGTCAGGAGGCTGTGACACTTGAAAAGGACTTGAAAGCCCAGAGTCTAGTGGCAAAGGGAATCTAGTAGTCACCCAGCTGGAAATCCAGGACACCGGATGTGCCTTGGCACACCCAAGGGCAGCCTCTGTCTTTCCCTCCCTCTCGAGGTCCTTCTCTCCCTGAGGATGAGTTTCCTCCTTGTGGCTGTGACAATGGCCACCAGAAGTTTCCACTTCACATCCTTCAGACATCATGACCTGACAGGCAAGAGTGAACTTTGTCTCTGGAAGAGAAATCTTAGAAATGATGGAGTCATGTGCCAGGCTGAAGTGTCACTGTGACAGGAGAACAGACTCTTCAGTGGACAGTGTGGTCACTTGCTGAGGAAGGCCTGAACACCATGAATGAGCCCACATGACCACATGGTTTGGCGGGGGGACTGGAGCCCCAAGAACATGCCAACACCCAATTTATCCTGGCCAAGTTGAAATGGCAGTGGGGTGAAAGGGCAGTGGCATCCAGAGACAGGCAGAAATTCAAATTGTCAGGATTTAGTAGGATTGGCAGTAGTAGGAAGAAGATGGGATCTAGGAATGATTTTTAGGGTTCTGGTTTGATGAACCAATTAGATGGGTCACTGAAGGAGAAGATCAAGTGAGGGGACGTTTTCAGGGAAAGGCGGGGAGTTCCATTCCAGGCATGTGAGTCTGAGGGGCCTACAGGAGGTCTGGGGGAGCTGGTAACCAAATGATCCACAGACCACCCCCCACTTTGGGGATCATCTAAAGCTGGAGGTTATTAGAGCTGAGGTCAAGGTGGACTCCCTAGTGACGGAGCACACGGAAGGGTGAGAGGACCTGGGAGGGGGTGCTGAAAGTTCTAGGACTTGCCGGCCAGGTCCTGGGGGTAAAAGAAGGGAGGAGAAGTATGTGTTGATGTCTGATCAACACATGATTTTTGTCCCAGAGGTGCTGATGTCCCAGAATCAAGAAGTTTTCCTGATGGCAGAAAATGTTCAATTAGCTGTCTCAGATGTCATGGTAACTTCGTCCCTGGGCTGCGGCCCTTTGCCCACTCATGCCTTCCTGGAAGGGATTGGTGAGAGAAGCAGGCCATGGATCCCTGGAAATAGAGAGGGCCCTGGATTGAGGTGGGCCCCATGTCCAGCAAAACCAGTTGGGTCAGAGCAGGGCTACTGGGCAGGCTTGGAGAACCCCAGTCTGGCGTCTGCTGCATGGTGCATGGATCCTATGTTGGAATCAGCTGGACAGTGCTGGTTGCTTTCCCTGGGCTCCCAGCATGCCTTGCATTCCTGTTCTTGGGGTATGATCCTGTCAGACAAAGCCTTGTATTTCTTCATGGGGGCTTCATTCCCTCAAGCTGGGCTGTTCCTGGACTCTGGCTGCCCTGGTTGGTCATGGAAGCTTGCTGTGCCTGCCTGGCCAATCTGGACATGAGGCCATGACAGGGCCCAGATCCTCACACACTTCTTTATCTTTCTGTAACCCTGGCCAAGCAGTGACTGTTGTTTCCTTCGAGCCCCTGGGGGAAAGACTGAACCAGCGATCTCATTCCCACTTTGTATATGAGGAAACTGAGGTGCAGAAAAGCTTCAGGAGCTGTGCTCTGGAAGAATTTAGAAGGGGAAGATGCAGCGTCTCGGATGAAGGTGGTGCTGCTGGAGCTCTGCTTGGTTTTCCTCCTTGCCCCACCCTCCTCCAACACTTAATGGAGCCCCCTTCAGAATAACTGAGCTCACCAGCAAGGCAAACGCTATAATGAGGAAGGTGAGACCCCTCAGCACTGAAGAATTTGACCAGCCTGCAGGGTGAGGGGCAGGCCCGGATCCCCTTCGAACCCAGAAAGAGGCCCAGCTGGTGGAGAAAAGACTGGGGAGGTGGGTGGAGCCAGTCTGCTGGACAATGATGGCTCTGGGCAGGGTAGGGCAGCCCCCAAAGCGGAGTGCTCCCTGAGGCGTGCTAATGATGGCTCCGTATCAGAGCCACCCCTGGTTCGCCTACTCGGGCATCTCCAGCGGCCCCATGCCAATTAAAGATGAGTTGAGCATATCGTTAGTTTCCAAATCGTCAGGAATCCAATTAGGGGCATCTTAGATCCACTTGAGCGGCTCTGCCAATTGTCCGTGCTGGAGGAGTTGGGCTGGGTTGGGGGTGCTGTGTGGTGACAAGCTGTAATAGGGCTTTGCCAGGCAGGTGGCTGGATTAAATTGCATGACGACGAAGGCGGGTTTGGAGCAAGGTGGTGTGGAGGGCCTCGTCTCCTGCCGGATCAGAGTATATCACGCTCGTTTTTCCTCTTGGGGGTGGGGGTAACACACCAGACTGATTGAAGTTCAGCAGGGAAGCAATTCCAACTCCTAATTTCCATCAGACTTGGCCCTGAGGGGCCATCTGGTCAACCCCTGAATTTTACAGCGGCGGAAAAGGAGGCCCCTCAAGGCTGACTCCAGAGGACCTAATCCAAATCTTCAAGCAGATTGGAATTCCTTCTATATCATCTTCACCAAGTGGCCATTTATTTTGGGCCCCTTTATGACAGAGGGTGCCTCTCCTCACATGGTAAAGGCAATTCATCCATGTCATCAGGGTTCTTGATTTGCACATAACAGAAACCTGACTCACATTTGAAAGACACCAGAAAGGAATTTGCTGGAAGGCAGGATTCTGGGATTTTGCACTTAAAAGGAAGGCATGGATGCCACCAGGACTCTGTCACATCCCTGCTGCTCTCAGAAACTCTGTCTCATTCTGAACAGCCTCTTCTACCTAGGGGTGGGTGGGTGATTGGAGGAACTTGAAAGCCCCAGAGCTTTCCATCTGCCACCAGAAAGGATCTGCCTGTCTTTCTCAGGCTCTAGTTGGAAAAAATCTCAGGGAAGAACTATAACTACTCCAGTTTAGTCAGATGCTAATCGTGAACCAATCATCAGTGTCCCATTGTTGTGGCCAAATTCATGTGTCAGAGCCTCCATGACCACGACCTCAGAATATGACTGCATCTGCAAATAGGGCATTTACAGAGGTGATTAGTTAAAATGAGGCTGTTAGAAATGTGGCCCTGATTCGGTTGGACTGGTGGGTGACTGAGACTTTTATTCTTGCAGAGTTCAGGCTATTAGTGGTCCTGCCATGTGACTACCTGTGGTGTGAGGTTGTAGGAAGGTGACAGTTTTCCCTAAAACTTTACCATTGGAGTTCATTCATTGGTTTATCAGCATTCACTGAGTCTGTGCTCTGTGCCAGGCATTGTTGTATACCAGTTGGGAGAGACAGGCAATAACCAAAGGAACCAATAACACAGATAGTTCCAGTGATGGGTGCTCTGAAGATGATCCAGAACATTGCAGATAGGAGGTGACTTTAGCGGGATGGTCAGAGTTGGCTTCTTGAAGCCCAAGTATACATGTGAAGGAAGAAGTTTCCAGGCTTAAGAAGCAGCAAGTGCAAAGGTCCTGGGGTGGAAACAAATTCAGGTGACTAGTGTGACCACTAGAGGGAGATGACTGAGGTTGGGGAGGAAGAAAGAGTAAGACTTGGCGGTGCCTTATGGGCCAGGCAGTGGAGATCTGAGAAGTGCCAGAGTTTAAGCTGGGGAGTGACATGGCCTAGGTTATCAAAGTCAAGGGGACTTCCCACTGGAGAGTGAAGGCAGGGAAAGGAGTTCAGGCAGGAAGATCTATAAGAGTGACCTGAAGGGGGGAGGGCAGCAGTTACTGGGGGAGGTGGAGGGGGGCGGGGTCGGACAGGATAAGGGCTACTTTGGAGGTGGAAGCTATTGGTTTTGCTCCTGGATTGGAGAGAGAAGGTTGGGAAGAAGGAACAATCAAAGGGTCTTGGACTGAACCACTGGTGAGTTGGCACTGCTAAGATGGAGAGAACATTGGCTTCTGTCTAGGACACAGTTTGTGTAGATAGAAAGAATGGGCAGTTGATCTGAGAGGCTGGAGAACCAGGAGTTGGGAGAGTGCTGGGGGAACTTGCCTAGGAGCTGGGAGGGTGGGAGGCAGTGGAGAGAACAGAGTGCCAGGTTTGGACCCGAGCTCAGTCCCACACACACACCCCTCAAATGAGCCCGCACCCTCACAGGGCTTCAGTGACCTACTGCCCTGCAGCACTGTGGCAAACAACTGCATCCCGACTTCCATGACCACTGAGTTTCCCATGCCCAGCCTCTGTGGCTCCCCCTGTCTGTAGGTGGCACTGTGGGGCAGATGCCAGAAACTACATCCCCACTGCAAACTCCCAAGTCCCAAATGCACATGTGGGTGCTGTATAGTCTCCCTCTTGTGGACTTGTATTCCTGCTCCTGGCTCAGATGAGCCCTGGATTGTGGCTCCAGCGGCTGTGCTGACATCCAACTCCCCCATTTTGCAGGGACCAACTCCCTGTTTACTCTCTTGAAGGTGACCCTTCTCATTTGACTTACTTTGGGTGAGGTAGGTCTGGGGCTGACCCTGGGCTGGGGCTGCCCTGGTTGGTCATGGGAGCTTGTTCTGCCTGGCTGGCCAGTCTGGACATGAGGCATGGCAGGGTCCAGGGTCTAGCTGTCTTGAAACAATCAAGAACACTCTGAAGCAGGCTAAGAAGCACAATGACTAGATACCACCACCTAGACTGCACAGATGAAATATTCTAATCACTTCCTTTCAAATCTTGTCTCCATGTGTATCAGCCCCACTCACTTCTCTCCCCACAGTGTTTTCATGTATTTACAACATATGCTTATATCCAAACAACTCACAGCATTCATTTTTTAGCTCTATCTAAGTGGTCTGTGGCTGCCCGTGACATTCAGCAACTAGCCGTTTTGCTCAATATTAACCTTCTGAGATGCCTCCATGTTGAAGGGGGAAGTGGTATCCCATGACTGTGTATTTATGGGGTTTAGTGTTCAGCACACACACGTTCATCATTACCCTTGAAATGCACTGGATGCTCTTTCCTTTTTTCACTCTCATGGACCACGCAGCACTGAGCTCTCATTAGCTTCCTCCAAGATGCATGTGCCAGGGTTTCCTTAGGTGGATGGGCAGGAGTGCAGTTGCTGGGCTCCGGGGAGGCATGTATGTAACTGTGGAAGAAACTGCCAGACAGCTTTCCAGAATGATTGCCCCAATTTGCTCTCCATCAGTGGGAGAGTTCCTGTTGCTTCAGACCCTCACCAATACTCCACTCTATCAGACTTTTTCCCATCTGGCAGTGGTGAAATGGCATCTCAACGAGTTTTTTCATTTGCATTTTGCCCATTATGACCTGGTAGAGAGCTCTTCTTATGAGCCACCGCGCTTCCTCTCCCGGGACAAGCTGTTTCTACCCATTGCCAGGGCGCTGATTGTTTATCTTTTTTATTGACTTGCAGGAGTCCTCCACATATTCTGAGTATTAATCCTTCTTTGGTTATGTGGGTTGCAAATATCTTTTCCTGTCTGTGACCCGTCTTATTGCTTTGTTTATGCTGTGCTTTGTCTTACAGCACTTTCTAATTTTGCGCGAGTTGGATTTATCAATCTCTCCCTTCGTGTTTTGTGCCTTTTGTGTTTGGTTAAGAAATCTTTCTGAGTCCAGAGATCATTAAAAAGTTTGCTTTTCAAATTCAGGTCTCTAACCCATCTGGGATGAATTTGGTAACACTACAAGGGAGGGATCTTATTTAGTGTTTCCTTCTCGTTTGCTGATCCTCCAGGCCCACTAATGCCACATTCATCTTCCCCCTCTGCTTAGTACTTCCACCCGCCTCCTGATCTTGGTCTGCTCAGCACCTCCTGGTCATAAACAGGGAAATCTGAGTTTGGGGAAGCCCTTGGAGAGGAGGCTGGAGGGAGCAAGGAGCACATATAACTGGAGGTGGCGGGAATGTCTGGTGGGGGTGAGAGGTTGGGGGCAGGATTAGTGGAATATCACACTATTCAAGGCAAAAGGAGACTTTCAGGAGGGCTGAGCAATATTCAGACTCTGTTGTGAGTTCTGCAAAACAAGCTTCCTTCACCCCACAAACCTTCTCATGACTCTACCATGTTTGCAAAGCCCTCGTTTGAGGAGTGGGCCTTTGGGGAGGGGGAAACAGGCAGAGCCGAGGGCCCCAAATCAGAAGGCCAGTTGCCCTGCGAGCTCAGCCTGCTCTGTCCTTGTGACCAGGGCCTGCATTTTGGCCTCCCAAATTCCTCTCCTAAAAAGTGAGATGGGGGTAGGAACAGCCTTGAAGTCCACCTATAGGCAAGGGCTGCCCAGCAAGGGGCCACCAAGGGGCTGGGACTCAAAGCAACATGGGAGCTAGAAGAATGAGGACCTGCTTCAGATTGAGCAACCAGTGGGGTCCCTGGCAGGACAATCACCCCAGCATGAGGGGACACTCAGAAACATCCTAAGATACTGTCTCTGGAGTCCCCTCCAGCCCTCACACCATGGGGGTGTGGGACACAGACAAGGTAACCAGTGGGTTGTCCCAGCAGGTTAGATAGAGAATTCTTGGAGCTCTGGGATGGGGGTTGGGGGATGAGTCCTTAGCTCCTGAGGCTGCCTTAACAAAGCACCACCAACCAGGTGACTTACATAAGAGATTTAGTCTGTCACAGTCTGTGTGCTAGCGTGTGACCAAGCAGTACCCTGGGATCCTCATACTTGCACTCTCTAAAAGGGGTGCAGCCATTGGTGCACACAAAGGTAAAGACACACTCTTAGTGTGGAAGATCTTTAATAGGATTAGTGTGTATACAGAGAGAAGAAAGGGTACTAGTTTCCCAATAAAATACCCCAAATTACCCATCCCCTTGTGGGTAAATGTCCAGCCAAACAGGGTTGGCCCGAGTGGGGCCCTTTGATGCATGAAAGCTTGCCACAAGTCTAAGTCACCTTCTGATTGGGGGCCCATAGGAAAGGGGTTCTGAAGCAAGTCCCAGATAGCTGGAACAAAGGGAGATACCACATCAAGATCTAGGCTGCCATCATCAGCCTCCCCACGGGTCTCTCAACCACATCTCCTCCAAGTGTCTCTGCAAGTCTCTCTTCCGCGAGACTTGGAGGGAGCAAGGAGCCCCATTGTTTTCTTATTGTTGAATATTTGGAATTCTTTGTATATTCTAGATGTAAATCCTTTACCAGATATATAGTTTACAAACAATTTTTCCTAATCTGTGAGTCCTTTCATTCACTTTGTAGAGCAGGAGGTTTTTTAGTTTTGATGATGTCTGGTTTATTATGTTTTATGGATCATGTTTCTGATGTCATATCCTTACCTAAGCAAAGGTCACGAAGATCTCCTGTTTTCTTCTAGAAGTTTTATAATTTTAGGCTTTATATTTAAATTAGTGATCCATTTCAAATTAAATTTTGGAGCGTAGGGGCCTCCCTGATTGTGCAAGGGGTTGAGCACCGCACTATGAAGCAATCCGCAGCCTCTGCAGCATGAGTTTGATCCCTGGCTGGCCAGGGAGCAACCCACATGGTAAGGCAGACCTCTCCTGTCTCGCCCACTGCTCCCCTCAGCACTGTGTTTCAGTCATTCAACCTGTTCTGTTCCCCACTCTGTCTCTGGTGAATCCTCGCACCCACCGCATCTCTGGCCTGTGCCCCAGCTCTTGTATGTATAAATAAATAAATAAATCTTTAAATTTTGGAGTGTAAAGTATAGACCAAAGAGCCTTTTTTTTTTTTTTTTTTACACACATAGATATCCAAATGTTCCATTGAGGGAAAAGACTATCTTTCTCCACTAAATTGCCTTTGTCTCTTCATCAAAAATCACTGTTTGTATATGTATGTGTGCCTTTATTGCTGAACCCTGTTCTCTTCCTTTGTACCGATACCAAAATGTTTGGACCACTTTAGTTTTATAATCTGTCTTGAAACCAAGTTGTTAGTGCTCCAACTTTGGTCTTTTTTCAGCCTTTTTGGCTCTTCTGGGTCCTTTGCATTCCATATGAATTTTAAAAACGACTTGTCAATTTCTAAAATAAAACAAATCCTGGCACAGGCTTGCATTGATCTTTGATAGTTGGCTGTTGTGGTTTATATTCCTTTCTCTCCTGCAGGCTGATCTTTCTAGGAGCTTCTGATTTTCCTGATGTGGTTCCTTCACCACCATGTCCACTCTCTGAATCTACCCACACATTTGTCATTTCTCATACAGAAACATCAGGCCCCTCACATTGCCCGCTGAATGCGTTGTGTCAGGAATCATCACTTTTTCTCTGTAGTTTACAAAGAGTTCAGTGGGGTTGTTTCACAGACAGATTTTCCCTAAGGCTAGTAGGGACGTCTAATGCTGTGAGTTCTCACCCACCCAACCATAGATTTATGCACCCATACATCCATCCCTCCGATCCATCTAGTCACCCATCCATCCACCCATCCCTGCGTCCACCCATGTATCGTGCATCCACCAGTCACTCATCCTTCCACCCACCCTTCACCTATTCATCTATCCATCCATTTATCCATTCTTTACCCACATGCTTCCATCTTCTACCCATCTTGCCACTACCCAGAGGGGGCAGGACAGGGGCCTCGGGGACCCTCAGCTTCTCTTACCCTAGGGTGGGGTCCAAGCCCACAGTGTCTGAAGTCTTGGAGCTGCTATCATTGCAGTGTGGGATTTGGGAGCCCTGCTCTGGCCTCCCTGTCAGTGCTCCGTGCCTACTTCTCCCATGACACCTGTGCACACCAAGGGCTGTGTCCCTGGCCAGGCTGGATGGGCGGGGCTGCCATCCCAGAGAGTGGCCTCCAGGGTGAGGTGGTGCTGTTGGGGCAGCTGACCCTTTTCCTGTCTGTGCAGGCTCCACCACCACCACCACTACCACCACCACAATTCCTGGGGTTTGCCTTGGTCCCCAAACAGCCTGGGTCCGGTTGTGACACCAGAGAGTTTGGAGTTAATAACAGAGGTTTTTATCTTTTCCACAGCTTTCTTGTTGCTCTGTGGCCTCTGCCCATTAAATTGGGGCCCTGGCTGCCTCAGGGGGAGGGAGACACAGCTAAGGACAAAGAAATCAATTGACTTTCTGGATGAATTTTTAAAAACTCGCAGCAGAGGCAATAAGATTCTGAAAGCGTAGAGGATTTCTTTTGCAAGAGCAGGGCTTTTTGAAAGAGAAAGGATTTGTGAGTGAGAACATAGACTTTATTCGGATAAGCCAATAAAGGGGGAAACTGCAGGAGGGCCTTTTTCCTGCCTGAAAGGGGGCAATAATTGGGCTGCGGGGGAGGCAGAGTGGGGGCATCTGAGCCCCTCATCTGGCCCCTGCCTGGGTGAAGCTTCATGGAAGTGGCTGATGGAAAGTCTGGCTAAGTTTGGGGGATCCAGATGCCCCTCATCTGGCCCCCGCCTGGGTGAAGCTTCATGGAAGTGGCTGATGGAAAGCCCAGCTAAGTTTGGGGAATATCAGTGCACAAAACATATACTTGTTCCTCCTCTTCATAGGAGCTCCCCACCCCCTCATCGCTGTGGCCCCCAGAGGAGAGGAGCTCCTAACTAGACAGCTCCTGCTAAGATACTTTATTATTTTATTTTGGTTCAAAAAGTAAATGGTCTCATTGTTTATGGCTTTGTTATAAATTGCCCCCAAGTATAATGAAAAACCAACATATCTCATCTCACTTAATTCAGGGGTGAATAGTTTGGATGTGGCTTTGCTGGATGTGGCTTTGCTGGAGGCCCTGGCTCAGGGTCTCGCGTGGCTGCAATTGGGAGTGGGCAGGGTTGCATCATCATAAGGCATGCCTGGGGCAGGCAGGGAACCTGAGATGCAACAAGAAGGGTCATGGAGGGTCTGGGCACTCTGCTGAGATACCTGTCATTGGAATCTGCATCTCCATTGTGCCCTGCTTTTTCCCCCAGCACCTAGCCCAAGGCTCAGCCCCCAGAGGGCACATGCAGTCAGGGGCCATCCAGGTTTGGGCATGTGGGGGCAGGGGTGGGACTGTGGCCAGTCCCTATGGGGAGGCTGGAGGCAGGGAGGCCTATTGGAGG
Source organism: Talpa occidentalis (assembly GCF_014898055.3). NCBI lineage: Eukaryota > Metazoa > Chordata > Mammalia > Eulipotyphla > Talpidae > Talpa > Talpa occidentalis. Next base: position 72,227,288 of record NW_023601212.1, on the reverse strand, counting down.
CTGAAACCCTGAGGGTCAGGTGTGCGTGGACCTGAGAAGCCCCCTGGCACAGTGGGTGATGATGGTTTTAGGTTACCTTGATCAAAAACCCCTTGAGGAGGGGGCCTCTTACCTCAGGCCATTCATGGACCAGGGCAGATGATTCCTGAGGGTCTGACTCCCTGTGTCCCAGTCTAACCTTGGTGCTGAGGCAAGAGCCTGTTGTCATCCTATGAGGGGCTTGGTGAGTAGCCCTCCAGTCCTGGTCCCAAAGGTGTGCCAGACAGCTTGTTTCTGGCCAGGGCCCTCTCCTGAGGCTTCTACCTGCTGCTTCATGGGCTGTGCCCCCTCCCTTCTCTTGCTTTCCTGGGATCTCCACCCCCAAGCCTCTGATGTGGGGCCTGGGTGCATACTCACTTTCCAAGCCTCAGAGCCTCCCTGGGCGCAGCACCCTGCAGGTGTGTGTCATTGGGCCACTGTGTGGCCTCCCACCTTTCAGCAGCCAATGGGGGCTGATAATCTGATTTGAATCAGCTGCCTTGATGCCAAGAGCTGAGCCGGGAGAGGGAGACACCTGCATAGAATTATCCAGGAGTCATCCAGGAAAAACAAGATGCTTCAGCCCTGAGTCTCACTATTCCTATCTTTCAAATGGCCACAGCAGTGTCTTTTGAAGGGCAAGCATTTAAAAATTTTAAAAGCATTTTAAATTTTGATAAAGTCTACTTTATGGAATTTTCTTTTATAATTCATGCTTTGACAAACTTCAAAAAATGTTTGCCAAACTTAAGGCAAGTCACAGATGGGGAGAAAATACTTGTACAACACATATCTGACAAAGGACTTATATTCAGGTCATGGAGAGGTCTTTTGTAACTTTACAATGAGAGGATGAAGGAACCTGATTTTTAACATGGGCCATATGTTTAAACAGGCACTTCACTAAAGGAGATACGGGCAATTAGACAAAAAGATGATAAGGAAAATGCAAATTAAAACCACAAAGACATACCACATTTTATCTATTACAATGGCCGCAGTACGAAGGCTGAACGCAGTGAGTGTCGGCGAGGACACAGATCCTGTCTGAGACACACGTCTGCCCTGAGACCCAATGCCCACTCTTAGCTCCTCACCCAAGACAGGTGAGAGGCTGGCCGCATGCAGCCTCATGCCTGACGCTCCCAGCTGCTATTTGTGGACAGGCAGAACTGGGGTCTGCCTCTCTGAGTGTCGGGACGATTCATTTCACCTGTGGATGCCACCTCCATGGGGAACCCCGAATAACTGGCATTTCTGCAATTATGCCCCCTTGTGTTGCCTTCAGTTCACCCAGTCGCTTCAGTGTGCTGATGGGGAAACTGAGGCTGAGGGGGCCAAATGCTGACAGGGGTAGGCAGCGGGTCAGTGTCACAAGTGGATCCAGTGGCTCAGCTGCTGACTGCTGTGGGCACCAAGTCGCCTTTCCCCCTTGCTCTGGGTGGGGTCACATCCTGCTGCTGAGCTTTCATCTTAGGGGACTGGGGTTGTACCCAAGTTCCTTCTTGGCTGGTAAGGGCAGCATTGCCGGGCAGACTGGCAGCGAATACCCCTCCCTGCACCGCCCAGCCAACAAGCTCACCATTAACCGGTCACTAGGAACACCCGCCTAAGAACCCATGCTGGCTTGGGCTAAATTAATCCAGAAAGAGTCATCTGGTGTTGAGGCCCCTCTTTTCTGGGCGGCCTGGACAGTGCTGAGGAGAGGAAGAGGAGGAAGGAGGGAGAGAGGAAGGCAGGGAGAAAGGAAGGGGGGTTATCTGAAAATTGGATCCCTCAGTTCCGGTGAGGACAGGAACTCCCCCTGGCTTTGAGTAAAGGAGCCTAGTCTCCCTTATCCCCAAGCCACCCAGGCCTGGGGCTGGGACAGAGGGCGGGGCGGGGGTGGGGTGGGGTGCTGGAGCAGAGCTTGTGAGCCAAGCTCCGTCCTGTTCAAAAAGTTTTCTCGTTGCTCCACTTGTCTGTTGCTAACAACACACCCAAACTCAGTGGCTTCAAACAACAATCATTTCTTCTACTCTTGAATGTACACCTTGAGAAGTGATGGCCTGGGTCTGGACTGTCTGCTTCCTGAGGCTTTTTCTGGGGCAGCTTATTGGGGCTGAAGGGGCTCCCTCCAGATGGTGCTCTCAAGTTGGGCCTGACTCTGCGCCTCTCCATGTGTCCTGGGCTTCTGCAGACTAGGGGGTCTGGGTTCCCAGGTGTCCCCAAGGGAGCCAAGTGGCAGTCATATTGCTACTTGTCACCTAGCTGCAGAAGTCCTCTGGCATCACATCACTAATCCACATGGACAGAGACCTCCAAGGCTGGCCCTCGGCTGCCCCTCTTGACCTGGACATGGCAGCTTCTAGATGGGTATGTGGCACAGGAAAAATGTGTCTCAGCCATTTTTGGAATTGTAGTCTGCTCAGGCATTGACCCCAACCACCGTAAGCAGGAAGGACCCTGATTTAGCCTGCATCCAACCAAGCATGCTGGGCTAGATCTGTGGTCTGGCCCAGGGGCCTCTGAGGGTGAAAGTGTTTGAGGACCACTGTATTGGTTTTTCCTGTTCTGGCATGGCCAGGAGCTTGTTCATTTGGAAAGTGTGCAGGGGGAAGAGAAGGGCTGGGGCCTAGGGGAAGTGGTCTGTGGTCCTGAGAGGGCTTTGTCCATTTTTATTAGAGGCTGCAGCACATTTCTGAAAGGAAAACCCTTTTCTTGATCTTCGGTTTCCCCTTTCATTAACAGACTCTCTCCCTCCCTCCCTCCTTCCATGCCTGTCCATTCCCCAGAGGCCTGGGCTGAGAAATGGAATAACATGGGCCATAACCAAGTGATTACTCTTCAAGCAGAGCCACTAATGTTGCTGTGAGTTGGACTAGCCAGGGTGTCCCCATACCTGGGCTTTCCGATAACACCAGGGTCTCCTGGGACCCTGCCTCTTTCAGATATGAGACTGGAAGTGGAAACTGTCTTGCCCGTGCACTCAGCAGTAAATGCAGGGAACAGGGCCCCAAAACACCTCTGTCACCTTTGTCCAGCAGTTTTCCCTGTTGTTACAAACATGAAGCCTTGCTAAAGGAACAAATCTGGGCCTGGGCCTCAGGTAGGGGTCTTGCTAATTGTAATGGGCAGGAAGGGACAGCAAGGGTCTCTATGATCCGAGCAGATGGGTGAAGGAGGAGTCCTGGAGCCCTTGGTGGCTTTTCAGGCTTTTATTGGGATTTTACTGGGTACACAGCAGGCAGGGGTGCTGCAGGCCTCCCAGCCCCCAGCAAGTCTTCACCCTATCTGGGCTCTCCAGCGTTCTCTGGTGGTCTCTGCTTCTCTCTCTGGCTCTTCCGTTCGTTCTCCTGGTGTCCCCGTGATGCCGCCCTTAAAAGCATAGCCTTAGCCCAGGTGAATCCCATCTACATATGCCCACAGCCTACTCCAGGTGCCCGCCATCAGGCATGCATTGAGGACCACAAGGATCCATCATCCGTCATCTGTCCTGATGGCGGGAGGGCAGAAAAGCCTGATACTTTTTCACTTACCCTACACTAATCATGTGAGGACTCGGGGGGAACATAGCCTTGCAAAGTCCCAGTGGAGTGTCTGAATGTTCCTGTGGGCTATGGGGAGAGGAGTGGCCCCTGGGCAGAGCAGGAAGGGGTAGGCACAGCCTGATGGACCTGAGAGCAAAACCCCAAATCAGCCTCTGGCCAGAGGGTCAGCTCCAGGCTGGGATCCCCTCGAGGACAGCAATCTCCCATGGGGCTGGGACAAGGAGTTGCTCCTCTTACTTTCATCCTATAGAAAGGGCATGCCAGAGACCCTGCATCCAGCGGGTGAGAAGATGACAACACCCCCCACAAGCTGGGGTGGAGACCCTGGGTCATCTTCCAGGGGATGAGAGCGGCCCAGCCCCTCTGCATGAGTCTCTAAGTTAACAAGTTCGGGCCTGATGATTAACTAGATTCACAAAGTTGATGAAAAAATCGGGATATAAATAAATATTCCTGGAGATATTCCACCCCCTGCAGGCATGAACTTTGAATAATTGGAGAGAATTATGCTGAGGACTAATCAAAACTTTTTTTCTTTCACTAATTACCTCTGGGTTCATCAGTGTCAGAGTCTAATCAACTCCAGACATCTTAATTGGCCCTCGGGAAATGTTAGGGATGGGGAGGGCTCTGGTGTCACATCGAAGGGGGACAGGAACTGGGGGAGCTAGCTGGGAGGCTGGGGATCCTGAATCCAGAACTATCCTGGTCTGGTGGGGGGGTAAAGGTTGGGGGAGAAGCTGCTAGGGAAGGAGGGTGAGAAGAGCTGATTTTGGGGCTGCCTATGCCTGCCTAGACCTCTGAGCAAGATAACAAAGCCCTTCCCAGTCTCAGGCCAAATTTCCTCCTCCATCCCTATTACTACCTTGGCTCACTGGGGCTTATCTGGGTAGATGAATGAGGGCCAGGCTAGGGACTGGCTAGGGGATTCTGGATTCTGGGCTGGGGTCCTGGGCATCTCCAGGTTTAAAGAGACTTTGCTCCCTGTCTGAATTGCATCTGATGAGAAATTCCTGCAGAACAGGGCTCCAGTGCTTGGGATGAGAGGCCCAGGCCTCCCATAGCTAATGGCTTGATCACAATTTTTTGTTGTCGGCAAGGGACGCCCTGGAGCTCCGGCGTCCGGGCTTTGTGGCCCTCATAGGTGCCTGCCCCTGGATTCTTTTACTGGTGCTACTGGTCCCTGTGACTGGCTCTGATGTTCTCCCTCCTCCCATTGGCTGTCCCTGAGCCCAGGAAAGCCTTTGACCAGTTTCAGAGGAAAATTCATCCCTGTGTGAAACCCACCCCAATATTCTCTGTTCAAGAAACTAAAACCCCCACTCAGACTCTCAGCTAGCCATGTGCCCTTTTTCCTGCTCCCCTTCCTTGCAAAACACCTGGGAGATGTACTGGGACAGTCAGGGTCCCAACTCCCCTTTCATCAGGACCAACAGGCTCCTCCCTCCAGGTTCTGTGCACCCAGTAGCCGCAGACCCTACAGAGTGGATTATGGAGCTTCGTGAATACCCGAGCCCCCTTAGGAGCCTGAATTTGGAGTCCCACAACCTGACTGGTGTTGGTGGGGGTTGGGGAGCTGCCCTGCAGCCTTCTTGTCTCCCCAGTCCTGCCCTCACCTATCCAGTTGGAGAGGCACCTCTTTCTGGAAAGGGCCATACCTGCCCAGGACAATTCATGTGGGAGTGCCTTCTCTGGGGGTGGGGATCCAGATGAGCACAGCTTCCCCCTGCAAGGGAATCTGAGACCAGGGCTCAGTAGGCAGTTCCATCCTGTCCTTGTGACCCCCTGAGAAGCTGGTTCTGTTCTCCATTTTCCCAGCAGAGATCCAAGCTGTGGCTCTGGTGACACTGTCAGACAGGCTCCTGCACCTGCCCTTCCACCTTAGCAGGACCCTGGCCCATGCCCTCTTTCCACTGCTGCCATGCAGGGAACCCATGGTGGGGCATCACGCATGCATGCACCCAGGCACACACACATCAAAGTCCAGCCACAGCAGTTTCCCTCCTGTTTGGAGGGCAGCAGGAGCTGCTCCTTGCCCACCATCCCTGCCCCCAGGGACATCAGGGTTCCACCCTCATGCCCAAACTGGCTTGCTGTGTGACTTTGGGGGCCAACCCTAACCTCTCTGGACCTCAGTTTCCCTTCTTGGATCCTTAGCAGATTCCATGAGCCCCAAAACCTTTTTGGCACAGACACTGAATGACTCCCAGGCCAGCCCCTGCCTCCAGGCGGAGCAGCCCACCCAGCCTTATGGGAAGCAGGCTCCCACTCCGCCTGGCCTGGGCCGCCCGGCCTCCTTGGCTGCAGCAGGAACATCTATCATGGTTCCCTGATAGATTATCTGTCCCTCTTCCTGCCACTGCTCTTGCTATTTCGGTTGCAGAATAATGTTTATCACTTCACACAACAGTGACACCTCCCTCCCTCCTCCCACTCCCTCCCTCCCGTGGGACTGCGGACTCCCAGCAGATACCACACACCATGGGCCACTTTCATGATTCGAAATTCCCATTCCCCATCCCCTCTTCCCTCTTATTACATTTTGGGCTCTTTTTGGGCTGCTGGAATGAGCGTACATTTTCCCAGTGATATATTTTTTAATAAAAGCCATCATTTATGATTATTTTTCTACCTCACTAACTGTCAGCCTTCTCATTTGATTTCTTATCAGGGCAGTTTCTGTCTGCTTTGTCACCCAGGCCCTGGGCTTCATCTCAGATTTGCTCCAGGACCACAGGCTCCCTCTGGCCTCCGGACCCTGCTGTCTCTTCCTTGCCCCGCTCAACCCAGCCCTGCCACCCTCAGTTCGCAACCTCTGGTCTTTGAAGCTTTTCTATTTTCTCCTCAGGTGAGTATTACCTGCACACCTGCTCTCAGAGTGGAGGGGATGGCCAGCCAGACCCCACCCCAGGCCTATGAGGACTGCCGGGCTCCTAATGAGCCCTCGGAATCCCGAACAGACGTTTCCTGACTCCACTAAGATCCCTTTCTAACCTGCAGGCATTAGCAACAAAAGCCACATGCTCAGTTCTGCGACTCAGTTTTCCCACCTTTAAATAGACAAAGATGCATTGTGGATCATTCATTCATTCAACAAATACTAGCAGAGGACCTACTACCGGGAATTGTCACACCCCTGTCCTAGGGTAGAAACTAGCTCAGCTGTGGTTGCCTTCTTGAGGACCAGAGCCCCTGCCCACATTCACACACACACTGGAGCCCTGGCTTCCCCATGGACAAGCCACTGACCTTCTCTGAGCCTCCTTAGCTTTCATTTTCTGGGCTTCCTCTCACCCTGGCTGAACATTATCTCTACTACAGGGATCTTATTTCTAGCACTGGCAGCTTCTCCCCAGCAAGTCTGAAGTTGCCTGCCTATGACCAGGGAAGCCAGACCCATCTTGAGGCATCCATGAACAGCCAGCCTCTGGACCCCATGTCCATTGCAGAAAGGATCTGTCTGTCCCCCTCACCTCTGCCTGTCTTCACTAGCCCCTGCTCACTGGCGATCTGCAGGGGACCCTGCTGGGACCCAGGGTCACTATCACAGGGTCTGATCTGAGGTAGGCCCAGGGGTCAGTGACTAGTTCTCTTGCACAGCCCAGCTCCTCCCTTATCAGAGGAAGAGATTGCTATGAATATTCATAGTGCTTCATGAATATTCATGACAATGACAGCACCTTCTCCCTATCCCCTTGCCCTTGGGTACCTCCATAGTCTTCAAACTCCCTACACCCGCTTCTCTTGGTGACCCCTGTCTGCTGTGGCTTCCCCTCCATTCACTCTCCTGGCTGCCCTTCAGAGTCCCTCTGCTCAAGGAGACCCCCAGATGGGAAAGTTCCCAGGCCAGGGGTTCAGGAAGTCCAGGCTACCATCTCAGCTCGGGTTCCACTCCCTAAGGGCTAGACCTTCTCTGGGCCTTAGACTGCTTTCTGACCTTTTGGCCAGAGAGGGTTCAGCCAGGCTGATTGGGCCCCAGGAGCACACAAACCCTCTCTGATTCCTCTTTCTGACTGTTCTATTGTGCTGGGACAAAGCAGGGCAGCTCAGGTTTCTGAGGGTGCGCCAGGCCAGATTTCAACTACTTAGGATGAGTAACCAGAGAAGCCCAGGGTGAGGTGTCCATATGCCCTCTGGGCCTGTGACCAGGGACTGCTCAGACAGTGGCTCTTAAGACCAGTTAGTTGGAGAGTGACCCAGGGCACAAACAGGAGGGGGTACAGGGCTTCGGGCACAATGGAAGGAATATTTGGACTTGGAAAGCTCTGTGAAGAGGGACATGGGAAGACCTTGGTCTGTGGGGTCAGGGTGAACTGGGACTGCCAGGGGGAATCAGGCTCCTGTGCTCATGGAAGCCATGACCTTGGGTAGCTGGCTCAGCTCTGAGCCTCAGTGTCCCTCTGTGCTGGCCTTCTCCAGGCACAGGAAGTCCCACTCTGAAGGTATTTGGCTATTATATTGCTGGGACCCAGCTTGGTCACAGTGACACAAATGCTGAGCTTGGTTTTCCAAGATCCCAGGAGGTGAAACCCTGCGCTCCCTTTCCCCAGGCCACTGTCCACATCCCTAGTGTTCAAGAGAAGCCCTCAATTGGTTCGCGGCTGCTGTGGCTGTTCCTCTGGCCTGGGCACTGCTTGTGCAGGACGCCAACTTCTTTGATCCTCCTTTAGTTCATCTGACTCACTGATCTGCAAGCTGTGGGAATTCTGGGCCCCTACCATTTTCCAGGGGTTCACCTCCCACCAGGTGAACCTACCTTTGGGGTAGCCCTGAACCTGCAATCCTTGTGAGGAAGGGTGCCCACTAGGAGCATATGGATTGGCTAGAATCATCAAGGATAAGCTCGAGCTTGCCCAGGACCTTCTGGAGAGTTTCAATGCACTGGGCTTCCCTCAGCAGGCCCCTCCCTCCTGAGTTTTGCTGTCCAGCTGACTGTGCCCTGGGAGCTTTGCCTGGCCCTCCCACTCCAGGGGCTCTATAAGGAGTCACCTCCCTGCTACCTGAGTTCTAGCAGGTGAGCGAAGGAAAGGTCCTGGGTGTCTGACTTCCTCATGCCTACACTCCCAGACTCATATTCTGTCCTTGGGGCTCTGCCCTGGCCACATAGGGGTGTGGGAGTAGAGGCACAGAGGCTGTTCAGTGCTTGCCCAAGGTCACACAGGGAGCAAGTGAGGGCCAGTCCCATCTTGCTCACAGCCTATGCCAGGTCACCTTCCCTTGTGGAGGACAGACAGAGGTCTCTTGTGTGGTGAGTCTTGCTCTGGCTGACCCCACATGAGCCCCTTAGCTCAGACCCAGCCTGATCCATGCTATTTGCCTAAATTTGTTCAACCCTGTCTTCCCACGGGACCCACATGGCCACCGCCAACATCTGTGGGGACACGGCAGAGGAATGCCTAATGAGGGCTCGGCATGGCCCCACCACGGAACACAGGCTGGGACAGATGGTCTATCATTACCTATTTTTATTAATGACTGGCTCTGCATACTGTGATTGGCTCCCAAGCCTCAGGCTTGTTGGACCAACCTTGGTCCCAGCTATTCTGGAAGGAAGAAGCAGCTCTTCATTTAGCCCAATGTGCCTTTCTTCCTGGCTTCCTTGGAGGCCACAGACATTTCTGGCTCAGTTGGTCCCTGCAGTGCTGGGCTAGGCAAGTGTACAGCTGCCACCTGCCCAAGGAGACTGGGCAGAGGGACTAGGGCAGGGACAGACTTAGAGGGCCTGTCCTGGTTATAAGCAGGCAGCAAGACACCAGGACTCAGTTCAGGACTGAGGCTACTCAGAAGCCCCTCTTGAGTCCCCATGTCTGCTGCCCTCTAGCCTGGGCTTAATCATGTCTTCCTTGTCCAGCCCACAGACCCAGGCCTTTGGCCTTGGAAGGGCCTTGGGTGTCTTCCTTGGGGTACTGTGGCAAGCTGATGCTCATGGGTGATATTCTGTATTGAGGTGCACAGCCTTTTTCATTCACATTTGTAGGTGTTCAGGAAACTTGCTTGATCTGGTGGGGGCTCATGGAGGTTCTGGGGTCCTACAGACGTGGTCCCAGGTCCGGCACTGCCTTCAACTTGCAAGGATGCTAGGTGAGTCTCTTTCTGTCTCTGGGCTTCATAGTTCCATCTGTAAAATGGACTACAAAGTGCCTTGTCACCCAGTGCCTGTGTGGCTTATGTGAGCTGCTACCTGGTGGATGACCCAAGAGCATCCCTGCTGCTGTCCCTAGTTGGGCTTTTGTCAAGTCCCTGGGTAGCTGTGGCCTCTGTGAAGTGCCATCATATCTGTAGGACCTCTAACAAGAAGAGAATAGAAAATGCATGGTGGTGAAAGGGACCCACCGCGTCAGACAGGTGAGCTGGGAGGCCCCCAGGCTGCATCGTCCCAGAGACCTGGGGATGGGACAGGCTGGTTGAGCTGCTACGTCCCCTGCAGGCCAGGACACTGAGTTCTCTCAACTTTGTGGTGTGTAGCGTGTTAGCCAGGGAGATAATGGGACATGAAGCACAAGATTTCTAGTCAATAAAAAGGCGCCTTGGAGGCTTTTTATATCTGGCTTCTGTCACACTGGGTAGGCGGTTTATCTGCTGCCCACTTGACAGTCTGTCATAAAGCTGGGTCCCCGCCCTGCTGGAGTCCATCATAGCCTGTCTGGGGCTGCTGCCTGTGGAACCCAGACACCCGAGAACTCAGCTCCAATAGTGGTGCTCGCTGCTGCATGATCAGGAGAGTGGGGGGACTTTGCAGAGATCCAGGTCAGGCAATGAGGTTGGTGGTAGGAACCATGGGTGTGGGCAGCACTGGGACAAAGACCAAGCATCCCCGCCAGGAGGCCTCAGAGGTGGACTCATCATAGGTTGCCCTGAGACTTGCCAAGGACCAAGAGGGGCTGGCCCGAGGAGACCCCTGTCTGAGGCAGGAAGCAGTACCCAGCCCCTCAGAGCCTGCTGGGACCTGGCAGGGTGCATAAAGTCAGCAGCTTCCATGATTGGACAGTAGTGAGCTCCCTAATTTTGGATGAAATCAGAGTGTCCCGATGCCCCACTGGATGAGGTACGAGTGGCAGAAGTGGGAGGCCAGCATCACAAGGGGGTTAGTTTTGCCAAAAATTATTGGGGATATACAATGTCCTAGAAGGAAATAGTGGAGGAGATGACCTTTGAGGTCTTAGGATGGGCCCCCTACCAGCTGTCCCACCTCCCATACTAATTGGTGTTTTAACTGAGCCCAGGAGACTGGAGAATCTCTGCAGACTGGGGGTGGGGTCGGGGTGGGCTCAAGTCCACAAGCAACCCCATAGGAAGTAATTTCTCTGGACACCCTTGATCTTCCCTCCAAGGCTCTGAGGTCTGAACCTTCCCCTTGAGACATTAAAGCCCACCAGAGGAAGTTCCTAGACCAGTGTGCTAGGAGCCAGTGTGGGGGTCAGGGTGACTGTGAATGGAGGCCACAGCCTGACTTACTCCTGTGCATCTGAACTGCAGGATCTGGCCAAATGGAGGGAGCCCAGCCAGAGAGAAGGGAGGCACTGGCCTCCTTCCCGGAGGAAACCCGATCAATTGCTCCCTGCAGCAGAGCCGCCTGGCCCGGATCTCCTACTTATGCTTGCTTCTCCGTCATGATGGAGGGGGTGTTCCATCAGGAGGCAGGGGAGGAGCACGCTGACAGCAAAAGCAGGAGGTGGGACAGTCCAGTTGGTATAGACGTGTTGGCAGCTTGACATTTCTGAATGTCCTTTAGAAAACAGGACCGAAAGATTGAGTTCAGTGCAGCTGAAGTAACCAGGATGGGAATTGTTGTGACTGAATTGTAATCCCTTGCAAAGATATATTGGAGTTCCAACCCCCAGCATCTCAGAACATGACCTTATTTGCAGAGATCAAATGAAAATAAGGTCATTAGGGTGGGTCCTAATCCGATGAGCCTGTGTCCTCATAAAAAGGAGAAGTGTCGAGGGTCCAGCAAGATGACGGCCGAGTGATGATGCCAGGCGTGCTTCCACCATATATTCACTAGATTGCAATAGAACAAAGCCAAAACCCGCTGTAGGAAAAAGCGATGACCACAGCACACACTAGGGGCAAGGGTTGTTGGGGGAGGGGGTAGGAAAAGCTACGTGAACTGTGTTTATAATGACACTGGGTCAGTACAACTCACAGGGGAAGGGGTGGGGGCTGGCAGGGCCCCCACATTTGCTGGCTTACTCAGCACACAGCAGTATCAGGGACGCTTCAGACCCGGCACTGAGCTGGATAAGGGGGCGTATAGACTCAGTGCCCAGGAAGAGGGTGTGCTGTTGGAGAGCTACAGGGGTGCAAAGTGAGGATTACTGGTTTGAACCTGAGGCTGTCAATATAGAACAGCTGGAGCCTGAATCAGCAAGTAGAAACTGCTCAGATCACCTGTGTCTCCTGACAGATGAGGCTGTGACTTGAAGATGAGGCTAGGATATTCGGTAGAAACATTGCAAGTACAAGGGGATCAGGAGGAGATGCTTAAAGTATCTAAAAATCTTGCAGCCTCGAAGGGGAAATGTGGACACAGATAGGCACAGGGGGCAGAGAAATTGCGGAGACATGGGGGCAGACACCATTTGACTGGAGTGACACATCTAAAAGTCACGCATGCCAAGAAGTGCCAGCACCCCTGGGGAGCTGAGAGACCAGGAAGGACCATCCCTTAAGCTACCAAAGGGAGGGTGGCCCTACTGATGCCCTAGTTTCAGAATCTGGTCTCCAGAACTGCAAAAACAACAAGTTTTTATTGTAGGGACTTCACCCCCCTCACCCCACCACCCCAGTCTGTGGCACGTTCATACAGGGACAGATGTGGGTTGGTTGGGGAAACACTCGGAGGCTCTGAGCGCCTGGGGGGTATCACACCAGGATTCCTGCTTGCATCTACCCCTCACGGGCCTTGTGTGCCTGGATGTAGTCAAGTGTGGCTCCCGTCACCCCTGCAGCCCACATCTGGTCTATATTGTTCTAGCTGTTTTGTATTGAAAGCCTCAGGTTCAAACCAGTAATCCTTGCTCTGCACCCCTACAGCTCTCCAACAGCGCACCCTCCCTGTGGGCACCGAGTCTACACAACCCCTTATCCAGCTCAGTGCCAGGTCTCAGGAGTCCCGGATACTGCCGTGTGCTGAGGGAGTGCGGGGTAAGTGAAATGGACAGGCTTTTGTGCTGCTGGCCTCTGTGGCTATTACTGCAGCCTTGGTTGTGCTGGTGCAGGGGGTGCTTGGGAGCGTGGGCTCGGCGTATGCATGCCTGATTGTGGGCACCTCAAGCATGGTGTGGGCATGCGTGAATGTGTACACATGCGCCTGGAGGCAGAGGCTATAAGGGCGGCCTCCCTCAGAGACATGGAGGATGAGTATGGCAGAACAGCTGCAAAAGGAGGGTCATGAGAGAACACCAGAGAAAGCCTAAAGAAAGAGTAAAGATTCGCTGGAGGCTGGGAGGCCTACCAGCCTCCTGGCCCCCTACCCCGTCCAGCCTCTCTGACTTGCCAGCCTGGGAGTGGGGACGTGCCCCACAACAAAGGCATAGAAAGAGATTAAAGCCTAAAAAGGCACTGAGGGCTCTGGGACTTTCCTTTACCCGTCTGCCCAAATTGATAGAGAACCTGCCCTGCACTTGCTGGCACTACAGAGAGCAGCCGTAGGGGCCCTGAGGGACAATCCAGGGTTTGCAAGGGCCCTGGAAGAACCCACATGATCTGGGAGCACATGTGGGTGCAAATAGGTGATGGTGGGATGAGATACTGCACTTGTGGACAAGAGTGCTCGCATGTACACATACATGTGCCAGAGCACATGTGCACTTGTACACGTATTCCTGGATATGGGCCCTAGTTAGCACCATAGTAGGCCTGGGGTGCCAGTCCCCACCAGACCCACTCCCTGCCCACCTGGACTCCTGGAGCAGCAGGCCCCTCTGCTCGCTGCAGTGACTCACCTTGGAGGATCCTGGAGCCTCAAGAGAGGGTCCCCACCATGGCGGGCAGAAGGGCCATTTACTGAGGAGGTACCTTTGTGGAAGGGATGCCCAGGGCTCATTTCAAAGCACCTGTGGTAGGCACCTACTATGTGCAAAGGTGACACTGGTGATCAGATCCATCCTGACCCCTGAGGGATCACAGGGATAAGTTGGGGAAAGAGCATGTTGTGCTGTAGCTTCTCTTGTGGCGGCAGAAGGGGTGCACACACAAGTTCATGAACACTTGTGGCCTTTAACTGCCTCCTCCATCTCAGAGCCTCTGGAGGGACCTGGGGACACCAGGAGCCATAACGCAGAAAGCTCTCTCTCATGTCCTACCACCCCGGGACATCCTTGATCTTTCCCTCCAAGTAGGAAATCCTGGTGGTTAAAATTATTTTTAAGAAATAAAACACTTCTGGGCACAATACACTTAAAAGCTTGCAAAATGTCATTTTTGTTATTTCCTAATTAAGGCCTGTTTTAATTCTTCATTTAGTAGGATGAGTCACAGGAGGGAGCCTGAGGAATGGGGCCTGGATTCTGGGTCACTGGCCTTTAACACCACAGGAAAGCAACCCAGCCTTCAAAACTCAAAGGGGTGTGAGCCCCCTTTTGGTCAGTTTTCCCAAACCTGCCCTACCCACTCCACCTCTGCCTTCTAGGGAAAGGTGGCTTTGGGAACCCGAGACTCAATTGGCCAACACAGATGGGAGGGCCTGTCTGTCTGTCCCTCTTGCCTTCATTCAGACTGCAGACATTGGTTGGTCATTGACAGTGGCCCTGTGCCAGGTCTCAGGAGTCTGTCAGGGACACAGACCTGACAACTTGGGATATCTGAGGGCAGGTGCCCACAGAGAAGGGTCCCATGCTCAACTGCTCTCTTCAATGCACCATGTCACCCCACCCTCATAATGCATACTCCTAATAGTAACTTGGACAATTCAGAAAAATAAAAGAAAGCAAAAAGTACACATAACTTGGCCATTTCTTTCTTATACACACCTATGCATTTTTTTTTTCTTTACAAAACCGAGCTTAGATTATGCTATGCTCTATCCAACACTAACTCACGTGGCTTATCTCAGATATGAATGCCACCAAAGGTGTGCATTACTTCAACCATTGGCTTCCAAGGAGGCAACATCATCCCCACTTTCCTCTGATGATTGTGCAGCTGAAAAGACAGCCTTGAGGTGGGGATCCGGGTACAAAGAGAGGCAAATCCACTTTCGAGGGGTCACACAGGTGAGCACGGCCAGAGCTGGGACCACTGGGAAGCAACATGAGTGTCCAAAGCCTTTAAAAATAGTCTCTCCCTGCTTTGCTCAGCCTGAGAAATCATGTGGTGGGTGGTGCAGTGTGGGATTCTAGATGCCTACCCCCAGAAGGAGAAGCAGGTGCCCCCATATGTCAGAGCACTGCTCAGCAAAGCAGCAACACACAGATACAGCACTATGCATACAGCTCAGAAACACCTGGGATCCAGCGTTTGCAAAATTCCAGAACAGATTTAACTAACCTATGGTGGAAAAGTGTCAGAATCAGGGGGCAGTGGCACATGGGGACTTTTGGGGGTGATGACCTGTGTCTCATAGGGGTTTCAGCTGCAGAGAAGTATATATTAGTCAGGACATCCATTGGTCCCTTGAGATTTATACATTTCCTTGTATGTTGCTAAAAAGATTTTAAAAATTGATAACAAATGTTGAAGTCTAGTTCATGCCTCGCATGCTGCCTATTTAGAGGTAAGTGTACTGACTATACTGTAACTGGAAAGTGATTGATTTACGCATGGAGAGAAAGGTGATAAAGCAAGTGTCATAAAATGTTAATTGTGGAATGTATGTGACGGGTATTTGGGTTTTGTTTTTTTTTTTAAAGATTTATTTATTTATTTATTTATACAAGCACTGGGTACAGTCAGAAGCGCCAGAGGGTGAGAGAATTCACCAGAGCCAGAGCAGAGAGCAGAACAGGCAGACTGACAAAGTACACTGCTGAGGGGAGCAGCGGATGGCAGGAGAGGTCTGTGTGCCATGTGGGTCCCTCCTCCCGTGGCCAGGGAGCATCCGGGGATCGAACTGGCGCTGCAGAGGCCGCGGGCAACTCCGCAACCCAGCGCTCAACCGCTGCGGTGCTGGGGAGGCCCTATTTGGGTGTTCTTTATGAAATTATTTCAACTTCTCTGTACGTTTGAGAATGTCAAAATGAAATGTGAAAAATAATTAAAAAGAGTCCAAACGCTATAGATAAACAGTTTAAAAGGGTCCTAGCTCCTCAGACAAACTGCTGGAAAGTGGCAGCTGTTTGCTAACCATGTTCTCTGAATGTATTTTTCAGCCTCCTGGTGCCTCAGAGTCCTCACTGTAAAGTGGGGATGGTGATGCCATTGACTCCCATCGCAAGACAGAATTAATGTATGTAAAGTGCTTTTGCACAGTAAGTACTAGCACACAGCAGGTGCTAATGGGTATGCATTTTGTTGGTAGAATTCCTCAGCCCTTGAGTTTTCAGGGGTACCACATACACAGCAGCTGCTCAGGGAGGCTGAGGGGCAAACCAGGGCTGCATGGGCCCTGGTAGAGCCCACATGATCTTGAAAAAGAACAATTCAGAGGACTGACACAGGGGGCTATCAAAACTTCCAACTGTAATCAAGACAGAGTTATATGGGCAGAGAGGTAGACATAAAATCAGTAGGGTACCAAGAAAGTGAGTGGAATTTCAACTAATGTACTAGGACAACTGAATAGCCACATGCAAAATAATAGAATTGGACCCCTACCTCATATCATCTTAAAAAATTAACTCAAAAATAGGTCATAGAGGGCCTCTCTGGTGGCGCAAGGGGTTAAGACGCAACCTATGAAGCTGTCCGCAGCCACTGCAGTACAAGTTCAATCCCCGGCCAGGGAGCTACCCACATGGTGCAGCAGACCTCTCCTGTCTCGCCTGCTGCTCCCCTCAGCAATGTATTTCAGTCAATCTGCCTGTTGTGTTCCCCACTCTGTCTCTGGTGAATCCTCTCATTCCCCACACCTCTGGCCTGTACCCCAGTTCTTAAAAAAAATTGATCAAAGACCTAAATATAAGAGCTAAAACTATAGAGCTCTTAGAAGAAAACATAGGCATAAATCTTCATTTTAGGCAAAGATTTTTTATAAATGTGACATCCAAAGTACAAGCAATACAAGAAAAAATTTGGACTTCATCAAAATTAGAAACTTGTGCTGCAAATAATTCCAGAAGAGGGTAAAATAAATCCACAGAAAGGGGGAAATGTTTGCAAATTATATACATAATTAGGGACTTGTTGTCTGGAAAATATATCTCAATAGTCAACAAACCAATTTAAAAATGGGCAAAAGATCCAAAAAGACAATTCTCCAAAAAAGATGCACAAATGGCCAAGAACCACATGAAAAGGCGCACAATATCATTAGCCACCAGAGAAATGCAAATCAAACCACAATGCAATACGACGTCACATTTTAATCAGAAAGACATAATAAAGTTGGAGAGGATGTAGAGAAATTGAAACTCTCATACAGTGCTGGTGGGAATGTGAAATGTTACACCCACTTTGGCAAAGAGTTTGGGATTGCTTGGAAATGTTAAACAGTTACCATGTGACCCAACAATTCCACTCCTATTTATATATCAGAGAGTAATGAAAATATGAAAAAACTTGTTTTTTTTTTATAGCAGCATTATAGTTACAATATCCCCAAAGTAGAAATAACCCAACTATCCAACAACTGATGAATGGATAATAAAATGTGGTATATCCATACAATGGGAAATTATTAAGCAATAAAAGGAACATAATGTGATACATGCTACAATGTACATGAATCTCAAAAACATAGTGCTAACTGAAATAAGCCAATCACGAAATACCACATATTGTATGATTCCTTTGATATGTAATATCCAGAATGATCAAATCCACAGAGACAGAAAGTAGATTAGTGGTTGTCTAGGGTTGGGGATGGTTGTAGGGGATGAGGAGTGATGGCTAATGGGCACAGGGGGGTTACTTTTAGGGTGAAAATGTTCCAAGATTAGATTATGGTGATGAGGCCACAACTCTGTGAATATATTAAAAATGATTGAGTTGTACATTTTAAGTGGGAAGATTATATGGTATGTAAATTATACCTCAATAAAACTTTTTTTTTTTTTAAATAAAAGTATGGCCTTGGGTCCTGACCTGCCCCTGGGGGACTCATCTGTCAAGTCTCTTTCACCCGACGAAGTTCAGTCTTACCCCTGTAGGATGGGGCAGAAAGGTCTGCTTCCCGGGGTTATTGTGAGGATCAGATGAGATGACAGACAAGAAACAGTTTTTTATTTCAGCCTTGTATTTAAATTTATTACAAAAGGAAACATAGGCAACACTACAAAATTCAAATGGCAGGCATGGGTACAGAGTGAAAAAATCTCATTTTGGAGGGTGATGGAAATGTTTAACATCTTGATTGGGGTGGGGATCACAGGGATGTATGTTTGTCAGAGTTCATAGAATTGTGCCTTTGGGAACTGTGGATTTCACTCAATCAAGAATACCTTAAAAATTATTTTTCAGTAAATCCCTATCCCCCCACCCTCCAACCCCCAGCACCTCCATTTCCCTGCAGGAGAGAGTGTTATTTCTAGTTTCAGTTCTCTTCTCAGTTCTGGCAATGCACACACAAGCAAATAAAAGGTTGGTTTTTTTGTTGTTGTTGTTGTTATGCCCTTTTTGTACACAAAAACAAAAAATAAAAAAGGACTATATACACTGTTTGTCCCTTGTTCCTTCTCTCCCCAAGTACTTATCTTGGAGACGGACTTACACCAACATTTATATGGCTGCAAGCATATCAGCATGGATATGCATCTAACTCCTCCACCATCAGTGGGCATTTAAGATGTTTCCAACCTGCTGCTCTTACAAAATGTGCTTCGGTGAATAACCTTGTACACAGTAATATATCATTTTTCACATTTCTGAGCAGTAACTGGAGGACAGGTTTTAAGAAGTAAATCCTGGACCAAAGGATATAGGTATTTGGAATTTTGACATTTTTCTGAGGCTTCTAGATTGTCTGCTTCCCCACACTATTGCAACAGGTTATGTCATTAAACTTTTCATCTCTGCCCATCTGATGTCTCAGAATAGTTTTAATTTGCATGTCTGCTGTTAAGCATGAGACTGGAAGCTTTTTCATATGTTTAAGCATTCTTTTTCTGTTCATGATCTCTTACCAAATTTTTCCTCTTGGGTATTTTTCTTATTGATTTGTAAGAGCTCTTTATATATGGGGAAATTGGCCCTTTGCTACAGATGTAAGTTGGACATTTTGTTTACTTATGTTCCTCCTCCTCTTTCCATGCACACCGTCAGTTACTCCCAACCAGGTGATCCTTAGAGGGGAGAGGAGCAATTGCAGGGATGCAGAGACATGTAGAAAGTCCTCATTTACTCTGAAACTGTGACATCCTCTGTGGTGGTAGTTCTGGGGCACTGGGACATGGGGATGAAGTACTGTCCTGCTCTCCTGAGCTCAGAGCCTGGTAGAAGACCCACTGTGATGAGAACTTGGCCAGAGAATACCAAGGCATAGAGAGGGACTCCAATGATGCAGGGAAGGAAGGCAGCAGTCAATAGCTCCGGGTTGCCTCTTCCCAAAGAGCACTGGGTGGGTGGTTTGTTTTTAATAAGGAGGACAGTCTTGCTGAACCAGTTCCTTTGGAATCTTAGACTTGTCATGAAATGGGAGGTGCTGCTAGTACTCACTTCTAGAGTGGTTATGAGGACTACCTGAATTGATGATGCAAATTGCACAGGAGGCGAATTTCATATTTCCATACAGCATGCATGGGTGTGAGTTGCAAGGTTTAGGTCTTGGGATATATTTGATTTGGGGGTGTATGAGCAGAATGCCATACAAGTGCACACACCAACTACATTTTAAGCTGTGTTTCTGTGAGGGTGGGGTGATGTTGGGGTGTTCTGTGAGGGGATGGACATGAGGGGCAAGATGAGGGCTGTTTGTAGACATGCAGTGTGTGGGTACAATGTGTGTGCACAACAGAGCTGGCGTTTGGGTACATGTGGTTGTGGGGGAGGGTTCAGAAGGATGTGAGTAGTGTCTGGGGGAGAGAGAGAGAATGTCACAATAGACACCTCCAGAAGGGAGGGAGGGCTCCAGCTGCCTTGCCTCCCTACCACTGCTTTTAGATCTGCCCTGAGTCTTCCCATTCCCACCTTGAGGGGTGTCAGGCCTTTTGGGGGGGTGCTAGAAATTTGGATCTGCCTTCTCAGAGAAAATAAGGACCTATTTCAAGATCTCAAAGGGCTGCAGAAGGAATTATGGGGTGAAAGGCAGGAAGGGGGTCCACAGGAGAACTCCTCTCTGATCTATGGAACCAGGTGAGGGATTTTCAAGATCCTGGCACGTTGGAGAGAAAAGGAACTGCATGCTGTCTGGGCTACAGTAGAGGGGGCAATTCTCTTCCACTAGGGACATAGGAAGGGAGATCCCCAAGGCCAATCACTACCAGCCATCTTTCCCAGGAGGTCTGAGCACCGGGTGCATGGACCATGGGACACAAGGACTGGATGGCCTGCAGATAGTGGCTCTGTCCTTTACCGTTATCCTCAGGTCCAAGGGTTTAGGGGAAAGAGGATGGCATCTACTCCCACCCCACCCTCCTTTGGGGTTTCCTTGCCTCCCTTTCCTGCAGGGTCTTGGAATTTGGAGGCCGCAAGGACTTAGGAGAAGTGCACAGGACACCAGGCTGCAGGCTGAATTCATGGGCTGCAGAGGCTGCTGACCAGACCCTGAGCCGGAGCCCCGCCCACCCATCCTCGGCCCTACCAGCCGTAGGTGGGTCTGACTACAGCCTCACACTCCTGTCCCACGCCTGACAGAGGTTTCCTTCCACAGGGGCATCACAAGGAGAACTCCCTCACCCTCCAGCAGCCCCCTCCCCTTTGCCGCGCGCCCTCCAAGGCAGGCAACCTGACCCCATCGCCTCTGCCTCCGTAAGTTCCACGTGGACAGGACAACCGGACAGGGGTGCATGGGGGGCAGCATCTGGAGGGTCGTACCGGGCGGGGGCCTCCCTCCCAGTCCCGCGGCTGGGAACCTTACGACTCGCTAAGTCACGCGCAGGGCGTGGCCGGGCGGGGGCGCTCTTGAGCCTGGTTTGGAATTTTTACCCGCGCCGAGAGCCGCAGGCTGGGGTCGGGGCGGTGGGCGGTGAGAGTTACCCCGGGAAGCGGTGCAGCAGTTCAGCGTGGGCTCGGGGGGACTTGGGGACTATGGAATTAGAGCTCGGTTTAGAGCCCGGCCGAGAGATTCCGGATCCCAGGGAATTCGGGAGGCGAATGAAGAAGGGGAAGGGGCCGGATGGAAGGAAAATCCGCTTAAACGAATCTTCCGGGAATCCGAAGGGGCTCGGCTGAGCCCGCGCCCCGGCCTTACACCCAATCCAAACAGGGGGCCGGGGGCGGGGGCACCTAGCAATGGGAGGGTGGGGGGGTGGGGGGGGTCAGCCCTCTCGGCAGGGCCCGTCCGCCAGGGCTCGCCTGTTCTCTCGCCTTTGCCCACACGTGCCCAGCCCTCCTCCTGCCCGACACGCGCGCCCTTGCTGCCTGCGCCTTTGCACTCGCGGACGCGCGCGCCCAGGGGCCGACTTCGGGTCAACTTTCACGCAGTTCCTCGGGCGTGTGTGCACACGCGTGTGCATGTCCGCGCGGCGGCACAGCTCCTCCCCGGGAGTCCCACCTCGCGCCGCCACCCCTTGGTCTGGAGTCCTAAACCTTCGGGGGTTTCTGCCCCCAATAGCGGCCCGGGCGGGAGCAGGGGGCGCGCGGGGCGGGCCCGGAGGAGAGGGCATGGCTACTTCTGGGCTCCCCACGCCGCCCCACCGCACGCTGTGACTTCTCCTCCCGTGCCACCCGCCGGGCCTCGCCCCTCCCCGTCCACCGACGAGCTGGCCGCCCCTCGGGCCGCCCCCACGCGCGTCCCCCGCCCCTCTCCAGCCCTCCCCGCTCGGGCTGCCACACGAAGCCCTCGATCACGCTCAGAAAGAATGTGCTACAACCTCGGCGCTGCCGCGGCCGCCGCCACCAAGCCCGCGCCGGAGCCGGAGCCGGAGCCGGAGCCGGAGCCGGAGCCGGAGCCGCCCCGCACCGCGGCGTCGCCCGCGCGGCTGCTCCCCCGCCGGCCCCGCCGGCCCCGGGCTCCGGGCGCGCGGTCCCCGCCGCCGCCCCGCGCTCGCCCCGCGCTTGACGCAGTGAGCACCGCATCCCGGCTCCCGCCGGCGCCGCTCGGCTCGCGGGCGCAGGCCGGGCCCCGCCGCGAGGGCGCGGGGAGGGCGGGCGGGGCGCGAGGGGGAGGAGAGTGTCTGGAGCCGGCGAGCCCGGAGGAAGCGGAGCTGGAAGCAGGGGAAGCCGCCGCCGCCGCCCGCCGAGGACCTGGACGCGCGCGCTCTGCCCGCCCGCGGCGGCGCCGCCAGCCCCCGCCCGCGCCCCGGCCCAGGTAGGAGGCGGCTCGCGGGAGGAGGGGGCTGCGCGGGGGCCGCGGCGGGCGGGGGTCCCCCGCGCCGCCGCTGCGAGGCCACGGGGTCCCCGCCCCTGTGGGAGGCGGGCAAGAGGCTCTCCCGCGGCGGCGCTGGGGGCGGGCGCCGGGTCCCCGGAGACTCGCAACCCGGCCGCCCCGGCCCCGGCCGTCTGCGCTGGGCGTCCGCGCCGGGGCCGGGAACCCCGGTCCGCGAGGTTTCGGCTACTGCGCGTCGGCCCGCGGTTCCCTGGCGCCCCCCACACCCACCGGGTTCAGAGGCGGGCGCACCTGAAGTTAACGGTGGCGGAGCCCCAGCCGGACAAACTTCCTTCTCTGAAGCCGTGGCCCGAAGAGCTGGGGAGCCGGCCCCTTCCGGCTAGGAGGTGCCGCGGGGACCCCGAAACTTTCCTGAGCTCTCTAAGAGCGAAAGGCTGGCTGGGCAGGAAGTGGGGGAAGGCGATGGGCTTGGGTGTCAGCGCACGGTGATAGCCACGGCGCCCCAAGTTGACCTGGAGACTTCCCTCCCAATCTGGAACCCCATCTTGTAGTGGAGGGCGGTCAGGGAGTGGACGATGGGCGCCCAACCTTCGCTCGGCCGGGGTGGGGTGGGGGTGGGGTGGAGGAAGCAGAGCTTGCCCCGCGCCGCGGGAGGCCTTGGAATGGGTGTTGTAGGAACCCCCCTCCACCACACACACACACACACACACACACACACACACACCACACACACAACACACACACACGCACACACCCCATCTCCAGGCTCTGCCCGCTCTCGGGAAGGACCCGGCCACCGGCTATTAATAGGCGCCTGTGATCCGAACCTCTCCCCCCAGGGAGGCCGGGAAACTGGGCTTGGCGTTGGGGTGGAGCAGGACCCCGGGTCCAGAACTGACCCCTTCCCCTGTTCTCGTGGTCCCTCCCGCTTCTGTTGCTCTTTCCTCCACACCCCCTGCACTCTCGATTCCTCTCGGTTCTCGGGGGTGTCACCCCCCAACTTTTTCTCTTTCCAAACTGCACAGGGCGGCCTGTGGCCACTCTGTCAGTCAGGCGTCCGGTCAGACGGGCCGAATTTGAGCACAGTCCCCAACTGAATACTCCTCCTGTATGGCTGCGGGGGTCCCTGCGACCGGACGGTCCACGGATGAGCGGAATTTCCTTCCATGAGCTTCTCTGCCTCCCAATCCACACATGGACGCTACATAGTCACCTGGCCCTGCGTCCGCCCCATCCCGTCAGAGGGGGCAGTGGGGAACCGGTGGTCGCTGCAGGCAGCTGAGGGAGGTGTGGAGAGCAGAGGGCTCCCCAGAGGGCTCCCCAGAGGGCTCTGGAGTGTAGCCACAGCTGCAAGTGCAGAGAGGAGGCGGTGTTCTGGAGGCCCCCTTCCACCGGCGTTTCTGCACCGGGAAGGCCCCGGAGGATTGCGTTTCCTCCCTCACCCCACCCCACCCCACCCCAACATTCAGATCCGAGCCCGAGTAGATTTGAGAATTTGAGAGTTGGAGGATTGGGGTACTTCTTCCTGTCTCCTCTGCAGAGCCCCGCCCCTAAACAGCTTGGGGGTCTATGTCCCCGGAGCTGACCTCCGGCCCCGCCCCCTCTCGGTCCACTCCGGGACCCCAAGCTCCTCAGCTAGCAGCGCTGGAACAGTCTCCGAGCTTTGGAGGGCGAGGTGTCGCCTCCTTTCCCCTGCTCAGGGTCTGGGGGTGGAGTAGGGGGCGTGGAGCTAGGCACTGGGTGCCTGACAGATGTCCTCGCGGCGGCGCCGATTCTCAATAACAGAATTAATGACTTACGCGCAGGCCGCCAAGCGGCGCGGCCACGGGGAGGGGCGAGGCTCGGGGGAGGTCGCAGGCTGCTCCCGCAGCCTCTGCTTTGGGTTGGGGTGCAATCAGTAGGACCCCTGTGCCCAGACGCTCCATCCAGCTTCCAATTCCCTGTGCCCCAACTCTCCTAGGTCCCCCTTCGCCTCCCCCCACCCCTCAAACACACACACATTTTCTCTCAAGGATCCCTCAGTTGCTGGGACCCTTTTGGCTGGAATATTTACTGCATCCCTCCAGGGACCTCTAAGCCCCTCCTCAGAACCCTGACCCTGAGCACCAACAAACTTCACTGTGCTTGGGGCAGTGCATGTCATCCGGCTCTAAGACAGTCAGTCAGCCAGCCTCGGCTTGCACACCGCAGAAGTGGGCTCACAGCCCTGTGCCAGGGGAGTAGCCAGTAGGTGGGTGATGCAATCATAGGCAGCCACATCGCTCAGCCCCTGATACACCAGATGCCAATCAAAGGCCAATCTAGACATTCCAGAGGCTGAGCTGCTCTTTGCCAACATGGAGGGGGGCAGTTGGGAAGGGGAAGTTTGTCACCTCTGGTGGGGCTTGCCTAGGAAAGGCTGCGCTGGGGTGCCAGTCTCTCCTGTTCATACCCATACAGGCCAGATAAGGCCAGAGGGTGGAAGGTTTTCTTGGATCTTCCAAGATTGAGGAGGGACATGGGGGAGGGCTAGTTTCTCCCAGCTAGAGCCCAGTTGGGGAGGCCTTTCATCCAGCAGGAGCCCTCTTGCCACCCCCTCTGCCCTGGCCTGGTGCATGGGCAGCTTACAGTATTTATCTGGCAGATAAACAAGGGCCATCCCTGGCCTGCAGCCTGCTGTGACAGGGGTCCAGGAAGGGGAAGCTCGAGGTGAAGGCTGCAACTCAGATAGCCCAATGGCCCAACTGAGGCTTCCCTGAACCTCACCTGCTCCTGGAGCTGTGAGAGGTGTCTGGGCATACTGCCCCAGAACTTGTGCACGACCTAGAAGGCAGGAGGGGGGCCACAAAGCACTCACTTCCTAAATTCCAGCCAGACAGGGTGAAGACAGCTCATGCCCACAGTGCCCATGTGCCCTCCTCCGATCCCCCTCCTTCTGAGCCCAGCCTTGCTGGGGTGTGGGGGCCTTGCCAGACCATATAGGAGTCGCTTGTGCTGTGGGCGTTCATTCACATTCCCTCTCCGGTCCCACACACTGTAGGATTTATCTTGATTTGCTGCCTTTGAATTGAGTCAACTCTTTTGTATGCTCGGTGAATTGCCCAGCTGCTGGCGGGGAGCGCAGAGCGTGCCGGGGGTGCTGAGGCCGGGAATCGCAGGCGGGCGGGGGACAGGAAGCAGGGAGGGCTGCGCGGGGACACTAGCGGCACCGAGGCGCGGCCCGAACCCGAGCTGGTTAGGGCACTGCCGGCGGGTCCCAAGGGAGGAGTCCAGAGCGCTCCGTCCTGGGGGTAGGGGTTGCGGTTCGGGCTTCCCTCTGGACGGGCTGTGTGGTGTGGGGCAAGTCTCTGGGGCCTGTCTTGACTCAGTTTCCTCACTTGTAACTCAGGAAAGGGACGCTTCCCCGCACGCAGGTTGTGAGCATCACACTGAGCGGGAGTGTCCCCCCGCCCCCGCCCCGCCTCGCGCTCTCACCCCGGGCATCCAGAGAGAGAAGGAAGGGGGGGGGTCCGATCTGGGGAGAGGGGTGCCCGCAGTGCTCATCCAATCTCCTTCCCTCGCGTTCTCGGCCCCAGGCCCCTGCCTCCGCCCCTGCGGGCGCCCTGCCTGGCTCATCGGGGTCTGAGGACCACGGGACGCCTTGGCTTTGCTTAATGTGGTGGGGGTCGCGGGTGCCAAGAGCTGTGGCCACTCTCCACCCACCTAAGTGCCCCCGGGGCTCCCCCCGTTACTTAGAGGGGGGTAGAAGTGGCCGGGGAGTACAGTTCGCGAGGAACTCCCCCCCACACCGGCGCTTTCTAGTGTCCCCCCTTCTTTCTGCCCCTACACACCCCCTGCCCCCCTTAGTGCCCCAGCCCCGCGGCGGTGGAGGAGCGGGGCGCGAGGCGCCGGGGCCGGAGAGCTGAGGGGTCTCGCGGGGAGGAGGGGCGAGCGCGAGAGACGCGAAGCCGGACCCGAGCTGGGCGTGGAGCGGGAGGGCGGGCGCGGAGGGCGGGCGCCCGCGGGCGCGGAGGGGAGGGCGGGCGGGCACGAGCTCCCCAGCCCGCGAGGCGAGGGGCGGGGCCGCGCGCGCGGATCGATGGGCGAAGCTGGGGAGGAATTTCAATCCCTGAAGCGAAGTTAGAGCTTGAAGGACGGCGGCGGCGGCCGGCGCAGCCCGGGAACCGCAGCCGGGCGGCCAGGTAAGCGCGGGGCTCGCGGCCCCCAGTCCGAGCGGGGCTGGCGCCCGGGGCGTGGGACCCGCTGGCCGGAGGCAGGCGCGGGGCTCCCGCCACCTCCGGCCCGGCGCGCGCTCGCTGCGCCCCCAGCCCTAGAGCGCCCGGAGCCGGCACGCCGGGGAGCGCAGCGGGCAAAGTTGGAGGAACTTGGCGGCGGGGCGGGCGCCAGGCCCCGCGGGGCCGGGCCGGGAGGTGGGGTGGGGTTCTGGGTCGGGGTCCTGCGGCCGCCCCCGGGGGTCTGCTGCTCGTCGCACAACTGCTCCTGTTTTGGACCCTCCCCTGCCTCAGCACCTCTGTTCCCTTTTAGTCTCTTCGCCGTCGCACCCTCCACCCCAGAGCTGCTACTCCTGCGCCGGACCCTCCGCAAACCTTTGCCCTTCCCGGAAACGGGGCGCTCCTCTGACCCCTCAGCCCAAAGCCCGTGACCCGCATCGGTGCGGGCAGCACCGTCCCTGCCCGGTGTGCCCCCCCTTCTCACGTTGCGCGTCTCCTCCCTGGGCACCCGGATTGCCCAGCCACGCACGGGGGAGAGGCTGCCTTCAGACTGGAATCAAATCTTGGGCACCCCTCCGGGCGCTTGGAGGCCCTTGCTCTGAACTTAGTGGATGTTGCCTGCCCCTCCCCCTGCCTTGGACCGGGTCTCGTCGTCATCTCTTTGGGGGGCTGGGCGCGGTCTGCCCAACCTCCTTACCTCAACTTGCCTTTAAAGACAGGCGTCCCCCTAGTATCCTTTAAAACCCACAGGTCGCCTGCTTGCTGCCTAGGGTGGGGCCCCGCTTCAAGTTTGCCCCCTCCCACACAGACCAACAGCCAGGGACATCAAAATCAGACTCTTCCAGGCGTCTGCTGTGTGACCTTGGGGCCAGTGACCTCTCACAGCCTCAGTTTCCACATCTGTAAAAGGGGAGTATAATGATAACGTGTGCTTTATGGAAGGGACGCCACAGCGAAGTCTTAGCAGAGCTGGGGGCATTGGTGTCCTCTCCTCCCGGACCAAGCCAGGTGTGCGCCTCCCGGCAAAGCCTCAGGTGTTAGGTATTGTCTTCCTGCGTGTGCTTTGCTTAGATGCAGCTGTGTCTGTCTTACATTTTCTGTATTGGGATGGGGGTGGGGGCTATGCAAAAAGTATTCCCAGGATCTGGGAGCTTTGGGGACCAGAGCTTTCATGGGTGCAGAGGTAGGGGAGATTTAAACAAACACCTCCTTACTGTCTCTCTCAGGGGCTACCTCCAAAGAGCCCCCGTCTCTGCCCAGCCCTGAGAGGAAACAGTGAATAGGGCTTGCCACACACTTCATCTTTCCCACCTGGCTAGCTCTCTGGCCTCCTCTGCCTTAGGTCCTTGCAGCTTTCAACTTTTAATTGAGCAACACTGGGGGTGGGGAGGAGAGATTCATAAGCCTTATCCCAGGTTTGTGGCCCATTTCATCACAAGAGGAGAACACCCAGAGATAACTGCAACTAAATCCAGCCAGACAGTCTGCACATTAAGGGGAAGACCCACCTTACTATGGATTTAGGGGGTTGGAGCTGGGCCAGGACCCCAGCACTTTGGTCTCTCATTCCTGGGTGTATGGGGAGAGAGGTCTGAATACCCTTTAGTGGGTGGAAGACCTCGGGTACCTGGGTCAGAAAGCTTGGGAGCTCTGCCCATCTCATCTGCTAGACCCCCTCTTACAGGCAGCCTTGCAGCCCCCAGCCGTGGCAGAAGCTGCTGCCTGTGCTCCATTCAGGATGATACAGCAGGCTGAGAGCAGGCAGTGCCCGACTCTGGGAAAGCCGTGACCTGGCAAATTGGGGTGCAGGGAGGCAAGGAATGTGGTGGGTGACCACACCTGGGGCAGAGGAGGGACTCATCCCTTCCCTTACCCCCACAGGACTCCCTCTGGAAAGCTCAGCAATTCTTCCAAATGCCTTTGGAAGCAGGGGCGAGGGAGGGAGGTATAAGGACAGGGAGAGGCTGCTCCACCCCCTCCCTACCCACCTCCCAAAGAAACAGGTACCCAGGGCCTCCAGGAGAGCCTAGGACCAGAGACCCTCTCTTAGACCTTGGGATTTGCATCTTTCGACCCTAAATGTCTCCTTGTCAGCATTGTCTTCTCCAAGAGAGGAAAATCAGTGGGACTAAAATTATGACAGTGACTTGGATACTAGGGTAAAATGGGCATGTCTGCCTGAGTCCCTCATCTGGGTGTCTCTAGCAGTGCACATACATGTGCACATAGGCAGACACATGTGCACACATACTCATAGCAACCCCTCCATATAGATACGCACACATGTGGGCACATACACCTAGCCACACACACATGCTCTAGATTTCAAGGGAATTTTTGAAAAACTCAGGTAATCCTCTCAGAGCCCCCTCAGAAGGGCCAGAGCCTCACCTCCACCAGGCAGTCCCTAGCCTCTTAGGGCCCAGTCCCCGCTAGCTGAGGACCCTATTTCTGAGGACACTGTAGCAGCAGGAGAAATTTATGAGCAGAGGTGCATGGACTTGGGGTGTCCATATATCTTTGCAGGAGACAAACTGGCAGACCCCATAGGTGCCGGGGCGGTGGTGTGTTGCGCATACGGAGGAAGGCGGCAGGATGGAAAATGCCTGTGAGTGACAGGAGGAGATGGATCTCCAGGGCTAGGTGACGGGGCCATAAATTTCCAGGCGTGAACCTGAAGTGGATGGTGGCATTGCCGTGGACATTGGATACATTTGTCATCTCTCCAGTGTTGCCCCCCCCCCACCACCCACATCGCCTTTTCCTTTTTGCTTTCTGTCGTGGATCCAATTTCTTCCAACAAAAGCTCCGGTGTCGACTGGCCTTGGGTGGGTCTCTGTTGAGGTAACTGATGCAGCTGATGTGGGGGCCGGGAGCCCTGGTGTGAAAGGGACCTCTGTCATTCGTGTCGGCATCCACTGTAAAGATGGGGAGATTGAGGCCCAGAAGGAGCAGGGGTTGTTGGAAGTGGCACAGTGAGTGGGCAGAGGGTGGTGAAAGGCGGACCTGTGCCTGTGTTGATTCAGGTCTGGTGCTTTGAGCCAGGCAGGGACAGCCTCGGCTGCTGGGGGACTCTTGCTCCCTGTGCTCCCCCACCCCATGCATCACATGCCAGCCAGTGGACCTGAGGTGAGCTGGAATTGGATGCCCAGTCCCCCTCTCTCTGCCTGCATGCGAGGCTCTGGGGTGGGGTTGAGGGTGGTAGAGATTACCCTGGAACCCAAAGGCCATTTGGGGGCAGGAACAGAGACTCCTGGTCACTCAAGCTAGACGTGTCCCTGAAGGTTCACTTAGCAGACATTTACGGGGACCTACTGTGCATTGTCTGGAACCTGGGCATAAGATCGTGACAGGGCTCTGGCCTGTATGGAGTCTGTGTCTGGGGTGGGGAGACAGACCACAAACACAAATGCACAGACGCACGTACCCGGTCCTTACCAGCGGAGGTCAGCCTGTTGGCCCTGTCTTCCAGGTGATCACACAGTCATGGAGCCACTGCTGGAATCCCCCTGGGAGGTAGGACAGACCTACCCCCTCCACTGAGGACTACCCGGGGGCCTTGGGGTGGGGGACAAAACTGGAATAGGGACCTGATAATCTTCTTAGGAGGGTCAAAGAATGAGCCCCACCTTCGCCCCCTGCTTCAGGACCTGAGGGATGAGGAGCAGTGGGGAAACTGAGTCACTCAGATCCAGATCTGAGCCCTGGGGCTGCATCTGCACCCAAACTCTCAGTGGCAACTCCGCTTCCACCCATTTCCCCCAGGCTGTTCCAGTTAGGGGAGCTGAGTCTGTCACCACCTTTTCTGCCTCAATAAATGGCCTCAGTTCTTCAGGGTTTATGGCCAGTCTCACCCACAGGGGTTCCCTCCCCAGTGAGTGGGCCCTTGGGCTGCTATGCCTTAAGCGTGGCAGCTCCAGAAGAGGTCTGGCTGACCCTTAGGGGTTGGACAGCATTTAGATGACTCAGAGGAGGGGTATTTCCAGTCTGGGAGCTGGCGGTGAGGGAGGGGTCCTTTGGGGACAGCAAGAAGGGGAGGTTTTTGTTCTAGGCCCCAGCTTCTAGGATGTTTGACCCATGGGACTTGACCTCCTTGCCTATAATACCTCAGAATCCCAAATCAGGGCTGTAGGGAGAACTATTCCAGGTATCCCTGGGAAGGATCAACACGGAGTGGGCATAGCTGGAGAGATAGCCAACAGCCTCTGCCGGCTGTCAGTGAGAGCTTGTTAAACTTGATAGAGCCGGTGATTCAGCCCCTCCATTGAACAGATAGGGAAACTGAGGCCCAGACAGGGCAGTGGCAGCTGGCCAGCATCAGAGCCGGCAGCAGCGTCTAGGTTGAGCCCGGCTCCCTTGCTCTGTCCCTTGTCCCAAACCTGTTGCCCCACCTTGGAGGTAACAGAAGGTCTTCAGACCCCGACCCCTTACAGAGCTCTCCCCACAGCTTCCATGTAGGACGGACAGGCCAGGATCTGAGACTCATAATCTGAGGTGTCCCTGTCCACCTCCCCCTGCCACCCCAAAGCACAGCCCTCTGCCATTTGCCCCTCTAATGGCTGCTTCCATAAAAGGACCAACAAGATAACAATAAGCATTTAGGAAATATTGGCCGTGTTGAGAGCTGTCCACCGGTGCTAGCGACGTGGGTGGTGAGAGAGAGGCCCCATGAGGTGTGTGAAGAGCCCAGGCCCTCATTGTACCCCAGCAGCACTGCCCCGAACTTGGGGCCAGTCCAGCCAAAGTCCTCCCTCAGGGCGGGATCTCAGGAGGTGACTGGCAGCCCGAGCTCCCTCTTGTTTACCCACAGAGCCGAGTTTTATTTTCAGCAGGATCAAACTCAGGCACCTCTTAGTCATTAGCTCCCTTTAGTTTAATAAACACAGAGACACAAACACAGGCAGCCATGTGCCTGCCCTACACACAGGCATGAGGACAGTGCCAGCTGTCACAGGAGAACCCTTGGTGGCACACAGTAGGCCCTGCAGAGAGGTCTTGCAGAGCACACAATGAGGAGTCCTCAGCACCAACTGGAGGGCTAGAATCCCAGTGTTGGACCTGCTCTGTGCTGGCAGGACAGTCTGGAGGTGCTCCTGAGTTAGGGGCGCCCACTGCACAGACATCCAGTCCTCTGGTCCTCTGCCAAGACCTTGCCAACATTCCAATCCTTGACCACCACCCTGGAGGCCCAAGGGACCAGGACCCTCAGGATGTGTTTCCTGAGCCTACGTCAGGTCTCTGGCAGTCCCATTGAGGGCTCTCCCCTACCTCTGGTAGTCCTACACAGTTTCTGGAAGGGCCCAACTGCAGGTCAAGGGGTGATCAACCCAGTGTCTGCTCTGCCTCTAGCTGGCGGGCTGAGCTGTGGGAAGACCACCTGCCCCTCATGCCTTGGTCTTTCAAAATGGATCTAAAGCTGCAACCCTTTCCCAGTTGGGGGCTGGGAACAGAGTCTGGGGATTGGGGCACCAAGATCCTGGGTCAGAGGCCCAGGATGTGGAGTCAATGGGTCCCTTCACCTCCCTGAACTTGGGGGTCTGGGGTCGATGGCCAGCCTGGCGAGTTTGAATTGTTGATAGAAGTTCTGTCAGAGGCAAGCTGCAGCTGCTGAATTTGGGGCTTTCGATATTGCCCCGTGGGCCCAAGCCCTGGTTTCCTCTGGTGCCACAACTCTGCACCCTGCTGTGCAAAGAGGCAGGAGAGACAGTCCTGGGGCAGGAACAGCAAGTGCAAAGCCCTTTGATAGACACAGCTGGTGTGTCAGGGGAAGTGCAAAGTCACGTGGCTGACCTCCAAGGGTAAGGGGCCAGTGGAAAAGACTGCAAGGACTCTGGCTTCAGAGGTGCCAGAGTTGGATCTATTTGCCTTGGGAAGCTTTTGGGGAATTCGAGCAGATAAAAGATGAGGTTGACTCAAATGTTTAAAAGATCCCTCTGGCTGAGGTGAAGAAAGGAGTTTTAGGGGCTCAAACTGGAATGAGGCGCACTTTATGAGTCCCTGCTGATGTGTGGGAGTCAGGGTACCAGCACCGGGCTGACGCTGCTGATGGAGAGACAGGGAGGCATGGGACATCTATTTTGACAATTGCTTAAAAAAAACTGGAGTTGTGTTCCTATAGAGAAAAATATTCTGTAAAGCAAAACCCATTTTCCCATTTATATCCACTCTGGAATGAGGATGCATTCCTGCAGAGAATAGGATGGTGTCAGGCGAGCCCTGTTTTCCCTCTGACATCCATTACCATTTCAGAGATGTCTTTCTGGTGGGGCGGGGAGCTCATCCCCCTGAAAACTGATGGGTATGAAGCAGTGGGTCCATGGGTGCTGCACCCCAGTGGGTGCCGGGTGAGTGGAGCTGGGGCTACCTCCACAGGCAGCTTGCTCATGATTCCAGATCTTTGCATGCATGCTTGTAAGAGTGTGTGCTATGCGTGCATGGGTGTGTGTGCATGTGTTCACAGATGTGTGTGTGCATACCCTGCCCCTTCTGCCTCTTGGCTATCAGAGTGGACAGCTACATAGGTCGGGAACTACGTAGCCTGAAAGGGTACCTTCTTGCCTCAGATTCCTCAGCCTGGGAACTTAGGTTCTATAAAATCAATTTGTTGTCTGCTTTTTAAAATATTTGCATATTTGCTCCAATGAACCCAGGTTCTAAGGTGAAGGTTCGGGTAGTACACTGGTGCTCCAAGTAGCAGGAAGAGGGTGGGGGCTGGAGAGAGGCCACCACAGGAAAGAGATGCAGGCCTCCGGGACATTTGCCGTCTGACAGACATCCGGGCTTATTTTGGTCTCCTCATTATGGTGTCCCCACAGAGCAAGAACATGCTAGATCTGAGGGATGTGCTTCACCAGAGATGGCTTTTTAGAAAAACAACTCACTGGAAATCCAGAGTTGCCACCCAAGTATAATTTCCACAAGTCAGGGATGAGGGGCTGCCCCAGCCCAGAGGGCCATCTCCCCAGGCTCTCATAGGCATGTGCATACATACACTCTACCATGAGGGGTCTTGTGCGCACACAGCCCATCCTGGCCCACACACATGCAAGTGCAGCTCACACCATACATGTGCACACACCGCATAGTCTTTTCGGGCTCTATGCAAATAGGCTGGCTGGCATTCGCTTGGCACAGGTATGTCCAGTATACTCTGCCATGACGTACTCCTCACACATGGGCATACACCCTGATGCTCTCTTGTAGAGAGATGTATGCCGTCATGCACTATGTAATCTGGAGGGCACATATGTGTCGTTAAACACAGTGCCTGCACTTTGACGCCTCCCCTGTGTTCACCCTGCTCTGGCAGTGTGTGCCCCCTCAAGGGGTGACACACAGGCAGTGAGGGACTCCCAGAGGCCCACCTGCTTCCCCTCCAACTGAACTGAGGGGCTTCATGGTGGGTTCACCTTCCATGTGCCAGGAGCTGCTCAGAGCCTGGGGCCAAGGCTCCTGGCTGTGCCTGTGTAGGGCCTGGGAAGGCCTGGTGGTGTAGAGCTCACGCCACCCTTCCTGGGCACAGCTGGACAGGTGGGGCGTTGTGGCAGGCTGAGGCCCTGGTGTTCCATCCATGGATGGAGTAAGAGTCCAGATGGTGGAACTGCTGCTGCGGGGCAGGGATTGTAGCCAGACATTGGGGGCACCTCACAGAGGGCCTAGGGTGTCCTCTGTGTTTACTATTGCAGCAGGGAGTGGACTTGGGGAAGCCCAGACCCTTGGTGATGTCTGGGCTGCCCCAAAGTTACAGAGCCAGGAGGTGGATTCAATTCAGGTCCTTGACAACCAGAACTACTGCCCCTTCCTCTTGGGGAAAAAATGTCTGAGAATTTTAGTGTTCTTAGGCAGACAATATGGGTCCTTGGGAGGAAGGAGGAAACTGGGCAGAACTTCCAAATCAGAGCTATAGGGATAGGGTGCCCCAGCTCCCTCTTTCCAAAAGGGGATACTGGTGCTTGGACTCTCGGCCCTGGTTCTCTGGCTTCCTGAGCCTGGAGGGGAAGGCAAAGAGTCATCGGTAGCACAGTCCTCATCCCACCCACCAACCACACTGTCCCCCAGGAGGATGCCTGGCACCCACTTGGATAATCTATACCCTGTGTGTAGGGCCCAGCACCATGGGGGAGTCCTTATACTGCAGGGAGAGAGGTACCCTGAGCCTGCTTCACAGATGGGGAGACTGAGGCATAGCAGGTGAAGGAGTTGGCCCAGGTACACAAGTGCCAGTGCTCACATCTACTCTTCCTGATCCCTTGGCCCGGCTGTTCTCCCCACTCCATTAGAAAGCCCCATTCTCTGCTTATATCTAGAATCCCCTGCATTCCTGTGGCCCTACTATCCCCAGCACCCTTCTCCTGCCTCTCTTGTCCTTTCCCCTCACTCCTTGGGCAAGAGCCAGGAAGAAGACAACCGCTGGGTGCTCTCCAACATGCCTGGCTTCATTTCTGCTCATCACAATGCTCCCCTTCCTGTCTCAGACAGGTGACATCTGACATTCCCCATGTCATGTTTCCTTCCTCCCCCACCTCGCCCTCTCCTCCACTGCTTGGAGTAAGTGTCCTCTGTCCTTGTGTCTTCTGATCCTGTCAGGCCAGTGGTATCACATCCCTTGCATTACTGTGGCCCTACTATCCCCAGCTCTCCACACTGGGTTCCAGCCCCCACACGCTGCTCCCCAATGGTGTTAGACCCTGTCCCTTCAACCTTGAACTGATCTTATGTTTCCTCTGCTCAAACACCTCTCTTTATTCCCAAACTTAAGGAGACCCCTAGCTGCCCCCAGCTGTCTCTAATCTCTTCTTCCTGCCCCTATCTGGGGCCTCAGCCCCTCCCTGACTGTCCTCTATTGGGTGCTGGTCATGTGCCCTCAGTCTGCTGTCCTGCAAAATCCCCTGGGATGTCTGGTCAGCCATGGGTGCACACACACCAGGGCATGTCCCTCTCTGTCTTGGCAAGCGAGTGGGTGAGGGGGTAGCTGATCCACAGGGAGCAGCTGTGGAGTAAGATTGTACTCCAGAGTCCTTGGGAGGGTCCTCATGTTTCCGGTGAAATCCTGAATGGGACAGGGTGGCAAAGATGCCTTGGAGGCTTGTAAGTTTTTTTTTTTTTTAATTTATTTATTTGTGCATACAAGAGCTAGGATACAGGCCAGAGGTGTGTGTGTGTGGGGGGGGTGTGTGTGTGAGAGAGAGGATTCACCAGAGACAGAGTGGGGAACAGAACAGGCAGATTGACCGAAGTGCATTGCTGAGGGGAGCAGCGGGTGAGCCAGGAGAGGTCTGCTGTGCCATATGGGTAGCTCCCTGGCCGGCCGGGGGATCGAACTCATGCTGCAGAGGCTGTGGAAGCTTCATAGGTTGCGTCTTAACCCCCTGCGCCACCAGGGAGGCCCATAAGTTTTTTTGAGGCCATTCCCATCACTGGCACAGGACTTGTCTTTTAGGAAGGCAGCTCCCGTGGAGATGCCAAGATGTGTGTGTGTGTGCACAAAATACACTTGCACACTTATCCCTTCTTAACAGCTTTATGGTGGTACGATTTACACACCATGACACTATGTGTGTTCCTATTGCTCTCTTACGTACTGTGGTGAAGGTGCCATCCAGTGGTTTTGTACATTTGTAGAATTACACACCAGTTTTAGAACATTCCTAACACTCTTCATGTCTGCTTGTAGTCAGTTCCATGCCTACCCTTAGCTCTAATCTGTGGTCTGTCTCTGTGGACTCCCCTTTTGTGGACATTCGTCATTGAATTTTACTAGAAGTGGTTTTCTGTATCTGGCTTCTTTCACTTAGTGTAATGTTTTTGAGGCTCATTCATCTTGAGGCAGGTGCCTCTGGCTTGTCTTTTATGTGGCTGAATAGTATTCCATATTTTGCTGTGCCTACTTTCATTTATCCATCTACCAATTATGGGCATTTGGATGGCTTCCCCTTTGGGGCTATATGAATAGTGCTGCTACGAGGTTAGCGTGGAAGTCTTTATGTGGACACGTGTTTTCATTTCTTTTGGGTAGATTTCTCAGACTGGAATTACTGAGTCATATAATAAGTTCATGTACAAATTTTTAACAAAGTGCCAGTTTTCCAAAGAGGCTCTCCCATTTTACATTCCCACCAGTAACACACGAGGGTTCCAGTTCCTGACGATAAAATTTGTTTTCATAAAATTTGTTTTCCTTCGAAGGGTTTACTTCTGGACTCAGCTCTACTGCAATGAAGTGTTTATTCTTATACCAGAAACCACACTCTCT
The DNA here is from genome assembly GCF_014898055.3 of Talpa occidentalis. Classification (NCBI taxonomy): domain Eukaryota; kingdom Metazoa; phylum Chordata; class Mammalia; order Eulipotyphla; family Talpidae; genus Talpa; species Talpa occidentalis. The sequence goes on along the minus strand of NW_023601212.1, from coordinate 72,190,772 downwards.
TGATTACTGTAGCTTTGTATGTTTTAAGTTTCCAGAGTCAGAAGTGTTAGTCCTTCAAGTTTATCTTCTTAAAATTGCTTTGGTTATTCTAAATCCTTCACATTTCCACTTCAATTTTAGCATCAGCTTGTCAGTTTCTTAAAAAAAAAAAAAGCCTGCTGGAATTTTGATGGGCTTATGTTTAATTTATAGATCTATTTGGGAATATTAAGTCTTCCCATCCATGAACATGGGAATGTCTCTACATGAATTTAGATGTTTAATCTCTCTTATCAATTGTTGGTCATTAATTTTTTCAGATTTCTTGGGGCTAGTACATAGATATAAAATTAATTTTATATATCAGCCTTTTATCCTATGACTTTGCTAAATTTAATTTTTACCTAGTTCTAATAAGCTTTTGGGATTTCTTAGAATTTTCTACAAACAAGATCATGTTACCTGTAAACAAGGAGAATTTTACATCTTCCTTTTCAAACTGAATGAATTTAATTTATTTTTCTTGCTTTATCGCACTGACTATAATCTCCAGAAAAATGCCAAATGAGAAAGGTGCTTATTTCTTATCTTAGAGGAAAAGCATTCTGCCTTTCACCATTAAGTTAGCTGTGGGTTTTCATAAATGGTTTTTATCAGGTTGAGAAGTTCCCTTGCATTTCTTGTTTGTGAGAGTTAATATCATGAATGGGTGTTGGATTTGGTCAAATACTTTCCTCATCTACTGAGAAGATTATGTGATTTTTGTCCTTTTATCTGGTAACATGGTGTATAATATTAGTTGATTTTCTCATTACTAAACTAACTTTGTATTCCTGGGAAAATGCCAGGAAAATGATTATTCTTTCTGTGGCTGGATTTGGTTTGCTAATATTTTGTTATGGATTTTTGCATCTAGTTCATGAGGTATACTGTTTTGCTATATTATCTTATGATATCTTTATCTCATTATGGTCTCATAGAAGAGTGGAGATGTTTTTCTCTTTTTAATTTCTATAGAATTGATAGTAAAGTTTCCTCCTTAGTAACTGATTTTGGTAACTTGTGGATTTTTTTTGCCAGTTTAGCTAAAGCTTTGTCAATTTTATTGATGTCAAATAACTAAATTTTTATTTCATTGATTTTCTCTTTTTTTTTTCATCAATCTCAATTCTGCTCTTTATTACTTTCTTTATTCTATTCTGGGTTTAGTTTTCTCTAGTTTCTTAAGGTAGAGTCTCAGGTTATTGATTTTTTCTTATTTTTTCTGATGTGAAATGAAAGCTATAAATTCCAATCTAAGTCCTGCTTTAGCTGCATCACAGAGATTTTGATGTATTGTATTTTATTTTTAATTAAAGACATTTTCTAATTGATTTGTGATTTCTTTGACTCATGGCTATGTGAATCTCTGTTTACTTCCCAAATATTTGGGGATTTCTCAAATTTATTTCTTTTGTTGATTTCTAATTCAATTTCACTATGAAATTGAATAGAAAGTAAATAAGCTTTCTATGATTTAACTCATTTTTAATTTATTGAGATTTGCTTTATTGCTTAGCATATGGTCTGTGCTAGGGAATGTATCATATATGTTTGAAAAGAATGTTCTGGGTGGAATGCTTGTTCAATACATGTCACTTAGGTCAAGTTGGTGATGGTGTTTAAGACTTCTGTAGCTTGCTAATTTTCTGTCTAGTTGTTCTGTATGAGAGTGGTGCATTGAAATATCCAAGTATTGTTGAATTATCTATTCTTTCATATATATTATGTTTTTATGTCATATATATTACATTTTTGCTTAATGTATTTCAAGGCTTTTTTGTTTTGTTTTGGGCATCTTCATGTATAATTGTCTTATATTCCTGAGTTACTGATCTGTTTATCATTATGAAATGTCTCTGTGCCTAAGATAATGTTTCTTACTTTATATCTTTACCTTACAAAATATTTTCATTTGTCTGATTTTTAGTTACCCACTCCCAACTGTGTTGTGATTACTGCTTGCATGTATTTTCCCATTCTTTCAGCATAGTTGTACTTTTGAACCTAACATATGTCATTTTTAGACAATGTATATTTGAATCTATTTCTTTTAATCCAGTATGACAGGCCTCCCAAGTGTGCAGCGGGTTGAGTGCAGCGTTGTGAAGCTGTCCGCAGCCTCTGCAGCGCTGGTTCGATCCTGCCAGCCGGTGAGGATCCCACATGGCACAGCAGACCTCTCCTGTCTTGCCTACTGCTCCCCTCAGCAGTATTTTCCAGTCCGTCTGCCTGTTCTGCTCCCTGCTCTGTCTCTGGTGAATCCTCTTACCCTCCCGCACCTCTGGCCTGTACCCCAGTTCTTCCAAGCATATATAAATAAATCTTTAAAAAAAAAACCAGTAAGACAGTCTAACTTTTGATTGGACTGTTAATCCACTTACATTAATGTAATTTTTTTTAATGTGGCTGCCATTTTTATAGTTGTTTTCAACATCTCATATTTTTCTCCCTTTATTTTTCTTTCGCTGTTAGGTAAATACTTCTAGTGTACCATTTTTAATGGTATGCTCCATCTTGAATTCCTGTTTTTTAAGCAGTAATTTCTTTGCATTATTTTCTTAGTTGGTTGCTTTGGGGATTATAATAAGCACTTTAACTTACTTCAAGCGATTTCAGATTAACAGTAACTTTATTGTGGTAATATATGGAAATTTTACTCCAATATAGCCCCATTTTCTCTTCTCCCCTTTGTGCTATTATAGACATATATTACATCAATATATGCTAAAATCCTGACAATATAGTGTTAAAATATTACCTTATATCTGCTTATTTTTAAAAATAATTTAAAGGAAGGAAAGTGAAAATAATGCACTTATAGATTTCTTTATATTGATCCACATATTTATCATTTCTGGTGCTCTTGGTTTCTTTCTGTGGATTTGAATAACCATCAGACATTGTTTCCTTTCAAAATGAAGAACATCCCTTAGTATATCTTCTAAAACAGGTCTGTTACCACCACATTATTTCTGTCTTTGTGCATGTCTTCAGGTTTACCTTCCTTTTTTTAAAGATCGTATCATGGGCTATGGAATTCTTGGTTGACAGTTTTTCTCAAAGCACATTGAATATGCTGTTCCACTGTCTTCTCATCTCCAGAGTTGCTGATAAGAAATGAGCCATTGATCACGTTGCCATTACCCCAAGTGTGATGACTCACTTTTTTCTTGCTATTTTCTTTCTTTCATCAATTTGACTATGATATGTCTAGATGTGATGTTTTTGTTTTCATCCCTCTTGTGGTTTATTGATCATGTATCTACTAGATTAATGTTTTTCATCAAATATGGGGAGTTTGCAGCCATTTTCTCAAATGGTTTTCCTGCCTCTCCGCCCCTCCTGGGACTTTGGTCACATGTATTTTGGTATGCTAGATATAGTCCTATAGACACAAAAATGTTTCATTTTTTTCCTTTCTGGTCTTTAGATTGGATAATTTCTTTTGCTCTGTCTTCAGGTTCACCCATTCTTTCTTCTGTCATCTCAAATCTAGTGTTGAACACTTCTAATAAATTTTTCACTTCGTTCTTGTACTTTTGAAATCTGAAACTTCCATTAAAAATAATTTCTATCTCTTCATTGAGGTTTTCTCTTTTTGAGTCATTGTCATCATACTTTTCTTTAGTTCTTTAAAGTGATTGCCTTTTGTTTTCACAGATTTATGATCACTTTTTCGAAGTCTTTGCTATATGTAACATCTGGTGATGTTCAGTGACAATTTTTATTAATTGCTTTTTATTCTGAGTTCCCGTTCCCATTTCTTTGCATGTCTTATACTTTCTATTGAAAATGGACATTTTGTGTACGACACCCTATATAATATGCTATACATTTTATGTAATATGCCACATTAGGTAATATACCATTTTATATAATATGCCATACAATTTTATATATTATACCACGGGACATTTTGTATAAAATGCCAATATGTATACTGTACAATATACCCCTCTGATATCTGAATTTTCCCCTGAGTATTGTTATTGTTACTTGTTTTGTTTGTATTGAGTAAATTGCCTTCACTAAAACTTTAAAATCCAGTCTTCCCTGATGTGTGACCCTTGATATCTCTGCTTTGTTTTCAATCCATTTTTAATTCTGGTTCTCTAGGCATCATGTCTGTGTCTGCTTAGCATAGTACTTAGTGGTTGTTCAGAGGTTGTAGAAACATACCTCAAGCCAATCAACTTTCTGCTTTCTGCTGATGGATCTACAGGTGGTTTTTAGGAGTACATTCAAAGACCAGGCAGTTTAAAGTCTGCCCTGGAGTTTACTTTCGGCCTTACCCTTACATGTTTAGGTCCATAGACTCTTTAGTAGGTCTGGGTTATTAAATGTTTTGGGCCGTCTCTGTTTTCCCCTATGCATGTGTGCTGCCTGTTTGTGGGGTGGATGTGGAGAGTTTGTTGTGCCTGTCACATTCCATGTGTCTCTGTCATATTTCCAGCTTATCCACTGATCTGCTGCTGCCCCAACTGGGATCATAGTCTCAGCCTGGTAGAATTGCTGGCTGTCCCCATTCACTTGCCATTGAGATTGCTGCTTATTACTGACAGTACTGCTGAACTCTGTGCCCTCTGCTCTAAATCAAATCAGCCTCTGGAGGTGAAGCTTCTAGTTTCCAGGCTTGCCCTGTGCTGTTCTGCTAAGATGACCACACTACCTGAGCTATAGTGGGAAAATGGGAGCAGTTAAAACCATAGGTTTTCCCTGTTTTATTAAAATTCTGTAGTGTTTCCATAAATAAATGCCTTTCATCAATTTCTAGGGTGCAGAAATATTTTTAAATGTAAGTCTGACTACTGTAGTAGTCGTTTTAGAGAGGATTTGGCAACCATGCTGGAAGTCTCACATTTATGATACAATCTCCTAAAAACAAAACTTTTTAGAGCTTAACATACACAACTCTGTAAATGATCATGAAGTGAAATTCACCTAAGAAACATCTAGGTCAAGAAATAAACCAATGCCTGTATTGCAGAAGCCCTTTAAGACACCTCCCACCCCGACAGCTAACCATTTTTTCTTCCCAAAACACTTTTTAAAAAGTTTTATATATATATATATTACATCATTGTTCATTTTTTGTACAATGTTGATTTCCCCTCTTGGGTGTAATCCCCATAAAATTACCACCACCAAGTTACCCTTGAGACGTTCCCGTAGTCTCTTGTGCTCTTCCTCCCCTGTTTTGCTCCCTCTCCCTCTCCTGCTGAATGTCTCTGATTTATAGTTTGCCTGCTAGTTTCGTCTTTTTTTTCTGATCCCTTGTATGGTTTTTCTATGTTCCTCCTATAAGTGAAACTGCCTGGTATTTTTCTTTTTTGTTCTGACTTATTTCACTGAGCATAATCCTTCTAGCTCCATCCATGTTGCTGTAAATCATGAGTTTATCTTTTTTGATTGCTGAATAGTATCCCACTGTGTGTGTGTATATCTTACATCTTTATATATATATATATATATATATATCTGTATCTATACAGATCTGTATACACACACACACACACACACACACACATCTTTTTGATCCAGTCGTCTGGTTTTGGGCCTTTAGATTGTTTCCATATCTTAGCTATTATAAGTAGTGTTGCAGTGACCATAGGAGTGCAATTTTCCTTTAAAATTAATGTTTTTGTGACCTTTGGGTAGATTTCTAGGAGTGGAATTGCTGGGTCATAAGGTAGCTCCATTTTTATTAGTTTGAGGGTTCTCCGTACAGTTCTCCATAGTGATTGGACCATTTTGCATCCCCATCAGCAGTGTAAGAGAGTTTCTTTTCTTCTCCACATCCTTGCCAGTGTTTGTTGTTGCCAGTTTTTCTTTTAATATGTGCCATTCTCATGTTAAATGTGAGGTGGTATCTCATTGTGGTTTTGATTTTTGTTTCCCTGATTATAAGTGATGTTGAACATTTTTTCATATACCTGTTGGCCATTTGCATTTTTTCTTTGGAGAAGTGTCTTTTTAGCTCTTCTGCCCATTAGTGAAGTAGCTGTTGAAAGTGTTCACCCTTTTTTTATTGAGATTTTTTCTATTGAGATGTCTTTGTAGAAATTCTTTACATGCATGTAAACTTTCCCTCTTGATTTCCATAAGTTGCATATATATTCTCCCACACCATGCTTGAATTTCACTCTTCCAATTGTGTCCTTTAATGAGAAGTTCTTCATTTAAATGTAATTCAAATTATGCTTTATGTTTAGTGCTTTTTGTTAGTTTGTAACAAAATCTTTTCTTATCTCAAGTTCTTGAAGTTGCTCTTCTGTGTCATCTTGTGGAAGCTTCACTTTTTTTACATTTGATAGTTAGACATTCAATGTATCTGCTGCTAAATTTTTTACCCATGATGTGTGATAGGCTGCAAGTTTCAATTCTGCCCATATAAATTAATCTAGTTGATTTTATACCTTTTATTAAAAGTACCATCCATTTTCAATGCCTTTAATTTATCAAAATTAAATTTTGAAATTTGAGATTATTATAGAGTCCCATGCAGTTGTGAGAAAAAATTCAGAGAAATTCCATGTACCCTTTATCCAATTCCCCACTAATGGTGCCATCTTTCAAGCTGTACAATATGGAAACTAGGATTTTAACAATAATAAAATCCAGATACAGACCACGTCCATATACAAAAAATCTGTTTTTTTCCAGATACAAAACCCTTCTTGTTGCCCCTTTATAGCCACAAGCTGCACCCTGCTTGTCCTTTTCCCAACCCCATCTCTGACCTCCAGCAATCACGAATCTTTCCTCTGCTTCTACACTTCTGTCTTTTAAAATACGCTATATAAATTGAATCGCATAGCATATAACGTCTTAGGATTGGATTTGTTTTCATGTAGTAATATTCTTTGGACACCCAACCAAGTTGTTGTGTTTGTCAATAGTTCATTCTTTTTTTTTAAATAACTGAGTAGTGACTTTATTTCTTAACCTGTTTCTACCACATGGCACATTGTATGCATTATTATGCATTGCATGTACACATATACGCATGCATATGTGCTTGTGAGTATGTAAGTACAATTTCAGGGTTGTTTAGCATCCTAGTCACTCTCTAGCCATATAATGTATCTGGGGACTGACAGTGCAGATGGACAAGTGAGAGAGCCATAGGATGGGGGGACACATGGGAAAGAGCACAGATTCCCAGCTCAGTCCCCACAGTTATAGCTAAAGAACCACAAATATTTCTGAGTGTTTGGTATAATTTGGGATTGAAAATTGATCCTGTTGCCCTGGGTTCTGCAGAGGGTTCATCTCAGCTTGTGTCTGATATCTGGTGTACCCTTGAAAGCTGTGGAATTGGTGGCAAGGACAAAACATCCTGTACCATTATTTTTAATCCCTTAACTATATTGTCCATTATGGTCCTGCCAAGTTCCCGGATTTGAACCAGTTTGAAGCCTCTGTAATCATGTGCCAATATTAGATGGAGAGTTTTAAGATTCTAGACTGGGTTCGAATAATCCTGAAGCAGGTTGCCTGGGAAGGGGCACTTCTCTATTCCCTTAGCTTTGGTTGTCTTCGTGGTACCTGGCATGGGAAATAGGAACTCTTCCCTGAGCAGGCAGGGATCACAGCTTGTTCCAGTGACAGAATGGACATTCTTGAGCTGTTAAAGTACCTGAAATCCTGGAAAGTGTACCAGATCAGGATTTGAGGACCTCTGCTCCTGGCCATGACTGGCATATTGCGTTCTTGAGATATGCTTCACAAATGAATGCATGGGTAGATGGGTGAAGTGGTGGGTATGTAAATGGATGGAGAGATAAGATGGAGAGCTGAAAGTTGGTGGATGTAAATGATGGGTGAAGGGATGATAGATATCCTACAGGGCCTGGAAAAAGGCAATGTCAGTATGGACAGGGACTTGGAAGAAGTGGAAGTGTGGACAGCCTCTGGCTCAAGAGACTAATGTCCTCAAATGACAGATGGAGACACAGAGCGAGGTCGCAGAAGTGAGGCTTGCACCCAACTTTGCCTGAGTCTGAATTCGGGCTTCCTCCTACCCTGTCACACATAGAGAGCAGGGTCTAAACTAGCAGTTAAGTCATCTTACACAAAAGCCAACAGTTGTTCCAGCAAATTGGAGGTCACTGAGGCCTCCAGGGCCAATGTATTAGATCTAGGAGTTTGGGGTCTGGAGCCTCCCATCTCCATGGGGTTGCCTTGGGTAAGATACTCTGGCAGCAAACATTTATTGAACACCTGCTTGGTGCCTGACCCTGAGCTAGATCCTGAGGGCCCCAGAGTTGGGGAAGACCCTGTGGTCCCTGGCACAGTTTCCCCGGGGCCCTCCCTCAGTTTTCTCATCCATAAAATGTGTGTGTGTGTTGGGGTGGGGGTAGGGGTAGGATCAACAACCTGAAGACTATACTGGGCTGGGATTGCTAGCTGGGAACCTGCTCCACCCAGCTCTCCATCCACAAGTTGGCCCACTACGGTGGGTTTTCCATTGGCATCTAGCAGGCAGTGAGAACTGAGGGCGTTGTGGGAAACTAAATCGGCACAGGCCTCCTCAAGTGACTATTTGGGCCCCATACCCAGACTATAACTAGGCTACATCCAAAGGCTGGGCCAGGGAGCCCGGGAAATGTTTAACTTTGAAAAATGGACCTTCACAGCTCATTAGGCCTCAGCGGCGCGGCCCAGCGCCTCAGGCAGCTGGGGAAGAGGGAGATGCCACGGCATGAAATCACTGAAGTACTTAAAGGCCAATTCTGCATTCCTGACCAGTGCTGTCTGCCTGCCAAGCCTGGCAGTACTGGGCCCCAGGCTGGGCTGGCTGGCTCATGGGTACCCACCACTCCCCAGATGGCTGTGGGGCGGGTGGGGTGGTGCTGGCACCAGGCACTCCTGCCATTTGGCTGTGTGCCATGACCCAGTCCTGGGCAAGTACTCCTGGTGTCTGCAGGTTCCTGGCTGTGCGACCTTGGACAAGCCACTTCTGACTCTGGGCCTCAGTTTCTCCATTTGTATCATGACTCGTGTGTCAGATGGAAGATAGCATGGACATGGAAGCTGGCTTTAAAGTGCCTGAGAGGGGTGTCAAGGGGCAGTAGTGTGGGAGCCTTTCTTATGGAGTGAGGTGGGGGCTGCCAACACTACCTCCCTCATGCTGCAACCACACCCCAAACTCCAGGACTGGCCCTTGGGGCTGAATTGCTCCCTTCAGCCTGTCCAGCCAAAACTGGGCTCTCAAAAGACCGTGGTAGCACTATTGGTGGCTGTGATGACTGACCAGTCTGCTGTGCTGACGTGGGCTGAGGCCCCTCCCTCTGGCTTGGTATCCACACACTACCCCTTTGGATCTGTACTTTTCTCTCAGCCTCTGGCAGGGGGAGGGCCCTGTGGCATGGGAGACAGGACAGAGAGTATGGCTGGAAACTGGGGACAGGGAGCTGGGGTGGAGGTGCATCTGATTGGACTGGGGAAGAGGCAGCCAAAGAGAAAAATGGGAGCTAACCAGCAATGCGGCCACTGCCATAACACTTTAAACATGGAAAATTGCATTGCATTAGCTTCTGCTCCTCGCTGTATATATTAGATGCAGAGTCATAGACAGGAAGCGTGGGGGCCAATGGCCCACACGCTACAGCTGCCTCTGGCCGAGTGGAGGGTGAGGGACTGGACAAGGAAGTTTTCTAGATTCAGGAGGTCTTCGGTCCTTATCAGCTCTGGGACTTTCTGAGGGCTCCGTGATCTTGGGCAAGTTACCTCCTTTCTCTGAACCTGTACTTTTTAAATTGGAAACTGGGGAAACTTTCTGAGTTCTACTACACAGAGATACGGAATTAAAGAAGAGAAAGTAAAGAAGGTGCCCACTTCCATCGACATGCCCGTAGCGACAGTGGCCAGGCCTGTCTGGACCACACGTGCCTTGGACAGATGTGTGATCACCACAGCCTGCATGTACATGTCCTGACATGAGGACACACACTGTGTGTGAACCACAGCCTGCATGTACATGTCCTGACATGAGGCAGCTGCATGTGCAAGCATGCCCGTGTGGACGTGGACTCACGCCCGCCTGTGTGCACTGCTGGTGTGGATGCCTCAGCATTGCCCACGCTCCATGTGAACAGACAGGTATGCCCACACTCGCCATTCGGCTCATCCCCATGGCAACCCCAGGCATAGAGCAGGTGTCTGGGAGACCCGAATTGGTGCTGACAGGGGGGTGCATGTGATGGGGCTCTCCAGAGGCATCCAGCCCAACCAGGGCCACTGAACCGAGGCTGTAGGAAGCTGTGAAAGTCCTGCCCTCTCCCCAGCAGATGCCTCATGCTCTGTGATGCAGGGTTATGTGGGAACTTTTCAGAGACCCCCATTTAGCTGAGAGTTGGGTAGAATGAGCAGTATGCCCCTCCTGTGCCAGGTATTTGTCAAGTGACCCCATCTGGGCCTGGACAGATGTCTTCCATTTAGAGCTGAATAGCTCCCTGGGGGTGACATGCAGCCAGAAGCCCCCACTTTGTGTTCCTAATCCTACTTTTTGGAAAGGGAAACTGAGGCTTGAGTCAGCTTCAGCTGTGGGCCCTGTAGCCAGCCCCTGCCCACATCTATCTAGGAGTGGGACTCAGCTCACACCCACTTCCCATTCCCAGACTTGGAATGCCACTGCCTTAAATCCACATTCTGCCTCTCTGCCAAGTGGCTTCCCTGCTTCCTTTGCCATTTGGCTAATTATCTAAGACCTTTGCTGCAAGACCAGGCGAGCCCAGCTCTTCTCCATCAGCCCCTGAAGTCATCGGCTCAGCTGGCAGCGTTCCCATGGCAACAGCAGCTACGTCAGAAACGGCTGAGGAGGATGACTGGAGGGAGGGGTGGGTGAGGGGATTCCTGGTTTCTCCATTGCCCATGGGTATTAGTCCTGAGTCTCTCCCTTCACCCCCACTCTGAGAACAGGAAACCATGTCCTTGAAGGAGGTGTTCCCCAACCGCCAGATACCCACCTGCCCAGGTGCAGAAACCATTAGAGGAGCGAGGACATGAGATGGGATGCTGGGACCTGAGATGTCACGGTCACCATGCCTTGCTGGCCCAACTGCCCTTTGCCAAAATTAGACTGGCTTTGAGGGTTACTGCTGGCCACACACCTCCCCTGGGTGAGACTACCTGGCAGCTTTGGGGTTGGGGCACTGGAACCAGAACTTGAGTTTCTTGGTCTAATTGGAACTAGACTGATTCATTCCAGAGAAAAGTCTGCCCTCAGGTAGAGGGTTGTGATGCTGCCCATGGTGTGATTACCCAGGGGCTGGCGCCTCCTGCCTGGTGGGGACAACACAGCCTCCTTGTTCCTACTCCACAGGGACAGAATCCACTCACGTGCCGTGGAAGGGTATTCTGCATCTGTGCCCCTTGCTCGTCCTGCGTCATGAGACAGTTACAGACACACATGCTGTTAAGTCCTTCAGGGTCCTACGTATACACTGGAGATTGGTAGGGAGGGCTTGGCTTCATGCCTTTAGACCTCATGGCAGCCAGGCCAGGGCCGTGATGGTCCTCTCCAGCTCACAAAATCCATGCAGACGCTCCTGCTGGGACTTGCTCCCTTGCTGCCTGGAAGGTAGCAGGGCCTGATGCAATATGTTGAGAACCCCACCTGCCCTGTCCCCCTCCCCATCCCCCAGCACCAGTCTACATCGCCTTTCCCTTGGGCTGAACCTTCAGGTCAGGTAGAAGTGGAGGGCAGGAGCAGGACACTGACACAGGTCTAGGCCAGATCCCACCCAGAGGCAGAGGGGTCAATACAGCCCTCCAACCACTGCCCCCACTCTTAACAGCTGGCTGGTTTGGTTTAAATGATTCCCATTCATTTGTTCATTCATTCAGCTTATCCGGTTGGGTTTACACTGTGCTCTGGAGCTGTAAGATCTGGGGTTGCCCTTGTGAAGTGTGTGTTTATTAAATGTCCTCTGTGGGTTAAGCCTTGTGCTGGTGTGGACACTGCTGTGGAGATGGACATAGAATTGACAGTATGATGGAGGGATAGGAACAAGCAAAGAAGTTAGAAAAATGCTGGCATGATTGGGCTCTCTGGAAACGGTCATGGGCAATCCACTGATAGAGACTGGAAGCTCCTCTAGGTGGTACAGGCTTGGGAGACTTCTCAGAGGAGATGGTGGCATTGAGCTGACTCATCCAGGTGGGGTCCAAGACCCTGTCCCTTGCCCCTCACTCTGAGGCCTTGAGAAGCCACTGCCCACTCTGATCTGGCCCTCCCTGAGGGGATGGAAACAGCCCAAGAGGTGTTATTGGAGAGTTTGCTGTGGGTGGAGGGGTAGGAGCTGTTCTCCTGAGAAGAGGGGCTGATTCAGCCTCGAGGGCACAGGGGAGGTTCTCATGCCACATTCCTGCTGGTTCCAGCAGGGCAGTCCTAGGATGGCTGCCTCCTCTCTACTTTGGGAGGTGGCATCTGGGCTGCTGGGGTGTGCATCCTCCACTGCCCCTTCTATAAGATGGAAATGAACACCCGGGGGCTGGCCCACCTGCTCCGAGACAGGCCTGGGAATGAAGGAGGTTTAGGGCCCAGCTGCTCTCCCACTGGCCTTGGGCCTCTGAGACTGTTTTCTCAGCCATTCAAGGATGTGTCTCTCCTCCCCTGCCCCCCAACCCCATCCTTCTGGGAATATGTCTTTTTTCCCTTTTATCAGTTTTGGCTGCCTGTGAACACAGTGAGGTATTTATCATTTAGCAAACTCACGACTGGAACAGGGCCCAGAGAGACCACATGGGCCTTCCTGCACGTACCGTGGTCCTGCAGGGAAGCTGCCTGCCAGCTGATAAATGAGAACTGTAGCAAATTGTTCCCTGCTGTGCCTCGGTTTCCTCCCCTGTAGAATGGGTGTGAAGGCAGGCTATACCTCAGCAGGTTGGAATGAAGATAAATGGAAAATAAGGCCTGAGATGTAGACAGTGCCCACAACACTCCTTGCCATTCCCACCCTCCTCCTCATCACTATCACCATCACTGTAGTCACCATCATCACCCCCATTGCCATGGCCAGCAGCATCATCACCATCAGTAGCAGCACCAGTAGCAGCAGCAGCAGCAGTGTTAGCAGCACTAGAATAGAGGTCAGCTCCGATGTGGGAAGAGAGGAAAGAGACAAGTACTCAGGATGGTTAAAGTTGGGCTGGGGTCCAGGCTTCCTGGAAACTCTGGCCTAGGCAATATTAAGAGAGGAGCAGATTCCTGTTCCTCTGGATAAATGGAGGTGAGTGTGACAGTTCATTCCTGTGTCTACGAGTATTTTCAGACTTGCCTGACACAACTGTTAACAGGCTCTTTTGGATATTTCACATTTGTCAAGATGTCTTTTTTTATGTTGTGTCTACATTGGAACATCTCACCAAATTTTTAGCCAATTAGAGTCCAAGGGAACCTCAAATTTCATTTCAGGCAAACAAGCAGATTTTCTCTCATTTTCATATTTTTAATAAGCACTTATGAAATTTATGTTTCTTACATCCAACTCGTCAGGTTAATGCCTTCTGAATATTTCTGCCTCCCTATTGCTGCAATTTTCTTTGCCTGTGTTCCACCCTCTGAGCTCTCCATGAGTTTGCTCAGCAAATTAGCACATTAGCTTCCTGGGGTGGGGAATGACTGGGCTCAGGGGTCCACGCCTTTGTTAGCTTCAGCCGTGAGTTTTCACACAACACGAAAGCATCAGACCATCCTGGATCGCAGAACGCTAATTAGCACAAACACTTTTTATTTGGCTTGACATTTAGAGAGAGAGATATATAATCACACATTACCCCTTTTTTAATTTCAAAAGAGATATATATATTTTTTATTTCTCCCCCCTTAGGAAAATGGTTTAAGGAGGGGAGATAAACTATGGTTCCATCATCCAAAGATGAGTAAGTCAGCACTTCAGAGAATTATCTTTCTGGTCTCTTTTTGAGGATGAGGGTTTATTACCAAATTGGTATCCCCTTTTTTAAAAAAAAAACTTAGAAAAAAACTGAAGTATAACTTACATGCAGAAAAATTCACAAGTCCTAAGTTGCTGTTTAGTGACTTTTTCACAGAGTGTAGCCAGCACCTAAGTGAAGAGACCAAACAAAACCACTCCTCAAAGCCGCCTCCTGGTCTTTTGGGACATGCCCCTCCCAAGGACAGCCCTAATTTTGCTTTCTGGCAGCACATTTATACCTATTTTTTGCACATTGTGTAAATGCATCTTACAGCCTTTTTGTTTCTGGCTTTTGCTGGTTTCATTTGTCAGATTCACTGGCCCTTGTTATTGGGTATGACGGCAGATCTAATCCTCCATCTTCATCACTATATAGTATTCCAGGTGTGGACATAATTCCAATCTGTCCCTTCTCCCATTGGACAGATAGGTCATTTCCAGTCTGGGCTGCTCTCAATAGCATTCCTAAGAACACTCTGTACATATGTTTTGGGGATATATGTTTGTTTCTCTGTCCATCTGGGAATAGAATTGTTTGGTTTGATCATTCACTAATCTTGAGCAGTTTCCAAGCTGTAAAATATTCATCAGTGTTATTAAAATGATGATGCAATATTCACTACACATGTATGGCAATTGATTTAGTTATTCTCCTGTTATTGAACACTTAGTTGTTTCCATTTTTTTTTCTTTTCTGTGTTAAGTAGCAATGGAAGTCTTTGGCCAAACATTTTTTTTCTCTCTTTGGAATTACTTGCTTATGGTAGGTTCTCAGAAGGTTGGCCATTTGCTCCCACACTCTTATGATTTTTTTTTTAATCATGAGATGATATATAGAAAAGTGAAAAACCATAAGTGAACAATGGAAAGAATAATAACCGTGTGGACATCTGAATAACCACTGTGAAGGGTAAAACATAGAGCATCACAAGCTCTGGCAGCCCTCCCGAGTGTCCACCCTGATCACAGCCCTCCTCTCTTTTGTTCCCCAACGCAGTGACCACCATACTCAAACAGTATACTCTAGATTGGTCTGTTTTCGAACTTTACATAAATGAAATTGCAGATGTAGGTCTCTTCTGATCCCATTCCATTATTTGGAGATGTATCCATTCTTTATGGGTGTTGGTGCTAACTCAGTACCATTGCTGGATTATGGGTTGCTCATGGACTTGGGGGTGTGATGAACTTTATTGCATGTCTTCTCTTGCACATGTGTGAGTCTGAGGTTTGCCATCCTCAGAATGCTGCCCCAACCTCACAGTTTCCCAGTGTGGTGGTAAAGTCTTGTGCCCCCAGAGCAAAGGGTTGGAGCTGTCTTCTTCTTACCTTCTCCAACATGAAATATGGTTCAACTGGAAGCTTGCCTATCTGGGGGGTGTGCACTGGCATTTCATCAGAATTTCCCTAGTAAATTAAACTGAGCATCTTTTCTGGTTGTGTTCTTCTGACCATTTGGATGGCCTTGCTGGTGATGCCTCTTCAAGACCTCATCCCACTTGATCACTAAAGTATGTTTTTTTCATTAGTTTATTGGTGGTGTTCACAGAGTCTGAATGAGCTAACATTCCCTCAGAATAGATAGAAAATAGCTTTCTTCTTACATCTGTGGCTTGTGCTTTTTTTTTTTTTTACTTTATAGTATATTGTTAAGAGCAGAAATTCTTCATTTTTCTGTAGTAAAGTTTATCAATATGCTCATGTATGGGCAGATGGATGGGAAGAAATCCTTTCCTATCCACAGGTCATCAATATATGTTTTCCATATTCTGAAAAGACATAGTTCTTCTTTTCCCACTTAGGTTTGTAATCAACTTGGTTTTATTTATTTATTTTTATTTATTGTTTTTGGGGTCTGTAATCAAATTGGAATTGATTTTACATGTGGTGTGAGGTAGTGGGTTTGATTTAGTTTTTCTCCCATATAGACATCTAACTTATTGAAAAGTCCCCCCTTTCACCATTCATTTACCAAATGACTGACTCTTAAGCTAGCTTCTGAGTTTTCTGTTTTCATCCATGAACTTGTTTGTCTAACATTGTGCCAAGAGCACACTATTTCCATTAAATTAATATATAACAAAATACAACTGTCTGATAGAATAAAACCCTCCACCCAGTCTTCGTACTGAGGGTCATTCTTGATCCTTTTCTTCATATATATTTCAGAGTCAGCTTGTCAAGTTCCACAAAAAGAAGAAAATCTGTTGGGATTTCAGTTGCATTGAATCTAAAGATCAAGTTGGAGTGTTAAAAATGTTTATTTTCTATGCACTGCAGATGTGTAGAAATCCAGTCTGCATTTGTATTTGGATTTTCTATCCAATATCCTCTTAAACTTTCTCTTATCCAATACTGTCATATATACTTTCTTTGGGATTTTATGTACACAATCTATCACCTGTGAATGGAGTTTTGTTTCTCCCTCTGGAGTGGTGTCATTTCTTTTTCTTGTCTTACTGAAGTGACTAAGATCACTAGTACAATGTTGTGTAGAGGTAATGTTAACAGGCATTCTGGTGTTGTTCTTGTTCCCAAAGGAAAAATTTTGTTCTCACCATTGTCTGCTATAAGCTATCCACAATTTAAGAGCTTTTGATATGTATTGCTCAATGGCTTTCCAAAAGAATTGTGCCCATTTCACCAAAGCCTCGCCAGCGCTGGGTATTTGTGTTTGTTATTATTTGTTGTTGCTATGTTGTTTTTAGATCACCACTTGTTTGATGAGCCCAAATGGTATCTAATGGTATTTTAAAAAATTTGCATTTCCCTGAGTCTGCGGTTCAGCACTGTTCTACATCATTGTTAACCACCTGTATTTTCTCTTTTGTGTCTCTTCCTTTATTCATTTGTTTATATATTGCTGGCATTTCCCTAATCAATTTGAATGAGTTCTTTACATAATAAAGATATCATTTCTCTGTCACATTTGCCACAAATATTTTTCCTTGTGTGTTGTATATCTCTTATTTTTTGCTATTTTTTTATGTTCCTACTTTATAGTTTTATATGGTCAAACCTGCCTCTCTTTTCTTTTACAATTTATTCTGTTCCTCTGGAGCTTGGAAAGCCTGTCTCCCTCCTGAGGACTGATAAGTATTGAATTCTGTTTTCATCCAGCTTTTTTTTTTAATGGCTTAATATTTCATATTTAACTGTTTACTCCATCTGGAATTTGTGGGGCTGTGGGGTGTGAAGCGAGGAGTTAATTGCTGCTCGGGTTTACCAGAGGAAGGGGCCTCATTTGCACTTCCAAGTCTCAGGGCTCTGCTCCCCACGTCTAGGCTGAGTGGGAAGAGATTAAAGGAAGGAGGAGATGGTATTGTGCGCAACCAGCTGGGATCTAGGGGTTGTAATTACCATCCCATAGGGACAGTCCCATGCTGTTCTGCCTGACTTTAAGTCAAAAGCAAAGAGCTGTTGGCAGGTTGGCAATAGCCTGTGTGTTCTTGGGCAAGTTCCTTAGTGTGTTTGGGACTCAGTTTCTTCATCTGCCGAATGGGGGTACTATGATATCTGCCCTGTTACCAGGGGAGAACATGTGTTGTGGAGTTCACATCCTGTGAAAGGCAAGGGCTCAGCAAATCCTGGCAAATCCTGGTTCATCTGTGTGACCTTGGGCCAGTGATACCATTTGTCTGAGCCTCAGTTTCTCCATCTGGAAACCCAGGATAATAACACAGTAGTTTCTGCCTCATGGGCTTTGGGGAAGAGTATGTGGTGTTTAGAGAGGTGCGGGGTGCATCTCTGTGGATAGGGGTTCCCTATTAGGTGTCTGGGTAGGGCCCTGGCCCAGGTGTGGCGGGGAAGGGGCAAGGGAGTGGTAGGATAGTCTGTGAGGCTCCCACAGGATGGGGAGACTTGTCCCTTCCCCGCCTCACCTCAGACTGCGCTGCACTCGTCTCTTGGCTCTTGACTTGGACAAAAGGACCAGCTTTGGCCCAGAGACCTCTGCCACACACACACACACACACTCCCACACACAGCTTTGTACATGAGTACACAGACATGCAAGTGCGCACTCGCAGACACGAACTCTAATGTGCAGTCAACAGAGACATGGAGACAGTAGGCCCACCACACAAACCATACACATTCACACTCACCCTCACATACCACACATACAATACATTCACACACCACACACACATACCACATGCACTCACACCATACACACATGCCACACATACACACCACATATACTCCTACACACCACACACTCACACACCACAGGCACTCTCACCACACACCCCCATACACCACACATATGCTACACACACCACATGTGCTCAAACACCACATACACTGACACCACCCTCACTCATACACCACCCACATACCACACCACACATACTCATTCATACCGCACATATGCCACGTGCATTCACACCACACGGGCACAAACCACACATACACACACACACACACCACATACGCTCACATGCCACACAAGCCACTCACACCCCACACTCACTCACGCACACCACACGTTACACACACCACACACTCTCACACAGTGTGCACACAGAGCTCTGCCCAGCCACAGCTGGGTTTCAGCTCGCCCACCCCCAGGGGTCTCAGCTCACCCTGGCAACCCTCACCGTTTGTCCTTTGTTGGAGCCAGGCCCAGGAGCAGTGGAGGAGGGGGTGGCTCCGTACCACGGCTACCTACCGGAGTGGTGGTGAGCCCATCTGGCCTGTACACAGGGGTCAGCACTTGCCTACCTGTGTCATCCAGGCCTGGGATATGGGACCTGTCCCCTGGGCTGAACCCCCATGGGTGATACGGGCCCACCTGGAGCCTTCCGGGCCGGGGGAGGAAGGTCTGTCAGCTCTAGTGTGTTGCTCATGCCCGTCACCCCCTCTCACCCCTTTATGCGGAGGAGTTAAGTGGGACTCTAGAGGGATGAAAACTTTCCACCCAGAGGCCCAGGTGAGCTCAAAAGCCAGTATGGGTCTCCCTGACCCCCAGAAGGCTCCACCTACTGTAATATCAGGGGAAGGGTCCTTTTGAGATTCCAAGCAGTGACGTGGGTGAGCTGGACACAGGCTAGCCCTCCTGCCGTTCCACCCATTCCCATCCCACTCTACCTACAGTTCCCCTCTGAGCTGGAGGACACCCCTACCAAATCAGCAGGTGTAGGGGGTGTAACTCTCCAGTGCTCACTGAGGTGGAGTGAGAGGGGCACCTACCAAAGTCAGTGCAGGGACCCTGCAGCCCCCCCAACCCTCCAGTGCACAGTAGGTGTAGGCAAATGCTGCCTAATGAAAGGCAGGGGACATGAGTGGGAGCACCTCCATTTGTTGAGGACCCATTGTATGCCATGTAGTGGCTTGTGAGGGTCAGCCCTGCCCACCAGGGCTCAAGGCCAACTTGGGCCTGGCAGAGTCCTGGGTCCTGGACCCAGACCAAGTTCATCAGAATGATCAGTAGGGGACGTTGGTACTGGATCTGAATGATGAGAAAGTCAGCAGTGGTAGCTCTGGAAGGAAGCCTTCTAGGACAGGGGTGGGAGGGTGGGGGTGGTATACAGGCAGGTGCAAAGGTCCCGTGGTGACCACATGTTGGGGGGAGGGAAGGGATGTGTTGGAAGATAAGAAAGGATAGGGGGGTGGGGGAGCCAAGGTCCAACCCAGAGGAGCCAGTGGCCCAGCCTGAGGTTGGCAGGTCGGGAGTATATCTGAAGCACCCCGCTTCACAAATTGGTGGGCTGACATTTCATAGGGTGAGGCCAGGCCCAGGTAGTGGGGTATCAGCCAGAGAGGAGGCAGACACCTTCTAGCTCCTGGGGTCCCCCTCCACCCCTGGCCTAGGCTGGTGGTGCAGCTGTGTGGGGAGGCTGGGCTGCTGGCATCAGCAGGGGCCCCTCCTCCCCACCTAGCTAAACAATCATTGCACAAAATATGCAAATGGTATAATTACTGTTATTTGTTTTGCTGATATAAGTGTTTGAAATGCAAATGTCAACTTTGGGCGCTTTCATTTTCCCACCCCTTTCACCCGGACTTTTGCAAGTTGATGAATTGTTCCCTCCTGGAAGGGAAAGGAAGAGTTGGGTGCCCCTCCCACCTCCACCTCAAAGACCCGGGGAGTTGCACCCCCTATACCTGCTGCCTTCGCTTGCCTGAGGCACCTGGAAAGGCTGGGGTGGCATAAGGGTGATGGGATGGAGATGGTGGGGTGAATGGGGTGAATGTGGGTGGAATGAGGGTGGGGTATAGAGCCCCCTTCCGACTATGCAGTGGGTATGTTAGAAGGGGGGCTTCACATCTCCCCACCCCCAGTGATCTGGTCCAGTTTCTTGCCTCTTGGAGTCTCTTTATACCTGTCTTATGATGGAACCCCAGTGTTAGCTGACCCTGTGACATTCCATTGATGTCATTGGACCTCAGTTTCCCATCTTTGAAATTCCTATGTGTTCCATCTGTAAAATGTACACAAATTCTGTGGGTGGTCTTTGGGGGTCCTGATGATCCCCAAATATCAACAATTAACCGTGTGTGTGCATTTTCCAGGGTAGGGCCTTTTAAGCCTTCCAGGCGCTCAGGTGTCTGGGTTCAGACAAGCCTGGCGGTCACCATCTCGTTCTATGCAGCGTGAACCTGAGGCATGGCATTCCTGCATTTATCGAGGTCACACCAGTGAGCTCCTGGTGCCTTGCTGCACCCGTGGGCAGAATAGGACATACCTTGCTTTCAAAGTCTCCTGCCTACCAGTCCTACTGGAGCTGCTCAGCCAAAGCTCATGATCTGTCTGCACCATGCTGCCTCCAGGGCAAGGGGTCCCCATGTTTCACCATGTCTGTGTCACTGGAACACTGTTCCCCACAGATCCGTGAATTCACGGTGAGCCTGGCAGTTCAGATCCATGGATTTCCAGCAGCAGTTCAAGTGTCATCCTACAGTTACTTGATCAGGTTGATTCCTATAAGAAGCACAGCCCAGAGAGGCTCCCCCAGGACCTGTGGGTCAGTGGGGCTGGTGACTTACCAGGTGGCTCCTAAGTGGTGCTCTGGGGAAAGAAAAAGGTATTATCCAGAGGCAGGTGGGTCAGAGTGGGCCTCAAACCCCAGGGCTGCATACCATCTGGTAGCCCCTCTGTGGTTGTTACAGGGCAGGGAAAGGGATACCCTAAAAATCCCAAACCTGTCTCTAAATAGGTTCTGCCATCTGCTGCATCAAGACAAAACATATAGACCTTTAATGGAAAGGAACTTTAATACAATTAGTGTGTAATACAGAAAAGACAAAAAATATATAGTTTCCAAGTCAGGCACCCAAAGTTACCCGTCCCCTCGTGGGTAAAAATCCACCCAAGCAGGGTTGGCCCAAAGTAAGGCCCCAAAGCCTGCCACAAGTCTAAAGCACCTTCCAGAGGAGACCCACAGAAAAGGGTCAGAAACAGCCAGACAAGTCTGGAAAGAAAACAGCAAAATCAAAATCAAAGCTGCCATTGTTAATCTCCCCACGGGTCTCTCACCCACATCTGTTACAACCAGAACAAGACCAAGAGGCCAGCGCAGCTTCTTCACATGTCTCTCTGCTCCATGTGCCTCCTCCAGGTCTCTTCTGGCTCCATCCTGCTTCCTTCCTTCCCCAGTCTCCTCTCCAGCTTCTTTTCTTCCCTGCTCAGCTCCACCCTGCCTTGGGTGGGCCAGGGAACCTGGAATGTCCCCTTTTTCTGGGGACCACCCTATTACATGATCAGCTGCTCAGGGACAGACACTGTGCTGTGTTCAAGCTCTGATTGGCTGGGGGCAGGCAGGATGTCCATGTCCAATGGGCCTGCGTGGAGGGCAGTGTGTGTCCTTGTGTATGTGGGTGGCTTGCATGCATGTGTTCATCTGTGTTTGTTTCGTGCCTGTGTGTGGGCACCTGTGGCTCTTTGTGTGCACACGTATGTGAGTGTATTGTGTACATGTGCACATGGACATTCTGCAGGTCATGCTCGCGGAGAGTGAAAAACTCCGCATTGGGTTCTGTGTCCTTGGTGTGAGAACATAGGCCCCGCTTGCAGCCCCAGAGGGACCACAGAGCTCCCTGGCTTCTGCTCACATGTGTGGTGGCACAGAGCTCGTTTTGGCACTGGACTGCTTTGCTAGAAAGTCTGAGAGCGACTAAACCCCTGTGTACTGGCTGAGACCGCAGTGGGTGGCGCGTGGTCCCGAGCTCTGTTTACCCATCTGGAACTCTTGGCAAGGCTGGGTGGGTGTGCAGTGGGCACTCAACAAGCATGAAGTCCCGCTCTCTTCTGGAACTTGCCTAGGAGAAGCATCTGTCCTTGGCTCAGACGGCCTCCTTCCTGACCCAGGCAGCAAGGCTGAAAGGGTTATCAGAAGGGCACCTGGAGCTGGACAGTGAGGAGAGACAGCACTGACTGGGCAGTGGCGGGGGTGTGGCAATGGGCTGGGGGTGGCAAAGGGTTTGGTGTCCTGGTCCCTAGGCTGCATCTCAGTCCCAAAGCCTCCTTAGGGCCAGACTTGGGAGGGAGCCTCTGAGCTCCCAAGTACCTTTTCATTCCAAGTACCTTTTCTAAGACTGGTTCGGCTTCATTCGCATATTCAAATACAGTCCATTATTATTTCAATTAGCTGTTAAGTAATTAGCTCTAATTGATGAGCATTCCCCCCACTTTCCCACATATTTTTTGGTTATTTACATCCGCTTCTAACCAACAATTTTAGGTAATTACATGCCACTCACTCATCTATTTGCACACACACATACTTCCGTGCACGACAGGTTCCTTTCAATTTCCTCTCCAGGCCTGGTGCCGGGCGGGGGGAAGGGGGCATGCTGTTCAGACAGGGCACAGGCAGCCAGATGGGCGACCCTTCCTGCCACCTACCCAGGCCTCCTGAGAACCACTGCTTGGTCTCCAGGGGTACAAGGTGTACCAGAGAACCTTTCCTCTCCCAATCTTGCTTCTGGAACTCCTGTAGATCCAGAGACAGGCTCCCCCACACTGAGACACTGCTGCTGCCCTGGGTTGTGGACTGTGACCCTTCAGTCACAGCAGAGGGAGGTGGCTTCGTGGTGCCAGGCTTTGTCCAAACATGTCTTAGTTCTGCAGCTCCGCTGTGTGCGCCCTGTTCAGTTCCCTATCTGCAAATTGGGGGTCAAGTGCCTGCTTGCAGTGAATGGGTGATGGGAGAGGATGATGCATGGACTATCCTTAGCACAGACCCAGTGCCAGGGTTTCTGGGGTAGATCCAGTGAATGAATGAATGAGTGAATGATAGATTGAACCCTGTGGGCAGATAAGACTTGAGTTGTAAATTGACTTGCCCAAGGTCACACACTCATTACATCAGATCTGGGCCCTGGGCCTGAGGCCTGTCCTTCCTGATGTGATTTCTGCATGGTCTGGAGTCTTGGCGGGAGGAGAGTACCTGCAGGGAGAAAGCCCTGGCTGGGGGGAACTGCTCTGGTTAACTTGCCCAGGGTCTTGCTTAGCCAGCTGTGCGTGTTTGCTCTGCCTCTCACTGAGGTCCAGGGAACAGAGGGGATGTGGATGCACGGTGCCCTGAATGTTCCCCCCATATGCCTATCCCAGAACTCTGGGGCCCCCACCCTGGGTCACGGCAGAGTGGCTTGAGCTGGACTCGGCAGCAGTGACCATCAGCCCTCCAGGCTCTGCACTTCCGTTGCTGTCCTGCCTCTGCCAGCTCCTGTGCCTGGCTTTGTCCTCACTGCCCACGCCACCACGTGGATGGAAGACAGGCTCCTCCGGAAGCTGAGACGCACCGCTGCGTGGCCCCAGGCGCCTCACCACCTCCCCTCTCTGTCTCCATGCAGTGGCAGCTGCCTTGGTGTCCGTCTGTCCTACACTCCATCTGGACCTGTGATCTTCCTCTGTGTCTGGAAGGGAGAGATGTCCATGACCCCTGCGGGGAGGAGCCCACTGGCCTGTGTTTCTCAGATGCGCCCAGTCATCGGCAGACCCTGACCCAAGGTAAGGGGTGCTGTTGCTCATTGGGCTCACTGCTTCATAGCCACTGGCAGGAAGGTATGCTGGGGTCCCGGGACAGGCTGGGAAGAAGACGAGTCTGATTCAGCTATTTTGTGGAAACAAAAGTCCCATCCGACAGAGTGGGCAAAGGCTGAAGGATCTGAGAAGAGGAACTTGGGGGCCTGGGGACTCAGGGCCTATCCAATATGCTCCCCTGATGAGTCAGGGGCAGCCTTGTGGGTTAAAATGGTTTCATCACCACTTCATGGGAATAGAGCCATCCTGTACATTAGCATGTAAAGCCATCGTATGTATGATGTGGCATGTTAATAGTCATTCACAATATATATATATATTTGAAAACAGGAAAAATTATCTAAAATGCTGACTGGAGCGCCTGGGGGGACCAAAGGGTGGAGGCTGCCATCCCAGTGCATCAGTGTTCCAGTGACCCAGCTGTGCTGTGCTGCCGGGAGCCTCGCCTCCAGCTGATCAGTATCTGTAGCTGGACCAGTTGTTTCCTTCAGCACTTTGAGAAGTTGCAGTTATGCCTCTTTTGTCAACTGTGCCATGGATTTCTCCAGGCCTTCGGTCTTGCACCCAGTTCTGGGGCTCTGAGTCAGCACACTTAACTTGACCAGATGCTATTGTCTAGGAGTTTCCTTGTCTCCAGAGCTGGGTTGTAATGTCTCCCAACTTGCAGGAAGTGCTATTGGTCTAATGAATGTCATTCAGAAAGCCTGGATTTTTAGGGTTTGGGTTTTTGCGGTGAAGTACTTGCCAGCTCTGTTCAGGCATTAGAGAATCTATGTTTTAGATTGTGTTTATCTAAGGGGGCTGACAAACTTATGCTCTGCCAGGTCTGATGGACTATGAGAGCGAAGCATGTGGGAATTTGTGAGGCTCTTTTCGTCACAGGCCCCCCAGAACATCCAAAGGCCTGTTTTTTCTATTGGTGACATGGTGCCTCAGCTTCCCCTGGGTGGTGCAGTGGAGGGGAGGCCTGAGGATGGAGAAGAGCCCCATGAGGAAGTGAGGAAGCAAGGGCTCTGGGCAGAGGGACAGCAAGAGCAGAAACCCTGAGGTGGGCAGGCGCACACATGTGTCGCTGGAATAGCGAGGTGGAACTCGCCTGTGTGATAAGGAAAGCAGGCCGTGGAGCTGGCGCTAGTGGGGGGCAGGATGTCTCAGAGGTCTTGGTGGAGCGTGGACTATTGGACATGGCTGGGCTGATTCAGCGGTGATGACCATGGCCATGAGCTTGCAGGGCAGTGCAGGAAAACTGGACTCGTGGCGACAGCCTTAGGCTGTTCCACCTCTGTGCCATTGCTCACTGTGGCTCCTTTGCCTGGAACCCTCTCTTGTAAGTCCATCTGTCTTTGGAGTGACTTTGGTGTTGGACAGATCATGCTCTGCTGAATTTTGGATGTGAGACACTGGAAAAGTCACCATGTTTGACCTGACTTTTTATCTGTCAAGTGGAGATAGTAACCTGGGCCTACAGCGGCGCTCAAGAAATAGTGAAGGGCCGCCCCCCCTCTGAGCATGAAGCAAGTGCTTGCAGAGTCTCTGGTACTTTGCTGTTAGATTGGTGTTAGTTCTTCCCTTCCTTCTAGACATTCGTGTCCTGCCCAGCCAATGTTAGGTTCAGGCTCACCCGAGCTTGTCCAGGGTCGCGGCAGCCTAGGGGGTGCTCTCTTTGCCCCCATGCCCATCCTGCCTCCAGCTCTCACGTGGCCCATGCAATTTGATTCTTCTCTCTCACTCAAGCCCAGGCTGCGTGTTCCACTCTGACAGCCTCCTGAACCTGACAGGTGACAGATGCTGAATGAAGGTTTGTTGAATGAATGCATGGGATGCTTCCCAGCCCAGGCCTACCTAAGAAGGCAGGTGGCATAGCAGATGGCTCCCACAGGGTCTGGTGCTGGAGCATGTACATTGCAGTAAGCCTTCTTTAGGAACTTGGGGGTTGGGTGCATTGTTTTCAAGATTCCTTCCAAATAGAACATTTTGTCTGTGAGTTGAACTTTATTCACTTCTGTTCCTGCTTCCCTCCTCCTCCTCCTTTTCCTGTTCCTGAGGTCTTGTCCCTAGAAGTTCTTTTGCTGAAGCAATGACTAAGAGTTCAGAGGAGGCTTCTATGTATTTCTATGACCCCAGGTGACCTGCTGGAACAGTCCTTGGCCACAGTGTGTTCAGCACCAGGGACAGAGTCACAGACACCTGACCTGTGGGTGCCATGGGAGGTGTGTTGGATAGAGGCCTGGGAGTTGGCAACCCCAATCTGAGGCTCTTTTAATGGAATTAGAAGCACTATATATAAAATCCAACCCATCCCACATTTGTAAGACCACTCTGCCCCCCACGCCTTAGTTTCTTTCTCTAAGAAACAGGGATGTCACTCTTCCTGGCAGAGTTGGCTTGGCATGCTGCTGACTTGCCCAAGGACGCCCAGTATACCTTCTCAGCCCACCTTTCCCACCCCCAGCTTGCCCAGGCACCCCTCCCCTACCTCTCCAAGGAGCTGGGTTATTTATCTGCTGATGGTGACAGGCTGTGGCTGCAGTTAGAGATGCTGTCCAGAGATCAGCTGGCGGCTACAGAACCAACAGCCTGAGCTAATTAGCAAAAGGTCACACTGGCTCCTGGAGCCCCCACTTTTGAAGTTGGGCCTCACACAGGCTGGAAGGAACCTGGGACTTTGAGTTAGTGGCTTGGTTACTAGCACAGCTTCAAACCCCTGCCCACAGCTCATTGCTGATTGCTCAGCCCACGACTTTGAGGCCTCACCTTCCAGGAATTTCCAGCACAGGATTCCAGCCATCCACACCATTGCTCTAGGCTAGACAGGTGAGGGAGGCTCAGGTCCCAGTGTGCATGGAAGGCTGGCCTTAATCTCCCAGACCTACCCCTGCCCCCAACCTCCACGCCCAGGGCAGACTACCTAGCAGTAGAAGCGCAGGGTTGGGGCAGTAGCCACCCACATACCCCCACTTTCCCTCTCACTGTGTTCTTATTGTTTCTCCTCTAAGTAAATTCACTAAAAAAATACCTTAAATACATTTATTTAAAAGGGAAGTTTTATGGCACTATTACAAATGGAAAACAAGCCTCCTTTGCCATAAATAGAATTCATAATCATAAAAATAAATTCACTGGAAACAAAGCAATGTTATTAAATTCTAGTTGGATGCTGTAGCCCAGGGGAGATTCGGAGCCCAAGGCCTCTATCGCTTTATTAAAAAGGGAGAACAGCAAGTATAGAGGTGTTCAAGACTTACCAGCCCCGATCTAAGACTTTTGATATAATAAGAAGCACAGAAAAGAATTAAATTGAGAGTAACTTTCTAATAAAATTATTCAGCGTTATTTTATGCTATGTCAGCTAGGGATTGAATTTGGCTGCACAAGCCAGCAACCTGATTACTGTGTGATTGAACCCACATGGGGTAGCAGTGGGAGTGATGGAGGCCCAAGTAAATTGTCAGTGAACCAGCTTTCATATAACTTCAGCTCTGTCATGCTTAGTGTTTGTCCTCATGACCTCAAAATGGCTGCTGTACCTCCAGCCATTGTATCTGCATCTTGGGCAGGAAAATAGGGGTGTGAAGAGAAAGGTTTATGCTGACTGAATCTGTTCCTTGTTATTGGGAAGATAACAATAGGCACCTGACCCTGTTCTCTTGCATGTGGTCTACTACTGCCTCCTGGTTGGTTTCTATTTGTCACCTATTTACTTGGTACCTACTGATTTTTCAGGCAGCAGACCCCTGCTCTTGTGGTGTTCACAAACAAGGTCACAGGCTGGCATTTATGAGATGAGTCATGGCCTGGACCCTGGCCATTCTCCAGGAATTCCCTTCCCCTAGCCTAGGTCTACCCCTTTTCCTTCCTCTACTATACACCTGGCTCTTGCTGCCCACAGTGGCCAACTCAGGGTGGCCCCTGCCTCATACCCCCTTTTCTCTCCCCACAGACCCAGGTTGCCCTCTTGCCCTATAGGAGTATCTAAATTCAAGTGCCCAGCTCAGCCAGAACAAAGCTGCCCACTTCTGGGCTCCTCTGGATGGGGAGCAGCCCCTTCTTTTCCCCATAGTCCT
The DNA here is from genome assembly GCF_014898055.3 of Talpa occidentalis. Lineage (NCBI taxonomy): Eukaryota > Metazoa > Chordata > Mammalia > Eulipotyphla > Talpidae > Talpa > Talpa occidentalis. The sequence goes on along the minus strand of NW_023601212.1, from coordinate 72,162,756 downwards.
CTCTAGACCCCTAGGTCCCGTTCTCCTGTGAATCCCCCCAAATCCCTCCTGGACATTTTTATCCAGGCAGGCTAGCTAGGGCAGTTGCAGGGGTCTTGTTGTAGCTCTGTGGTCTCAATTTGACTTTCCATTTTCTCATGGAATGTGTATCTAGATTAATTAGCAGGGGGGTCAGGACCTTGGGGGACCTCCTTCCTCTGGCGCCTCTCTCCAGCCGGGCAGGCCCTGGGGACCCTTCTCCTTCAGACTAGGGCTTCTGTATTGAGTTTCATGCCTTATTGCATCCATCCTGCCACAGGCTTGGCCTGTCAGCCTGACTCCCTCTTAACTCCTCCCCTCATAGACCATCCCCTGCTCCCATCTCTGACATTTGACATCCTTGGCACCTTGGAACCCACCACAGGTCCCACATTAAATATGGCTCCATGGCTGATCAGCTGTGCAATTGCTGATCCCTTGACTCTTATGTTCTTCATCAATATGATGGGGTGATGGAAGCTGCTTTGGGATGCTCTGATGAAGAGAATAAGAGGCAGCAAGAGAGCACCCCACTTGTACCTCCTTCCTTCCTCCTTCCCCTCTCCTGCTTCATGGAGCCCGGGTTCATACGTGTGCATAAACACGTATGTCTGTGTGACCCTGCGGGGGTTATATGCATCTCATTGCCCTCTCCTCTGTTTTCTCAGCCCTGCTGACTCCAAGCCAAGGCTGCAGCCCCAGTCTCCAACCCCACTCAGTGAACTGTGAATCCACCAGCCACGTGGGTCAGGAGTCAGGGAAGCAAGGGTCGGGGGAGGGGCACCAATGCCAAGGCTGTGTCCATGGCAGCTGTGGGGGGATGGGATGAAGTAAAGGGGCAACTGGGAGCAAGAGTGGGATTAGAGTAGCAGGAAACATGGGGCTCGGGGCTAGAGGGGGCCTAGCAGACAGGTTGTTGTTGTGTAGTGATGATTTGATGTGACGGGATGCGGCCCAGAGCTTGGAGCTGCTTCTCTGCCAGGACATTTGGGAGGGAATGGAGGAAGGGCGAGGACAAGTTCTCTGAGCACCCACTGCATGGAGGCCTGGGCTTGTCTGCAGGATGCCCCTGAGTGATGGGATTCACCCATAGGACTGCCGCTGGAAACGGAGGGGGAGGCAGGTTGGGTGCCACACCTAGAGGATCCAACTCACACTTGCCCATTTTGTGGCCTTGCTCTCTGGGTGGTGAGCAGATGTCGGGTACTCCCAGCCACGCATGGAGGTTCCGGCTGCTCCAGGCAGGTCCTCACCCTGAACACGTGAATATCTCCAGCCTGGCTGCCTACAGTTTGGCACTGAAGTTCTGTGCACTCATCGGCGGGTCACGATGTCAGGCCGGCTAGCTGACACTGACACCCCTGGGGAGGCACGGGTTCAGGTAGTGTGTGTGTGTGCTGGGCTCCTCCTGTGTACTCCCGGCCGAGCACTGTCCAGGGGAGCTGGGGCCCTGCCCCTCTCCCTGCACTCGCCGAAGGGAGTCCATGCCTGCCTGGGATATGGCTCTGCATGCCCCAGCTGCCCCAGACAGGAACGGGGGGTCTATTTAGAGCTCAGAGGAGGCGGCACAGGTCAGAGCAGCCCTCCCAGGGGGAAGGGTAGCCAGGACTTCTAGATGTAAGTAATGAAAAGAACAGTGGCACAGGCAGGGGCAAGTGCATCGGAAGCACCTGGGGTTGACACTATGGTGAGGGGAAGGAGGAGAGGGGCATGGCAGGGGTAAGCTTGTGGGGGTGCAGCATCCCCAGATCTTGCTGAGCTCCCTCTCCAGTAGTCTCTCCTGAGTGAGAAGGCCCTTATCTGAATTACTGATGGCAAATGGTTGGAACAAAGCCCTCCCAAAATATGGTAGTCTAAATAAGATACAGGTTATTTGTTCACAAAAAGTCCAGTGGTCAGTGACCCCGGACAGGCCAACTCTGTCATCCTTACCTTTGATTTCTGTGTCTGGGACCAGAGCGGCTGCTCTTGCTCCCACCAGCACGTCTGTTTCCCAACTGGGCAAGAAACATGCGTGCCTGTTCTTTGTGAGCGAGTGACTCAGCAGAGTGCACTTCAGTTCCACTCGTAGCCCCCTGGCTAGAGCTTGGTCGTAAGCCAGAGCCTGTGGTCTTCACATGGCTCCAACGGAGGCGTCGGGGTTAGGTAGTAAAGGAGGAAGAGGAGAATGCGCCCTGGGGGGCAGTAGGAGATCTCGGCATGCATCCTCTTGGGCGTCCTGGGGTCTCAGGCTCTTGTGGGAAGACGGGGGTCTGGGGACAAGCTCAGCCAGCCTGATGGGTGGATGGGAAGTGGAGCTGGGGGCCACTCATGCACTCCCAGGATCTCCCTTGGGTCTGCGCAGAAAGCCTGCTCTTGCTCAAAGCTCGGAAGCAAGAGGAAATCATCCCATTTTGAATGGAAGGGGCCCCTGGAGAGAGGGTGGCTGTACAATTTAGTGTCCAAACCAGAACAGCTTTCAGAGGAAATGAGGTGGTACGAAGAATCACTCTCACACGCGGCGCGATCCTACCTCAGGATCCCCTTGTCCAATTTCGGGTTGGAGACACGGAGGCCCCAGGCCTCATAAAAATTAATGGCACCATCACACCCTTGATAGCACGATCTTGAACTCCTAATTTCTCCTCCCGAGGCCACGGCTTTTGTGAGCTTGGGTTCGGTGGGTCTGAGCACAGGATGTCCCAGGACCTGGTGCGTGGGCTGCCCCATCTTTGCTTCTAAGAGCACTGACTGCAAGCCTAGGGCTGTCCAGGGTGCTGACCGCCTGCAAAGTCAGTGCTGAAAGCTGCCCCTCCCTCCTCTCCACCAACAGGTCAGGCCAGGCAACCTGACCTGGTATAGTGTTCCCGTCCTCATGCAGGGGCCAGTCTGGACACTCCATGATGATGGCCATCACCCAGAGTTGGCTCCCTTCCCCAACCCTGTCAGCTTCTGCTCTGAGCGTTCTGAGCCCATGGCATGAGCACCTGGATGTTCTGCAATGCTTGTCTTGACCCTCCCCACCCCACCCTTATCTGGTGTATTCTGTGCCTCCAAAGTCCAGACCAAGCATCTACGACGCGTTCTAGTACAGTGGATCCTCATCTGATACCCATTGAGACGACCTCTTTTCCAGGTGCTGTGAATAAGTCAGCGAGGGGTGCAGTGTTGAATCCCAATCATCTATAAAACCATCTATAAAATAGGGATCACAATGATTCCAGCTCCTCTTATTCCATAGGCTTCCCGTGAACCTGGACTCATGACCTGGATCACACCTGTATGGAAACTACCCTTCTCTGCTCTTGGTACTGACTGCCTCCATCTCCCTCTGTGCCCGTTGCTTGCTGGGTGTGAGCCACATCTTCCTGCAAGCAGTGCCCAGCCCTCTCTACTGAGTGCAGAGCTCTGCAGCCAGGGGAATCTTCCCGAGTCCTCTGTCCTCCACGCTGAAACTTGGCATGACTCTGGCTGCACAACTTCTCACTCCCACCACCTTTGGGGTCTCCAAACCTACTTCTGGGCTGTTCCTGTACTTTAGCCCTTTGATTGTTCATCAGTGTTTACTCCTTTCTCTTCCCCATCATCCAGTGTATCACCAGCTTACACTGATCCGATCTCTTTTCTCGCTCCTTTCTGACTCTTCGGTTGGAGTACAACACAGACAGAAAAGTGTACGTACAAGTATCTTTAGCTCAAGCTGGGCATACCCTTGCCTCCAGCAGAAGAAACGGAGCACCACTACTGCCCAAAGGCAGCCCCACACACGCCCCTCGGTCACTGCCCCAAGAGCAGCCACCCGCCTTCCTCTAACCAGAGTTTAACCCATAGTGGAACATTGTGTAAATGGTTTGATCAGCGTTGTGCTCGTGACATTCACCCTATTGTTGCATCACTGCATTCGGCTCAGTGTAACCGTACGCCAAGGTCTTCCTTGCATGGCTTTTCCATAGTGTATTATTGTTGCTGGGCCATTTGGAGCTGTTAGAATCGTGCTGCCCTGAACATTCTAGTCCTTCTGTGTGCATTTGCCTGCATTTCATTGGGTCCACACTATGTCTCTTGGCATCACCCGTCTCTCTCCCTTTCCTGCACAACTGGTTCTAGCACAGGGCATCCTCATCCAGTCCAGAATATTCTCATCTCTCCTTCAGTCACTTCAGTGCCTTCATCTCCGTGTCCTGGAAGATTTCATTCTCCATCAGCCATCAGGGTGATCACACCCCCTCCCTCGTAAACTTTCAGTGACTCCCCATTGCCCTTGAGGTGAGATCCCAAGTTCCCAGTGGGGCCTTTGACAAAGGCTTCCAGCAGGCCCGGCCAGTCCAGGTTCCTTTACCTCCAAAAGCTCCCCCGGCCCCGGTTCTGGTCTCTGGGTCTCCTTAGCTCTCCCACACTCTGTTCTCCCCCTCTCCTCTGCCCCCCAACTGCCTGTGTATGGTCACGTTCTCTCCTTTAAGTCCTGGTAGAAATGTTGCCAGGCCGTAGTCAGGATGGCTAATGGTGACCCCTAGACCAAAGGGCATCCCTGGAAGTATGAAGTATGGGGAGGATTTTGGCAAATGTAAGTCAAAAAGAAAGTATGTTATCAGAAGGGCCCCTCTAAAGTTGCCAGGAAAACAGAGGAAGAGGCAGATGAGGAGGCGAAAAGAGGAGGATGAATTAAAAAACTGTCAAAAAAGCAATGTGATCCCTTTCGGAAGCCCTCCGGTACCCACCAGAGGAGGTTAAACGCCTGCTTTCCCTCCCTGGCAATCGCTCTTCCCTAACCTCACACACCCGAGCCAGTTGAAGTGCTGTCTCCCCCTCACCCCCACCAGCACTGATAAAAGAGGGCCGGGGTCACCCTGTCTTGCCCTCCTCAGTCTCCACAGTGAGCCAGCACCCAGCGCATGGCAGGGATGCCAACGCCGTTTGTTGGAAGCGAGCAGGCAGGGTGGGAGTTACAACCCTCATTTTGCAGGTGAGAATCAGGTGCTCAGAGAGTGAGGTGTTCAAAGTCACCCTGCAGGCGTGCTGGGGCGGCGCGCGTGGGGCTGGGCGGCTGACGCAGTCTGCGAGGACGCGGTCCTTCCCGGCAGCGCCAGGACGGCCGCGCTCCTGGAGACGCACACAGCAGGGCCAGAGGCTCATCGCAGCCGGGGGCCCAGGATTGGCCCCAAATCACCTGTAAAGTCAGGACCACCAGCACTGTGGTCAGGCAAAGCTTAGCCAACCCCTGGGGAGGTGGGGGCTCCTGTGTCCTTGTCCCCCACATGCTCTGGGCCCCTGACTCTTAGCCAGTGGCAGCATCCTGAGCCTGAAGCTGTCCCCAGCAGAACCTCTCCCTCACCTGTCCCCCACCCATTCGCCTCAGCTTGCCCGGACAGCACCGAGGATCTCTACCCGGTGGGGTAGAAGGTGGGATCTCTACTCTGTGGGGAAGAAGGCGGGAGTAGCCAGGGGCAGGGCACCTAGTCTTCAGCTGGGGCCATGGACTTCCTCTGCCACCTTGATTTCCTCCTAACGCTGTGGGCAGGGACCAAGCACTTGGGTTTGTGGCGTGTGGAAAGGAGAAGGCACCTTCTCGGTAGCCAACGCCACCTAGGAGGACGGGCATGGGCCACGCACCATGGCAGGTCGGGGCTCTACCCGAGACCCTGAAAGCCAGCTCTGCCTTCAGCGTCTCATGAGGCTTCACCTCCCATGGGGCCCTTTGCAGGTGCCAGGTAGTACCTGCCATGCTTAGCCCATCAGGTGTCTCCTCTGTGCCTGTTTGAAGCCCAGGCCTGAGCAGGGCAAGCGCAGGGAGGGACTGCCCCCAGGCCCTGTTGTTCGCCCCATGGCTTGTCCACCAAGAGCTGTGAAGCCTGTGGCATAGGGAGGGCCTGCAAAGGAGATGACCAGGCTCCAGTTCCCCCTCAATCCTGGACTCCCCTGAGTTCTCAGACCGCTCTCTGCTCCCTCCACGGTTCTCGGTGTTTCTGTCTGTGCAGGAGCTTTGTGTCTCACGGTCAGATGTGTGACCTGCACGTAGCTGCAGGGCTCACTTGTGGAGCTGGCAGACATCACCCTTTTCTCAGTGGTAGGAAACCCACAGCCTTATGCCCCCAATCCTGGGCCTGATCTGCAGGCCAGAGAAAACCAGGCATAGAGCAAAACGGTGCCTAACGAGGGCAGTGGGCATTTAAACACACGTTGGACCCCCATCCTTGGCTGGCGAGACTAGAGCTGGGTCCTGGACCTGTGAAGGGCTCACCAGTGAGTGGGATGGTTTTCCCGGGTTAGGCACCGCTGCGGTCCACCGCCCACCTTTCTTTGCACACCTCTGGTGACAGGGAGCTCAGCCTTACACGGCAGCCTCTTCCTTTTCAAAACATTTTAAAATTTATTATAAAATATTTAAGGCATCTCAAATATTTAAGAAATCTCTAATAAATATTTCACTAATTATAAATTATTGAATACAGCCAAAGGTATGAAGAATAATACCATGAATACCTGAATGCTCCCCCTGCCAACTTAAAACTAGTCCCAGCCCCCAGCCCGTGCTGTCGGGAGCCCTAGAGAGGCAGTCTTGGGTTCAAGTCTCCCCATCTGAAGCTTCTATGCACCCCTCTAGGGTCCCAGCCCTCCTTTCTTTTTGAATTTTTAATAGTGTAAAAGGACTTCACACAACTCTGAGCATCTTCCTCACACTTAAGTGTGCACTGCAGTAGCGTGCAATACAGTCACATTGTCAACATGTTTCCAGAACTTCCTCGTGCTCCCCTGCCCTCAAGGTTAGTACTCCCCTAAAGTTTGTGATGGTGATTCTCGCACCTTCTTTCACACTTCCATTGTGTCTGCAGGGACTCCTGTAGCACAGTCTGGCGTGTGTTGAAGCCATAGGTGCAGGCAGGGCATTGGGCGTCTCGCTGTAGTGTCGGCAGCGTGTCTGGAGCACTGGCGGCCTGGTGCTGCAGGGGCCTGCTCAGCCCTGCCTGCCAGTGCCTTCATCTGCTCTCGGCGGCCGTCTCACATCCAGCCATGTGCTTCCTCCAGGCCTCGCCACAGCCCTGGGGGTACTGCTTCCCTTCACCAGATGTTGCCCTTTGTTCCCTAGCAAGGTTGTGCTGGCTTGAACTCTCATTAGTGGACTCTGAGAATTTGCTGGAAAGATGAAGAGGGTTGGCAGGGGTGTCCTTCCAGGGCCTGTGGGAGTCTGGCCTGCCCTTCTGCCATGTGCAAGTACCCAAAGTCCCTTCCCTTGACTGAACACCCCATTCCCTCCAGCCTTTCCTCAGATGACCTGGCCTCATGCAAACACATCCATGCCCACGCATATGGTCACATGACATGTGGCTGTACATGGGGGCTCTGGGGCCAAAGTGCCTAGGTTTGAACTCTGCCCACCACTAAGCAGAGGTGGAGACTCGGCCACATTTTTAACCTCTCTGTGACTTGTGTAAAATGGATAATAGCACTGGGCCTCCCCTGGTGGCGCAGCAGTTGAGCGCTGGGCTGCGGGGCAACCCACAGCCTCTGCAGCGCCAGTTCGTTCCCCAGCTGCTGGCGAGGGTCCCACAAAAAAAAAAAAAAAAAAAGATAATAGTACTGACTTCACAGGATCCATGTAATTATAGAATATCTCAATAGATGTAAAACCTGGAGCAGAGCACCTAGTGCATAGTAGGTGCTATGTGAGTGTAAGCTTTAGCATCTGCCTTGAGGTCTGGAGCCAAATCCTTGGCTGTGGGCTGAGTAGTGCTGGACAGAGTGGTTCATCACCTCCCATATTCTGCCTGGTAAAACATCTCTATCAAGACGGCCTAAGTCACCTTCCCATTTTTGCCTGTTAAATCTGCTCTTGCCTCTTTCTTTTTCCTGTGGGTGATGTGAATCCAGGCTTCTTTGATGACCCCTCCTGATATGGCTTTGCCCTGTGTAATTCATTGAGATAGATTTAACTATTATTCCAGCTGGAGGAAGTCCTTGGATCCTGGTTCAGACCTTTGGCATCTGCCCCCTTCCTGCAGGCCCTTAGAATTTGTTCAAGCTGCTGCTCACAGGTGAGGAATGAGCCTGTAGGTGCTCGGCCTCTGAGCAGCCTGTTTATGTCTGCGTGGTGCCAGGTCTTGCATGTGCTTGATAAGCCCAGGCTACAGGCTGTCCCCTGGAGTCATGTCCAAGAGGACAGGCACTCCAGCCTGCTTTTCCTTGGTGGACTCTCCAGCTCACAGTATTATTCCCTGAGGTCAGGGTCAAACCCGCAGCCTCCTGCACCTTAAATTCACCTCCCTGCCTGCCCCTCAGCACCCTAGGGCCAGTGTTGGTCTCGTTACATGTTCTGACAGGTGTCACCATCACCGCCTGCCCTAATCCCCTCTCCTCACACCTGGACAGTGCCCTGTGCTGGCATTTGGCCTGTCGCCTCCCATCCATAGCCAGACATGACCCAGCTGAGTCCCTCTCTATGAGCCACTCAGCCCCAGGAGGCAGAACCACCTGCTAAATGGCAGGGGGCCATCCTGGTGCTGAGGGCAGGTTGGGATGGGAGATCTGTAAGAGATCTTGGAGTTCCCTAGAAGGGGGTAGAGGCCAGGATTGGGGGCAGGTTTCCCTGGCACCCCAACACCTACAGGCAGCAGAGCTGCCACTATGCTCAGGGCGAGAATGAGCCCAGGGTACAGACCGTGACCTGAGGCCGCAGAAACTCTCTAGGCCACAAGGGAACTGCCCCTCCTGAGGTCCCCCCCCTACCCAGGGCCTTGCAGTGGTGGGACCTGGCCCTGAGGTGTGGTGAGCAGAGCAAGAAGAGGCAGCCCCCACGCCACAGTGACAGGCGTGTGATCTGTGAGCCTTGCATCCCACAGACGATAGACAGACGGACAGACGGAGCTGGCATGGGGGAGGAGTGGTGTGAACACAACACAAAACGCCCTTCCGTTCATTTACTCAGCCGGGAGGAGCACCATGAAAGAGAGCGCGTCCTCACACCCCACTTGGGTGGCTTCCAGCGTTGTCAATTACACCGAAATTGAATGTCCTCCAGCTGCTCCGGCTGTCGGCTCCTGCTGCCGAGAAACAATAATTAGACACTTGTGTGCAACGCGTGTGCACGCGTGTGTGTGTGCACACATGTCCAGGATGAAGGAGATGGGCAGGTGGAGACCTCTGGTCCAGGGGTCTGAGTCTGGGAACACTCACACATTTACACAGTCACACACACTCATAGACACTCGCAGGTAGTCACACACATACAGCTGCACCCCCCCCCTCACACACACACAGTCACACATACACACACCCTTTCCCCAGCAGACCCCAGCCTGTTCAGTGTTGGCTCCCAAGCCCACCCAGACCTGACTCCCTTCCAGCTCTGCAGCCCTCACCTGAAAATGGTCCTGCTCACAGCCTGGGGGTAGAGACCCAGGGCACCATGGCCTCTGGTGAAGCCCCCCCCATCTCAATCAGAGGGTGCCTAGCCCCTCCCTCTCTAGCTTTACTCACCTTGGCCCTTTGCAGCCTGAATGAGGAGACCTATTTATAGCAGCCGGCATATGGACCTGCTGAATTCTCACTCAGACATATGCTGGAAAGCTTGGCACAGCCACACGCAGCTCCAGGCCCGCCCAGCCCTGCGCCACACCAGGGGTCTCTAGGACCCTGAATCTTGGGGATTTAGGTGGGGGCTGCTGCAGAAGGAACCCCAGCATTGCCGAGTCAGTCACTTCTGGCCTCCAGGGCTGCCTGGGAAGGTCCCTCAAGCGCCCTCTTCACCCACCTGCTCCTGAAAACAGACCAGTGGGTGGCTGGAGGAGGAGCTTGCTGGGAACCCAGCCCAGGCCCCAGACCAGAGAGGGCAGGCCTGCTGGTCCAGGCTCAGGTGAGGTAGGGGCCCTTCCCTGGGAGCAGCTCTGGGGCCTCAGAGCCACTAGAATGCCCCTGACTCAGAGGGCCCTTTGACCCCTGGACGAGGCCTGTGTTTTGACATCTTGTGTCTTCTGGGGACGCCACACATTTGCTGAGTCAGGAACTGTAATCGGTTCTTTCCATGAGCCGTGCACTTCGTTCTCCCAGGGTCATGTTACAGACGGCCAGTGACAGAATCAAGGTACAGATCAGGCTCCTGTGACCCCAGAGTGAGCCCTTGACTTCATCCTCTTCCAACAGGGGAGAGAATAGTGAGAGAATGAAGGCGTGAGAGAATGCAGGGGCCAGGGACAAGGGCTGTGGCCACAGGTTTTTGGGCCAGGGTGGAGGGTGCGAGACTCTGGGGCTGCCTCTGCCTCCCTGACATCTGAATGCCAGAGCAGGCAGCCTGGTCTCCTTCCCAGGGCTAGCTGGAAATAAATGACGGACAAGGCCTTACGCTGGGGGGAAGAGGGGGACCCGAGGGAGTGGGGGCTGCCTCCTTAGGATCTGACTTCCCAAAGACCCCAGAAGTGGGGCTGAATCCTCCCTTTGCTCTTTTCCATTGTGGGGTCAGGGAGAAAACTTCTAAGTGATCCTGGGTGGCCCCCGGCTGGCTCTGCAGCCTCTAACCAGGCCTCTTTCCTCCTTATTCAACTCCTGACTCTGATCTCTGCCTGACTCTGGGTCTCACCTGGGTGGAGGCTCCAGCTGTGGCCCCCAGCATGCATTCGCACCCCCTTGGGCTTGTGAGCGCTGTGGGTGGGGCTTGGGGGGGGGAAGCTATGAAAGGGGCTCAGTGCCTGGTGTCTGGCTGAGTCTCCTCTTCCATGACTGTGATCTTCAGGAGGAAGTACCACCCCCTCGAATGCTCCTTTTTGGGCCTCAGAACTAATGAGAGGCCAGCCCAGATCCCAGGTGCCTCCCCACAACTTCACTTCCTGCCTTCCCCGCCCCCGTGTTGGGAGACAGGCTCACCCTTGGAGCCCCAAGCAGGCATGGAAATAGAAAACCCCAGGACTCCCACATCCAGTTGTCTTCATGGTGTCTGCACCCCTGTCACCATTCCAGCCCCTCCCACCCCCACCCAAAGCATCTCAGTGACTAACAGGAGAGTAGCCTCTTCCAGATCAATCCATTCTTGGCCTTTTGCTATAATTAATGTTTGCTGTGTTATTAGATTGATTTTTTATGGACTCTGAGTGCCAGGGAGGATTTACAGAGCTGGCCAAGTGAGCAGGGGGCAGTGCAGGGGTGAGGGCGGGAGGGCGTGCCGTACTCAAGCCCTCCTAAGTCTAGGTTTAGCTCACAGCCCCTTTGAGAAAGATGCCACCCCAATTCTAAGGCTCCCCCAGGTCTGGTCCCACTTCCTGGACTTTGCTTAAAGCCTCCTCCACCCCTGGATCTTAGGACATGGAGAGGCACACACGGCCCTTATTGAGCTGCCACATGGCATTTGTTTTCTCATGGGAGCCCCTCAGTGAGGCTGCAAGGGAAGATGCTCCCATTTTTCAGAAGAGACTGATTTGCCAGCACTGGGAACCTAACCTAAGTCCAGGATCTGATCCCATCCCGATGCCACCGCCTGTGGGGGAAGTGCTAGTCAGGGCTCCCCACTACCCAATGTGTCCACAAACGCCGTGTTCCTTTCTGTAAGCCGTTAGTGGGTATCACAAGGCCCATCAGTCAAAGCACCTGCCTGGGGCACAGCAGGGCCCAAGCCACATGCAGCTCCAGACCACTGCCCTGTGAGAGAGTGTTGACCCGCCTTCCCTGACCCCAGAACCACAGACACCCCTTCTCAACTTCCAGCTTTGCTGCAGCATCTCTCAGATCCTGCCCTTGGGGTGGATCCCCTGGACAGGGGCCCTCCCCACCGTCTAGTTCTGCTTGCTCAATGACACTTAATATCCTATTATCTGTTGCTGGATAATACAAGCCCCCATGGTTTGCTCCCGGTTCTGTGGGGTGGGCTTTGAGATGGGACTCAGTAAGCAGACATCTGTGTGGCCGGGGGCCCCTGGCTGTGGCCCCTTCACTCCCAAGCCAGACAGCTCTTTCTGGATGGAAAATTCCCCTTTGTGGCTTGAGATTCTTCCTACACAGCTTTGCACAGCATGTCTGCTGTGGAGGGCCTGCAGCTCATAAACCAGGAGGTCTCCATCAAAAGTGTTCCTTGTCTGAGTGGTTGCCTCTGCCAGGACAGATCACCCTGGTAGAAGTGAGAATGACCCCAAACCAGCAAAGCCAGCACAGGAAATGAAATCCCAGTGGATTTCACCCAGGAATACAGGATCAAAATTCCCCAATAATACACAAATCCAATTCCACAGAATATTAGAGATAATCTGCTACGATTATGTAGGATTTATCCAAAGAATTCAAAGATGGCTTAATATTAGAAAAATCTATTAATATAATACATAGTATCAGCAGGTCAGCCTCAATGCCACATTAATAAATGACGAACAGCATGTGATAAAAGCCAATGCCAGTTTCTGATTTTAAAGTAACTGCTAAAAATAGAACTGGAAAGGCACTTTTCTATCACAAAAATCTGTCTCACTTCAACAGCCAGAATCATTCTAAATAGTGAGATTTTTAATGATTCTGATTCAAAAACTTTATTAAAAAAAAACCCAACAGTGCCCTTTATCATTGTCCAGCACCTCTAGACATAGCAATAAGACACGAAACAGAATTAAATGGGATGACTACAGGAAAAAAAATTGTAATTATTTGCAGACAATATGATTTGAGACCTTAGAGGCCCAGGAGAACCAACTGAAAAAATAATTTAATATGAGAACTGAGTGAAGGTCGGGGGCTGGATAGAAAACAAACCTCCACAAATCAATAATTTTCATCTGTACCAGCAACTACTAGTTGGAAAACATAATGAAATAAATGGTCCCCACTCACAATGACAACAAAACCCCCCACAGAATACCCAGGAATAAATTTACAAGAAAAATTTAGGATCATTATGAAAAACTCCATAAAGTTTTCCTGAGAGAGAGAAAACAAGAACAGTGATATGGGTTGTGAAGAAATATTACAAAACAGAAAGTTCTGAAATTAATTTGTAGGTTGAATGCAATTCCATCCATACCTGGGTGGTGAGTTTTGAAGATACATAAAATCACTCTAAACTGGGAGACTATTCAAACAAAAAGATGGAAGAAATCTGGACAAAGGAATGACACAGGATGCTTCCACTGGATGTGGAAGCTAATTAGAGAGTTATGAGGGCTTCGAGGGTGCTGCTTTTAGCCTCAGAAGTCAGGGAATGGACTCTCAATGGAGAGTCCAGAGACCACCCACAGGGCCATCGGGTACATAATCACCCAACCTGGGGCACTGCTCATGAAAGGGGAGCTAGTGGCAGTTCTACCTGGACAGCGGCGGGTATAGCCATGCTGCACAGTGCAGCAGTGATTGCAGGTGACTGTGGATGGGATATTTTCACCAGTTCAGCCTGCAGACATTTCCTGTTGCTTCCCCTGGATGCAAGTGTGAGACCCAGCTCTGTTTGCCAAGAGCTTTCGTACTGGAATCTGACTGTGATGGAGACAGATGGGGAGTCAAATCTTTGGGGTCACAGTGGGGCAAGCCAGGCAGGTTGGGGTAACAGACATCCTACCCTGTCAGGAGTCTGAACCAACTAGAACACTTGCAGGGGGGTGGCTGAGGAGGTGCAGGGGTTAGTGTTACAGGCAGAGGAAACAGTATCATAGAGAAAACGTAAGAAATGCAGGTTGATTGCTGCCTTATAGGATAAAATGAGGGATGGTGAGGGACAGGAAAGGACCATCATCAAGGCCTGGTTGGCCCTTTGAAGACATGTGGATGCTGGAGGGCCCTGGGGAGGCATGTGAAGTTGCAGGGAGAGGTGAGGGGGAGGCCTGACCAGACCTGCTCTTTGGAAAGCATTCTCCAGGAGGGGCAGGAGATGGAGCCTCACAAATCAACCTGAGGGAACAGATTATTCAATAGACAGTGTCAGGACAATTTGTAGCCTATTTGGGGGAGGGGGATCAATTTTGATCCTTCTTTACACCAGCAAAATACTTTCCAGGAGCACCGAAAGTTAAATGTGAGAATTCAAACCATAAAGACGCTAGCAGATAGAGGTGGATGACTGGTCTCAGGCTGGCTCAGGGTTCCCCAAGCCGCAAAGAAGCGGAAGCCATGTCAGGGGAAAATAAACCTATTGATTTGATGACACACAAATTACAAATGAGATGTCTGGGCCCAGGCCTGGCTGGGGTGCTGGCTTCCCTTCCAGAAGCCTCTTTCCTGAGGGGTGAGCTTGAGGCTGTGGTGGAACAGGTACAGAAGGGCAGGGGTGTGTGGTGAGGTCGAGCATTGCTGTGCTTTTGTTTCCAGGTGTGGGGGGATTGGTGTACGAGGAGGCTGGTGATGGAGGGGGAGCTTGTGTGGGGGACAGGGCCTCTTGAGGTCTGAGGGAATCAATTCCTATAGGATGTAGGAATAACAAACCCTCTGGAATGTCTAGAAATGTTAGGACCCTAGGCAGGCAGAGGCAGTCCCCTGGCAGTGTTTTGTCAAATCCCCAGTGTCACAACAGAACCCTCTAGTAACACGAGAAAGGGCCCCATTTCTGATGTGGAAATACCTAGTTGTCCAGGGGCCCATGCTGGGCTGTTTCCCACTCCGTCTTTGAGTCCCCCTCCCCCCAAGCAGTACTGTTTCCCTGCACAGCGGCCACGGGTCCACACCCCAGTCATATTCCCTGCAGACGTGTCCTGACTCCGTCCTAGCCCATTTGGCATTGCTGGCACTCCTTCAACTGGACTTTGCTTTGTATTTTATTTCTCTTATTAATTTAACATTTGAGGGCTAATTGCTAATTTATAACTGTCACTCGAAAACCATGCCCAAAATCTTTAGTACAATTAATAGCAGCCAGGAAATACGCTCTGATTAAATAATCCTAGCAACGATGATGTGAGGCAGGGCCTGCTCAGCAGAGGCCTGACCAGGTGGACCCTGAGTCTGTGTGACAAAGCCTGGGAGGTGGGGTGCAGAGGGAGGGAGCTGCGCCCTGAAGGCCCCTTCCAGCAACTTGACAAGGTCCTGCCCTCTCACAGGCTGGGATTGGCGGTCAGAACAGACAGCTGCCCAGGCTTCAGGGTCATCTAAAGGGGAGTCCCAGAGTTTGGGGTCTCTTGGAGGTCAAAGTTCTATTGGAAAGAGCAGAACCAGCAAATCGCCAGCTTCAGTCTCAAACCAGTCATTCCTCAAACAATTGGAGAGATTCAGGTCAGACTAAAGATAGAACTTTCTGGCTGCCAGGGTTATTAAGGTGGATGGGGACACTGCCAGGGCTCCTAGACCCTTGCCTGGCTTCAGTGACATGCTTCCTAATGGCAGAGGCTGAACCGGTGTTTCTGGAGCGGGTCACGTATCATCTCTTATTCCCAGAGGCCAGCCACCCACCCTTATCCCCACGTCCCTGCCAGCGCCTGAGCAGCAAACCATTGCAAAGTGATTTCTCCCTCCAACGATGCCATACATCATGTTTTTTAATTTAAAAAGATGCCCAGTGGAAGCATAACAGACCATTAAATGTTTGGGTCCCTAATTAACTCCAGAGCAGCCTGGAGCCTCAGGGCCAGGAGGGAGGCGGGCTGGAGCGTGCCGGCGTCATCCCAGGAGGCAGGACTTCAGCCCTGCCCAGAGCCCTTCCAGCTGTGTTTGCAGGCACCCCCTGCCTCCTGTCCAGGGCCAGACCTTTGAAGGTGCTAGGAGTCTGCCCCAGAGAGCCTTGGGTTCTAGCTTCCTCAGGATATTCAGGGGTGGGTCTGAAACTCGCCTCTGACGGGCAGGGTGGTGGATGCGATGTCTTGTGACTTGCTTTCTGTGCAAAGCCTTGCCCTGTCTGTTTCCCTGTCCACCTGACTGGGTGACACTGCCTCCTGCTTTCTGGATGTTGGAGACGAGGCTCTGTATATAGTAGGCCCTCGATATGTGGGGGTTCTTGGAGGTTCTCTATATGTGGGGGTTCTTGGAGGGTTCTGCTCACACACTTCCTGCTTGGCCAGCCTCTGGCTAGGCAGGCACTCAGCACCCTTCTCGGGTGCCCACCCTTTTTACCTTTCCAGCACCTGCTGAAGCCCTGTGTCAGGCCACGGTCAGGGCCAGCAGAGAGTGGGGCTTGCCAGACCTGACCCTGCGGCCAAGTCCCAAGAAGCCAGCTCTGCTGAGTCAGCATGGCTGGGCCACCTGCCCCAAGAGCCAGTCAACCTCCTTGGATAATCAAGAGGGAAAGGAAGGGGGAGGGCACATTCTAGGTGGCAGTGAGCCCGGGGACAGCCCTTACTCAGCTCCCCTCTGTGGGCACCAGGGCAGGCAGCTAGGCTGAAACAAAACCCACAAATTGCATTCAGCAGGTCTGCTCAGTCCATCTTAAACTATATACCCTTTCCCCACCCACACCAAGGGGCAGCTGGAACAGAAAGATGTTTACAGAGTACCCTGTACCAGGCTGCATGCTAGAAAGCTCAAATAATCTGGGTCATGGTCTTTACCATTGCCCATGAGGGAGCAACCAGTTATCTCCATTTAACAGAGGAAAAAACAGAGAGGTCAAGTGATTTGCACAAAGCCACACAGCCAGAGCAGGGCAGAGCCAACGTTCCCATTCTGGCCCAGCAACCTAAAGCCTATGATGGCTCTGTGCCTCTTGACACAGGCAGAGGGGTAGGCCTGCCCCACACCTGCCCTGGCTGGTCCGTGTTGTGCTGGCCACCCTGACGTGCCCATCACGGCTCCTTGGGCTCTGCGGCAGAGCCACGCTGCAGAGGCAGGCAAACATTAGCAGTAAACATGATCTATCAGCCAAACATTGGAATGGTAAGAAGTTATCGATCTCTTAACTTTCCACTCATCTCCTGTCTGCCCCGTATGCTTGGCCCAAGTTTCCCTCTGGAGGTGGAGCTTCCACTCCATCAGCAAAATCCTCAGATGGGCCCTGGCCTGGCCCCAGACTGGCCCTTGCCACTTTGTCTGGGCTAAGTGATCGAGGAGGGGAACAGTATTTTTAGACAGATGCCCTCCCGTCCCAGCATGGCCGCAGTGATTATGCAAATCCGGTCATAAGAAGTTTAAAAGTCTGGAACCACCATATTTCTTTATTTCATTAGTGGCGACACAGGCTGCAGAGTGATGTGACAGAATGAACTGGGTGCCAGCCCCACGCACACCGGCCCCCTTCCTTCCCTGGGCAACAGACACTGCAGGGAGGAGCAAGAGTACGCATGCGAGCGCTCACTGAGGGCTCCGGCTAGGGAGACCCCGTGCTGGACCACTCAGCATCGGGACAGCGCTGGGAGGCACCTCACTCAGCCCTTTGATGTTACTGGTGAGGAGGCCGAGGCCTGGAGGCAGGAAAGGGGGGACCCAGAGCTCCACTCGTCTCCTCTGGCTCAGGCCCGATCGCTCACCCTCTCCCACGGTCGCCTATTCTGCACACAAGCCCAGAATGAGGTGGGAGGAGGCGCTCTCCCAGGCAAGCAGTCCCTCAGGACAAGGTCACCCCTGCTCCTTCAGCCTCGGGAGCAGGGAGGTCTAGGCAGGGGAAGTGAACCGGATCAAAGACCAGCCTCCTAGCACAGCTCAGACCTCCCTTTTGCCCCACTGGTCTCCCCACTTCCTAGAGCACCACAGGGGCCTCACTGTTCCTAAAGACCCAGCGCCTGGTGTATCTACCTGCTGTGGAAGGAACAAGTACATGGATTAGGGCATGAACACAAAGGGCTCTCCTGCCGCCCTGCCTTAAAAAGCAAGGCAGGTGGTAGACCAGATGGCCCTTTGACTCTATCTCATAAGAAATTCCACCTTGTGTCTAAGTATTTTCTGCAGCTTGTGGGATTTTGTCCCCACTTTCAGGTGCTAAAGACTCGCCCTTGACCTACCCGGGGTGGGGGGGGGCTGCTTCTTTAGGAAAGTTAAATTTGTTCTGTACCCAGGGTGCTTGGAAATGTTCCCTCCCTCCTGCCCATGAGCCATGTTTAAGCGGTCAGCTGCTTCCTTCTGGGGCACTGCTGCTGCTAATCCATCTCTACGGTGGGGGGGCCCACCGTAGCCCCCCACCCCAGCCTGCTAGGGTGCTGCTGGTGGGGGGCTGACTCACCTCCTCAAGCCCCCCACCAGGAGTCAGCACCTGGGAGCCTGGAGTGCTTCTCTCCAGCACCAGTGACATTTCTGCTCCAGTTTCCACCCTCCTGACAGGGAATCTGGCCTCTAAAACTGACCCTTTCTCTGCTGTGGGGGTTCCACTTCTGCCCCCAGGCCCACATCCCCAGTGACCCGGGCATGCTGTCGCTCCTCCAGTCACCACTACACCTGTTCCTTGAGAGGGAGATTGTCTTGAAATGAGGGCCGCTGAGAGAGTGCACCCTTCCCTGGAGGCTGGGCCAGACACCCCCAGCAGCCAGGGTGTTCACGTGACTGCTCCTGCCCAGACACCTAATAGCAGCTCATTGCTGGGCACAGGGCAGACCCTCATCAGGCCGCAGTTGGCTGAGCAAGGTGTGATGGGCCCATCCCCTTGACCAGCTGTGGTACCTGGCAAGTTCTCCTTCACCCGGCCTAGGCCATGCAAGGCATATGTGGCTGTCCCAGTCCCTCTCTCTTGCAGACTGTGGTGAGGCTAGATGACGTGGTAACTGGGAATATAGCCCACCATTCAGGGTCCCCCAGGTCCCCAGTGGCTTCAGGCTAGCCCTTTTGGCCCATGGCACAAAGGCACTTCAGGCCCACACATGCTCGAACAAGCACACACCTTCACACACCAGTGAGTGTACAGACACACGCACCCGGGCACACACGAATACCAGGCTGGCCAGGTGCAGACACTCCTCAACCACTTACAGCCCACCTAGATCAAGGGGCTTCTGGTCTATGTTGGGGTACCCTTTTCCTGGCTGCACCCTGCAGTGGCCCTGGCTTACACCAATGCAGGGCAAAGGTGGGATAGGCAAGGATTAGGCCCTTAGTCCAACCTCCAGGTAGATTAGGAGACCAAGGAGACATGAAGCTAGTTTCTGTCAAACCAGGGAATCGAACCCAGGACTTTCCTGTGCTGTGACCGGGCAGGGCCCGCCTCAGTTTCTTCCTCTAAGTGAGGTTGTTCCGTGATCCGGCACCGGCGGGGACACCTGGGTTTCGAGGGTTTGAAGGCCTGGCCTTTCCTGACCAGGCTGTGAGCCGCCGGCTTGGCTGCCCAGGACTGTGTGCTCTGCGGCAACTCTGTCTGGGGGCGGAGGTGCGTGGGGAGTGTAAGCACCAGGCTTTCAAGGTGTGTCTTGCCGAGTGAGGACACAGTCACGCACTTCCAGTCTAGTCACTGTGTTTATGGGTGGAGGAGGCTTGGGGGAGATGTGCTGGTGCTGCGGGGGCATTTTTATCCCGAGGGTGGTGACCCCCATTTTACAGATGAGAAAACAGCTGAACCCTAGTGTGGGCTGCATCAGAACCCAACTCCTGTCTACCCGCCCCCAGCTGCTCGTGTGCGCTGCTTGGGTGGGCTCTCCCCGCAGGGAGCAATACGGGGCTCCTGCAGTACATCCCGGTGGGGAGAGGACAGCACCGGTGCATGGGGAAAAACAAAGAAATGAGAAAAACATTAGGAAGGTAAATGCAAGCAAGGCAGAGGCTGACAGTGGGGTGATGGCCCGAAAGTGCTGATTCAGATTGGGGGAGCAGGGAAGACACTTGGGGGTAAAGTTGTTGGCTCTAGAATTTGAATAAGATGGAGGCGCTGGCTTTGTTCTGATGTAGACATCAGGTACAGTGTTGGGGCTGGAGGGAACAGTGGAGTGAGGGCAGGTGGCGGACCCCATCTGGCAGGGCCTGGAGGGCCTGTGTGGAGCTGGCTTCCACTCCACTTGTGGAAGAATGGATGCCATCAGGGTAGAAGTAGGGAGGGCAGGGTGCCATGGAAGGTCTCCAGGGCACTTTGCTATGGAGGGGAGAATGGTTTGGGGGTACTGGGAGACGAGGTGGAGCCTCTGGCAAAGGTGGTGATTTTCATGAGGTGGGAAGTGATGACTCTTGTGCAGTGGCACTGATGCTAGTGCCATGGGACTGGGAGGTGGGCACTAAGGAGGGCACATTGATCTTTGGCTTGAGGGTGTGGTGGGAGGCAGCCTTATCTGTGTGCCTGAGGCCTGGCAGAGAGAGCATTGAGTCTGCAGGAGTTGCTGTGAGGAGGAGGGCCAAGCCAGAGCCACATGGACGTTTAGAGGTCAGGGTGAGGTAGTGGGTGCAGCCGAGTGATCGGGCAGTGGCCTGAGGAGACAGGAGAAGGTAGTGACTTGGGACCCAAAACAAAGTGCTTCTGGAAGAATGGGCCATTACCTGGGCCAAATGCTGCTGTGAGGCCAAGAAAGATAAAAATAGGAGCGTGCCCTTTGGAGCTGGCAAGCAAGAGGTCGCTGGTGACCTTGCTGGGAGCTGGCCCAGAGGCCATAGAGGGGACACCACACTGGGGGGCTGAGCAAAATCGATAAAGGAGGCGGCAGCTCCTCCAAGAAAATGTGCCCTGAAGGGGTGGGGCAGGGACTGGAGGGGATTCAGGATCAGTCGGGGCTGGCGGTGTTTCTGAAAGGTTCTAGCACTACACTGTCCTGTACGAGGACCACCAGCCACTCTGCTCAGTAGCCTTGTGACTGCTGGCTGCTCCGACTACCGCAGAAAGTTCCATGGTGCCATCTGCTGGGAGGGGGCCAGGTTTATGACGTAACGGGTGCAGCAGAGGGACTCCAGGGCTGCAGAGGACTGGGGCACATTTGTCGGTGGTACAGCCTCTGCAGGATAAGGGGGAGCAGCGCCCCATGCCTCCTCCACCTGAGACAGCTCTCGAGTGGGATGGCGGGTGGGTGGCCAGTGTGAGCAGGTCCGTGCCCCCTTCCCGGGTGCTGCTCAGGGACAGTGTGTGTGTGAGCACTGGAATAAATGAGGGGTGTTCAGGTGGGGATTACAGGATGAGAGTGAGGTGAGCGAGCTCATGAGCCCTGGGAGGAAAGGACGGTCCTGGGGACAGTCCACGGTCCCCTTAGAGCCTCTCGAGGTGATTCTGCCAGTTGCCTGGGCACCTGGGATCTTGGCTGTGCCAGACCTCATGGGGTTTCTGGAACTGTGAGGCCACATCCTGTCCCCCACCCTGGGACTTAACTCTGATGCAGCCTGCAGTGGCACCAAGGTGAGGGGCAACAGGGCTTCCAGGGGAGAGAAGGCACCCTCTGAAACAGCCACCCAGCACCCACCCGACAGGGAGAGGGGCTCATTCCCTGGGTCACCATTGACAAGGTCTTCTCTCCAGCCTCAGTTTCTCATCTGTAAAGTGAGGTGGTGCAATCAGAGCTTTGGGGTCCCTCCAAGGTTGAGGTTGTGGAGGCTGTAGGGGGGCAGAGGCAGCTCTTCCTGGGGTGCCAACCACAAGGGGCACTCCCAGAAGATCCCTCCATTGGAAGGATTCCTCTCCCCTGCTCAACCCAGAAGGAGCCCCAGCATGGGCAAGCCTCATCCCCTGGGCCACACCACAGCCCCGCCTCTCTCATTGCACAGCCAGGCTCAGCCGACTGAGGAGGTTCCAGAGCATGCATGTGGAGCTCAGGGGAGGTAAGACCAGGTCTGGGCACCAGACCACCAAGCCCTCACAAGGTGCCATGCTGGAAGCTTGCATTCCTAGAGTGTCTCACTGGGGGAGAGTGGTGCCCATGGTGGCAACAGAAAAGGGCAGCACAGGAGCCCGGGGCCTCCCAGGTGCCAGCACACCCTCAGGAAGTGCGCACCCACGCTCGGGGCAAATGTAGGTCTCACTAAATGTGTTGAGAATGTAGTCACCCCTATAACCTGGCCTGTGCCCTCGTGCAGACCGACCTGTGTGTTCCCATGGCAGAGTCCAGCACGTGTACGCGTGAGCCCTGTGTGGGCGAGCACATATGCACAAGGCCTCATGCGTGTGCTGCTCTCCAGCCCCAGGTGCCAGTCAGCAGACACCACAGTGCCCAGGGGCCCGGGAGCCCCGTCCCTCCTGCCAGCTCCTGCCCGCGATAAGGGTTCTTTAGGCCCTGTAATCCTCCTTAACTTGACTTTGGGTTATTTTGAGCAAGAGATTAAAGGTGATTACAATCAGCAGGGCCGAGGTGCCACACTTGCTACAGGGGCCTGCTCCATGCGCCCCCTTCCGGAGGCTCTAGTCGCTCGCCCCTCCCCCACAACACTGGCCTCTGGTAGGGCACCTTGCACATGGGAAGAAAGGCCACCCCCAGCTTGGCCCCTCCAGCCAAGGACTCTCGGCTTCTCAGGAGCCTCAGTGACAGGAATCATGGCTTCCTGCAAGGATGTGCAGGCGGGGAGGGAGCCCCCGAGCTCCCCCACCCCCCAGGTGTAGGTGCTGGAGATGAAGACAGTGACAGAGATAAACTTCATATAATAGCCCCACAATTGTAGATTGTATCTCACAAGTCAGGCCCACGCACTCCCCGCCCCACCCTGCAGTCACTTCTGCTTGGGCCGAGAGAGACCCAGTGCTGTGCGGGCGTCACACAGCAGCTCTGAGCCACGGGGGCCCATGCAGCTGGGTGGTGGCCTGGCCCCCAGGCCATCTGATTTCTCCCATCTTGGTAAATCAGAAATAGGCTCTTCCCAGGAACCAGATCAAAAACCATTCTTTATGAAGTTTCCAAAGGGGGAAAAATCCATTTCACATCATTATATATTTTTCTCCTAATTTAAGCCGCTTCAGTGCAGACGAGTTGCAAATGTCAATATCAGTGAAATACACTCTGCTGGCCACCCGCCAGGCCACAGAGCTGTACAGAGGCCGCTGTAAATCCAAATATTAACAAGCAAACACACACCCATTCCTCTGTCCTGCTGGAGAAATATGAGGACCCAGGGGTGAGCCCAGAAGACCAGCAGTCCTGCTGGGAAGGGTGGCTGTGAAGAGCAGAACCCAGTGGTGTGTTCAGCCACCTCTGCCCAGATGAGCCCCCATTCCTGTCTGTAGTCCCACACCCCACCCTCCCAGGTCAACAGTCAGAACCTTGATATAAGTCAGCACGAGGGGACAGGGGCACAGCCCTGTGCCAGAGAAGTGCATGGTCTGCCAGGGAGGAGCCAAGCAGGTGCTCTGGTGCCTCATATCACAGGGAGGAGGTAGAGTGAGGGATGGGGCAGGCAGAGGTGGGAGGGCTCAGGTGCTCCCAGGGGCTTGTTCCAGAGCCAGGTAGAATGCCACCTAGCGGGCTCATTGGGGAAACTGAGGACCCGAGGGAGCATGATGTGCCCAGGCCATGTAATAGGAGAGCTCAGGTCCAGAACCCAGCTGTCCTGGGTACCCTTGAGAGAAGCTGAGGACCCTCGTCCAGGGGCTCAGAGTTCTCCCTCTGGGTGCCCGCAAGTGCTGACTGACCCTGCTGGGACAGAAGGCTGCAGTGTCCGACCGACACAGGAGCATCTCTAGCCAGAGCCAGCGGATGAGCACAGCTCCATGCAACACTGGTCTGGCTGGTCTCTGCGCCTCAGTATTCTCATCTGACTAATGGGTCACTGATGAGGTGGCACCTGCTGGCCAGGCAAGGTTTTTGCTTCTCTATAGGCCACCACTCCTATAGGCTTGGCTGAGCAGCTGCTGTTATTTCCACTCTGCAGAGAGGGCACAGGCAACCAGGAGATCAGAGTAGGGCCAGGGCCACCCTCCAGATATGAGCGTAACATGCTAACATACCCACGCATTCCCGTGCCCTTCCTTCTCCTGGGGCCCTTGAACGCACCTCCACTTTCTGCCAGGCAGCCTGGCTGAGCTGGACTCAGCTGTACTTGACCACTTGACCTGGGGGCAGGCCGGCCATCTCCTAACCTGCTCTCTCCTTTTTTGTCTTGCAGCAGGACCGGCTGAGCCGGAAGCACTGGGTGGAACATACAGGACACCCAGGTCAATGGGGAAGGAGGCATCCGCGGCAGGACGTGGGTGGAAGACTCGAGGCGGCTGGCAGTGAGGGGGTGCTCTGGCACTGTGCACCATGCAGTTTGGGACAGGACACCCCTGAGCAAACAGGCCCCCTTCCCTCCTGCCCCTCTGTCCCTTCGGGGGGGTCTCCACCCATCTCTCACCGCAGTTCCCGTGGGCAGGCGCCTAGGCAAGGGCCTCTTGCCAGGACTGTCCCAATGGCCAGCTGCCGGTGGGGTGTGCTGTGGGCGTGTGTGGCGGCCACCCTGCTGCACGCGGGCGGGCTGGCCCGCGGCGACTGCTGGCTGATCGAGGGCGACAAGGGCTTCGTGTGGCTGGCCATCTGCAGCCAGAACCAGCCGCCATACGAGGCCATCCCACAGCAGATCAACAACACCATCGTGGACCTGCGGCTTAATGAGAACCGCATCCGCAGCGTGCAGTACGCCTCTCTCAGCCGCTTCGGGAACCTCACGTACCTCAACCTCACCAAGAACGAGATCGGCTACATCGAGGATGGAGCCTTCTCAGGTCAGTTCAACCTGCAGGTGCTGCAGCTGGGCTACAACCGGCTGCGGAACCTGACGGAGGGCGTGCTGCGCGGCCTGAGCAAGCTCGAGTACCTGTACCTGCAGGCCAACCTCATCGAGGTGGTCACGCCCAGCGCCTTCTGGGAGTGCCCCAACATCCTCAACATCGATCTGTCCATGAACCGCATCCAGCGGCTGCACAGCTCCACCTTCGCCGGCCTGTCCAAGCTCTCCGTGTGTGAGCTCTACAGCAACCCCTTCTACTGCTCCTGCGAGCTGCTGGGCTTCCTGCGCTGGCTGGCAGCCTTCACCAATGCCACACAGACCTACGACCGCATGCAGTGTGAGTCACCGCCGCTCTACTCCGGCTACTTCCTCCTGGGCCAGGGTCGCCACGGCCACCGCAGCATCCTCAGCAAGCTGCAGTCTGTCTGCACAGATGGCTCCTACGTGGCTGAGCCCCACCCAGTGCCGGGGCACTCATCCCCCGGGCGCTCACCGCCACCCCCTGTGCCCCCAGAGCCCAGCGAGGTGCCCTGTGCTGACGAGGAGTGTTTCTCGGGCGATGGCACCACGCCGCTCGTGGCCTTGCCCACTCAGGCCACCCAGGCTGAGGCCCGTCCGCTCATTAAGGTCAAGCAGCTGACCCAGAACTCGGCCACCATCACGGTCCAGCTGCCCAGCCCGTTCAACCGCATGTACACGCTGGAGCATTTCAACAACAGCAAGTCGTCCACTGTGTCCAGGCTGACCAAGGCCCAAGAGGAGATCCGCCTGACCAACCTCTACACGCTCACCAACTACACCTACTGCGTGGTGTCCACCAGCTCCGGGCTGCACCACAACCACACGTGCCTCACCATCTACCTGCCCAAGCCGCCCAGCCCGCCCGGCCCCGTGCCCAGCCCCTCCACGGCCACCCACTACATCATGACCATCCTGGGCTGTCTCTTCGGCATGGTGCTGGTGCTGGGCGCCGTCTACTACTGTCTGCGCAAGCGCAAGCGTCAGGAGGAGAAGCACAAGAAGGCGGCCTCGGCGGCGGCGGCCGGCAGCCTCAAGAAGACCATCATCGAGCTCAAGTACGGGCCCGAGATGGAGGCGCCCGGCCTGGCCCCTCTGTCCCAGGGCCCGCTGCTGGGCCCTGAGGCTGTGACCCGCATCCCCTACCTGCCGGCAGCCACTGGCGAGGTAGAGCAGTACAAGCTGGTGGACAGCGGGGAGACGCCCAAGGCCAGCAAGGGCAACTACATGGAGGTGCGCACCGGGGAGCAGACGGAGCGCAGGGACTGTGAACTGGGCCGGCCGGGCCCCGACAGCCAGAGCTCGGTGGCCGAGATCTCCACCATTGCCAAGGAAGTGGACAAGGTCAACCAGATCATCAACAACTGTATTGACGCGCTCAAGTCCGAGTCCACCGCCTTCCAGGGCGGCAAGTCCGGGGCCGTGTCCACAGCTGAGCCGCAGCTCATGCTGCTGTCCGAGCCGCTGGCCGCCAAGCACGGCTTCCTGTCCCCTGTGTACAAGGACGCCTTTGGCCACGGCCTGCAGCGGCACCACAGCGTGGAGGCGGCCGGGCCCGCCCGCACCAGCACCTCGTCGGGCAGCTCCGTGCGCAGCCCGCGGGCTTTCCGCGCCGAGGCCGCCGGCATGCACAAGGTTGCGGCCGCCGAGGCCAAGTACATCGAGAAGAGCTCACCTGCCGCCGACGCCATCCTCACTGTGACACCTGCCGCCGCGGTGCTGCGGGCCGAGGCCGAGAAGGGCCGCCAGTACGGCGAGCACCGGCACTCGTACCCCGGCTCCCACCCGGCCGAGCCGCCCGTGCCGCCTTTGCCCCCGCCCCACGACAGCCTGGGGGGCCGCAAGGCATCCATCCTGGAGCCCCTGACCCGGCCCCGCCCCCGAGACCTGGCCTACTCGCAGCTGTCCCCGCAGTACCACAACCTGAGCTACTCCTCCAGCCCCGAGTACGCCTGCCGGGCCTCCCAGAGCATCTGGGAGCGCTTCAGACTGAGCCGCCGGCGGCACAAGGACGACGAGGAGTTCATGGCGGCCGGCCATGCCCTGCGCAAAAAGGTTCAGTTCGCCAAAGATGAGGATCTGCACGACATCCTGGACTACTGGAAGGGTGTGTCGGCCCAGCACAAGTCCTGAGCCCCAGGCCAGGCGCCCGGTGCCCACGCCCCCTCCCGCGCTCGCCCCGAAACTCGTGACGCCCACTGGACCAAAAAGGACACAAATCCACTGCAGCTATTTGTAACCCAGAGACTCTTACCATGAAATGAAACCACGTGCACCCCCCACACCCCCCCACACGCACACACGCACCAGGTGCAGCACTGCTGAAGCCTGGGGCCCGCAGAGAAAGCAGGGCGGGGGGTGCTGACAGTCATGAGAATGAACCCTGAGCTGTGCGTGACCTGCCACGACATTCCCCCCAGTGAGCAGGCTGTCCACACACTGTTCACGCACACACACACGCACACACACACGCACGCGCGCACACACACACACGAGGGACTTCGGAAAACTGTGTCTTAGGGACGGGGGGTGGGGGTGGGGAATTTTTTTTTCATTATCTTTCCACTTGATTCTTCTTCTCTGCCTTCTTTCTTTTCCTCTCTCTACTTATTCCTTTTTGAAAAAAATAATTAAAGTTCTCTTCAAATGACAAACACCAGACCTGGGGGCGCGGCCACCTCGCTCTCGCGGGACCTCCCCGCCTGTGGTTTTCCGTGCACTGTCCAGCCGTGTCTTCGTTGCCCCTGAGGTCACCGGAGCGGGCAGGGCGAAGGCCGGCGTGGCCTCTGAGACTGCAGGGAGGGACTGGGCCTGTGGATGGGTGGGGGTGCGGCTGGGAGCGGGTGCTCCCCCACCCACCACACTGTAGTCGTTCTATTGTACAGAAAAAGTATTTCTATATTTGCAATGTTTGCTGTAAAATGAGAAAGAAAAAAAGACTATGTCTACTAAAAAAAATTCTGCAAAGGAAAAAAACCCAAATACCTGTTTGTACTGGGCTTTTACTGTGTGATTTAGGGAGAGGTTTGGGGTTTTTTAAATGTTGGTTTAGGGGTGGGACTGGGGGCCCAGGTGGGGCAGCACTGAGCTCTCTTCCCAGGTCAGCAGGTAACCCCGGGGTGGGGGGGCAGGAGAGCTGCAGGAACAGGGGCTGCCGAGACAGCGGGGTGAGGCCTGGGGTGTGAATGGGCGTGTGGGGGGTTCCTGTGGCCAAGTGTGTCTGATGTGCGTGTGACCAGGTGTCTGCACCGACACTGAGTGGGTGTAAGTGGGCAGCTGGAGGTGATGGGTGAGTTTTGGATGGGGAGAGTTTGAGTGTGAGTGGGGTGAGCTCACAAGGGGTGGAGGGTGTGTCCTGCAAAGGCCAGGTCCCTGCCTAAAGGGAAGGCGCCCTCAGACCCCAGTACGGCAGGCCCCTATGGATACAGAGCCCTGGGCCACTCATTGAGATCTGCCTCTTCCACAGGCGTCTTGCCCAATCCCCCTACCTACCCTGGTGTGGCCCCAAATTTGGAGCAGTTTGAGTGCATGTCGAACAGCACCAGCTTGTTCAAGATTTCCAGAGAAGACTGGGTTCTGGCGCCCCACCCAGAGGACTTGTTGCTGCCAAGACACAAGTGCCCCCCTTCTGGCCCTGTGGGACCAGGGAAAAGCTTTGTGGGAGAGAGGCCACCTCTAGGCCCTTGTGCCCACCTGCCAGCAGAGTGAGGGCCCTGTGCCCACTCCAGCCCTTAGTCCTGAAGAGGAGGGCCATGCTGGGGGTATCCCTGGGAAGGGGAGCCAGGACTCTGCAGGGAAAGGGCTCCCTCCCACAACAGCCCTGGGCCTCCTGCCAGTGCTAGTCTTCCTACCCACTCTCTGCCAGGCTGGGCAGCCCCAGTCCTCTCCTTCCTAAGAGCCTCCACCCCCTCCATTTACCCACTCCCAGTCTAAATGTCTAACAGGGGCTCAGTAAGGTAGGAGCGGGTGGGGAAGGAGGCTGGACCTGGGGCCTGGATGTATCTGGGGTATCTGGGGGGTGCTAGAGAAGACAGCAGAGGTAGATGCAAGTTCTTGGGACCTGGTGGGTCACCACAAAGGGTCATGAGATGGATGGCAGCCAAATCAGCAGGGGCCACGGAGGGTGGGAGGAATGGGTAGGGCTTGAAGCAGCCTGAGATCGGCAGCCTCTGCCTGCACACCCCCAGGGACAGGAAGCTCACCTCTTTCCTCAGCAGCTGTCTCCACCTTTAGGTACTTTCTGAGACTTGAGTGGAAACCAATGGTTTTTCACAGGTCCCAGCCTGAACCCTGGTCCTCCAATGGCCATACAGGCCAGGCATCCCAGTCCTGGCCTCTGCACCCTGGTGACCCCTGTAAGGTCCCATTTCTGAGGCCTCTGCATGGGCACAAGATGTGTTGGCTACAGCTGGCCCCCAACTGAGCCCCTCCAAAGTGGGTCAATTCTGAGGACACCACACACTGACTTTGTTTGACCCAACAGCCTCCAGGCCCACAGCTCTGCACAGCTCCTTGCCTTCTGCCATGGAGTCCCTGGAGGACAATGCAGGGGACCCCCAAGAGAAAGAGTGGGCTGAAGACACCAAGGCCAGGCCCAGGGCAGTGTGTGCAGTGAGGAGAGCGGGGCCAGCACTGGTGGCTGCAGCCCAGAGGGGGCCTGCCTCACCTAAGGTCACAGCACCTGAGGAGAGTCCTGGCCAGGCCACAGAAGTCACAGGGCCTCCTCAGCCTGCTGCTCCCTGTCACCAAGGAGATAAAAATTGGCTATTTATAGGGAATCAAAAGGTGATGGATACAAGGTCAGGTGTGGAGGGACACATAACTGCAGAGCTCGCTGCCACCAAGCAGGGGCCTCGGGAGACAGACCTGCTAAGTGCACGGGAGAAGGACCACCAGCCAAAACACCCATCTAGGAGCTTGGGCGCCCAGGACACCCAGGCTCGGACAGAGGCAGCACTAACGGTACAAATCCAGGGCCAGTCCTGGGCACTCAGGCCCACAGGTGTCTTGGCTTGAGGGAGGTCACAGGGGAGTTTGACAGGAGTCGAAACTCACAGAAGACATGCACACTTACTAAGCACCTCTGTGTGCTGGATCCCCAGAGAAGGATCCAGCCCCGCCTCCAGCCTCACACAGCCCCCAGGCCAACAGGGTTCTCACATGGAGGCAGGTGCCCCAGCTCAGGGTGGCACAGAGCCCAGGAAGCCCAGGGAAGCATGGAAACGCCTGTCTGGAAAGCGCCTGGAAGGTTTCCCGAAAGAGGTAGTGTTTGGTCTGGATAGGGGAAACCACATGGAGGAAGAGGGGTTGGCAGCCTGTGGGTTCAGAGGCTGAGCTGAGTGTAGGTTGGAGATGGAGGGGGAGCTGTGATGGTGTCTAGCTTCCCAGGGCAGGCCCAGAAGCGGCTCGTTGGCCTATGAGGTGGTGGGTATGGAAGCCAAATGCCTGGGCTCAAACCCAGGCTCTGCTTCTCACCACCGTGAGACCAGCAAGTCACTGACCTTGCCGCATCTCACCAGGGATGCAGGCACCTGGCCCTCCTCCAGAGCCCTGGGCACGAGGTCAAATTTCACACGGAACTGGAGGCTGCGTGCCAGTTACCTGTCGGAATGGTAACGCTGCACATCGAACAGCCACACACACGTTATCTCAGGGGGGACGGGGCTGGTGGGGACTGAGAGGTGAGGGGACTGAGCTTTGTGCCACACGCCTCTTGGCTTCCAGCCAGCCAGCCCAGGCATGCCTCCATGGGAGGCCTGGAGAGCAGGCCCTGGAGGCACTTCTGCAAAGGTTTCACCAGCCAGACTGAGCTCCAAGTTGAGGTGGGGGACAGGTCACCCCATCAACACTGGATGAGCAAAGGGCACAGACACGGGGTGGCGTGCAATTAGGACCATCAGAGAACAGAGGTCAAATGCACAACTGAGCTCATCAGTCTCTCTCACCAGGCTGACCATAGAGTCTAAAGTACAGAAAATCTAAGACAGATGGTCATCCACCCATCCATCCATCCATCCATCCACCCAACATAAAACCGGAGCACCGCTGTGTAGAAGACACACTGGAGACATCAGTAAACTGCCCCCTCCCCCCCCCACCTTGAGCGCATACCAGTTAGTCCCAATGGGAAAGCGTGACACCTGCCAAAGGAATAATTCAAGGGATTTTGCCTGCAAGGGACCATGTCCAGAGAGAGGGTGTCAGGACCCAATGGATGGCAGCAGTGAAGCTGGCACACACCCACCAGGGAGGAGGAGCCTGGTGGGAGGCAGGAGAGAGATTATGCAGAAAACCCACCGGGGCCCTGGGGAGGGGATTTCAGTAGAGGTATGTGGTTTGGGGGGGGGGTGTGTCCCATCCTCTTCCCAGCTCGTATAGGCCTCCCCCTTGACTGTGGGACCAGAAAGCCAGGAGGCAGAGGCCCAGTAAGTCCAAACTGTAAGGAGAAAGTGGGGTGAGAAGGATGCACAACTGATGCCAAGAGGCAAGTGGGAGAGGCCCAGCCCGGGGCATTTAAGAGCAGCCTCTGACCTGATAATGCAGCATGCACGGGCCAGCACTGGGGGGCCCCCAGGGGGCCATCTTTCCTTATGGAGTAAGACTTCTGGAGGCAGTGATTGTTTAAGACCTTGGGGGACACACAAGAACTGGCATGGTAGAGGTGGGAGAAGGCAAGGGATTTCCACCTCTCAAGGAAACCTAGGTCACCGCACCCACCCCTAGCCAGAGAGGCAGGCAGCGCAGCTGGCAGATGGATGCCGGGACAGTGGGGAGACCGGGCTGCTGGGGCCGGGCTGGGTGGCCTGCCTTGCGAGCAGAGAGTTAAACTGTGAGCAGTGGAGAGTCACTAAAGGATTTTATAAAATAATGACTTCTGATTTTTCTCATCTCAAAACCAATCCTTTCATTACATACACCTTAGAAAACAGTTCAACATATAGAAGAAAACAGAAGTCACTCAAGCTTACCACCCCATGATAACCATGGTTAACATTTTTGATATCTGTCTTTCTAGCCTTTCTTGCTATAAATGTATCAAGCTTGGAATTTATTCTTTACAACCAGATGTGCAAAGCAGCATCTCTTTCTGTGAAGCACATCTTAGTATGAGCCTCTATTTCCTTCGATGGGCTCTGGCTGTTGTGCAGAGATGGAAGTCATGATAATGTGCTTGAGCATTCAGTAAAGAAGACTGTAACGATGCGATGCCCGAGAGGGAGAGAGAAGGAGAGAGTGGAACAGAGATGGGGGGAGAGGGAGAAAGGGAAGCAGGAGGGAGGGAGAAGGGAGGTGAGCACAAGAGCAGAAGAGGAGGCGTACCCAGGAGTTTGTTTAAGGAAGGATGAGGTTTGCTGCTCAATGGACCAGGCCTGGCTAGGACCATGGACAGTTCACCCATAATCCAGGAAGAAAACAATATACTGGGCGCTGAGTTGGGTGCTGGGGTGAGTACAATCTTCTCACTCCACTGAGTTACTCTTTGTTCTACTTTCTGGGAGGGTTAAAAATTTTTTTTAATTTGAAGTAATTATAGAGTCACAGGAAGTCACAAAAATAGTACACCGAGTCTCCCATCTTCCTCCATGGTAACATCTTATATAACTGTAGTTCAACATCAAAGCCAGGAGGTTGTTTTGTCCATTGGCACAATTATGTCAACTAGGAAACAGGGCATATTTAGTTTTCATCAGCTTATACTTGTATGTGTGTGTGTGTGTGTGTGTGTGTTTGCATATTTATCCAACATGTAGATGTGTGTAATCACCACCATCAAGATACAGAAGCGCTACACCACCACAAAGATCTCCCTCATGCTGCCCCTTTATAGCCAGATCCTGCCCCCTGCTCCACCCCTGCCCCCTGCTCCATCCCTGTCCCCTGGCAACACTAATCTGCTCTCCATCTCTATCATTTTAAGATTGTTATAAATGGAATGACAAGCTATGTAACCTTTTGATATTGACTTTTTTCACTAAGCATAACTCCCTTGAAACCCATCCAAGTTGTTACATGTACTGATAGTTTGTTCCTTCTTATTGCTGAATGATAATCCTTTGTGTCTATGGTATAACAGAGTTTGTCTGACCATTCCCTGTTGAAGGACCTTTGGGTTGTTTCCAGTTGGGGGACATTACAAATAAAGCTGCTATGAAAATACACATACAGGTTTTTGTATGAATTTAAGTTTCCACTGATCTGGTATAAATGCTCAGGTAAGCGCATAGTTCAAATTGTAAGGAAACTTAACTGTTTTCCAGAACAACTGAGTCATTTTACATTCCCAACAGCCATGGATATGGAGATTTAATTTCCCTGCACCCTCACCAACATTTGGCATTATCACTATTTTTTTCCTTGGTTGTTCTATTAGTACGTAGTGATATTTAATTGTGGTTTTAATTTCTATGTCCCTACTGTCTAATGTTGAAATCTTTCCATGTGCTTACTGGCCTTGAGTATCTTGTCAAAGATGAAATGCATCTTTATCTTTAGCCCATTTTCTGAATGTATTGTTTTTACTGTTGGGTTTTGAGAGTCTTTACATTTTCTAGTTGGAAGACCTTTGTCAGATATGTGGCTTGCAAACTTATCCCCCAGTCCATAGTCTGTCTTTTCAGCTTCTTGACAGGGTCTTTCATAATGCAAACGTTTTAGATTTTCTTGAACTCTAGCTTTATATTTTTATTTATAAACTAGGCATTTGGTATCATATTTAAGAATTCTTTGGCCCTCCTGCCTGAAGATATTCTGCTTCATTTTTTTCTAGAAGATTTATAGGTTTACCTTTAAAACCATAGCTAATTTTGAATTAATTTTTGTTTAAGATGTTGTATAGGTCAAACTTTTTTTTCTGTTTTGTCTGTCTATGGCTGTGCAATTGCTCTAAAACTATGTGTTGAAAATATCCACCACTGAATGACTTTTGCTCTTTTGTAAAGATTCATGCAGGAGTATTTGTGCAGTTTTCATCCTGGGCCCTGTATTCTGTCCCCTTGATCTATGTGTTTGTCCTCCCCACCCCGCTGTCTTGATTACTCAGCTGTATAGTAAAGCCCACCATGTCCATGTTAACTACTCTACTTACTTTATAAGCTTTAGAATAAGCTTGTCTATTTCTACAAAACATCTTATTGGGATTTTAATAGGAATTCAGGGAGAAGTAACTACTATGTGTATCTTCCAATCCATGAACATGGTTGTCTCTCCAATTATTTGAATATCCTTTTATTTTTTATCAGTATTTTTTAATTTTCAGGATTTCATAATTTTCAGCTCTGTTTTGTTAGTCATACCTTTTTTCAGGCATTATGAATGGTGCTATATTTTAAATTTCAGTTTCCATATGATCATTGCCATATAGAAATGTGACTGATTTTTGTATGTTGATCTTATTCATTCCTAACTTTACGAATACATTTATCTCTTTGTGTCTGATAATTTTTTCTTTGAAGTGTAAATTATCTGTCACTAATATATCCATGCTGACTTAAAAAAATTAGTTTCATGGTATATCTTTTATCATTTACTTTCAACCTACCTATATAGTTACATTTGATATAAATTCCCTATAGGCAGTGTATAGTTGGGTAACGTGGTTATTTTTAAAACACTGGCAATCTCTATATTTTAATTGCTATATTTAGGCTATATTTATATTTAAAGAAATTGATATACTAGGTATATCAATACAATAGGCTGATGTTTTATTGTTTTGTTTGTTCCCCCTGTGTCTTATTCCTGTTTCCTGTTTCATGCCTTCCTATGAATTATTTGAACATTTTTTGTAAATCCATTTTGGTTGTTTTTAAATATATCACATTTATAGTGCTGTTTATAGATATTACAATCTACATATGAAATTTGCCATAGTTACATTTGTATCACCATTTTATCACTTTAAGATTAATTCTCTTACTTCCATTTAGCTCTTTTCTTTCCTTCTTTAAAAATATAATTGTCTTTTTTTGGGCATTTGGGGTGTTTCCAGGTTTTACCTATTGTAAATAGTGCTGCAATAAACATAGGGGTACAGGTGGTCTTTTGAATCAATATTTTTGTGTGCTTTGGGTAGATCCCTAGGAGTGGAATTGCTGGGTCATATGGTAGCTCCATTTTTAGTAGACTGAGGAAGCTCCAGACAGCTTTCCATAGTGGTTGAACCAGTTTGCACTCCCACCAGCAATGCAGGAGAGTTCCTTGATCAAGAAGATGTGGCATATATACACAATGGAATATTATTCATTAATCAAAAAAGATAAACTCATGCCATTCACAGCAATGTGGATGGAGCTAGAAGGAATTATGCTCAGTGAAATAAGGCAGAAGGAAAAAGAAAAATATCGGATGGTTTCACTTATAGCAGGAATATAGGAGAACCAAATAAGACATCAGTGTAAAAAAAATAATAACAGTACAAAGCACAACAAAGCAAAAACAGACAATTATAAATCAGAGACATCCTGCAGGGGAGGAGGAGGGAGAGGAATCGGAGGGAGGGAGGAGCACAGAGGACTGAGGTGACGGTGCACAGGTGCATTGGTGAAGGAAACTCTATGGGGACTACACCTGCAGGAGTGCAGGGAAACAAATATTGTTTAAAAATGAACAATGTAAAAAAATTAATTATTAAAAAAAAGAAAGTCATGAAGATGAGAGAAAAAAATAAATAATTGTCTTCCAAATATTTCCTCTATATACATTGAGCACTATTCAGAAGATGGTTATAATTTTTGTATTAACCATGAAACAATTTTAAAAAACACAGTGAAAATATTTACCTCCACTTTTACCCATTCCATTGTTCTTTCTTCCATTCTGAAGTTACAAACCTCCTTCTGTTATAAATTTTGTTCTCTTTTGAGAACTTCCCTTTAGCAACTATTAAAAAGGTAACTCTGTTGGTGATAAATTCTCTTAGTTTACCTGTATCTAAGAGTGTCTTTATTTCCTCAACTCCTAAAGGATTATTTTTTCTGGACATAGAATTCAAAGTTGACACATTTTCGTTCAACATTTGGAAAACTGCTACCTTCTGTCCTCCCTGGTTTCTGATTAGAAATCTGCTATTATTCAAAGCATTGTTCCTCTGTAGGTAACGTGTCATTTCACTCTAACTGCTTTCAAGATTTGTGACTAGGCTTAGTTTTCAGAAGTTTAATTATGATAGGTCTCAGCATAATTTTTTTCTATTTAGAATTTCTTAGTTTCTTGAATATGTAGGTTTAGTTCTTTCACTAAATTTGGGTATTTATAACCATTTTCAAGCCACTAAAAATAAAGTAGGCTGTTTGGACAATCACAAAGATTTGAGAGGCAACCAAGAACTAAGGTAGGTTGAATAAGAAGGTGACTCCTTCAACAAAATCCAAATTTCATAGAAGAAAATAACCAGATCAAAGTGGAAATACATGAAATAAATGAAATACACACTATGAAAAGACCAATAAAACTAAGAGCTTGTTTTTAAAAAGATAAAGAAAATTGACTAACTTTTAGGTAGACTCTCCAAGAAAAAGAGAGATGACTCAAATAAATAATCTGAAAGAGGAAACATTATGACCAATACTACAGAAATGCAAAAGATCATGAGACTACTATGAAAAATTATACACTGACAAATTGGACAACCTAGAAGATATGAACAGATTCTTAAAAACATATAATCTACCCAGATCGAATTTTGAAGAACTAGAAAAATCTGAACAGACTGCTTACTAGTAAGGAGACTAAGGTAGTAATCAAAAACCACCAAGAAACAAAAGCCCAGACCAGTTTCACTGGTGAATCCTACCAAACACTTAAAGAAGAAAGAGTACCAATCCTTCTCAAATTCTTCCCAAAAATAAAAGAGAAAGAAATACTTCTAAATTCATTTTAACTCAGACCTATATTACCCTAACACCAAAACCAGGCATGGACACAAGAACAGCACAAGTCAGTAACCTCGACTCACAGAGATTCAAAAACCCTCAACAAATAGCCAACTGAGTTGAACAACACATTAAAAGGATCACATTGATGATGAAGTGAGACTTACTCCAGAGATTCAAAGGATGGTTGAAAATCTGTAAATAAATCAATGTGATACACAACAAAATGAAGCATAAAAATGCGATGATCATCTCACTGGATGCAGAAAAATCATTGACATCTTTTTAGGAGAAAAATTTCTCAACAAAGTATGCATATATCTTAACATACATGACTATATCTCAACATAAGAAAGGTTATATATGGCAAGTCCACATTTGTTGTCTTTCTCCATGATGCAAAACTGAAACTTTCCTGCTAAGATGAGGAACAAGACAAGTGTGCCCACTCTCGCTACTTTTATTCAACATAATATTGGTAGTTCTAGCCAGAGAAGTTAGGCAAGAAAAGTGAATAAAAGCATCTAAATCAGAAAGGAAGAACCAAAGCTCTTATTTGCAGATGACATTATATATAGAAAACCCTAAAGATTCCACCAAAAAACTGTTAGAATGAAGAAACCTGGAAAAGTTGCAGGATGCAAAGTCAACATATAAAAATCTGTTGCATGAATATATACTAATAATAAATTATCAGAAAGAGAAAAGAAAACAATTCCTTTATAATTGCAACCCCAGGGCCCAGGAAGGAACAGATGAATTGAACAAACCAAACACAAGCATGGAAACTGAAACAGCAATATCTTTCCAACAAAACAAAAGACAAGAACAAGGTGGGCTTGAAAGAACCAATGCTCATCTTGCTCAAATTCTTTTTAAAAATGCACAGGAAGGGAATGCTCCTCTATTCAATTTATGATGCCAGCATTACCCTAATACGGAAACCAGATAAAGACAGCACAAGAAAGTTACAGGCCAATCTCCCTGATGAACATCCATGCAAAAATCTTCAACAAAATACTAGTAAATTGAATTAAAGAGTCTGTCACAAGGATTACACACCATGATCAAGTGGGATGTATCCCACGGTGGCAAGGATAATTGAATATACAGAAATCAATGTGATACATCATATCAACAGAAGTTAAAAATCATAGGATAATATCAATAGATGCAGAGAAAGCATTTGGTAAGATTCAGCACTCACTTATGATAAAAACTCTGAACAAGATGGGGATAGAAAGAAACTACCTCAATATAATAAAGTCGATACATCACAAACGAACTGCCATTATAATGCTTAATGGTAGAAAACTGAAAGCTTTCCCTATTAGATCAGGAGCAAGACAGGGATGCCAAAGTCATCACTTCAGTTTAACTCAGCGTTAGAGACTTTGGCCTGAATGACCAGATAAAAACAGGAAAAAGGAGACTCCAAGTTGGAAAAAAGTTGCTGACAGGCTACAGATATAGAAAATCCTAAAGACTCCACCAAAATGTTGGTAGAAGCAATAGATGAATACGGTAAAACTATAGGTTATGAAATCAGTGTACAAAAATTCATAGCCCTTTTATATAAAAACAATGAATATGAAGCAAAAGAATTTAGTAATTCCATTTATAGGGGCTTCCCTGGTGGCACAAGGGGTTGAGCACAGCACTATGAAGCAATCTGCAGTCTCTGCAGCATGAGTTCGACCCCCGGCCGGCCAGGGAGCAACCCACATGGTGCAGCAGACCTCTCCTGTCTCGTCTGCTGCTGCCCTCAGCAGTGTATTTCAGTAGATCTGCCTGTTCTGCTCCCCGCTCTGTATCTGGTGGATCCTCTGAGTGCCCGTAGGTTCAAAGGGAACCTTAAGGTTCAACACTTCCAAGTACTTCTACACAGACATGCCTGCTCCAAGGGGTCTCACTGCATCCCTATCAGAGCTCTGACTTTCATGCGACCCAGGATAAGGCTACAAACGGGAGCTCCTTGATTCTTTCTCCACGTCCTCTACCTGCTCCTCACAAGTCGCCCTCCGGCTTCTCCATGGCCTTATAATCATGTTCCTGTTCTTATCAAACACCAGCGCCATTGCCCTCTGTATTCCACCTGCCTCAGCACACGTGGAAGTTGGCCTCAGCAGCCGCACTTCCACCGCATTCTGGAGAGAACCAGTATTCCACCTGTTTCCAGGGAGGGGTCCTCTCTGTCATCAGCTGGGGATGATCTAGAGTCACATCCCTAGAGTCTGTAGGGCCATTTCTAGTAATCAGTTTCAGGTCAGATTCTGCAGAAGTAGAGCCTGAAACAGGAATTCCTGGTGAGCAATTAGGAGTGTTTCTGGGAGAAGCTTAAGGGCAGCAGGAGAGGAAAGTGGAGGGACCTAGACTAAGGTGTGGTTTCACCCGATGCACAACCTCAGCCTGACCCCACGGGGAGCTCTGAGGCAGAAACTGCATCGTGGGGCTTGTCCTGCCTTGTGGCAAAGGAGCAGGAAATTTGAACCCAGAGACAGTCGGGAATCAGCTCTGAGTCACTCTGGGGGTGGGAAGGGTAACTCCCACGGCCTCAGGTGCCTGAGGACACTCCTCCAGAGACAGCTGCAGGTGTGGGCTCCAGCACCAGCACCTGCAGCAGCCTTGGGCCAGCACAACAGACAGGGAAAGGCACTCTTGGAGATCCTGGGCTGGGGGCACACGTACATCTGCCCAACTCCCGCCAGAAAGCTGCACCAATTTACATGACCATGTCATCGTGTTTATTTTGACTTAAAGGTTTGCATGCTTATTTAGCGATCTATACCCATTATTTTTACAAGAATGTTCACAACAGCCCAAAGTTGGAAACAACCCAAATGTCCATCAAAAAGGGAAGAAAGTGTGATATTATCATAGAACCAAATACTGCTCAGCAAGAAAGAGGAACAGGCCAGCACACAGAGCAGCACGAGTGAAGCTCATAATCACCCGGACAGAAACCAACCACAAAAGAATACACTCTAGATGATTCCCAGGACTCTATTTTTAATATGCTAAGAATCCTAGCCACCCCCTTAATATAAAACAATATATCCTTTAGTTTTTAATATAACTTTTTATCTTAAATATTTAATTCACTGGAATTTCACTCTGGCCTATGAAGTAGGGATCTTGGAAAATTTCTTCCGAATGGTTGACCATATGTTCAACACTGTTATTGAACAATCCATCCTGTGTCCACTGACTGGAAATACCGCCCCTCCATACACTAAATCCTCATCTCGCTCATGTCTGTTTCAGGACCCTGAGTTCTCCCTCATTGATCTGTCTATTTCTTTCCAGATTTATGCTTTTTTAGTTAGCTTAGCGAGTGATGCATTTTAATATCTGATAGGGTCAGCCCCCTTCATTCTTTTATACTTGCAAATTTTTCTTGGCTATTCTCACACATATATTTCCAGATGAACACTAGAATCACTATATCATGTTCCAGAAGTCGTGCTGGGCTTTTGTATGGAATTGCTTTAAATTTATAGACTAACTTGGAGGAAAATTATATCTTTACAATACGAAGTCTTCCAGTGCAGTGGATTCAGACCTTTTATTCCAAGTCTATTTATGTCCTGGTGTATGGCGGGGGTGGGGTGTGGGGGGCGGAGTGTTGGGGTGTGTTTCTGCCCAGCACCCATTTCTCATTCCCTGTCTTCTGGTCTGAGGGCCTGTCTTTCCTGGGAGATTCCCAGTAGGACCATCTCCATCAAAGGGTGGGGTTTGTGAACTAATCTGAACCAGTGAGAAAATACCCCAGGGAAGTGTGCGTGGTTCAGCACAAGCAAGATCCCTTGTTTCCTCCAGTTCTGCTGCGTGCTGGGAGGAGAGTTTCCTTTTCTCTGGAATTACCAGCTGTCAGGATGAGCAGTGTCTGGGGGAATCTGTCTGAGTGGGAAAGGCAACAAAGTAACACTCACCGAGCACCTCTCCTGTGTCAGGTACTGTTCTCTGAGTTTTACATAACTGACAAATGGAAATTCACAGAAACTCTTGGGTGATGGGGGTGATATTCAAGACCTTTTGTTATAGGACAGGGAGAGGGGCAGCCCAAACCCCGCAGACCTGCCTATTCTAAATGGGTTCTGCCATCCGCCGCATCAACACAAAACATAGGAGACTTTAATGGGAAGGAACTTTAATAAAACTAGGAAACAATACAGGTAAGGCAGAGTCTAGTTTCTAAATGAAGCACCCAAAGTTACCCGTCCCCTCGTGGGTAAAAGTCCATCCATATGGGATCGGCCCAGAGCAAGGCCCCAAAGCCTGCCACGAGTCTAAAGCATCTTCCAGTGGGGACCCACAGAAAAGGGTCACAAACAACCAGACAAGCCCGGAAGGAAAAGAGCAAAATCAACATCAAGATAAAAGCTGCCACTGTCACCTCCCCACGGGTCTCACCCACATCTGTGTCACCCAGTCCACGACCAAAATGGTAGCGCAGTTTCTTCACGTGTCTCTCGGCTCCATGCGCCTCCTCCAGGTCTCCTGGCTCCATCCTGCTTCCTTCCTCAGTCTCTTCTGCAGCTTCTTCTCTTCCTGCTCAGCTCCACCCCCCCTTGGGTGGGGCAGGGAACCTCCCCCTTTCCTGGGGACCACCCTGTTACACTTTAAGAACTGGTAGAACCCCAGAGCTGAAAAATCAAACTGGAAGCCCCAAACGGTGTGTACCAGCTGCATTTCAGCTCTGAAAGCAAGAACCATCACCCCCATTTTACACACAAGGAAACTAAAGTACCTTGCAAGTTTCCTTACTTGCCTGAGATCATACAAATGGTCTGTGGTGGAGCCTGGATTCCCCTCCAGTGGGGAGTTACCTCCAAATCTATAGAACAGTGTGAGAGTGGGGAGTTATAGAGGACTGGCCCCGAACACAACCAGCCCCACGAGCAGCTGAGAAGACAGAGATCCTCATCCTGCTAGCAAGGTGGGTGTTCTGTCCCCACTGCCATAGGGACCCATCACATGCCTCGAGAGCCCAGAGTGCAGGGTGGAAAACGTTCTGCCTTTGGAGCAGGGGGCGTGCTGTCCTGGGAAAGACCAGTCTGCTTCCCCAGGCTGCTCTGTCCACCTTCCCAGCTCCGGTGCAGAGACCAAGATGCAAACAGGAGGGGGGTTAGGCGTTGCACAGGGTTGGGGAAGAACAGGGCCAAGGTTTCTTGATGAAAGCAGAAAATGCAAGATGAGATTCCAACTTGCTCTCCCTCCCAGGGGCACGGCACCACCAGGAATGATGCGAAACCCAGATGACCAAGAGAAAATGGCTGGCGATGGGGCCGGAGAGGAGTTCTCCTGGTGCTCTGGCGTGGACACAGGCATGTTACTTACCACCAAGGGGGCTTCAGAGGTCGGGCTGAGAGCCAAGGGGGCGTGTCCAGAGCACACAGAGGAAATCACTGACGGTGACCTTCTGGTCTCTCCCTGGTTACTTCTCTTTTGAAATGCCCCTGGTGTTTCAGGAGGCACCAACCAAGGCCTGACCAGCCAGAGCATTCCATCCCTCAGGCAGGGGTATATACCCAGCTTAAATAACACCTGAAAGATCCTTTCAATCTCCCCACCCCTTGGTAACCATGAAATGAAATGAATAGTAATAATGGCAAGGAAAAAAATACAGCTGTGAACTTTTGGGTGTTGTGCTTCATATAGTCACAGGTATAAAAAAAATAATTGAATTCTATAAAGCCAAAATATCTCCAAAAGGTATGATTCAGACACTTCTTTTTTTGACCCATTCTTTAATTTTAAAACAGAAATTAGTCATTAAAAAAAAGAATTTTAATTTTAAAAATTGGTTACATTCAATAAAATGGCTCATATATGAAGTAAAGTCTGCATGTTCCAAGCCAAACTACTATACGATTCACACTCTGTGACACTTTTAAATACACAAGTGGTCACAGGAAATATAGGATGAAGTCACTTGGCCTTTTCTGGTTTTTACAATGAGTACATGCGGTGGACAGAATAACATCCCCTAAAGATGGCCATGTCTTTAGGCCTGGGGCCGGTGACATGTTCCCTCCCATGGCAAATAGGACTTTGCAGATGTACAAGGGGGGAGATTGTTCTGGATTATCCAGGTGGACCCAAGATGATCTTGTGGATCATTCAAGTGAGAACCCTTTCCTAGGTGTGCTCAGGGAAAGAGATGTGACTACCGAAGCAGGGCCAGCCACCTGTAACCAAGGGACCTGGCCCGCAGCTGCTGGCTCTGAAGGTGGAGGGGCCATCAGCCAAGGAAAGTGGGTACCTCTTGCAGCTGGAAAAGGTGAGGAAACAAATTCTCTCCTGGACCTCCAGAAGGAATCAGTCCTGCCAACCCATTGACTGTAGCCCAGGAGACTCCATTCAGTCTCTGACTCTATAACAAATCTGTGCTATTTGGAGTCACTAAGTCTGTGGTGACTTGTTACAGCAGCAAAAAATATGAATACACGGTGCTACTATT
This sequence comes from Talpa occidentalis, assembly GCF_014898055.3. Taxonomy (NCBI): domain Eukaryota; kingdom Metazoa; phylum Chordata; class Mammalia; order Eulipotyphla; family Talpidae; genus Talpa; species Talpa occidentalis. The sequence continues at coordinate 72,120,015 of NW_023601212.1, read as the reverse complement.
GCTTATTTTGAATCCATTATTTCAAGAGAGGAAAAAAAATATGAACTGTGAGTCCCAGCGATTCCAAACTTTTATGAACTTGCTCTCAAAGTAAATACCTGTTGTTACAGTTGGGTGTATTGGGGCTGAGAGTTTCCAAAATGACTTACTGGGAGCCAGTTTCCAAAATGACTTCAGGGAGAATAACGTTTATTAAAGTATAAGGAATGAAAATGTGTTCAGTGGAATCTTACATGCCGTATTGGTTTGCTTGGATTTCTGTACAAAGTCCTGCGCACAGGGAGCCTCTCAGTTCTGGAGCTGAAGTTCAAGGTTGAGGTGTTGGCAAGGCTGGAGGCTCTGGGGGAGCGTCTGCTCCAGGACCCTCTCCAGCTTCTGCTAGTGTGAAGTCAATCTGGGCTTGTAGCCGCATCGCCCCCGCTCCCTCCATGTTTCCATGGGGGGCTAACTGTGTATGTCCAAAGTCCTCTTTTTTATAAGGACGCTGGTCATATTGGACTAGGGTTCACCCAACGGCCGCATCTTAATACTCTTGCAAAGACCCTCTTTCTGAATCAGGTCACATTCACAAGCACCGCACAGACACGCACATGCATAAACATAACCGAAATTCAGTAGTGATGGCAGTGACTATTAGACCATGGACCGCCAAAAAGACTTTCTGGGAAGGAGCATGAATCACTGGTGCTGTTAGGAATTGCCAGTGCACAGCGACAAGAGACACAGATGAACCTTAATTAGCTTTATTATTGGTGTTTAAAACGCCACTGATTGCACCTCCCCCACCCCACTGCTGCCCCTGGCACGGCTCTTCCAGCCACAGTGATTGGAACTAGGATGAGCCAGAAGGGCCAGCCACTTCCTGACATGTTCTGGGGGAGGAGAGTGCCTACCCTGGCAGCGCCTGGGGCTTGGTGGGGAGCAAAGAGCTAACAGGACACAGCCCCCAAGTGGCAGAGACCAGCCTTGCATCCAGCCCCACCCTGAACCGCCAGCTTGTCTGTTCTTACTGTTGCTACTCTGGTCAAGAACACCAAAAACTCCATCACCACAGACCATTAACTGGGTGGTAGATGCACTAAGTGCATCCGGACCCTTAAGTGGGTGGTAATGATACCTAATGGGGATACCCCTATGTTACCTCAGTAAAAGTAACACCCATGGGCCTCCCTGGTGGTGTAGGGGATAGTCTCAGTGCTGTTACTGCTGAGGTCTGAGTTCGATCCCCAGCCAGGGAGATGACCCACATGGCGCAGCAGACCTCTCCTGTTTCGTCCGCTGCTCCCCTCAGCAGTGTGTTTCACCTGCTCTGCTCCCTACTCTGTCTCTGGTGAATCCTCTCACCCCCTGCACCTCTGGCCTTATAAGGCCCCAGTTCTTATATGCATAAATAAAAAAATTAATCTTTTTAAAAAACACAAACACCCAAAACAAGTACTCATGAATATTTACTTTCAAGTGGTATATTTATATATATTATATATGTATATGTATATATGCATGATATAATATGTATATCAAGTGGTATAAGTTCTAAGACCTTATGCATTTCTACTTTTGGGTCATTATTCTGAATGGGCTCTTCTCCTACATTGTTCTTATGGTCATTGCTAATACCAGAAAAGTGATACATTTTGGCATACAATTTTTCTCGTTCAAACTTATGCTTCAGTTTGTATACAGTATAATTCTGTTTCTCTGGTGTACAGGTCTATGATTTGGCAAATGCATAGTTATGTAACCACCATCAAAATCAAGATATGGTTCCATCCTCTTGGAAATAGCTCTCTGAAATAATATTTTGTAATTTTTGCTGCCCCCTGTAGCAAACCTTCCTCTCCCCTCAAGCCCTGGCTCCACACTGCCCCTGTTCCTAAAGGTAAGTATTGAACATAATGCCCACTTCCCACCCCGAAGGGATAACCCGTTGACCCACTAGCATTTATCGACCTAACCATTTCCCCCAGTGATTTCCAGAAAAGCTTTGCCACGTGTCACGTTTATACAGACATGTGCCTGTGCTTTGCTCACTCTGGACCCTGTTCCTTTGGTCTAATGCTATCTCCCTACATCAGCGCATCACTGTTGATTTATAATGTGTCTTACTAATTGGGAAGCTAAGCACCCAGTTCTTCTGCAAGACGACTGGCTCTTTTTGACCCTTTGCTTTTACACACAAGTTCTAGAATTAGTTTGTCAGGTTCTTTTGTCTATTGAGATTTGATTTATCATAAACGTGTAGGTAACTTTATAAAAAGACAAAAGAATTGGTAGCATAGAAAGAACATTCTCTGAGCACAGCACAAGTAGATTAGAAGCCTTAAACTCTAAAAATCTTAATTTGGAAATATAAAAACATACTTCTAATAACTCATGGGTAAAAAAAATAGTCTCATAATGGAAATTTTAAAATACGAAGACTAAGTAATAAAAATAACAAAATAATTTTGTGATACTCTCGTTTTTAGAAGGTGATTCATAACCATGAATGCATATATTGGGTTACATCTCTAACGTAAAAGTTAGAAAAAGAACAAAATAAGGTCAAAGAAAATGGAGGAAAATAACGATAAAACCTGAAATTAATGAAACAGAAAATACAGACACGGGGAGCACGGGAGGAATAGCAAAGGTGCTTTTTTGAAAACACTCATATAATTGACAAATCTCTAGCAAGACCGATCGATTGTTCAAAAGGTAGAAAACACAAATAAGGCCATTTGAATTGAATTATTACTGCAGATGACAGCAGAGATGTAAGAGTTAATAAGCGAATATTATGAACCAATAAATTTGGCCAGCAAATTAAAAATGTAGAGGGAATGGATGATTTCCCAGGAAAATATTAAAACAGATTCAAAGCTATGACCTGAACGGCATCAGAAAAACAAAAATTTAATCAGTATTTTAGAAATCTTCCCACAGCGTGAAAACCAGGCTGAACCTATTTTGTAGGCAAATTCTAGCAAAACATTCAAGGCCCAGGTGAACCCAATCTCATTCAGTTTTCTGGAAAAAGGTGAGAATCTTTCTGGCTAGGTCATTGAGGATTAGAACATCGTTATGCTTAAACTACCTAATTAGGTCTGTTTTCTCACTCATTAATTTTCTAATGCTTTGTTTTTATCCATTATTTAAGCTTGCCAATGATTTAAGTTTTTTCATGATTATATTTGTTCCATTTTGTTCTTTCATTAGTCAGTTTTTAACAGTCTCCACTTAGGCTTTAATTTTCTTATTTTGCATCTTAAAACATACTAAATAAGTTTGTTTTATCCCTGCTTTTTCTAAGTCCAATATCCAAAGTCTTTATGGACCTAGTTCTGTTTGTAATTTGGGGCAATATATGCTGCCTTGCTCTTTTTTATGTTTTGGGATTAAAAATACATATATTTTGTATAAACATACACATCAAGATGCATTTGACCTCGATGATGGAAATTCTATGAGGCCTAGGTTAAGGTGTGTTTCTCCAGGACACAAAAGACTCGTTTGCTTCAGCAGTTCCCTGGACATGACAGTTTCACTTCAAATCATAATAATTATCTTACCATTTGGGGGATTATGCAAAGAATATGAAATTTAGATTCCAAACCTACATTGTGACCAGTGTCACAAATTCCCATGGGATTTTAAAAAAAATAAACATTTTCCAGGACTAGGACTGAAAAAATTTCCTTGATGGTTAAAGATGTGGATGTCTTCTACTCACTCCTTCCTGGGTCCTGGCTTTAGGCTGGGAGGGCGAGGGTGTCTCTGATCCATACCCACCTGTGTCCCAGAATTGGTTTCCAAACCCCAGGGAAATAGAACAGCTATGTGGGAGCCACATCTTGCCCTAGGTATTTACAGTTCAGCACCTACCCTACCTCTTGGGTTTGTGCTCCTGTTTGGTTTGCCCCAAACTCCCAGAATTGCCCCACTCACTTGTGGGTTCTGGCTTCCCAGTTTAGTTTGCAGAAAGTAATCCCAAGATCTCTGTTCTAGCACTTCTCACACTTCCGCTTATACCACCGTCTCCTGGTGGGTTTCTCATACAGGATTCTTGCTGCTCCCCACCCCCCAAATCCTCTCCTGGAGTTTCTGGTTCATTCTGGGGTGCCGCCCCCCCAACTGACATCTCTAGCGAGTTCTTAGGGTAGCCCTTTCTGCTTATGCGGTTACACACTTTGTACTGTTCAGAATACCCGAAGGGCACAGCACTCTCCTGTGTGGATGGGGTTGGGAAACGCTTGCCAACTACACCAGGGGTTTCCAATTAAGCCGACATACTTGCCTTAAAAGGTGCTCCAGGGTGATTTGCAAACAAACGAGGTAGTTTACTCAAATGCATTACACTTGACACCAATGTGTCAATCTGGTTTCAAAGAATCAGCTTTAGAGTTTTCATATTTCACTAACAATGTTTTGAATATACATCCCATTTTTCATTTATTACTTCACCCTGTTTCTGTTTGTGTATTTTTATCTTTAAGGTCTTGGCTTTCGTCATTTCTTGTTAAATAATGAAACATTTAATCCCATACATTTTTTCTTTTCTCGGTCTCAGGGAAATCCCAACCCCATGAGTTTAAATCTCTAACATTCTTTTCTCAGAGTCTAGGCACAATATTTTATGGAGTCCACTTTTGACTCAGGACTTATTTAGGGGACTGCTTTTAAATTAAATTATAAAATACTTACTAATTACACATTACATTGTATTGCAGTTTGAGAGTACAGTCCACATGGTACATATTGATATTTTTCATTGTTTCAAAATATTGTCAATCTTTCTAAATGTTACATGAGACTCAAAAGATGTATTTTCTGCTTGAGTGAGAAATAATTAGAACATATTTATCTTTGAAATAAATCCTATTAATTAGTGTTCTGTTTTCTCTAGCTTGTCTGTTTTGCCTCCTTGAGTGAGTGCTGATTCCCAGCTTACTGCCCCGAGAGTTCCAGACCCACCACAGACAGGACCGCCAGGCTGAAACTGAACAACTTCTGGGTGAGGAAGCTTCTGGCACAGCAGGGTGCGCTCATGGATGCCTCCAACCCCCAGTTCTGGCAGAGCCAGTGTGGGTGTCCAGACCCTCCCTGCTGACTCACTCTGCCTGCCTCCACCTGAAGCCCACCCCATCCCTGCAGCTCTAGGCTTCCTTTCCAGGCACCTGCTACTGCAACTCATTTGCACCAGCTCCCCAAATCCAGCAAAGCATCCAGCGGCCAAAATCACAGCTTCAGAGAACCCCTTTCCGAGTCTGCCACCCGCCTGAGACTTACATAACCTTGAGACCTCTTTCCATCTTCTTAGATATTTTTCCATTCTAACTTAATGATTTTTATATTCTTTATATTAAACCTCCCCTGCTTAAATGGCTGTTTGATTTCTGTCTGATTGGATTCAGGTCAAAACTTGAAAAATAAGAGCAAAGTAACTCCAAAGCAGGCAGCAGGAAGAAAAACACAAAAAGGAGCAGAAATGAGTGATATTGAAAAGAATAGAAATCAATGAAACCAAAACCCGATTCTTTGAAATAGTCAATAAAATTAATAAATCTTTAGCCAGACGGAAGGAGGAGGAGAAATAATAAATTGCCAATATTATAAATGAAAAAGGGAACATTGTTATGGTGCCTGGAGACATGTAAGGGGTTATCACAGCTGACTGTGCTCATAAATTCTATGACTTTGAAGACCATATTCCTTGAAAGACACAAACCACCAAAGCTCACTTAGGAAAAAAGTATAAACTGGATAGTCCTGCATGTATTTTTAAAAATTCATACTTAAAAATATTAAGCAAAAATAAAATTCCAGGCCCAGATGACTTATCTGGAAAATTCTACCAATATTTAAGGAAGAAATAACACCAAATCTCCACAACTCTCTAAGAGGACATATCAATCCACGCTCATTTTATGAGGCCCCATCACTCTGACGCCAATATCAGACACATACAAAAGAATTTAAGAACATGGCTTATTAATAAAGACCCCCAAATCATTAAAAAATGAAAAAACCTAGCAAATTAAAGACAGTAATGTCTGAAAATAATCGTGATCAGGTAGGGTTTATCTCAGGAACGAAGGTTGGTTTGGTGTTTAAAAATCAATGTAATTCACCACATCAATCGAGCAGAAAAACAAAATGACGACCTCAATAGATGCAGAAGCGCTTATACTAACCTACCACAACTGTTCATGATAACAACTCCCTGAAAGCCACGAGAACAACAACCTGAAGCCAAGCAAGGACATCAAGATTATTTCCAGCTGGTATCCTACCAATGGCAACACATCACCCTGTGTTTGTGCACAAACACCGACAACCCCCACTTGCACATGGCCTGATGCTGGGGATCCAAGCCACGCCATAAGGTAAGGCAAAGAGAAAACGGTAAACACCAGATTTGAGGAAGTAAAGCGTCTCTGCTTGCAGAAAACAATTAACAAGCATAATCAATCCAAATGCATCTACAACTACTAGGTATAATAATGAAGTCAGCAAGATTTACTAGATACCTTACTTCAAGACAAAACACAATTGCATTACTTAAAAAGTGTGGATTTGGTTAGCAGTGGACAGAACATAGTGCCTAGAAACAGACCACACAGACAGCACCTGGTTTATGACACAGCTGACCTTCTGGTAAGAAGGAGGCTCTGTAATTGGATATTCATAAGAAACAAAATTTGAGATGAATCCTATATCTAAGCATAAAAGCTAAATGATAAAGCTTCTAGAAGAAAACAGAGGAATACTTCATGTTCTTGGGCTAGACAGAGATGTCTTAAATAATATACAAAAAGCACTAACCATTAAAAAGTGATAAATTGGGCTTAATTAAAATTAGAAACTTTTGTTCATTAAGAGACATTATTAAGAAAATTAATAGGCAAGTCCACAATCCGGGAGGTTATTTGTAATGCACACGTCAGGCAAAGAATTCATACAAATCAATAAGAACAAGGAAAACAACCTAATTTAAAAATGCACACAGAGATGACTTCCAGCTCCTGGCCAGGCCTGGAAAGCGCTCAGCGGCGGCATCTCGCTGCCCTAACAACAGGTAAAAAGCTGACCAAACCAAAACCAACAGCTCTTGGATCCACCAGAGAAGCGAGGTCATAGAACAAACCACTGCCGCCAAAGCTGAAACCAAGCAGAAAAAAACAGAAAACCACAACTTACCTGGGCAGAAATGCAGGAGCAAATGCTTCCAAGGACCCCGAGGGGCAGGAAAAGCCGACCAGTTATTGAAAAATTGCTGGAGGCTCGCGTGGACCCAACACTACAGGAGCGCAGGCCCCACACTCATGAGCTCTACCTCCAGAGGCCTACCAGGTTCTCCGAGAGGAGCTGCGAGCTTCCTGCAGGGGGCGGAGCCTCCCTGAAAGCCCGCGGGCCTTGCCCCAGCAGGGCCTGGCGCAGGTGAGCCTTGTCAGAGCAGCCTGGCCTGGCTGCCTGGAGGGGTGGACTCTGAGCCTCCTGACCAAGGAGAAGAGGCCAAAGATGTAAAGAGCAGTGACTAAAAGCGGAACCCAAATGGTCCACATACCAATGTCAGCCTTTTACTCACCTGGAAAGCGCACGTGGAAACCACACCAGGCGCAGTCACTGGAAGGCTGAGATGAAAAGGGAGAGAAATACCAGGGTTAGGGGGTGCTGGGGAGCGACCCGGTTTTGCCTTGGGGAAGAGGTGTTAGCTCACAGCTTAGACAGCCGTGTCTCTGGAAGTGGTACCCACCGGTCCCTCCTGGGCACACGGCCCACAGAAGTGCTACTTATATGTTCTCCAGAGGCACAAAGGAGAATGCTTTCAGGGTCCGCTTCTGAGCCCCACCTTTAGAAGTGGCCAAATGTCCAACAAGTAGGCTGTTCACACAGTGACAATCCAGAGAGCAGTGACAACGGCTGAAAACACTCATCTCTCAGATGTTCTCACCAGAACAACGATGATGACCGAAGGGTACCTATGAGAACCGAGAGATGTGCTAGCTTCCCTGATTGTGGTCATCATTTCAGGTGTGTACACCCTAAAGTGACACAATCTTATATGTGAATTATACTCAACGAAGTTGGAAAACACCCAGAAGAGCTGTGTGTCTTGAGATTGACTTAGAAGAGGATCGGGGGAACGTTCTGGAGTGTTCTGTGTGATGTGGGGCTTGCGTGATGTACACAAATATGCATACACTTGTCACTTGGAATTTGTAGTTTTCACTCATAGATTTTAATTTAAAAAACAAGAACATCACCCAGTAATGAATCTGCCATAGGCTGAGGCGTCAGGCAAGAAGGGTTTCGATGTCTGTAATGTACTTTGACACCCATGACAGAAGGATGGATGAATGTGTGATAAACCAAATCTAGTAAAATATTACTATAGCAGTGAGGTGCTGAGTATACCTGTTTACTGTAAAATTCTTTCATCATTGCTAAGCGTTTTTCTGTAACGACAAGCTGGGGGAAAATAACTCCTTGAAGCAATGTGGTTGAATGTCACAACATGAGTGCAAGAAGTTAGACACAGCAGACTGCATGCTGTCTGATTTTGTTTCTATAAAGTTCTAGAAGTGGACAAATGTCCCTCGCTGTGAGAGGTCAGCCCTCAGTGGGCGCTGCGATGAGACGGGACACGTTCTGATAATAATTTGTGTTGGCTGCTGAGAAACTAGAAAAGCTATTGAGTCGCACTTTCTGATCTGGGCAGCTTTATCATAGTTGTCAGACTGTCATTAGGTTCACATTATGAAAACTCTTAGGAAAGTAGGGATAGATCAGCACTTTTTTACCCTAAACAAAGGCTTTCCCATTGTCCCCTTAATAGCCTAGTGAGATATTTGACATATTCACTTTTAAGAAAAACACCACTGCAAGAAGCTAGAAGCTTCTGCATGTCCCCTCCCAGCTGCTGCCTTTGCTGTGTGTAGTTGGGTAATTAAGATCGTTTGGCATCAATACTGGGATAGACTTAGTGACCACGGAAAGGAATAAAAGACCTGTTCCTTCATGGAAACCTGATTTATGACAGTGCTGGCGGAGGGGACCACTGGGGAAGAGGAGACTCTTTAACAAATGCTGCTGAGACAATTAGCTATTCATGTGGAAAAAATGAAATTGGATTTCTGTCTCACACCATAAATAAAAATCACTTGGAGACGACAATGTGGGAGATTATCTTTATGACCTCACTGTGGTGGGAAGGCTTGCTTAAACAAGACGCAAACAGTGCCGAGCGTAAAACAAGATGGATAAATTTAATGACATTAACATTAAGAATTTTGTTTTTCACAAAAAAAAAAATCACATAATCAAAAAGCAAGTCACAGAGTCGGAGAAGATACTGCTACACATGAGCCGAAGGTAAAGGATTAGTAGCAGAGTATATAAAGAACTCAGGAAAACGCCTATAAGAAGACTCACCACCTATAGAAAAATGGATAACAGAGAGGGATGGGCATCTCACCAGAGGGAAAGCTGGCAGAGGAGCCTTCCTTGGTGTTCAAGCAAATGCAGGGGAAGACCTGGAGAGTCACTCTCTGTGCCCACGAGATGGCCAGGCCTGGAGAGTCGCTGTCTGTGCCCACAAGATGGCCAGGCCTGGAGAGGCAGACAGCCCAGCGTTGCGGGGAGGCGGGTGCCACGTAGGTGATGATATAAATGGTTCTGGGCACTTTGGAAATACTTAGGCTTGATCTTGCAGACCGTGACGGAGCAATCCTGTCCCTCCTTAAATCCTAAAGAATCCTGTTCCTCATGATCCTGGGCGTCTTGCCCTGGGATGGCTGCAGTGCACTGGTTTTAGTAGAAAACACTGGAAACCATCCAAATGTTTGTCTGAGGGGACGGGTCGATGCAGTTTTGGTAAATTCACGTAATGGAATTTTACGCAGAGGTGACAACGAATGACGACTGTGCAGAACCACCAGGGACAAACCTGGAGGCATCACCCTTCAAAAGGCAAATTGTGCGGTTGCATCCATCGAATTCAAAGCAAGCAAAGGGTTGTGTGTGTGACCACCGTGAACAAAGAGACAGGTCTGAGACACACAACTCTGAGTGTGGCTAACTTTGGGGTGGAGGGGGCAGGATGGGATGGAAAGAGGCTCCAGCTGAGTGTGAGGATGGTGGGACAGGCAGCAGCGGGTCCCCCTCGCCATGTCCCGTGGGCACAGCAGATGACAACTCTCCTGTGGGCCACCTATCACAAGGCCGGATCGATTAAAAACAGGAAGGCAATGTTCACGTGCTCACACGTCAGGGAACAATGTGTGCCTGATGCGCATGTTTCCTCTCTCAAGGGTAATGATTAGTGTTTCATCCAGTTTAATAGACAGGTTTATAAAAATATTTAGACTGAATTCTATTTAAGCCTACTCCAGTGCTTAGCACAGAGCTCATTCATTCTGAGTTCCCAATTTTATTCCACCTGTCAGTCAGCGGACAGGCTGCAGGCGGTGCCTTCTCTGAGCTCCTGTCTACCTGCGAGTCTCTCTTCTCACAGGAAGTGCAGCTTATCCGAGGAGGAAGTCCTGGCACTAACTGTCCTCCCATCAAATCTGGTTCTGGCTTAGTGGCGGTGGGCACCGAGCTGTGAGGGTAGAACCAGCCCCACCTCCTTTCCTCTGTAGGGTCCTCTTGATGCTCAAGAGACGCTGCTTGGGCTCCTCCAGGGCACAGGGGCCCTTCCAAAACACACAGGCTCTCCTCCACTCTGGAAGGTGCCTCTGCCTCTCTCTGTTGTCCTCTTCACCCTCTGGGACGTTCTGGGTGATCCACCTTTTGTCCACTGGCCAGCTGGGATGATTGTAGCATGCTGGTTTTAGTAGAAAATGCTGGAAATCCTCCAAATGTCATGCCCGTTACCGTGTCCTCTGCTTTGGAGAGCACCCCCACCTCTGCCTCCAGACCCAGTCTCCCCTGTGGCTGCCTCTGTGCTGCATCTGCTGCCTCCACCAGGCATCGCTATTCTGCGCTTGCCTTTTCATTTCCTGAAATCTGGGCCTCAGCTCCCATTTTCCATCTCATCATGTTTTCTTGGAATAAAGACCTTTACGAGATTCCTTGGGATGACCTAGCATTTTCCTTGACCTCTAGTCACCTGACTAGGTGCGAGCCTCCAGGAGCTGCTAGCTGGGCGGGGGGAGTGCTTGGAGGCGCTTGTCTGTGGGTCTGTGTCCTGCCCCTCAGTGCTGGGCCGGGAATGAAGTTGATGTTGGTTGTGGCTCCCCTGGCACCCAAGTCACACTGGGGGGCATGTTCTTAGGTCCTGTCTACCTGTGTCTCCACACAGCTTCGGAGCAGGAAATCCTGGCTCTGCCTCCCATCACAACTGTGTTTTCGGCTGCTGCTCCACCGCCCCCCTGTGAGTCATCTGGACAAGCAGCCCACTCTTTTTGGGGGACCCTTCGTCTCTGAAGTCTCTTATGCATGGAGAGGAGTCTCACTGTTCTTTGAGTAACATCTCATGATCAATTCCCTGATCTAACCCATCTATTAAGCATATTTCCCTAAATATTTAAACACATTTGCACAATTAATGAATCCCAACTAAAAAATTAGCCAATAAAATTTCCTATTGATTATCAGCTTTAATCAAGTGCTTCTAAATGTTTAATTAAAACCACAAGCTAAGTATATCAGATTTGCTTAAATTGCTTCAAATACCTTTACAATTGGGTGAAACACACATGGTATGGGCTGAATGTTTATGTCCCCCAAATTAATATGTTGAAGCCCTAAACCCCACGTGACTATACTTGGAGGTGGCCCTTGAGGGTAGGAGGTGATAAAGCTTAAATGAGGTATTAAGGGGAGACCCTGGCCTGATTGGCCTTAGCCTTGAGAGGAGGGACCCTAGCTCTCTCGCCCTGTGAGGACACTGAGCCAGGCAGTCCTCGCCAGAGTACAAACTTGAGCCACCTTAACCTTGGACTTCAGCCTCCAGAATTGTGTTGTCTGGGGTACTTGTTATAGCAGCCTGATTTGACTGGGACACCTCATAAATTACCACAAGGACTTAAAAACAGGGCTTGGGGGGCTGGGGTAGATGGGGTAGTACATGCTTATATGCTTTTGTCACAATATGCTGAACTGTGCTAACAAGAGTGAGCTGTGCTGTCTCTACATTGTACCTCAACCAAACAGAAACCCTGCAGTTTGCTTACATGGAAGCCAGTCACGGATGTGAAGCCACAGCCCCTACATGGTTCATTTCCTTTCTAGTACTTTCCAGGGTTGTTGCCATCTTCCAGAAACAGAGGAGTGAGGATGGGCCTTTGGTGGCCTAGCCTGTGGGGTCTCTTCCAGCTCTCTCCCGTGTGACTGATGTGCCCTGGGGTCAAGCCCTCCTTGCTGGGAAGGAGCTTCCTTCACATCTAGGAACCACTGACCGCCAGGAGCTCTGTGTGGACTTGGGCCGTGAGCCCCACAGGGATAGCGCTGGTGCTGACTCTCAGCTGCTCGTAATTATTGTGCACAGGAAAATTGTTTCAGGGGAGCTGACAAGTGTGGCCCTGGTAGGTGCTACTGTGTGGGAGTCTGGCTCATCCATCTCCTGCACCCACAGTGTGGGTCCATCTTCACATGGTTATGCGGGCACTGACTTCCCGTGGCTAGGTGGGTGAAGCCTGCACACACCTAGAACACCTTTCTCACTGCTTCTAAGCTATGTGTGCTGCTAGCTGTTCTTGCGCTCATGATCCTTGCTGGTGCCACCCACACCTGGCTCAGAGCCCCTTTCCGACCTACACAGGCAGGGCCACCCACCGCAGACCCATCAGAGGATCCATGGTGTGTCCCCCAGCCCTGAAATCTGCTGGCGCAGTGACCGGAGCCTCTGCTGGCCACCGAGGCTTTGATGACAGTGCTCACCTCTTCCTCAGGGTCTTCATGGAGCTGTGGCTTTTCACAGACGAAGTGGTTAAGTCAGTCCCTGTGTCTGGTACCTGAGTGTGTTTGGCAAGAGTCACATCTGGGCACCAGAAGCCCCCTGCAGCTGGCTGCTAGGTCCTGTTGGCACATCCCCAACTCCCCCAAAGCCTCTTGGCCTCTGGAGACATCAGAATCTCAGAATGGCGAGGAGCCAGGAATTCTCTGGACTCCAGACAACCATTAGTGGAGGCCCAGGTGGGGAGGTGACAGTGCATTGCGTCATGCCCGAGACCTCCTGGCCTGATTCCAGGGCTGCTAAAGCCGCGCTGTTTCGTCCTAGCGTAGATACATTCAAAACACCTGCAGGCCCTTTATTCCCTAACTGCAGGCTGCCTCCTTCCTGTCATAACCCTGCCGTCTCGCTGACCCCATGTAGAGGTCATTGTTGGCACCTCACTTGCAGAGTGGGGCGATGCCCTAAGGAGAGCCAACTGGCGAGGGGTCACTGGGCTTTGGGCGCAAGGGCCTCTGAACATCTACGCTCTTTGATCCCAAGATATCCCCAGGGGCACACTCCGGTGTGGCTTGGACCCTCACGGCAGCGTTCTTGGTAAAAAATAACCATAGTGAATGGGAAACTGATTCTCTGACAAAAGAGACCCGCGTAATAAAGCACCCAGTGAGAATTCTCAGTAGTTGGCGTCACACTGCTGACTCGACGCCGTGACGCAAGAAGGTGCTGGGTGGAGACCGTTAGTGAGTGAAGTAAGTGACAGGACAGTGGATGCTTAAAGCCATGCGAGAGCTGCAGGTCTGGGTGAGGAGGTGCATGCGAACACACAACACGTGTGACAATAGACACACAATACAAACAACACACAATTTAAATACATGGAACATACAATACACAACAGGGACAGCACATACACGGCGCACATGTTACATGCCACACACTATAAACAGCACACTGCACACGACAACACACAATACACTACACATAGCACACACAGCATACAGACACGACATACACAACACATACTTACGTGCACAATACAGACAGCATTACAATATCACATACACACTGGTGCATACAAGCACATACGTGTACAACACACACATTTGTGGGCAAAATTCCGGAAGCCCCGATAGCCAAGTACATAGTGCTTACCTGGGTGAAGGGGTAACAAGTGATTCTCATTTTCTTCTTAAGATTTCGCTACATTTTCCAAATATTGTATGATGACCCCGGGAAGAATGTTATAAGAAAACAAGTCCAGCTGTGTTTGATTTGAAAGTAAAACAATGCCTCCCTCATCTCTCATCAGGGTTGCTGGGGGAGCAGACCTGAACGCTGTGTGGCAGCGGGAATCCTGGGCTCAGGGGGGCTCCGGCCTGCAGGCGAGGCCAGCAGGAAGGGGAACAGGAGTTGGGGCCCCCACCCACGGCCCTGGGCTGTGTTGAGCTCTTCTCTGCTCTGGGCGTCATCCCAGCCTCGGGTCAGCTCAGAAGGGGTTAAGAAGCCCCACCAATGCAGATTAGATTTAATTAATCCTTTTCATCAGTTGCAAATATACCTTCTGAACCCTATTAAAAACATGAATATGCAAATGCAGACCTTTTTTAATTCTCATTTTCAAGGACTTGGTGTTGGGGTTTGATTAGTGAATTCCGTTAACAGCCTGTAAACCTGGTGCAAAATTTAATTTCCATATTAAGTTTGAAAAAAAAAAAGGAAAGAGAAAAGGCATGAAGGCTGTTGGTAATTGAGCTAATTATAGTGTTACACTAAGGAGGCACCATGCAGCCAGCAGGTGGAGGTGGCAGAGGCCTGGGCTGAATGAGGTGCCCTCCCGGGGTGTCTTCTGGGGTTTCAGTGCTCCTGAGACCTCCCAGCAGGTTGTGCTGTCAGCCCTCTTTCTGGATGTGGAGACTGAGGCTCGGGGGGAGACTTGCCTAAGAGCAAATGCTGGCGGGGCAGAGCCAGCAGTGACCCAGGCTACTCGGTGTCCTGGCTGCCAGACAGGGGAAGGTCCCTTGAGTCTCCTGGCTTCGGCGTCCAGGTGACTTCTGGGACAGCCACTTCTCTCTCAGGTCCAATTTTCCTAGTCAAACAGGGAGGTGATAATAGTGTCTTTAAAATTGTACCATGGACGCCCCCATACTTATGCTCCAGAGTGAGCCAGGCACTGCCGGGTGCAGCACCCCATGGTGGACAAGGCTGTCCTGTCCCAGATGGTGGCCTGTGACCACACGCGGCTACTGAGTACCTGAACTGAGGTTGGTCCAAAGTGTAAAACAAGACGTTGGACCCCCAGACTTCAGAGGCAGGAAAGATGGTAAGGTGAATGTCTCATCAGTTTTTTTTTTTTAAACAATTTCTTTTTTTTAAAGATTTATTTATTTATTTATACAAGCACTGGGTACAGTCAGAAGCACAGGAGGGTGAGAGAATTCACCAGAGCCAGAGCGGGGAACAGAACAGGCAGACTGACGAAATACACTGCTGAGGGGAGCAGCGGGCGGCAGGAGAGGTCTGTGCGCCATGTGGGACCCTCGCCTAGTGGCCGGGAATAGAACTGGTGCTGCAGAGGCTGCGGGCAGCTTCACAGCCCAGCGCTCAACAGCTGCGCCACCGGGAGGCCCTCATTAGTTTTTATATTGATAACAAGTCAAAATAAATTTGGGATCTATTGGATTAAATAAATTTACTAAAATTAATTTCACTTTTTCTTTACTTTTTAAATTTGGCTACCAAAAGTATCAATTACGTATGTTATTCACATATTTCTATTGGACGGTGCTGTTCTACGGGTTCTTGACACCAAACTGATGAAAAAAAATATGTGCATTATATATACACACCAACTATATGTGCATTATAAATAAAATATGCATAAAGAAATGCCAGGTGGTGGAAGGTGCCATAAGGGAGAAAAAGCCAGGTGGTGAGGGGGCAACACACATGTGAGGACGTTCAGGCGGCCATCTCCAGGTACCACAGATAGGGGCTTGTTAAACACGGGGATTTCTCACGGTTCTGGAGGCGGGAAGTCAACGATGAAGGTGTCAGCAGGACTGGTTCCTCCTGAGGCCTCTCTCCTTGGCGTGCAGATGTCACCTCCCTGGGTGCTCACACAGTCTCGGGATGCTCTCTTCTTGTGAGGGCTCCAGTCACACGGGCTCAGGCTTCCTTTTACTTTAATCATCTCATCATCATTTACAGGCCCCTCCTCCAACTAGTCACATTCCCAGGTGCTGGGAGTGTGAATTTGGGGGGTACACAATTTTGATCCATCATGGAGGATGAGCCAGGTAAGATCTGGGGGAACAGTGAGCTGGCACAGGGTGGCACGAGTTCAAGGTGACGGAGAAGTGGTTGTCAGAACTACTGACCCACTGAAAACCAAGCCCAAACCTACCCTCATTCTTGCCAGGGCACGTGAGGACGGGGCCAGAACCATAAGCAGAGGCTCATCCACAAGTCTCCGTTCATTGGAATCTGGAACTTCGATCCATGTTTGTTTGGTCTTGGTTTGGATTTTGTTTGTTTTTTAAAGTAATGACCAAAATTGCTGAGAACTATGGACGTTCTGAAAGATGCTGTCAATTTTTACTCGAAAATGAGAATCTGGTGTTTCTGCAGGTTATTGTTTTCAATAAAACTTCTTGAGTAGTTTGGAAATAACAACAAAAACCCAGTGAAATACATCAGTAGATGCTTTTATGGAAAATTTCCAAGACAATTGTTCAATGAGAAAAACCAAGCTGCAGAACAACTCAGTTATTTTAAAAACCATACACACAACCAAGTGAAATCAAACAATGGCTTTTTGTGTGTCCACGTTAGGTGGGTGAACCCATCTGCAGATGGAAAAGGCTGGGATGGGCCCAAACAGAACTTCCTTTTACTCCACATTTCTATTGACAGAGCATTTTTCTTTTCACACTGATGCCGTATTAAAAGTGTGCAGTTAAAGATAAAGAAAATGTAAACAATGAGGCAGGCAGCAGGCTGGGCGAGATGATGTCTGTACGGCCCTGCTTCCCATCCTTGACTTTCTCTTGCTGTGTGACTTTGGAGAGGGCCTTGTGACTCTCTGGGCCTGAAGCAACTATTACACCAGTTTGATAAAGTGCTTGTCCTCATTATGCATGCATGCACGTACACTTATGGCAGTTGTGCACACACACAAGACATGTGTGTGCAAATGCAAACAGTGCACATACAGAACACACACACAGCCATGAAGCCACACACACAAAGTCCTGCATGTATACACAGGTGTACACTCCTACACATCGCAGACACAATTTGTCATGCAGACACACTACATGTGGTCCGGAATCCTATGTCCTGGGATAGAGGCCGTCAGCCTCCCTAGGTCCTGGCATCCTGATGACCTTTAGCAACAAGGGAAATGGGTCAAGTTTGCCTCAGAGGCTGAGCCGTGAGTCTGCATCAGGAAGGCTGGGTTTGGGTGCGCGTGACCTGAGGCGCATCCCTGTCCTTTCTGAGCTTCAGTCTTGTCCCCAGCAAGACTCAACTTGCAGGGTCATTATGGAACGGGGAGCTCTGTAAATTGGGGTAGTTCTTTTAAGCAAAAGCTTTACTGGCTTGAACGTGCCTATGACTGCCTGGAGGTCAAGTCTCATGCAGATTCTGATTCACAGGGTTGGCAGGGACCTGAGAACCTGCATTTCTCACAAGTCCCAGGGCTGCGGCTGCTGGGCATGAGGAGCTAGAGAAAACCTGGGCACTTACTCATTCCCAGAACATGAGGCAGAAGTGCGCAGAGGGAGAGAAGCAATAACAACGATGGCAAACCGCGTGCTGGCAGACACAGAGGGAGGTTGGGGTGCCCAGGTGGGAGGTGGGGGTCCTGAGAAGACCCCAGCAGGTGGCACTGTCCCCCCTGGAGCCACCGGGAAGCTGGAAGGAGCCCTGTCACACACCAAATCCTGTTACATTCTGGCAATTATAGTTTATCGCTGCGGCACTAATCCCTTAAAATTAGTCATTAGCGGCTTAAGAACCATTTACCATCAGGCGTTCACTAATGAGCTGGAGGAAGTGGGATCTGCCAGAACCAGAACTTTCTGTGGCTTGCCCACCAGGAGCTGGGTGGGACCCCTGATCCCTGTGAGAAGTCATTTTAATCCCCCCTGGCAGCACTGGGAAGAGACTAAGTCAGGCCTGGTGGGGAGGATGTTAGCTGGGCCTTTGCTCCCCTCTCCTAACCCAGACACCTCAGAGAGCGGGTGGTGCCTGCTGCCTCTGTTCAGGAAAGGAAAATTCCATCTTCAGAACATAGGAACCAGTGACCCTCGGGCTGTGTGTCAGTGCTGGGTAGGTGGTTAGGCCTGAGGTGGCTTTCCAGTGAGAAGGCGCCTCTCACTGCAGTGGGAGGGAGGTGGGAGACTGGTGCTGGGATGAGGCTCAAGTTCAATGTTCCTTTGGGATAGAGGCCCTTGTCTGTTGGCCGTTAGCTATCCCAACCTATCTCACAGAAGCGGGGTGTAGGCTCGACCAATCAGAAATCTTGCCAGGCACTGTGACTCTTAAAAGTGACACGGGGTCCTGGGCAGTTAAGGGATCATGAGGGGGTGTCCTGGTGGAAGCCTGTGGCAGAGAGACCCCAGGGCATGTGTTGGGTGAAGGGGGAGAGAACCTGCAATGAGACCACGTGTCCACCGGTGGGAGTCAGTGCTGTGGCACAATGGGGACCACAGTTTTCTGAATCTGGCTGCTCAGCCCTACCCAAGCCCTTCTGGCACATTCCTTTTCTGCCTGGGTTGGCTGGAGTCCAGTTCTGGCCTTGCAATCCAGATACCATTTTTGGTATCTCCTGCCTGGGGATGTAGGCCAGCGGTGACTGGTCCCCTCTGGTGCACACTGGGCAGATGTCAAGGGCTTCTGTCCAGGTCCAAGTTACAGGACAGCCGGCCTTCTGGTTTGTGTGACCCTTTGATGTTTCTCAAGGCCGCATCTGCCACTGAGGCCCAGGTAGAACCCTGACCTCAGCCATCTCAGCAGAACATGCCCTGCTCCCACCTCTCTCAAGGTATACACACCCGCACACCTGCACACATGGTTACCTGCACATGTACACACCCCCACACACTCATACACACACACACACACACACACACACACACACACACACACACACACGGGCTGCTCAGTGCATTTCATGGGCTAAAGACTTTGTGTTGAGTTATGACCTCAGCTAGTCTTACTCTTGGCAGGGTCTGTCTCAGCCTACCCACACACAAGAGGCAGCTGAGCCCAGGCCTAGGGTCCCTGGACACTCACCTGCAGCTGGGCATGCAGCTGTTCCATGGGGCATGTGAGGTGGCTTGGGGCCACATTGGAGCCCCAAGCACGGCTGTGGGGACATTTCCTCCCACAAAGGTGAGATAACTATTGCTGCAGCTTTGGAACTCCTGAGTGGAGACCACAGACCCCAGCACACACGGGACAAACAGATCCAAAGTCCCGAGCACCCTCCCGCTCTGCCCGGGGGTTTCAGGAGGCTCAGAACAAGTTCATAGGGATTTTGCTCTGCGCTGGTGGCCCCATCTTCTGGAATGTGACGGGAGCTTCCGCACAGGCACAGCTTTGGGGTGAGTGCTACTGCATCCCACAGACAGCGAAGATGAAGCATGATAAAGGGGCATCCATTCTCCACACTGGCATTGGGGCCCCCAAGCACATGGGACAAGAGAACTGGGGCTCATCTGAGGGGTGAAGGGTGAAGGAAGTCCCAAGGCTGGGCTGTAGCCCCAGTTCTCAAGGGCTCATGGCCCCAGACTGGGGCCCAGTGGCCCTGACCCAGACACATGAGTCTCAAGGCTTCAGCTTTTCTGGGAGGGTAGATGAGGATGGGGTGGGGGTGCAGCCCCAGCCTCCCAGGGCAGTACCTGGAGGTGACACTCAGGGCTCGCTCAGGCCACACTCCCCAGGGCTCTGGCTCTGGGGAGCAGGTGGACGCAGTCCTGTCCCCATGCCGCCTTCCTCCTCTGGCGGTGACCTTGGGCAGTTGTGCCACAGAGCTGCCTGGCAAGACTCTGCCCTGTGGCTGCTCTCACGGCCTCTGTTGGGCTCAGATAGCGGCTTGCTGTGCACACTGCGCTGATGACCAAGCTCGCGGGGAGCTGCCGGCCGTGTACCCGCACGCAGGCAGCTGACGTCACGCCACATTTTCCCCATGACTGGCGACGGCAGAGTGCGAGCTGCATGTGAATGAGGCAGCGCTTTATCTCCATCCCCAGGTAGCAACGGCAGGACCACCAGCCCAGGACCCTTGAAATTCCTCAGCCCCTGGCCGGCAGCCCTTCATGACCCTCATGTCCGAGCTGACCCATGAGCCTCACCCTCAGCACAAGATGCTGGGGGTGGAGGGGACGAGCTCCTAGGACCCTGAAGCCCACACTCCATACTCTGAAGACAACAGTGGTCCTGAGGTGACAGAACAAAGGAGAAGATGTGATTGTGGAAGCAATGGTTGGGGTTTCAGAAGACCCCCACCACGATGAGGGGCCAGTCAGTGACTTGCTGTCACCCAAGCAGAGGACTTGGAGCCGCCCGCCCAGCCAGCACCTGAGGCTGTTAGGGTGTCTCCTTCCCTCTGCGCAGAGCTGCCCCGGGCCCTCTAGGTGGGTGTGCAGGGAGCATCTTGACCAGCTGCTGGTGCTGCTCCTAGGCGGCCTAGCCCATATTCTCGGTGTCCAGGAGCTGCCCTGGGCTAGACTGAGCATAAGCAGAGGGAGCCTGTCAGCGTGGGGCTCAGACACACACAGCGAGTTGGGCGGTGTGGGTGGCGAGGAACCTTTATTTCATAAGGAGCCACAGACCTTGGCTGCCAGCCCTGGGCTGTCTGGCCAGGCTTCTGGGCACAACTGGGTTTGACTGGCATGTGGGTAGAGATACCTCGGGGAGGGAGCAGGAATAGGGCCCGCAGAGTACTGCCCACAGGGCCACCTGGCCAGTTTTCCAGGATGAAGGGTGAAGAGGCTGGAGGCCCTTTGCTGCAGGGCAGGAGTGAACGCAGGGTCTGGGGGATGAGGGAGCATCATGCCAGGATGTCCCAGAGCAGCTTAACCCCTGCTGACCAGAGGTATGTCCAGAGGTTCTGTGCATGGGGTGCTGCTGCCCAGGCAGGTTGATGGGGTGGAGCTCATGGGTCCCAATCACATAAAGACACTGCCCATTCTGGGCAGGTGGTGGCATGTGGGCAGAGGAGGCTGGGGTGTCCTGCAAATGGGCAGGGTAGGAGGTGCAGGTGGGGCTGGGACGTGTGGGGAAAACCCCAACAACCTCCTGCCCATGCCTGCTCCCACCTGCAGAAGCTGAGGGCTGGCGATGGTCAGGGACAGTGGCTGCAGGCTAGGTCACAGTCTGGCGGCTGAAGAGGTCAAGGGTGAGGGCACTGAGGAAGGCAGGGATGCTGTCCTGGTGCAAGAGATGCAGCTCGATGAGCTCCTGCACGGTGCGCGAGAACTCTGTCTCCAGCAGCTGCATCTTGGCACTGGAGGGTCCCGCGGCCTGCAGCGAGAGACATGGGAGGGCGGTGTTAGTTCGGTAGGGAGTTTCTGGATGAGCTCTCCACTCCCTTCCCCACTGGCCTCTCGAGCAACAGAACAGTAAGGAGCAGGAGACCTAGGGGCCCAGGAGGGCTGTCCTGGAGGGGGCCTAGGTTCTGCTGTCTCAGTTTCCCTCATCTAGTCAGAGGGACGGGCCTGTCCCTGACCCCCAGCAAGACTTGCCAACTGCTCGAGGCCAGGTATCTTCCAGCAGGTAATGTCATTTCTTGGGTGTCCTGTGTGTGGCAAGGCCAGTTCCAGTGGGTGGGGGTCTCCCCACGCTCTGGAATCTTGGAAGATGGGACCGGGCGGGTAGATTCCCATTCACAGATTAGCCTACCCAGCCAGTCCCCTCTGTCTAAGCCAATGAAGACCATGGTCTGAACACACCCACAACTCTATCACTCAGGGTATAAAGGGACAAACAACTCAGTTAAAAAGTAGGTAAAGGATGTGAATGGGCTTTCTCTAAGGAAGACATTTCGATGGCCATGGTGCACATGGAAAGATGCACAACACAAATCAGGCCCACGCTGAGATGCCAGCTCCCAGCTGCGGCCACAGCCATAGTTAGACAGGACCAAGGGCCAGTGAGGATGTGGCGAAGGGACACTTGTGCAGGCTGCTGGGGTGTAAAATGTGCAGCATGGGGGACAAGTCTGGTGACTCCTCAAAAAACTGAACACATGACCCAGCTGTTCCACTCCTAGTGCCCAGGAGAAACAAAATGCCTGCCCACACTCAAGTCCTACATGGACACCCACGGCAACAATGTTCACAGTCCAAAAGGAAACAGTCACCACGGGATAGATGGACAAATGGAATGTGCCCCTCCGTCAATGGAATCTTTTTCCAGCCTGAAAAAGGAAGTTCAGACAACGCTACGACGTGGATGAATCCCCAAAACATATGCCAAAGACGGCACCTGCGTGATTCCACTTAAGGACAGACGAGTTCATGTAGAGAGAAAGCAGGTGAGTGGTCATTAGGGTCTGGGAGTTCGGGAGGGATTGAGGAGTGACTGCCGGGGGGTAGGGGTCTCTTTGTGGGGTGATGAAAACATTCTAAATTAGGTGGCTACACGGCTCTGAAACTGCTAGAAAGAACTGGGTTGTACACACCAGTGGGTGAATTGCATGATATGTGAGTTATAGCTCAGTACAGCTGTTAAAAAAAAGCTCTCTTCTGTCCAGCAGGCTGGTGGGTGCTACCTGCTCCCCCAAGAGCTGCAGGGTACTGCTGTGCCCCAGCACAGGACTGGCAGTTCACTCTGCCTGTATGCCTGGCTCGCCCTGTACTGGAGTGGCCTGGCCTGGGTGTAGACCCCACAGCTGGCAGCATGCCCCACACAGCCTCTCCCGCATGGACAGGGGCCTAGGAGCCCTACACAGCCAGGTCCCATGTGCCCTCAGGGGTCCTCTCAGAATCCAGGAATGCAGTTCCACATCCACCTTCCCTCTGACTCCTGACCCCAGACCTGCCGCGTGGCCTTTAGAGCCTAGTGCTCGGGCATCTAACCCACTGTCTGAGCTGCCACCGATCTTGTTTGCTGCCTCACTTGGCCGGCCCTGCCTCTGAGCAGCCTGTTCCCCTGCCTGTTAATACATTTAGCCTTGTCATAGTTCAAGACAAACCATTTTTAAACAAAAATAAGAGAAACCATTCTGACCTTTTACCAAGAAAATTCTTTCATTTCTGCCTCTGTTCTTGATTCTGATTCCTCCCCCCGCCCCCTTAAATGTCAGAGGGGCTGATTCTTCTACAGCTGTGGGAAGGGGGGTGAAGTAGATAGTGGGGTCCAGCACTAGCTGGGGGTGGCAGCACAGCAGATCCAAGGCTTATTTTCTTGGCTCAGCGGATCTGGGCTAGCCTGGGCCCCGTCTTCCTCCTTCCAGACTGCATGGAGCCCAGGTCCTCCTGGCCAGGTCTCCTCTGCTCACCTAAGGGTAGTCTTCAGCCAGTTCTCACTTAAACACAGTGGTTCCCTGATGCCTGAAGGCTGTAGGGCCTTAACCATTGTTGATGTGAATCAGTCTTACTCTCCGTGAACTCCAACTGACCCAAAGTCCATCTTTGGCTCCCTCAGCCCACCACCCAGCACTCATAAGGGGCCTACTTGGTGCTTGCTCCATGCTGTGCAGTTCTGGGAACTAAGACCACAAAGACACACAGGGGCTGGGGGGGCTGGGTGGGAGCAGTGTGCATGTGAGGGGACCAGGGTGACTTTCTCACCCAAATCAAGGTGAGTCCAAGTGTCTGCACATGCCAGCTTCTGCTGCCCAGCTTGAGGAGCCCTGCTGTCCCTCCCCCAGGGTACCTGCTCCCTCCTCTTGGCCACACTTCCCATTGTCTGCTGGGGTGTGTGTCAAGGGGCATCTCTGCGCAGACTCAGCCCAGCAGCTGTGTTATCAGAATGTGCCACTGGATTATGCCGCACCATCCATCTCTGCTCAGTCCTCTGCCATGTTCAAATGCCACCCAGTCCCTAGGTACCTTGTAAATCACTCTAATTAGGGGCTGTTCACTTAAAATTAGACCACAATTTTTTAAAAAGCAAATTGCCTAGTAAGACATGTTGACTGTGGCTGGAAATATTTACGGGACTGACTGCGCTGTCTGTCTCTGCTCCCGCCCGACATCTGGGAGTGACAGGCAGCAGTGTGGCCTGCAGGCGCCCTGTGGGAAGTGAGACTTGCAGCCACAATGAAGACCTCTGCTGCCATAGAGGCCAGCCCAGCTCACCTCAGCTTCCTCCCACCTGAGACAGCAGAGCAGCAAAGCCAAAGTTGGCCATCACAGTCGTGTCCATGTAGCAGCAGTGGGGGAGCATGGACATGTGAGGGGCACTGGGGTATCACATATGGGGAGCAGCACTGATTTCAGGGTCAGGTTGGCTCCTCTCCCAGTTCTGCCTCTGCAGTCAGTCTGAAAAGCACTGCTTGAGATAGCCGCTGGGCTCACATAGGCTCCAAAGGGGTTTATTACTGCAGTCTTAGTAGCCCTCAAACTTCTCAGGGTCTCAAACAGCAGAACGGCATGAAGTGATGCTCCTTCAGCAGCAGTGCCCTAAGCAGGGAGCCACTCTAGCCAAGGAAGGGCCCAAGGAGAAGAGATAAGACATGCCTCTCCTTGAGGCGGTTTCCCCTTCCGTGACCCCCAACTGCAGGGGGTGGCTTGCAGACAAGGTGTCAAGTGAGAACAAACTCCTGGTATGTACAAGACTGCCTTTTCCTGAGGGCACTGAAGAAAATTTCAGAAATGAGGAAACAATCAAGGAAGACAGAGATCAAACCCACCTCAAGGTAGGAAACCCCAAACCTGATTCAAAGAAACCCCAAACCCCAAATCCTGATTCAAAGAAACAACACAAGTAATATAATAAAATGATTAAGCAATCAGATAGTATAAATGCTGGTCTCCTAAGACACTGAGTGCTATGTGAATGTTGTTTAATGACATGGTGGTGCTGTGACCACGTCATCACATCCCTGCAGCTTCCTGAGGAGTGGCTGTCGCTAGAGTCCAAGCACAGAGATTCTTGTGCTGGCTGAGAGTAAAGAAGAGGTCAAAAAAACAAAAGGTTAGGGTACCTCAGAGGACACAGGAGCCAGAACTCAAGGAGAGGACAACAGGAAAATCATGAAATGTGGAAATTAAACAGCACACTTATCAAAAGAGGGCGTCTCAATGGAAACGACAACACAGAACTGAGTGAAATGAAACCACACAGAGTCCCAGAGGGTCCACCTGGGATGGGGCAGAAAGGGGTGGTACTGGGCGCCCATGTTTGAACCCAGGGGGACCTCAGGCCAGCGAGCTATGCTCCAGCTCAAGAAATGAGAGAAAAGCAAAATAAACCTAAAGCACACGGAAGGAAGAAGTGGTGAAGATTAGAGCGGGAATAAAAACTGAAAACAAAGAGAATTATCACAACAAAAGTCTGGTCCTTTGAAAAATAGCAATAGAATTGGCAAACCTCTAGCAAAACTAACATAGATAAAAGAGAAAAGATAGAAGTTACTAATGTCAGAAATGAAATGGGGGAATATTACAATAGATCCTGGAGGTATTAGAAGAATATCAAGAAAATATTAACCAAACCCCTTGATGCTCATACATTTGAAAACTCAGAAGAGCTGGACCAATTGCTTGCAAATCACAAAGTACCAAAACTTAGCTAAGATGAAATAGATAACATGAATAGCCCTATAACCATTAAAGAAATTGAATTTATAATTCAAAAATTCTGCAAAAAGAAATCTCTCTAGTACCAGATGGCCTCTCTGGACAATTTTATCAAACAGTTAAACGAGAATTAATTACTAATTTTACACAATTCCCCCCAGAAAGCAAAATATAAGGAATACTTCCCCCACTAAGTATTAACTTGATTCTTGAAATTATGGAGAAAAAAAGCAAAACCCAGACCAGCATCTCTCATGAACTTCAATCCAAAAAAATCTTCAACAATTATTAGCAAATTTACTCCAGGAATATATGAGAAACATGCACACATATCTTTTAGGTGAAAACCACACCATGAGAGCTTCTAGGTGACGAGTCAAGCAATCACATGGAAAATCAAGGTAATTCAACCTATCAAGAGGCTAAAGAAAAGTCATATGATCCATCAATTGTGGCAGAAAGAGCTTTGGACAAAATTTAACACCCATCTGTGATTAAAAACCTCAGCAAACCAGGACCAGAGCACATGTGGCCACCTCGTGGTACGGATGGTGCGGTACAAGTACTGGCCAACGCCCAGACACAGATCCATGGAACAGGCTAGAGAACCTCAGTGCCTCGGAGGACACTAAAACACACCCAACTGCAGCCTTTTCCAAAAAAGGTGCTGCAGCAGGTTGATGTCCACATTAAAAAAGAAAAAGATTTCTGGTGGTGCAACAGGTTAAGCACAGTACTATGAAGCAGCCTCTGCAGCACGAGTTCAATCCCCGGCCAGCCAGGGAGCAACCCACATGGCGAAGCAGACCTCTCCTGTCTCGCCCGTTGCTCCCCTCAGCAGTGTATTTTGGTCAGTCAGTCTGTCTGTTCTGTTCCCCACTCTGTCTCCGGTGAATCCTCTCACCACCCCGCATCTCTGGCCTGTACCCCAGCTCTTGTATGCATAAATAAATAAATATTTTTTTAAAAAAAAGGAAAAAGAAAAAGAATTCTGACTTAAATCTGACACCTTATACAAATTTAAGTCAAAAAGTATCATGGATTTAAATGTAAAATACAAAACTTAAACACAGAAGAAAAATTTCAGAGCCTAGGAACAGGTAAAGAATTTAGACTCGACACAATAGCATAACCCATAAAATAAAATGAAAATAGGGCCTCCCCGGTGGTGCAGCAGGTTGAGCGCAGCGCTGTGAAGCTGTCTGAAGCCTCTTCAGTGCAGGTTCGATTCCCGGCCAGTCAGAGAGATACCCACATGGTGTGGCAGACCTCTCCTGTCTCGCCCACTGCTCCCCTCAGCAGTGTTTTCGGTCTGTCTGCCTGTTCTGCTCCCCACTCTGTCTCTGGTGAATCCTCTCACCCTCCCGCACCTCTGGCCTATACCCCAGTTATTGTATAAATAAAATAAATCTTAAAAATAAAATGAAAATGGATAACTTGGACCTTGTCAAATGAGCGATATTTGCACTGTGAAAGACCCTTTTATGAGGACAAGACAGCTATAGGCTGGGAGAAAATTTCTGCAAGTCACACATCTGAGAGAGGACTGAGGTCTACAAGTCCGGCGCTATCTTCTAGAATTGAGGTCCACAGGTCTGCTGTGTCCATGACTATGTTCCGGCACTTAGAACAGGGTGCAGCACATGGGAGGCTCCACAGACAGAGCTGCCCACAGCCTCCCCTTCACACACTTCCATGAGGCACATCCCACTCACTTCTGGGATTCTCTA
This sequence comes from Talpa occidentalis, assembly GCF_014898055.3. Lineage (NCBI taxonomy): Eukaryota > Metazoa > Chordata > Mammalia > Eulipotyphla > Talpidae > Talpa > Talpa occidentalis. The sequence goes on along the minus strand of NW_023601212.1, from coordinate 72,092,653 downwards.
ATTGCTCTTTATCCCCAACTAGCGCCTTCTCTAGGACAGGACCCTGTCTGCTTGTCTCTGCTCTGTTCTCAGGACAGACCTGCATTCACCGTGGCCACAGGGAGGAGGGAAATGCACACAGAAGCTATGATCAGGACAGAGCAGCTAGTGAGTGTGACCTGGCCTGTTTTCTGCACGCTCCCTGGCTTTCCTGAGAAGTTCCCTCAGGCTGCTGTGAGGCCTGGGGGAGCCAGGATGACTGGTGATTGTTCTCGCAGTGGCATGAAAATTTCATGTTCAGATCTGTGGCAACAGACACCTAATTGGACACAGCTCCAGGTGGCCCTGTTTCCTGTAAAGCCCAAACATCCTGACTTGGTCTTCTCCAAGGCCCTTTCCTTCCAGGGTGACAAACAGATACACCGAGTGTGGCAAGGAGGAGCTGGGAGGACAGGAGCCCTAGGAGGTTGTCTGGTACCACTTCAGAATAGGATGGGGCAGTGGCCTCAGCACCTTGGAGGACACCAAAGCACAACCAACTGCAGCCTTTTCCAAAAATGGTGCTGTAGCTGGTGGATGTCCCCAGTTAAAGAAAAAGAATTCTAACTTAAATCTGACACCTTATACAAAATTTAAATCAAAATGTATCATGGATTTAAATGTAAAACATAAAACTTAAACACAGAAGAAAAATTTCAGAGTCTAGGAACAGATAAGGAATTTAGACATGACCCCAACAGTGTATCCCACAAAATAAAATGAAAGTGTATAACTCGGGCCTCATCAAATGAGTGATGTTTGCACCATGAAAGACCCTTTTATGAGGACAAGACAGCCACAGGCTGGGGCCAGCCAGGCCCACTCACCTCTTTGCTCAAGGAGGGGCTGGGGAGCAGAAATGCAGGACCATCAGTACTTGCCAGCCCACACCTTGGCCTGCTGTGTTCCTGGCCTCTGTGAGTCCACAGGCCCTCTGGGGTAAACAGAGTCATCATCATACTTAACCCACCTACCCAATAACTTCTCCTGTTCCCCCATCTAGGCAGGCAGGCAGGCCCCTTGCTGCTGACATAGCAACATCCTGGTATTTGAAGTCAATGAGATCTAGCTGACCCTGGTTTGACACCTAGAAGCTGTGTGACCTGGGCACACCGATGAAGTTGTCTGGGTTGAGGCTGAGGAGACTACATCGAGTCCGTAAAGGCACCTGGCCACAGGAACTGTGCAATAGGTGAGCAAGGTTAGCGTCCTCTGGGAAGCAAGGGGTCCAGCCTCAGGCTCTCCTGCTGCACAGGGACTGGTCTTCACCATGACTGAGCAGAGACGGGCCTCGTTCTCCCAAGGGACCCCGGGCCTGTGTGACCTGGGATGTGTGCTGACACCACTCTCAGAGTTCAGGGAAGGAGAATCTGTCTTGATTAGGCAGTAAAAAAATCAAAGTGCTTCCATCTTCAAACGACTTGTCTAGGTTTCTCAAGCTGAGAATCTGACACATTCCAAGTGCTTTCATGCGCTCACAGGCTGATCTGGGGAGAGCGGCTTAGCCACGTCAGTCAGGAAATCGCCTTGAACTTTTGTGCTGGAGAAAGCCCTGCGAATATGCACTGTGGTTGTACATACTCACATACTCACCTACACATTCAGTCTACCACACACTCACACTTTTACATACAGAGGAAAAGAAAAGACCACTAGAATATTCATTGAGATGGTAACAGCAGTGAGAGAACGAAAATTAAAAGTGGTTCATTATGGATGTCTGCATTTTCCAGATTTTTTTTACTATGACTGCATATTACATTTCTAGTCAGAAGAAGTTACATCTATGTAATCTGTGGTGGCTCCCCTGCCTGGGGCGGCACGTACTGCCTTGCTGGAGCTGACACACAAGAGGGAGGGGGGACTGGGGCCTTGGCTGGTGTGGGTGTCTTGGCAGACTGGCAGGGGAAGTGACCTCCTGCCCGCTTTGTCTCAAGGGTCTCAGGGTCGATGGGGCACAGCTAGAACTCAGCCTGACTGGAGTCTGATGGGAGTGAAAACTTGTGCTTGGATATTTTCTCTGGTGTTGTCATCTCTGGAAACAAAATTCCAGAGGGGGCGATGGCACTCAGGTCAGGGGGATAATGACGCTTCATGAGGTGGAGGTAGGGCTCAGGCTGAGGGGCATGATGGGGCTCAGGCTGTGTGTTTGCTCCTCAGTTAACTGTAAGCCTCTTAAGGGCAGGGTGAGGCCCTTCCCTTGATGCATAGGGCCTAGCCTGAGCCTCCAGGTCACACTGGTCAGGTGATGGGGGGGTGCCTGGCTATGGTCCCTGTCAGCTGGAAGGCTGACTTTTAAAAATTTTCTTGTTTTTTGAAAACTTTTTATTTTAAAATAATTACGAACTCACAGGAAGGTGCAAAAACAGTATAGGGTACTAATATACCCTTCTCCCAGCTTCCCCCGAGTATAGAATTTCAGATACTTAGTATAACATCAAAATGAGAAAATGACAGGGGTCACTGCTGCCCGCTAGACGCAGTTTTCACAGGCACTGGTATGAGTGTATGTGCAAGCGCACAAACGTAAGCACTCTGGCATGTACATGTGAACAGCCTATGCAGTTTGCCTGAGCACGCAGCTCTGAGTAACCACCTCCACAGTCAGCACATGGGTGACCCCACTGCATGAACCCGCTCCTGCAGCCCCTTGGAGCTGCTGTCTTGGGGGCTGTCTTTTCAGTCCTAAAAAAATCTCAAAGGCTTAACCATAGAGAAGGGACTCCTCAGGCTGCTTTGTTAGAGTTTGCAGAGAAATGTCAGGGTGACAAGTACCTTAACCCTGACAGATGCTGCCTGGGGTTAGAGGTCATGAGCCCAATGACCAGGGGTGATGACGGCTGAGGTGGTACTCTGCAAACTGAGTGCAGGTCTGGGTTTTCCACATGGGCTATACCACCAGTCAGACCACAGTGCTCCAGAGAACACTTTCACTTTCACCAAGCCCTTGAGGCTTTTAGTTCACATCCGGGTGCTACACAGCTCTCCTAAGAGCCTGTGAGATCAACCATTGCACATGCTGAAGGGCTCTGAGGGGAAGGGCACAGGGACAGTGGCCACCACAAGTCCTGAGCGCCATGTGAACTGTCTGTCTAGGGTTCTTCGAGAACTGGCCATGGATTCACTCGCTGCCTTCACAGCCCACACTGGCTGCTCTCTACCAAGCTTGGCTCCATTGGTTCCTGTCATCTTGATGACCCTGTCCCAGGCCACACTGACCACCCAGCACTGCTGTGCCCATCCAGCTCATCCTGGCCACCTCCAGAGGTTGGTCATTTCTGCTCCACATTCTGTCCCATAAGCCCAGGTGGGATGTGGCTCTCATGAAGCCCTTCCTGATGCCACACTCTGAGGGCCTTTCCAAGGCACCTGCATGTCTCTTGGTGCCAAATTATTACTCTGTCCATGACCAGTAGCTTATATTGCTCACCCACTCTTATTACTCTTTTCTCTGGGTCCTTGGTGCCTAGCACAGGTGAACCCAAAAGAGGGCTAGGCTGCAAGAGAACAGTGGGACATGGTAGCAAGTGGGTCAGGACAACTTGGACAGAAGGCTGAGAACAAATGTCCCGGCATGAAGTTCCAAAGAACGGAAGCTGGCAAAAAAGCATGTCCAGCATGGGGGGAAAATAGCTCACCCAATTATCCCCCGCTTAATTGTACTGAGAAACATCTAAATACTGCATGTTCTAATTATACCAGCATTATTGGAATTTACCGTCCCCGCTAGGGGTGACCTTTTCCCTCACGAGTGATTTGTGGGGAAGGCAAGGCCAGGCCCCTAACAGTTGCAGATAAATCTCAAACCCACAATTATTATTATTATTCTATTTATACAGCTCTCCATCTCTTCTACGGGCGCTCCATTTTAGATCCACACACAGCTGCTCCTATGGCCTCACTAGAGAGGGGAGGAGGGCTCACGTGGGGCGGTGAGGATCAGAGCGGTCACTTCCAGTGATCTCACCCATCACAGGTGGGTGCTTGAGCCCAACAGCTCACCTGCCAGGGCTTGGCCCAGTTATACCACAGGCTGAGAGGTCCTGGGGAGGGAAAGGAGGCCAGGGGAGGCTGAGAAGGGATGGCATCTAGGATGGGGAAGGCCCTGAGGGCAGTAAACACCAGAGTCCCAGGGACAGAGGATCAGGGAGGAAGATGGGCAAGGCAAGTGGGGTTGGTCAAGAGTCCAGTGGGAGGCTGCTGCTGGGCAGGGCTGCCTCACATCCATACTTATTGGGGGGGGGGTAGAGTGTTAACTGTAAAGAGCCACAAAAAGAACTCGAAGGCCCCATTCCTCCTGTGACCCTGGCACCAGTGACTAGGCAAGCCTAAGCTGTCTCATCTGTCACATGGGCCAGTGACTTTTCCCTGCCCAGCCCTCATGTGCAATGACAAGAGAGTAAAAGACATGTAAAGGAAACCTCTTCCCTCCTATCACCCCAACCAGACAACTCACACCATCTCGGAGTGATCTGAGAGCAGAGTGGTTGGTGCAGGGAATGGCAGTCACCAGAGTCATGAGACCTGGGTTCAAAGTCTGGTCCCTTATTCATGTTATGAACATTATACCCTTCCGCTCTGAGCTGAAGTTTCCTTAAGGTAAAGTGGGGACAAGGTGTGTGTTCCCACCACAGAGGGCTATTGGTGGACTCAGATAACAACACATGTCAAATGTTGAGCAGGCGTTCCAACCAAGATGTACTTACAGGGATAGATTTCTCTACCCATCCAAAACAACCAGAAAAAGTAGCTGCAAGAGATGAAATAGGGGTTCCCAGACAGGACATGTGAAGATTAAGGGTAGTGGTATCTGAGAGGGGAAACATGACTTGTGATGGACCCATTTATTCTCTTGAGAGATTTTCTGAGGGAGGGGAATCCTGGAAAAGCTGAGAGTTTGGGGAAACCACAGTGGTAGAGGGTACAGGAAGGGAGTCCTAAGAGCCACATCTAGAGAAGGCTGAGCAAAGTGCTGATCAGCACATAAGTGTTAACAAACCACCCATGACAGGAGACAACACCTGCTAGGATTAGAAAAAACATCTTCATAGTATGTGAGATTCATATAGAGGTTGAAACAGTCCATGTTACCACCAGCCACATCAGAAATACTTTGTCATGGGGCATGGGACAGAGCACTCAGATGGTCTCACTTCAGGAGCCAGGCAAAAGGATCCCTCAATAGCATGCTGCTCTAGCCCTGCCACAAATCTTCAACCAAGATCTGAAAGGACTGAACTGTTCCCAAGTAACTTCTCCCTGAACAAAGCTTAAAACTAGACACAGGAAAACAAAAATTCCCAGCACCCAACAGAATAAATTTTACAATGTTTGGCATCCATGAATGATGACTCAGTGTGCAAAAAATCAGGAAAATATGAAGTGAAAAGAAAAATCATAGTGAAGCAAAGAATCAATCAATTGAAACAAATCTAGTATTGATACTGATATTAGAATTAGCACATTGTCTAAAGAGTACAACTTTTTTTCTAACACAAATATGGCAAATATGACACGGTGCTATTTTGATGTTTCATCACAATATACTGACTTCTTTCTTGCTTGGGCTCTCTGGTTCTTAGAGCTCCTGTGGAGCAAGTGACCACACTGAACTGACCACAAGGCCAGGAAGTGAACAGGGCCTCTTGCCCACTACCCATGAAAAGCTGATGCCGCCCCAACCATGTGAGTGAGCCTGAGCAGATTCTTGTCCCACCAAACCTGAGATAACTGGAGCTGCAGCTGACAACCTGAAGAGAGGACTTGCATAAGTCATATCAAATTTCAGGGCTTCAGAAAATGTGAATCACTAATTTTGGGGTAACTGCTTATTTAGTGATGGATAACAGGACAGAAAAAACATAATTGGAAAAAAATGACTTAAAGCTTTTGAAAATTAATGAAAACTATAAACTGACAGATCCAGGAAGTTCAATGAACCCCAAGCACAAAAAATATATGAAGAGAATTACATGAAAACACATCAAAATCAATTACTTAAAGCCAGTAACAACAACAATAATCTTAAAAGCAGTGACATAAAAACAGACACATTAGCACAATGTAAGAAGACAGGAAGACAGCAGATTTCTTACTGGAAACAATGAAAGTCAGTTGACAATGGAACAACACCTGTAAAGTACTGGAACAACAACATAGATAACTGTAGCCAGTGAAAATATCATTTTAAAAAACAAAGGTTTCTTCAGACATGCAAGGGCTTAAAGAATTTATTACAAGCTGACTGGCACTATAAGAATAGTTGAAGGAAGTTCTTCAGACAGAAGAAAGTTGAAGATGGAAATATGGGCTTCCACAAATGAATGAAGAATTCCTCATTCTTTCAATGAGAGATGAAGAGGCAGCTGCATGAACAGATAGGTGAAATTTTCAGTTATTTTTTGAATATCTGAAAAGAAATATACAATTTAAACAAAAAAATAGTAACAGGTATTATGGGGTTTATTATACGTGCATAAATAAGATGTATAATAAGAACAGGACTAAGGAAGGAAGGAGAGAACTGGGAGGCAGTGTAAGATTTATAGATGGTGCTATATAATCTGAAGGCTGTCTGTGATAAGATGTATACTAAAAGCAATCTGTATAACAATAAGGCAGAGTTATAGCTAATAAGAAAAAAAAGGGAGATATATGAGTTTATTAAAAAAAATCAATCAGTCCAAAAGAAGAAAAAAAAAAAAAGAACAAAGGACAAATAGAAAACAAATGATGAGAAGTTTAAATGTCATCAAAGTTTTGAGCAACTTAAATGTAAATGGTCTGAAGACCCCAGTAAAAAGGTAGATTATTAGAGGAGATACAAAACCAAGGCTCAGCTATGTATTACTTGCAAGAACACATTTTAAATATGAAGACACAAGTAGATTAAAAGATGAAAGATGAAAAGATGAAAAAGTTCAATACTACTAACAAAGCCAAAAGCTGGAATGACTATGTTAATATCAGACAAAGTAGATTTCAGAACACAGAATATTACCAGGGATAAAGGCCATTTCATAATAATAAAGGCATTAATGTATACATGAAATAAAAATCAGTACAGATACAAGAAAGATGAAATAAACTCACAAAGCCAATATTTCAATAACTGTCTCTTCTTAATTGATAGAAAAGATAAAATATCTGCAAGATTTGACAACACTATTAGAAAACTTGACCTAGTTGACACTGAAGCAGAATAAATATTTTCAAGCACACACAGAACATTTACCAAGATAGGCAAGCTTCTGCAGCTGAAAGAAATTTCAATGACTTGAAAAGAATCATGTCATACAAAGTATGTTCTCTGACCACAATGAAATTAAATCAGAAACTAATGACAGAAAGACATCTGGAAAATTTCAAAATATTTGGAGACTAAATAACACACTTCTAAAAAGCCTATAGATCAAAGAAGAAATCAAAAGGGAAATAAGTAATTTTAATTGAAGAGATAAAAAACAAAACATCAGAATTTGTAGAATACCACCAAAGCAGAACTGTGCGGAAAATGTATAGCATTTAACATGTGCATTAGAAAAGAAAAAATGTCTTAAATTCAATGACCACAGTTGCTACCTTAAGAAGCCAAAATAAAAAGAACAACTTAGACTCCAAATAATCAGAAGGAAGTAATCAAAGCAAAAATGAGTGAAATAAAAAACCAGAAAAGTAAAAGCAAAAAACCAAACAAACACCAAAACAAATCCAAGCTGTTTCTTTCAAAAGGTTAATAAAATTGATACACCTCTGATTAAGAATAAAAGAGAGAAGACACAAAGTACTAGTATCAGGAATGGAGAGGGAACATCACTACATATTTTACAGATGTTGAAAGGGTAATCAGTTAATACTACGAACAACTTTATGCCAACGTATTTGACAATTTAGATAAAAAGAACAAATTCTTTGAAAGACACAAACTACTAAACTCACCATGAGAGAAAAAGATAGTATGAGCATTCTCTATAAAGAAATGGAATTTGTAGGGCCTCCCTGGTGGCGCAGCGGTTGAGCACTGGGCTGCAAAGCTGCCCGCAGCCTCTACAGCACCAGTTTGATCCCCAGCCACCGGTGAGGGTCCCACATGGCGCACAGACCTCTCCTGCCATGCCCGCTGCTCCCCTCAGCAGTGTACTTCGTCAAGTCTGCCTGTTCTGCTCCCTGCTCTGGCTCTGGTGAATTCTCTTACCCTCCCACGCTTCTGACTGTACCCAGTGCTTGTATAAATAAATAAATCTTAAAAAAAAAAAAGAAATGGAATTTGTAAGGAAAACCTCACAAAGAAATCTTCAAGTCTAGATGACCCCCTTGGTGAATTCTACTATATACCTAAGAAAGAAATAATATCAACTCAACATCAACTCTAAGAGAACTGAATGAGAGGCACACTTTCAAGTCATTCTATTAGACCAATATTACATGTTAACAAAAGAAGACAATAAAATTGTGAGGAAAAACCAAACTACAGAAAATAAACCTAAGAAACAAAGATACAAACATTCTAAACAAAATGGTAAGCCATGTATGCCCAAAATACAAGAAAGATAACACATTATGACCAAGTGGGGTCTACCCTAGGAATGCAAGGCTGGTTTGACATTCAAAAATCAGCCACAGTAATCACATGTCAGCATGTTAACAAAGTATAGAAAAACCACACAATCATCTCAGTAGATGCAGTAAAAGCATCTGACCAAAGCCAGTGTGCACCTCCCCTCTCCCCTCCCCCTAGTTCTGAACAAATTAGGGTTAGAAGAGCAATTCTTCCAATTGAAGGGCATCTGAGGTTAAGGTGAACTCCACTCAGGTCAGAAACAAGAGGATTCTGTGCTCACCATTTCTACTCAACTTTGCTCTAGCCAGGAAAGAAAAGTATCACTATATTGCAAAGAAAACAGCAAATTAAGCAGTTACTAGAATTAACGCATAGTGTTAGCAAGGTTGCAAAATAAGAACTCAATATATAAAAATGAACTGTTTTTATATACTAGCTAGGAAGAGATTAAAAATAAAATGTACCCTTTTAATGGCATCAAAATATGAAATACTTATAAATTTGACAGAAAATCAAGATACCTATGCCCTGAAGCCAGAGCCAAGAGGAAGTATTCATGGCTGGAAGACTCGATGCTGTTAAAGTGGCAACTCCCTTGAGTGACCTATAGGCTCAGTGTAAGCCATACCAAATCCTAGCAGGTTTTTATTGTAGAAGTTAATAAGCTGAGCCCAAAATTGATATGGATATACAAAAAGTCTAGACAACCAAACAACCTTGTAAAAGAACAAACTGGAGCACTAATACTATCTGATTCAGGACAGTATGGAGACAGTGTGTTACGGGGGTTCCAGAGAGCCTGCCCTCCGTCCCTACCCCATCTTCTACTCCTGGAACTAACTGCTCACACTCCTCTCGTTCCCTGCATGTCTGTGTCCTGAGTATGTCACATTGTCCTGCTGTTGGAAATGCCCTCCTCTCACCCTGTGATCCCCAGCTCTAAGCCACCTCTGGGGAGCCTCCTGTGCCTTGTGGGAGACATCTGCACATGGTCCACATCAGGTTGAACATGCACCTGTTTCTCTGAGCAGCAGCACCACACATCTCCAATAAGGTAACTCAGCAGCCGAGCACTCCGCAGGCCCAAGGACCTTAAACATGCAGTCTTATTTCTCTGATAAAACCACCTGGGTGGGGGAGCAAGGAAGCCTCTCCCTGCCTGACCCAAGCTGCTTCCTCTGCCACCACTACTGGACAGGATTCCAAGTGCTGTGCTAGATCTGGGTACAGAGACAGCTGTGACCCAGGCCTGGAAGCACAAGTGCAGTGTCTACCGCATGCCAAAGCTAGGTGAGGGGGCTGACAGGGGGAGCCAGGAGGTCTGATGATGTGTTGCAGACTGGTTTGAATCACTGACATAAACCTCTGGCCCATGTGGCAGCCTCTGGCCCTCACCAGCAGCTCTGATGACAGGGATAGACGTTGTAGGTCACTCCCAGACACCTAGCTGCCTGGCTGCCACACTTCACAGGTAGCAGGTGTGATGTGACCAGTGGTCCAAGTGCCTGTCTGCTACTGAAAATGCCACCTGCCAAGTGGACTTTGCCAACTGTGGGTTAAAAGGTATCCCGTGACTGATGCACACTTCTACAAAGTTCAGTTTTGGTGGATGGGCTCTGGTCTGGGCCTGGTACTCCTGAGCAAAATCACCTGAAGTCATGCCCAGCTTGGTATTTGCAGCCGCAAGAGTTTACTGTCTAGTGCCCATTTCTTCTTGGGCACATGTGACGAGCAGTCCGTGCCATCTTGTCTCACCCTCACCCAAAGCACTGAAGAGTAAAGTAGGCTCGTACCACATGACATGAATCCCTTTTTCTCCCATTACCAAATCAATTGCTTGATGGTTGCTTGATTTCTGTCTGTTTCTAGATTCGATCAACAGGTTGGGGTTGTGAGAAATAAGGAGGCTCAGCCTAGGCCATCTACATGGCCCGTCACCTGCAGGTGCACCTCCGAGATGGAGTCCAGAGTGGGGAAGCCCCTGGGTCCAGAGAGACATGTAGATTGGAAGCTAGTGCCCACACAGAAAGTGATTTGATGCCTTGAGTGTTTGGGGAGTGGGTTCCCAGTCTACCCCACTCCGTTTCCTTGGGGACCTCCATTTGTATCACCCGCTGCCCCTGTGAGCTGATTCCATCAAGTCAGGATTCTGGGATTTGGGGACTGAAGGTATTCCGGGCTGAAGTCTGATGAAATTCCCACAGTCCCCCATCCTCACATTTCTGCCACCATCTTGGTGCCAACTTCCCCACTCACCCCTTTGGTGCTGGTATCATCTGCAAATTGCCTTGTTTTTCATCTTTGGCAGGACTGAAAATCTGATCATGAAAGGGAATTTTCTTTCTTCTTTTTTAATTAGTACTTGGTAATATCACCAAGCTGTGAGTTTATGGCTTTGTAGATCTTGTATTTTTGACACTAATTACTCACAAAGGCTTTTTAGGCTGCATTTCAAATCTGCAAACTGCCATGCCGGTAATTAAGCAAAAAAGGAAGTGGTAACAGATTTCACATGTCACCTCGGCCTTGACCACCTGTGCCCTGGAGCTCTGTGTGGCCTTGGCCCCCCAGGTCCCTGCTAGCTCCCATGGCTCTGGTCCTGGAGGCCTGAGGTAGATTGTCCAGGATTTCAGCCTTGGCCATCTGGGCTCAGGTCTGCTCTCACTCAGAAGCTAAATTATTGACTCTTAACAGTGGGGATGGAGCTAGAAGTGGAGGTTTCACCTGGGAATCCCAATGCTTTGTACTAGGGTGTCTCCTGGAGCCACCGGGAGGGCCTGGCCCTCCTGCCTAGGACACACCTGCCATGCCTCTGGGGTCTCACTTTCCCACTTGGAAATGTGAATGTGAAACAAACAACTGTTTATTGCACATTTGCTGACTCGCCTCCCCTGCCCCCTCCCTCTACAAAAACAGAAGCTGAGAGTCAGGTCACTGGTGAGCAGGTGACTGAATGGCAGAAGGCTGTGTCCATGTTTGCTGACTGGCAGGGATGAGTTTGACCTCTGGGCAGGAAGTCTGGCCTGGCCTCTGCTTTGCTAGGAAATCTGAGTGCAGCTTATGAATTGGCATCTGGGCTTTCCCATCACCCATGGCTCCTGGAGCCTGCTGCAGGGTGGGGGGTTGGAAGGGCAGGTTGGTGCCTCTCAGCATCTCTAACGACACAGAGCAGCATCCCCTGCAGTGAGGGGCCAGCGACCTGTCAGTTGCCTGAGGTCCTTCTGGAGCAGCTGGCTTCACTTTGAACCATGCAGGACAGAGCCCTGGTGGTTCCCTATGTCTTCCTGGTAGAAGCAAGAGGTTCTCAGGCAATAAATCAACCTAATCGAGTACCAACCTTATTACTTGTTTTGAAGACCCAGGCAGACCTGCCCTGTACAGCAGAGCTCAACTCGAAGCTCTCTGGGAGGGCAGGTGGGGCCAGGCATTCTCACCAAGCTCCGGCCAGGAGTGGGCAGATGCTCTCAGCTTGTCCATCCCTGGCTATGCTAAGGGCTTCCTTAAATACAATTGGTTAGTCACAGTTTAATGTTCTTTATTGCAAGTCTATTTTAAGATGCAATTAAAACGTCTCATTGCCAGAGCGCACAGTTCTTACTGGAAGCTTTCACCCAATATGAAGGAGTCAAAAACAAAGAGAGGGGAGGAGATGTGGGCTTGAGATTCATCTCTGAAATGGCAGGTTTTTTCATGGATTGGTCTTCCTGGAGAGAAGGAGGCCAAGGAGACCCCATTTTAGGAGGAAGTCTCTCCTGGGTGAGCCATGGGAAGCTGCTGAGCCATTTCCTGCCCTGAGCAGGCCAGGTTGGCAGACAAGCTTTGACCAAAGCTGACTTTCATGAAGGGAAAGCTTCCTCTAGTCTGCAAGTTCAGCCACTGCCTCCTACTGCCACAGCAGAGAAGGGACACCGGGAAGTTTGGTTTTCTGTGAGGGGACTGAGCACATGCATCCAGTGGGAATGAGGCACCGCGACAGCAGTCAGCGGACTTGCTGCTGGAATATTCATGCAAATCAGTGCAATTTCACTGTGATTGAAAAGGCAATTAAAAAAAAAATGCTGGCAATTTCGGATGCATCTCGGCTGCTATGGCTGAGTCTGGCGCACGCTGCCCCGATCAAGTTCACATCCTGTCTTGGAACTGTGCATCATGTTAGGGGTAGGTAGGCAGTTGGAGCTTGGGGCTGGCAGGCTGGCATGGGGGAGGTGCCCACTAAGGCTGCCTCATAGGGATCTCCCTAAGCCAGGGACACTAGTCTTGCTGGAGCTGATACTGCCTTTCCCCTTAAGCAGAGGGGAGTGTCTGGGTGACATGAGAACCTAGGTTAGGAACAAGTGGTGTGTGCACAAGTGGGCCTGGCTCTCTGAGTGGCAGTCCCTTCTTTGTGAACTGGGTAAGACAATCGCTGCCCTCCAGCTGCTGTCAGGATGCACAGTCAGTAAACTGAGTGAGCAGAGGGCCTCCATCACTGCCACCTTCAAGGAAAGCAAGTGTAGTGGGACAACAGCAGGGCAGAGCCCATGTTGATGCACTGGGCATGGCTGATGCCATGATGGGCACTGCCCAGGTCAGGCCTTGGGGACTGAGTGCAGGGAGATAGTGCAATGGCAGGGGCCCACCCCCCATCAGCCCTCATGTGGCTTCACTGGCTGTTATCCACCTCCTGGGCACTGTGTGCTGGGCTGGGGGTGGGGTGGAAGAGAGGCCCCACTATTTATTCCCTGCAGTCTATAGCTTTTCTGACACCAAGGCAGGGACTTGTGCTCCAAAGTGCAACTGATTCCGCATGGCAATGCACAGAATACTAATTCAAGAGAGGCACTCGGCTATGACCTTGGTCAATTAGACAGCCCTCACCAAGTCCTGCAGTAGTCAACAAACCAAACACAATGGCCCAGAAACCACTGAGCCTATAAGGAGCGGGTCCTGTCTTTTATCTCTGTGTTCTCAAGTTCCTGGTGTTTAGAAAACAGAAAATGAATTCAGGAGATTAGACACTCACCCAGATATGAGGAAAGGCTTCCAGAGCCTCAGGCAGATGAGGTTTCAGGTGGTCTGATGATGGAGACCTGTGACCTCAGATATGCACTCAGCCTCCCTGCCAAAGTGATGGGCAGCAAGCCTCTCACTGTGGCTGAACTCAGGAATATATTCTAGAAATCCCTTTCCAGGATGTGGGAGGAGACTAGATAGGGTGTAGTCACAGTGAAGGGAAAGGATAGAGGAGATGGGCACTACACCTTCTGCAGCTTGGAAGGCCCCATGCACTCTGGAACCTTCTCAGAGCAGGTATGTTCTCTGCCACACCTTCCCATGGAACTCACAGCCTCTAAGTGGGCAGCACAAGCCCTCTGGCTGTTGTAGTCAAGACATCTCTTGGTGCTGCCCTGGGCCTCATGCTGCCCCTCCCCCTCCACCAGCACAGACTCAACATGCCTCAGCAAATACAAGCAAAAACAGTCCTTAGCTGAAGGGGCTGCTCAGAATCTGGGGGTGATCCGGTGTCACAGTGTCCAGCACACAAAGAGGATGTAGCCCAGGACATGGCTGCCTAGATCTGGGGGCCTGTCTGAATGAATGGCTCTCCCCCAACAAGGAATTGGCTGGAAGCAAAGGATCCCGGGCTTGCTTGGTCACATGCTCGGCCTTGGGAAGGAGAGGCTGTGTGTGTAGTTCATTACTCAGTGACCTGCAGACCCCCTCACTCACAAGCTCTCTAGAGGGAAGGCAGAGGTGCTAGGAGTGCTTCCCTGCCTCCAAGGCCCCACCCTCAGACAATAAAAGCAAAGGGAGGAAGTGCTTCATTCTTTGCAAAAAATACTCCGACTGATGCAATTTGCGTGTGCAAAATGTGTGAAGTGCATTTTCCATTTCATCAGCACCTCAACCTGTATGAAGCTGCTATTTGCTTTCAGACCCGTTTCATGGGGCTTGAATTATATTATGGGATTTTCCTCATCTTGCAATAGGAGATTTCATGTCCTGCTGATAACTCTGCATTTTCACTGACCACATTCATTTAAAAAAGGAATTTCAAAACATATTCTGTAGTTGATTTGCTCCTTGCCCCAAGAATGGAATACAAATAATCTCCGCACATCCGGCAGGTCTCTTTCTATGATTTAATTTAGAAATGATTTTTTAAAGGACTCTGATGTTCCTATCTGTCCTAGGAAGGGGAAATGACTCTTCTCTTTTGGGGGTGTTAGAAGACCACATATCTTTCCCAATTTAATCTATGCTTTTCCATTGAGTAAGCACCAATTTCCTTTCAGGACACATTCAAATGTGCTGGAACTGCAGGAGTCATTTTATTGACAGCGCAGCAAACCAGGCATCTGATTGGCAGTGCAGCAGAGGGCGTGCAGTGGGCCAGAGGGCAAGCAAAGTCTGGGATCACCCCATAGGACTAGCAGTTTAGGAAGATCTGGAGAACCCAGCACCTCTACCAGTGACAGGTAGAGACCTGTTGTCATCTGTCTCATGGGACTCAGCAGAGTGGCTGCCACGCTCAGTGCAGCTGAAGTTTCCAGGAGGTTCGCTGGTGCTTCCACTCAGGGGTTGTGCTCAGTTTTCCCAGCAGCATTATCATGCCCCATCCCAAAGAGTAGGAGGCCTTGGTTTTAGAATCACCTGCCAGCCCCTTGCCTTTCAGGGCTGCGGTTCCTCTGCCTATACATGAAGGAGAGCAGGGGTCACATATGATCCTTGTGTAAGCCTGGTGCTAGGAACAGGATGTGCACTCCTTAAGGGTTTTTCAAGCAAATGGGTCTATGTGCTCTCCTGGTGACGAGCTTGGTGACTTCCCTGCCCTGATGACGCAGACCTGCCTCTCCTGCTGCGTCAGCAGTCAGGGCGGTCTAGTGTGAACGCACCCCAGGAAAGGGGCAGGCTGGGGTCTCCACTTTCCTGCAGGCAGCTGACTGTCTCCCAACTGCCAGGGCTGATCCGCTTCCCCAGGATTATCAGCTTAGCCACACACTAACTGGCCCTTCCTAATAAACACTCAGGCAGTCTGGGCCCTGACAGCATTGGCTCTTCTTGGGAGCAGCTGCTCTATATGAGCAGAAAAGGGGTCAGGTGTCCTGGTCTGGGAGGGTGGATGGCTCTTGAGTCATGTTCCCTAAAGACAAAGGGACCCTAGGAGTAACCCCAAACATGAGGGAGGGGTTCCTATAGGCTGTCTCTGTGCTAAAGGACTAGCTAGTGCCCCCTTCAAGGCCACTGTGGCAGATTGCAGTGATCATGACTCCCGTCATGACTTCACTCACACCTGCTATAGCCTGAGTGACGCTTAAGGTAAGGGTGTGAAGGGCTCGTAAATGCAACGAGCAAGTGATTGGTTGACATGGCAGGTGTAAACAGAGAGCTGGGGCCTCAGACTGGTAGCTCGTGGGCTGAACCTTGATCCACGTGTTTTGTTTGACGTTGTTTAAAAACATAAGCCATTGTTTTAAATCAGGGTAATTCACATAAAAATTGGGTGTTTCCAGCTACTTTGAACCCTGATCCCACAGGTCCCTGCAGGCGTAACAGGAGGCTTGCCCTGCTTCCTGCCTCCCAGCCACAGGCTGGCCATTCGTGAGGTCTCTTATGGGTGAGGAAGGTTTCCTCAGGCTCAGGGTGGAGAGCTGGCTGCGTGAGGCACAGGGTGCACGCACATCCTGCTGCACCCGTGCTACAAGCTCTGGGAGACAGCCTGGTCTAGGGAAGGAAGACAATTTCACTTAATTCTGGGTCAAACAAGGACAAGTCCAGGGGCTTGGAGATGACTATACTGCCCAGAGCAGCCGGGAGATGCCCAGGGTAACCACGGGACTGTCTGCTGGCCGGGGCAAGGGATAAGAAAGCACCCTCTTCTCCCCACGCGCCTCAGGGGACAGCTGACTGCTTATACTTATCTTATAATACAAAATAACACTTCTCTTTATAGATAATTTGTCACTCTAGTAAACCACTAAGATGAAAGCAACAATCATCTGTCATCCAATCACTCAGAATCATACCGTGACGGCAAGAGCGTAACGGCGCCTGTTCTCCCTCCTATTTACAAGTGCGCAGTGTATGTGTGTACACACGCCTGTGCACATGCGGCACGAGACAGTATTTACTCAAATAGTAGCATATGTGGGCAACTGTTGCCTTCCAGGAGAATGAACAAGCACCACCAGTCACTGTGGTGTAAGGGGCACTGTCCTTGTGGCCTGGGATCAGGGGCCTAGACATCACCGTGGCCTGGAGGGAGATGGTGAGGGGGAAGCAATCCAGCAGATATCTCAGGCCACCCGGAGCCCTCAGAGTCAAGGTCCTGTCTGAAAGGTACAGGGTCACAGCTCTTGGTCCCCAAGTTATGGTAAGTGAGCACGGCCCAGAGGCATCAGAGGTTGACAATAGGGTCGTGGTGCGGCCCATCTCTGCCAGGGTTGGAGGGCCTGAGTAGCAGGTGGCCCCATCACATACTTCCCAGTTGTCTACCTAAAGACACCTTGGTTCTAGGCAACACCAGTCAGCCTGCTCTGGAACATCTATGGAGAATGAACCCCTGCCCCTTTACCTCCCAGGACCAGGGCAGCCCCCTGGTGGCTGAAGGCAAATGCCAGGATGTCTAATGCCTGTGTCTCTGAGTCCAATGCTTGCAATTTTCCATGGAATGCCCAGTGCCCAGGGTGTTCTTTGGAGGCATGCACCCCAGCTCTCTGTTCACTGGCAGGGAGAACATGGACTGGGAGCCTAATTTTCCCTGTGCCTACCTCTAGGCATAAGGGCTGGTGCCTAGCACACACAACTAAACCCCAGCTCTACCGTTGCCTCCAGACTAGACAACTATACAAGCAAGCGAGCAGGGGACGCTGCCCAAGGGCTCCACCCAGGAACGTGATTTGAAATGTGGAGGAAACAGATGATTTTCTGGCAAATCACAAATTACCAACTGACTTGATGAGTTACAGGGCAGAGACTAAAAAAATGGGCGGAGACCTACAATGAGAAAGGCACTAGAATGCTACCCTGCAATGTAAACGTCCTCCCTTTGAGAACACATGCCACTTCCAGGGTTATCACACTTTGCCCACATCCCAGAAAATAACATAGATGGGGTCTTTTATGCAATTTCAATGCCTATGAGACAGACAGGGCGAGGTCACGCTGCAGGCATGTGGGAACCTCCAAGTTGCTTGGGAAATGGGCTGATGTCACTAGATTTATTCTGGAAAATCTCTCTGGCAGCCATACAGAATGTGACCTAGAGGCTGAGTCTCTGGGGGCGAATTCCACCCCCTTATCTGCCTCTTTGTCCCTCACTCCCTCAAGGGCTGTGGCTGGGCTCTGGGTGGTGTTGAGGGAAATCCTGAGGAGACAGAGAGAAGGCCGGTGCTCCTCCCTTCCCTGTGCTAAGGCCTGGATGTGGCAGGCACTGTGTCCAGGTACCCTGACATCACAATGAACCTGTGATAGCACCTTTCCAGCTGCTTTCTCAGGGGTGGAGACACCCAGGCTCCTACAGTAAGAAGGTGTCCTGGGGTATACCTGGCTGCCAAAGTCCCCATGACCACTGGACTGGGGATGCCGAACACCCAGGCCAAACAAAAACTGCAGAAGGGCTAGCAGGAGAGCCCCGCTTGGGGATTCAACTCTCAGGATCCTGGGGCGGAGGCCTGCGGTCCTATAAAGTTTCCTGGGCAGAGACTTGGGGGCAACACAGCAGGCCTCCCCCAGCCTGGTGCAGAGAGCGACATTTGAGAGCAGTCTGGGTGACATTATGTGATTTAAAAGTTAATTAAACTGAGTGGTATAAAGTATAACAGCCCCAGGTGTTTATTTCCAAAGAGCATTTGGAAGGAAAAGGGGGGAAATCTAATAAAAAGCTTTGTGAGGTATTGCATTAAGAAGTAATCATGTCGCTAAATCACCCGGAGTTGGCAGCGGGCCTCTTAATGGCTCCCGACCGTCACCCACCCAACTCTCCTTGCGGGTCCCAGGCTGTCTGGGTAAGGACCAGTGACAAGTGGAGTTGCTGGAGTGGATGGGCTACTAGGGCCACAGGTGTCCAGCTGCTCAGAGTGGTGGTGACCTCCAGGTCGCGCATGCACTCACTCCTTCATTCACGCTCTCACTCACCCACTCACTCATTCTTGAAATTGCTCCTTCAACTCACAACATCGAATACTAAGTACCAGCCAGACTACAGTGTAAGGCAGAGGCAGACAAGCACAGTGATGCAGTGTTGGATAGGATCAGCCAACAAGGAGACCCGGGTCCTGGGAAAACGGCATAACTAAAACTCCAAGGATGCAAAGCATTAGCTGGGCAAATGGGTGGAGGAAATCCAGGTACTCGCAGGTCCCAAAGCAGAAGGTACCTCAGATGTCATCTTGTTCAGACCCCACTAAGCACTGCCTTGAGGGGGAGCCCATCATCTTGTAGGTAGCCTTTGGGTGTCATGAAAACTCCAACAACAAAGTTCTGCTAACTGAGCTGAAGCCCGCCTCTCTACCAACACAGTACAGCGACGGTGGGGTGATGGACAACTGTGGGCAGTCCTGGGGTTCTGGTGTACAGGCCTGGTGACAATAGTGGGGGACATTCATTCAACAAAGGCCTCCTGCTCTAAGCACGGGGGAAGGCTCCCTTAGGGTGCAGTGGGGGAAAGCCCTGTAGGTGCTCAGTCCTCTGTAGGTGCCCACTGTAGGTGCCCAGTCCTCCCCTGACACACGACAGCCCTTCAGCCTAGGGAAACAGGAAGCTCATCTTCTCTCCCAAGTCAGCCACAGGCAGGTCATTGTCTGTGAACTGGAATTTGGGGTTGCAGAGAGCCTCCAAGTGGCCTTTCACCTGTGTGAGGGAAAGGCATCCCCAGCACTCAGCTCAGCCCCCAGGAAGCTCTGCTATGAGCTGCCCAGAGTCTTCTCCGTAATTTATCTGGTAACAAATGACTTTTCCCCAGGCAGCCCTCCTCACCCGGGCTCCATGCAGTGTGCTAAGGTGCCAGGCACGATTAATGGTGCTCACTGTGAAGTATAATTACCACTCGATCACAGAGCGCTGGGCACATTCAGGCACTCCATCCAGGGAATGCTGGCGCCATGTCACTCACCCATGGGTTGCCTAGCGGGAGGCAGGCACCTTCGTGGGCCCGACACTTCTGAGCTCCTCTTGCAGACAGCAGTGTCCCTTGTGTCCCCCTCCATGTTAGGTTATGAACTCACAGGGTGAGAAGAGGATAGCAGTGCCCACCATACTGCTGCCTCTGATGCACCCCAGAGCTCTCCCTGGCACCTCTACCCTTTATCCCCAGCGGCAAGCCTATGGTACCGAGGGGTGTGGGCCTGCTGCAGGGCCACCATGCCCCGCCCCCCAGAGGATGGTCGGGGCTTCCCTGCAGGGTCCTAGAGGAGCTCCTGTGGCTGCTGCCATTTCCAGAGGCATCCAGGGGGCACAAGCACGGAGGGTGGGAGAGCACAGCTGAGCCCTGAGGGCATGTCTGGTCCCCATTCCTGGACCCAGGCCCATCACTATGGGGGTGCATCTGGGCTGACTCTGTCACTGGGGGGCCATCCTTAGGGACCAGCTTCTCTGGGGTAAGGGCGGGTGCTATCTCTTGTGTGAGGGGATAGCATTTTCCTGTAAGCCCAGTGTCATCTGCCCAAGTAATTTGTTAATTGCTGGGCAGAAATTTTATTTTGTTGTGGGAAGAGAACAGCATTACTGATCAGGAGGAGTCAAGCCAACACCTAGCTCTCAGGGGACACACAGCACCCACCAGTGGGAGCCCTGTTGACAGAATCACCTCATCAGTCCTTAAGGAAGGTTAATTGTACAACCCTGGGGAGCACAGGGACCACAGGGCAAGCCCTATACCTCCCCTGTACCTGCAAGATGCCTTGGTGGAGTGTGATTCCCATCAGCTTGGATGGATGACTAGAGGCCACCTAGGAGGCTCGCAGTCTGGGAGGGATGGGGATGTCACCTCCCAGCCCCCGGCTCACCTTCCTCTCTGTCTCAAATCTCCTGTCAAATCTCTAGGGTGGCAGGTGGATGGGTGAACACAGTCTTTTGCCACTCAGATGTCCTGACCCTGTGTCTGGCATGTCCTCTGACCACCCTCCATGGTGCACACTTGTCTCCAATGAACACAACAAGGGGGGCACCCTACAAAGATCTGCACTCCCTCGCCCTATGGGGCAGGTGGAAGAGCAGGCCTTCTGGGAGGAGGCCCAGTCCCTGGATTCTGGACCCCTGGGCTCCAAGATGCCCCAAGCTGCCTCTTCTCTCACAATGGTCTCAGCAGCTCTGCTCAACCCATGTCATTCACAACAGCCATCTCCATTCCCAGAAGAGGGAAACTAAGGCAGGAAATTCAACTACAAGTTACTCAGCACTCAGTGCTCCTGATTCCTTCTGGTTTGCTGTTCCCTGACAAGTGACGGTTCCAAAGGGGGCAGCCCTTTCAGAGAGAGCAGCTCAGGATGGCAGGCACCATGCCCTGAGGGTGTTGGAGTGTCCCTTGCTGCCCCTTGACCAGGGGACACGGCTCTAGTACTAGTGCAACTGATTTTCTAAGTATAGAGCATCTCTGCCTCCCTGTGGGCTGGTCAGCTGTCTAGGTGGTGCTTGCACACCTGGCCTCAAATCTCTGGCCCAGGGCCCTGCCAGGGAAAGACAGAGAGGGCCAACCCCACCATGGGCTGCTGACTGGGTTGGATCTGGTGGGCTCTGTGACTTCCTAGTCAGCCCTATCTCCCATGCAGTCAGCCTAGAAATGCTGAATCTCCACGTCTGAGGTCAGAGGAAGACCTGGGGCTGGGCTCCGGTCCCGGCCACGCAGACCGTAGTAAGACTCCCTCCTGCTGTTCCGCACCTGCCCAGGGTCAGCCGTCACGGGGTCTGTACTAGCTGGGTTCCCTGTGGAGCCCAAACTTTCTTTGCTGCATATATTAATTATGGCACAGCAAACAACAATGTTTTGAAAAATGCATGTTTCTATGTGATTGCTTTTTTTAATTGGTTGGTTTAACATTTGAAATTTGATTTAATTTCAACTTGATTTTCCTCACCACAGGGTCAGGCTGAGAGCCGGGGAAATCATTACCGGAGCTCCCATCATTAACGGTAGGGAACCTGGAGCACGAGAGGCTCCCCGGGCACCACAGCTGGTATGTCGGGGCAGCACCTTGGCCCGGTGCCACCCTGGGCAGGAGGGGCGCAGGAGGATGTGGCATGGGCGTCTGGCCTGAAGTTTGCCCCACTCCCTAGAACCAGGCTAGGGGGAAATGGGAGGTGGGCAGATGCAACCACAGGCCATCCCCACATGCTGGCCTGAAGGGGACTCGGCTCAGCCACCTGCTGGCATTGAGCAACCTGGGGCAGGTCTGTTTCCAAGAACTCATCACAGACAGACAGGTGACGTCCAGAAGAGCCAGACTCTTGGGATGTGAGGATGGCATGTGTGAGGTGTCTACTCCTAGAGGTGATACAGAGGACTGGATGGGCGATGACCGAGAGCAGGAAGGTAAAGTGAGCAGTGCCACTAACCCGTTACCCAGGTGAGTGATCCCCCTCTGTCTGTCCCCTCATCTGCAGAACAGGGATAGCATCCAGCTCAGAGCCCACCAGAACAGAATAAAAGCCTAGCACTCAACTAGTTGGGTATTTGTGCTCAATGCCAAGTTCTGAAACCTCTCTCCACCAGCAACAAGGAGCCCTACTGTCCTCTCTGCAGATTCAAAAGTCCTAGGCCTGGGCCAAAGCCATGCCCTATACCCCAGTCAATACTCCCTAAGTGCACTCCCTACTTTCCTGCTTCTCTTTGTGTGTGCTTGCTCATCTGCCCACATAACCTGCCTCCCACTAAGATTCTTTTCATCCTTGAAAGTTCACCTTGAAAGCTGTTCCTTCTGTGGAGTTTCCTAGAGCTTTCAGATAGAATGAATGGGAGTGATCCTTTCATTCATTCACCTATCCATCATCCATTCATTTTATCCATCTACCTATCTGTCATCTACTCCACTCACCATTCACTCATTCACCCATCCATCCATTTTATAGACCCCCCCATCCACCCATCCATCCATCCATCTGCCCTCCCTCCTACCTGCCCGTCGTCTACTCATTTTATCCACCATCCACCTGTCCATCCACCACCACCATTCATCCACCATACCCATCTATCTATCCACCATCCATCCACCTGTCCACTGCCCATTTTGAGAGGAAAGGAAAGCAAAGCTCAGGATGTACTTCCCCTCGCCCCTATACAGGGGTTTTAATGGGACTCCTATCCACCAGAGTCAGGAGGCTGAAGTTTTGCTCCCAATCCTCTGGATTTGCAATAGGACAGGCCCTAGGCTCACTCTGGTTTTGCCACTCAAAAACTGAGAGAGTTTCTTAACCTTTCTGAAAGTCAGAAATCTTACCTGATAATATAAATAATGTGGCCTTTGTGCCAAGAGCAAATCAGCAAATCCACATCCATTTTCTAAGCGGTAGTTGTCTGTGTTACCGTTTGCCTGCTGGGTCTGCTAACTACCTAATATGTTTCTTTAGATCAATTAGCCTTATTAACTTAAATAAACTTAGTTTAAAGGGAAACTTTACATCACTATCATAAAGCAAAAACAAACACTGCTTGCTATAAATAGAGTAACTGTGAAGATGAATCCAGTAAAAAAAAATACTGACTTGTCCCACGTGCATGGGACAGACCTCTAAAATTTACTTCAGATCTGCAGAGACCAGCAAGGGAGGGTAGGGGAGTGGCCATGCTGAGGGACACGGGAAGAGCAGTGCGGGATACCTCGTGCATGATTCACTGGGGGGCAAAGCCCTGAGTACATGCCATGGGCCCGAGAAGCGCTGTGGCTGCTGTGGTGCTGAGGGGCAGCACTGCCTGGGGGCGTCACCTGGAACTGCCTGGACCTCTAGGCCCTCTCACCACGGCCCCAGCCTGGGCACCGCCATTTGCTTGATGAGCACAGTGACATAAGGGGAGGTATGTGCCCTCCGTAGAGTTCAGCAGGCCCAAATCACCATCTGAGGCAGAGCCAGAGCATGCATCCCTACAGTGGGATAGTTGGCACCCAGCAGTGCCCGGGGCCCTCCCAAACTCTCTGTGGGGGTTCTCCTTGGGGACGAGCAGTGACAGATGGGACCTCTTCCAGGTACCCTTAAAGGGTCCTGGGACACAGGGTTCTGCCAAGCCTCCTGCCCTTTGTATGGAAGCTGATCCCACTATCTGCCGGGGCAGCTGATAACCCCAAGGACAAACCAGAGCCCCATGGCCAACCCCTGAAGCTGTGTGCTGGCAATGGGTCTCAGGGCACTGTCTGCTCACCCCTGTGCTCCCGTCACTTTGGAAAAAAATTGCTTTAATATTATTTACAACAGCGGCACATCAGAGGAGGGGCCAGACAGAATGATGAGTCTTTTAACAACACAGGGAGGAATTGAAAACCTGAGAAGGGGATATTCAATATTAATATCATCACCGTGGTGAGGAATCTGGTCCTCTTGGTAACCAGAGGCTGTTCACACAAGCTCCCCGGAGGAAGGCCTTCCACAAACTTTGATGTGAACTAATTAAGTTTGCACAGTTAATCAGGACTGGCTGCCTTGGAGACTTGGAATCCAGACCCTAAGACCGACTGTGTGGTAATACGTGAAGCGATCGCATGCTCGCTCTCACGTCAGTCCCCTGACTATGCCACCCCCTCTGGCTCCTGCTGAGATGCTGAGGCCTGGGCCCATGGCAAGAGAAGAAGTCCTGTACCTGGGGCCTTGGCGGCTCCACGAGCTAGATAATGGCCCCTACTGGTCTTCTAGGGCCTCAGGATCATGGCCCAGCTCAGCCTGTAACAGGAACCAGGGTGCCCTCAGATGTGGCACTTGAAACAGACATAATAGCTAGATAGCAGGTCCCCAGAGATCCCACCTTCCAAGAGACACCTGCCAGATGGCGACTTCCTTTCAGGACCCACACATAGACTCTTAGCTGATTCAATGATCTTTCCAAGCGCCACTACTTGCCAATCCCTGGACCACACTCTACAAATAGCAGAATGAGGAATGTGAACAGGTACTACCATACTACCACCCAGAAGCTTCTGCTCTGGAAGAGAGGCCTGTGCTAGAGGAGGGTATGCATGCAAGGGGCTGGGGCGGGGGAAGAGTTGTGTCAAGAAGGTAGGGAGGACACAGGTGGCCAGAGAGCTCTGTAGGCCCATCCCAGAACAGCCCAGCTGAGCCAGGGGTGTGAGTGAAAGGCAGGGGACAGCAGGCTGTGAGAATCAAGCGCATCCTGCCCCTGGGGCAGTCCTTGACAGACTGAGCAACAGTGAGAGGAGAGGTAAAGGTGCTGACCTGCTGGGAGCCCAAGGGCTGGGTCCAGGGCCAGGCAGGAACAAGCTGGGAAGAAAAGGGCTCCAGGAAAAGGGGTACACCATCCACGTGGACCCAGGACTGTGCGGCAGCGAGCAGCATTAGATCCCCATAGCAGCAGCCCTGAAGCAGGTGTTGTCGCCATCTGCCAGGAGGACACATGACTGTAGGAGGCAGGAGAGGAGATCAGGGGCAAGCTGGGGTTCACTGCAGGCCTGGGGCCCAGAGTGGGGGGTGTGTGATGTGAGATGACCACAGTGGTGGAAGAAGGAACCCTGGGCAGGATGCCAGGGCTGGGTGCAGCTGCAACAGGGCTAAGAGTCACCAGGAGACGCGGAAGGAAGAGGTTCCAGAGATAGGTCTGTGTCAGAGCTGGGGGAAGAGCAAGGCAAGAGGGACTGAGATGCAGCAGTACTTCTTCCAGGAAGTTCTGGGTATCTCTGGACTCCATGGGAGCTGGGGTCTCTTGGGGCTTAGGTGGGACACCTGAACTGAAGGAGGACCCTGGGGGTTGGCCTCCATTCTGACCCTGGCACTGGAGCACCTTCAGAAGGGGCCCTGGTTGCCATTCCACCTGTGCTCCGGGATGTTCTCATTCCAGGCTCTTCCCTGGAAGGAAGGGGAAGTGAAGGACAGTGGGGGAAGGGCCCCTCATCAGAAGGAGAGGGGTTGAGCATGGACACTAACCAGAGCTGAGAGAGTTCCAATAACTTATTAAAAATAGATCACAATGCATGTGAGAGACTGCCCAGATAAGAATCACATAATTAAAACACTGTCTCCGCGGGCTTCTTCCCCACCTCCTGTAATGAAGAGCGACACCCAGCTCTCAGGAATCCTCTGCGTCCCCATCCTTCATGCCGGGCCCTGTTCTGTCGGGTAGGATGGAGGGCCCTTCTTCAGGTCTTGCAAGTCAGGGTTGATGCTGAGCCAGGCTCAGGCAGGGGCCATAGCCACCTGCTCCGCAGCCCACATTCAAGGTAAGCACTTGACTCCCCAGTAGCCCCAAGGGGGTGGACAGCTTGCTCAAGATCACACAGTGGCAAAAATAAGAACTGAATTATTCAGAATTTTCTGGATCTGTGTGGAATCATCTCTTAGGCTTTCAAGTTGCTCAGTTCTCAACTCTGGCTCTTCTGAGGGCAGCCTAGACTCTGCTAGTCTCTGCTGACTACCCAGCAGTCCAGGCCACCTCCCTCCGTGGGAAGAAGGAGAAGCAGAAGTGAGCCCAGCCATCAGTCATGTCCCCTGCATGTGCTGTGACCATCTGAAGGTGATTCTCCAGGGAGGTGCCCCTTGTATGGTCCCCCAGGGAATCTGAGAATGCACTGCAGAGGGGCCTCCTCTCCAAAACTGTGCAGCATTTCCAGATGCCTGCACTTTGAGAATGCTGAGTGCTGTATTGCAGGAACATAGAGCTTAACTGGCACTTTACAATTTAAGCAGAAGATGCAAGATCGGGCCTGTCATGTGGTGTTCTTGTAACATCCAAGACAGCACCCACCAGCGTACACACTCAGCTTTTCCTGCCCCTCCACCCTAGCTTCTCAGGGTGGGACTCCCATCCGGGTTCCTCAGCCAGGACTAGCATGTGGTGATGGCCACACAGCTCAGGCTACACTTGGTTTCAAACATCCCTCCTGCTCTCCCACCTTCCTCATCCCAGAGACTTAAAGCTGTGACGAGACCAAATGTAGTCATGTTCAAATCTAGCCTGTGCCGAAAATCTTCCAGCAACTGATGTTAATCCCATTAGAGTGAGTTAGAAATGAGCTATAATCATCAGTCTGCACCATTGCAGCTTCCGTGAACTGAAAGGCCAGGACCAGCATCGTCCCATGTGTGATGCCAGGCCCCAGCAGTGAATAACCAAAGAGGGTACTATGCCCCTACATTCCACTCTCTAGGCCATGACATCCCGTGTGCCACATGGCAGTACCTGGGTGCACTTGGCACCCACATGTGGATGGTGAAGAGTTGGAGGCCCAGCTGCTGCCCCCCATGCCACATGTTCAACAGAGCAGAGATGCTCTCCCAGTGTTGCCTCAAATATCAAGCAGCCATCAGACTTGAGCAGGCAGGGCCAGGCCTCGGTTACCTGGCCCAGATGGCACTCAGGGAAGTCCACATCTTCCTCCTTGACCCAGAAACCTGGAGCTTGGCCATCAGGGTCATGGGCTCACCTGGACCTGGCTCCAAGATCCCACCAGGAGGAAACCAGGGACCGCTTGGCCATTTGGCTCAGGGGTTTGTATCGATGCTGCGTGTCTCTCACTGAAACCCCAGAGCCACAAGTGACGATATGCTATGGGCTGTGGGGTGCACCTGCCCCCAACCCAAGGCTGGAACTGGGCAGACTTGCAGGCAGGAGGTTGCTTTTAGGGGCTAACAGCTCCCTGCCCCCAGCCAGTCTGAAAGTGAGGCCAATCGGGCTCCATGACTCACTGTGGAAAGTGGCCCTGGGCCTGGCTGTGGGATGCCTTCATGCAGCTGTGCACATGTGGTCTCTGCTGTGAGGGACTTCTGTCTCCTTGTGTCTCCACAAATCCATCAATGTCACCCAGACTCTCTGAGCCCTAGTGCTCCTTGTCTGGGATTACACAGAGCCTGGAATTTGGAGGAGGGCAGGGCAGATGTGGACTCAGAAAATAATCAAGTTTACTTGTCACCTACCTGGGACTGGCAGTTTCTTTAAGGGGATTGTAATAACCTGTCTGCTTCTGAATTGCTAGCATCTGGCAGGAGGAGGTTGGGGACATATAGACACATAGAGACTGTCGCTTGGGTGCAGAGAGCCAGAGTGCAGTCTCTAATCAGTGTCCTGGAGCCAGCACATAGAGTACTGGTAGTTTACCTGGAAGTGCCAGGTGTCAAGTGCTAGAAGATACAGGGAGTCATGGGGGGTGGACATCTCAGGATGCCAGGGCCACTCTGTTCTTTTGGGAAAATCTGAGGCTTCCATCCCTACCAAAAGCCACCTGCTTAGCATTTATGAAAACTCTGTGAGGAAGCACCAGGGGGTTCCCTGTGGGCAAGGGTGGAAGCGAAGAGCCCATCCTAGTAATGGGATGGATGTCTCTGGTCAGGCCCCATGAGGGTGGTTTTTAATGGGAGAGACTCCAAGAAAATGGCATGCAGAGTTTGTTTTGAATTTTCTGATGTTCTTAGGAAATCATTCCTGGAGAGGCTAGTAAGGAAACCAGGAGCAGCTTAGGGAAGGGGCAGTGCCTTTCATGCTCCTGGGGTGGCTCCTCCATGGGCATTTCAAAAATGACAGAGAAAACAGAGGTTCAATAGCCTCGCATTCCAGGGCAGAATAATCTATGTTTCTGGGAAAAGGCTGATGGCCGTGAGTGCAAACGTGTGCAGGGCAGTGCCCAGATGAGCCCAGCACAGACTGGCGAGGGCAGCTGGGTGGGAAGTGCCTCAGCCCCAAGTGTGAACTCTTCTACCACCTAGTGGCAGTGCAGTGGGTGAG
Organism: Talpa occidentalis; assembly: GCF_014898055.3. NCBI lineage: Eukaryota > Metazoa > Chordata > Mammalia > Eulipotyphla > Talpidae > Talpa > Talpa occidentalis. The sequence continues at coordinate 72,064,226 of NW_023601212.1, read as the reverse complement.
CTCCAACACCTGCCCTCTGTGAAACCACCACCGCCCACTGCCCACCACCAGGGCCCAGGAGAGGTGAGGAAGACAGGACATGGGGTCCAGCACGGGGCAGGCACACTGTAACTCTTTTTGGAAAGTGTGGGGTTAGCCAGGTTGGGGGCTTCAGGATCTTAAGCAAAAGATGTGGGTACAGAGTGGGTTGGCATTTCCTTCATGGCTGTCCCAGCACTGGTCACCCCCTCGGTGCTCCCCAACTTTCTTCTCTGTAAAATTAGGTGACATGCTTTAGCTAGAGCTCACTCTGGTTCCAGAGTGGACTGCATGAGAAAGAGTAAGAAAGTTCTTTGTAAACTGCCAAGAGTAAACTGCTGTATGTTAGGGCCTCCCCGGTGGCACAGCGGTTGAGCGCTGGGTTGCGAAGCTGCCCGCGGCCTCTGCGGCGTCGGTTCGATCCCCGGCTGCTCCCCGGCCACCGGAGGAGGGTCCCACATGGCGCGCAGACCTCTCCTGCCGCCCGCTGCTCCCCTCAGCAGTGTACTTCGGTCCTTCTGCCTGCTCTGCTCCCCGCTCTGGCTCTGGTGAATTCTCTCACCCTCCCGCGCTTCTGACTGTACCCAGTGCTTGTATAAACAAAACAAACAAACAAATAAAAAAAAAAAAAGAGTATTTAAAAAAAAAAAAAAAACTGCTGTATGTTAGAGAAAAAAACTTAGCGACACTGTGGCAGAACCCTCAGCAGGAGCCACATTTGGACTGTGTCCAGAGTGCCCAGACTCTCTCGAGTCTAGAAATGCTATATGCCCTAACTAACCACCTGCTCTGCATGTGGTGGACACATACCCTGGCCTCCCAGGAATCCCACAGGCTAGCCCATTCCAGAGATATGCAGTGGGTTCTGAAGTCCTGCTAGCGGCACGGACTACAGCTCAAAGCTGCCTGTGCAAGTATAAGCATGACGTGTGGAGGACGTGCGGCCCACTCTGAGTGTGAGGTGTGCTCATGTTTGCCACTAGTGGCCACTGCATAGGGTCCCCATCAAATGGCCCTGCTCAGACAGGCTGGGGACTTAGCACTGTCCCCACTGACTGACAGGCTTAGCTATGCCTTGCCTCCTCCAGTCTGTGGGCTGGCAGATCAGGTCCCTGGGACCTGCCACAGGACCACCTGCCCCCAGTTTCACCTCTTCTCTTCTAGCTAAGACCTGTGTCCCCGCCCACAAACCAAAGCTCAGGTAAATCTTGTTCCCATTCATCTTATGTCCTGCCTTTCTCCTCTGTACCAGCCGTGCCAAGCACACATATGGCTTCAATAAGTGCTTTTTGAAGAATAAACAAACAGCATGATCAACAAACCAGCTCCAAAGCTTCCTCCCACCCAGATCTGGCCCTGTGGTAAGGGCCATCCTACTCATTAAGAGAGGACACTGTGATGAATTCAATAAAATGTCAAAGCTTGCAGTAAATTCCACCACCCAGGGATAGGGTTTGAATCACATGGAATGAAAACCAGCATCCGTCAGGAGCTGATGCAGCAACTCGCCTTGGGACTTTCTCCCCAGATCAGGGTGCAGAGAAGAAAGGCCCCACCACGGAGATGACGTGTCTCAGTTAAAAAACAGGAAAGGGTAAGACATGAGAAGTGAACTGAAATCAGCTGCCTTCAGTCTGGGCTATACTGCCTCCTGCTGGGTGCCTTAATCACCCTTGCATGACAACCCACCTTACACAGTGTCGAGGACAGCCCCACTTTTGGCAAGGGGAACACTTCAGACTTCCCAGGGTGGGAATCTAGCTCCTGTCTCTGGCCCATGTCCAATGTCCAGCTTTGCTGTCATGGGGGGAACATTCAGCACCCCGGGCTGACTGATTTGGGCCCATCACCCAACAAAGGAAGACACAGCCGGTTAGCAGACAGGGCTGGGTGCTGGGGTCACACAGTGTTCATCACTGTACAAAGATGAGTGAGATCTGAAGCCTCCAGAGCTCTCAGCCTGGAGGGTTGGGGTACACAGCAACCACATGATCGTGGCCAGAACCATGGCCACTGTGCGCAGGACGACAGGACATGCAGGGGATCTACTTGTCCTGGGATGGGCAGGGGTTTGAGGAAGCAGACTTTATAGCTTGCTCCCTGGGCCAAAGGGAATGAAGGCATATTGGGGGTACTGGAAGCCCCCATGCTAGAACTAAGTTCTCTGGAGTTGGCACAGCCTGCTAGGGGAGGGAGAAGCAGAGGCGGTGGAGGAGGCATAATGTCACAGCACTTGAGCATGGGAGGTTGAGTGTGGCTTCCTTAAGCCCAGAGGGGCGCTGAGCTACTGCCCAATCAGCCTGGTGGAGATAAAGATGGAGAGCAGTTCCTCGATTGCCCGGCAGGCTCAGATGTTGACCTGGGAAGGGAAAACATCTCTTAAAAACCACATGCTCCTGCAAGCAGGCAGGGTGGGCTGGGCACAAGGAGGAGGAGAAGGACTCCCGGCAGCTAAGAGAAAGGCCTGGGTTGGGGCAGGGGAGGGGGAAAAAACTGGGGGAGAGGATGGGAATACTCTGACCCCTCTGTCACTGGTGAGATCCATGAAACCCAGCCAAGCAGCTTGTGTCCTACCAGGGGTTGCTGGGGGACCCAGGGCACCTACACACAGTAGGCAGGCCACGGCCTGGTCTAGGATGCTCTGCAGAGGCTGGAGCAGAGGCTGTCTGAGGAAATCCTGGGCTTCCTTCTCTGCCGAGATGTAGGCACAAGTACTCCAGTTCCCTCGTGTCCGTTCCCTCGTGTCTGGTGACCCAGGCCCCTGTCTGGGGAAGGTCCCTCTTCCTTCCCAGTCGAGATTGCTTAGGAGCGGTCCCCAACTACCCCATGGGAGTAGGACCCTTCCTGCCTCTCCCTCCCTTGCCTGCCATGCCAGCCAGAGCAACTCAGGGAGGCTGGCCTTAGTGGTGAATCAGGACCTGCACTGAAGACCCAGCTCACAGGGAGCAGGAGCTGAGGACCAAGGAGAAAACAACCCTCTGCCTGGATGAAAGCCTGCTCTTCCCTAGGCTGGAAATGCCACTGAGAACTCCAGGTTTCAGGGTGTCTGTGGCTTCAGGCAGATGGGCACAAGGAACGGAATACACAGGTCCACAACTGGTGCCTCCATGGCTAGGGGCGGGTAGGAGAAGGTTGCGCAAGTAGAAGAGACTGTTCTAATCTCTCAGGTGTAACAGGATCCTACTGATACACAATTGCACATGTTCTGTTGTGTAGTTCATACACATGCGGGTGTGGATGAGTATCTGATGCTAGGTGAAAGAGCAAGCTGCAAGTTGTATGAACTGGGTTGTGTTCCCCAAAATTCATGTTGAAGTCTTGCTCAACATGAGGTCATAAGGGTGGAGGCTGATCACATAGGACATTCTCTGCAGGACGGAGTTCTGCAGAGGATGGTGCTAAGCAGGGAGAGTGCCATCTGCACAGAGGGTCTGTACCAGGCTCAGCAAAGACAATAGAGCTGCCAGGAGAATACTCCCAAAGCTCCTCTGAGAGTGAGAACCATGAGTTCTAGCAGCCACAGTGTTCGGTGAGCATCCATGGCATTTACTAGAAACCCCAGATAGGTTACATGTTTGTAGGAGAGTTTACCGAGCCCTAGAATAAGCAAATCTAGATAAGCCCTGCAAAGCTTAAAGCTAGTCCTGAAGAGCTCCATCTTACCATAAATAACTTAATCACCTACCAGAAAAAGCCAGCACTCTTCAAAGGAAGAGAGTAAAATTCAGACATTCAACATCATCATATTCACAGTGTTCACTATACAACAGAAAATTACTAAGCACACAAAAAGGGAAAACATGACCTATAAACCAAGAGAAAAATCAAGCAACAGAAATAGGTTCAGAAATGATGGAATTAGCAGCCATGGACTTCAAAACAGCAATTATAAATGTGCCCAAGGATTTAAAAGAAAACATGAGCATAATGAGGTGTATGATAGCTTCCAACAATTGGCCTCCTGGTAGTCACATCTGTGGGCAGTCTTCTCCTATAGTATATGGGGTTGGTTTGTATGCTCATTACAAGACAGCAGTAGTAACAGCAGTCACTCACAAGATGAGGTTGTACAAAATAGAGATGATTTTCTCTCCAGCTGGGTCTCTCAACACTCACCAGATGTTTTCTTAGGAGGACACTCAAGCAGCCCTATGGAGAGGTCCACATGGGGAAGAAGTAGAACTTTCTACCAGGAGCCACACCAATGAATTTGAAAGAACATCCTCTGACCTCATCAAGCCTTCAGAAGACACAACCAGGCCAGCAGTTGAACTGTATCCCATGGAGAGACCCTGAGCCAGAACCACCAGCTGAACTGCTCCGACATTCCTAGCTTTCAACACTGAGATAACACAATGGACAAGGCAGCAGTGTAAGTCTGCATAACAACCACGCCATTCTGGTTTACTGTGACTTTTCTGATCATCTCCCTAAAATGGTCTTCCCCTTCCTCCCAAATTCCTATGCTTTTAGCTGAAGATACTATTTAAGGAGACTTTGGCCATTTGTGGAGTTACTCAACCTTGCAAGGTTTCTCCCACATATAAAATAGGTATACTGAATACTAAACTTTTATTTGTTTTCTCCTGCTAATCTGTCTTTTATTATAGGGCATCTCTTAGCCAAGAACTTAGAAGGGAAGAGGGATAACTGCTTTGCCTCCCTTACAGTAGCAGAGTATTATTTAAATATAAACTCCCCTCGCCACTCCCCAAAGTATGGGTCTGACCTGTAAAGAAGAGGATTGGCATAATGTCAAAGTTTTTAACATTCATTTATCACATGAGTTTCTCTATATATGTTAATCCCTTAACAATATTATTGTTTACTAGACTTATTTTATCATATGGCACTTATAAATAAAATCAGCAAAATCACAGAGCAGATTTAAAAATAAGGTCCATAATCTTTCTAACTATAATAAACAGGGCAGCAAATATATTGTACAAGAGCATGATGGGAAAATGTGCTACAGTGTCTCCATAAATCAAATTTAGCACTTTGGTAGTTATTTCAGCACATTATTTCAGTAAATTAGAACCAGATGACTTTAAAATAGAAACTTGTATAACTTTATGGCTCTGTAAAAGTCAATATTCATGAAGTTGGCTGCTACTGTAATAGGTATTTAAAAAAGTGAGGGTAGCATCTGGGTACTATTCATCTTTGTTGTTCCCATGGTGCCAGCATTCTGTTGGGCAATTAGTAAATATTGGGGGATGGATGAGTGAAATCTCAGCAGGGATTAACAAGTACAAGTTAATTGGCAAGGAAATGTAATATGAATATTTATATTAACTACAGATAGACAAAGCCCTGCTAGCCCATACTTAGAAGTAAAACTATGCCTTGCCTTTTCTTTTAACTGTTAAATCTATGTATCTAAAATCAATAAATTTGAAGTAAAAAATATAGATCTAAAAAAAACTGTGATGACTAATATTTGTCATTTTTATGATACTAAGTTTTGAAGTAATCTGTTACACACCAACAAATAACTAAAATGGGGGGGGGGATTAAGATATATAAAAAGAAGCAAATGGACCTTTTAGATATGAATAACACCTGAAATGAAAAATGTACTGTATGAGGTTAATAGCAGGTAGATACACCAGAAGAAAAGTTAGTGAACTTCAAGATAAAACAACAAAAGCTATCCAAATAAAGCACAGAAAAGATTTTCTCTCTCTGTCTGTCCTAGAAAAAAGGGGAGGGGTACAGAAACAATACTTAATGCATGACAGCTTGAAAATTCCAAATTTGATTAACTATAAATTTATAAATCCAAGAAGCATGATGAATGAACTACAAGCAGAATAAACCAATGAATATCTTAAAATCAGCCTAAGGAAAAAGATATTACATACAAATAAACAAAGGTTAAGATTGCTAGGAGACTTTTCCTCAGAACTCAAGAAAGCCAGAAAACAACAAAGCAATTATTTTTAGATTGTGAAAGGAAAAAGAGACTGTCAACATACAATTCCGAATCCCATGAAACTATCCTTTAAAAATAAAGGGGGAATAAAGACATTTTTCAGAGAAAGAAAAGCTGAGAAAATGATTTGGTGACAGACTTGAAGTACAATATTCACTAAGGAAGTAATTCCCACAAAAGAAAAATGATGGAAATTTGGATTAACACAAAGAAGGGATGAGAGCTAAAAGAGCACTTTTATAGGCATTTTTGATTTATTTTCATTTAAATTATAATACTCTCTAAAATAAAAATAACAACATAAAAGTATAACAACTGCACAAAAAAATGTGAAAAATGGAACAACGCTGCTGTCATTGCATTATGCTAAGTAGAATAATAGTTGAAGGTGCACCATGATGCTACTGGCACCTGCTGCGAGCCCTAGAGCAGAGGCTGCCACCACCATGAAGTGACCAACCAGTTCTGCTCACTGTCTGCTTTTGAGAATAAAGGTTCACTGGAATACAGTCCAGCTTTTTTGTTTATGTGATATTGATGGGCTCCTTTTGCCTTATAACAGAACAGAGAGCTAGTATAGTATCCAAAGTCTAAAATATTTGCTATCTGTTTTGTTATAGACAAAGTTTGCTGATTATAGAGAACCAAAAAAACCTAAACAGAAGAAAACAAAACAAGAGGTATATTTAATACACCATGTTGGAGAAAACATGGAGTTCTAAAAATACCAGTCTAAGCAGCTCTCCTCCTGACTGCCTGTGACTATGCAGGTGTTTCTTTTCACAAACCTTTTCCCTTTGCAAAGCAGCAGTGGCAGCTCTCCTGCCCACCTGTGACTATGCAGGTGCCTTTTTTTTTTTTTCTCATTTTACTAACAAACCTATCCTTTTAAAATATAAGAAAAAAAAAAACAAAAAAAAAAATCAGTCAAAAAGAACATAGGAAAATGGAAAAAAGATACACAAATGTATGACACAAAAAGGAAAAAAACAAGTCAGAGCAGAGTTAAACCCAAGCATATAAATTATATTGAATATAAGTGGTAGAGATTATCAGGGTGGTATAAAAAAAAAGGATTCAGCTATATCTTATCTACAAAAACACCCATTCAAAGTATAAAGACACATAGGTTAAAAGTAAAAACTGGAACTCAATCAATCAATCTATAGGGTACACAATGAATTGTAAAAAAATTGTAAAAAAGCTGGAGTGGCTCTATTAATGTTATTTAAGCCAGACTTCAGTACAAGAAAATTATTAGAGTAGAAGACATTCATAATTATAATTGCAATTCATGAAAACATAACAATTCTATTGACATATGTATCTAAAGACAGAATTTTAAAATATGGAAAGAAAAAACTGATGGAACTGAAAGGATAGAAAACCCCAACTTAGGGGATTTTAATAAATTAATAGGATGAGTAGTCAGAAAATTTGTAAGGATATAGAAAACCTGAACACTATCAAATAATCTGACCCAATCAACATGGATCAAAAAAAAAAATCACAGGGAAATCAGAAAACATTTTAAACTGAATTAAAAAATCACAATGATATATAAAAAATAGTGGGATGCATTTAAAACAGCGTTTAGGGGCTAATATACAGTATTAAGTGCTTATAATAGGAAAGGAAAAAGGTCCCAAATCTGTGATCTATGTTTCCACCTTAAGAAGCTAGAAAAGATAACTCCAAAGTAAGTAGAAATAAAAGATTAATGCAGGAGATAGAAAATGGAACAAGTATTAGAGAAAAATCAACGAACCCTACAGCTGGTACTCTTAAAGATTAACAAGACCGGAGAGTTGGTGGACAGTGGGTGAGGCATGAAGTAATGCTCCCCAAGTTATATAGGTATGTGAACTAATGGCAAATGAATAAAATCTGAGAAAAAAATCAATATAATTGATAAACTGAGCAAGAAAAAGACAGTGATGAAAACTCAATATTATGAATGAAAGCGGTAAATTACATATTTGTCATATACAAAAAAGAAAAACAGAATATTATGAGCAACCATATACCAATAAACTCAATGGTATCGATGAATTATATCCCCTCCTCCCACCAAGTCACAAATTACCAAAATTGACTCAACAGAAATAGGACATCTGAGCAGTACTATTGCCTATTAAATAATTAAACACATAACTTTAAATACTTCCCCCACACAAAAGAATTTCAGGCCCAGATGACCTGACTTGTGAATTCTATTGGATATTTAAGGAAGAAATAAAACCGATCTCACATGAATTCTTCAGAAAGTAGAAAAGGGAACACTTCCCAATTCATATTGAAGCAAGCCTTGCCGTCATACAAAGTCAAACAAAGCATTTAATGTGAGAACAACAAAACTACAGACTACTTTTTGCAGATGACATTTTTGCCTGTGTAGAAAATTCTAAAGAAGCTACAAAAAGTTCCCAGAATTAAGGTCACAGTTACAGTCAATATCTAGAAATCAGTTATTTCTATGTATTTGGAATAAAAAAATTGAAAATAAAAATATAAGACCATTTTCAATAGCATAAAAATATGGAATTGAAATAAATATAATAAAATATAGATAAGACTTGTACTTGAAAAAGAAACACTGTTGAGAGAAATTAAAGATGCAATAAGTGAAGAAATTTACCATTCCATGGATTATAAGTTTCAACATTGTTAAAGTGTCAATTGTTTCCAACTGATCAACAGATTAAATGTACGCTCAATTAAAATCCCAGCAGGACTGATATAGAACCTGATTTTAAAAGGCATATGGAACTACATTAAAACAATTTTGGTAAAGAAAAAACAAAACAAGAGGACTCACCTTCCCTGACTTCAAGACCTGCTGTAAAGCTACAGGACCTCAGGACCAGCACATAAAGACACACAGATCCACTGAAGAGCAGACAGTACAGAAACAGAACCACATCAAGCAGGAAAGGATGCTCTTTTAAACAAATGTCGCTGGAACAACTGGACATCTAATTGGAAAATAAAAAAGAACTTTGACCCTGCCCTCATATTATAAGCAAATATTAGCTCGAAATAGACTATGGACATGAATATAAAAGCTAAAACTATTAAGCATCTGGAAGAAAACATAGATAAAAGCTCTTTGACACCTTGGGTAGGCAAAGATTTTTGAGATTAAGAGACACAAAAAGCATGACTCATAAATTTTAAACACTGACAAATTGAATTTCATCAGAATAAAAAAACCTTCTCTTTGTAACACACCATAAAAAAGGTAAGCCTCCTTTGTAATAATACTCAAAATTCATCTATTTGACAAAGGACTTTTATTCAGATATACAAAGTACTCTTAAAAATGTTAATAGTAAGACAAACAACCCACTGGAAAACGGGTGGGGACTGTGGTGGCGTTAAACTTGAACAGACACTTCACAAAGGAAGATTCGCAAATGGGAAAAAAGCACAAGGCACTCAACATTGTTATCCAGAAAATGTAAGTGAAACCACATGCAATGCCCTGAACACCTATAAGTGGTCACATTAATGGACACACCACCAATTGCTGAAGGGGATGGATGGACTGAGGTCCTCTTACATGGGGTGGAAAATAGGAAACCACTTTTGAAAACCATTCGGCCGTTTTAAGGAAGTTCAGCATCCACTTTTCATATAACCCTACAATTCCACTCCAAGAAAAAAGAAAGCCAATGTCTACCCAAAGACTTTGCAGTAATTGTATTCATTGGCTTTGAACCTGGGAGCAGGCCAAGTGTCCATAACAGGTGAATGGAGAAAGAAACCAGTCCATCCACATGGAGGACACCACTCATCAATAAACAGAACAAACCACACAGAGCCAGAGTCTATTTAAATGAAATTTTAGGAAAGGCAAACCCACAGTGACAGGAAGTGGATGATTGGTTGCCTAAGGTGAGGGGTGAGGAACAGATTGTAAAGCCTGTCGGAATTGCTCTATTGCTGTTCCTGCGCTAATTTAAAGAAGTGACATTTTCAAGACTGGCCCACTGAGAGCTTACTGTGCTGCCCCAACATCTGGGTCACTCAGCCCCAGCCCTCCCTGCTCCTTGTCTCTTCTCCCACATGCCCAATTTCAGGCACGTAGAGGTCCCCTCTCCCACAGTTAGCCATCTCTCTTCCACCTCTGAGCCAGTGTGCATGTCACCCAGTTTCCACATGTGTGCTCCCTAGGAGCTTGCTATTCTCCAGCTCCATGTGTGCTCTTGTCCCTGGGTGCCTGATGGTCTCTCTAGCCCTCTCTTTAGCCAATCATGGCCAAGGGCAGCCAGGGACCTATGAGATTTGGCTTCCAGGAGGCCAAGGGTTTTCCATGGAAGAGGCAGAGAAGCATGCATTGCTCACACACCAAATGCTGGGAGAGCTTCAGCTAGACTGGCTGGTCCTCAGCCATCCTGAACCATCTCTAGCAGGCTTGGCCCCTGCCCTTGGCCCCCTGGTGCTTCCAGCTGCACTGGCCCCTTGCTTGGGCTCCTGACAGGAGTGGTTGTGGGGAAGGAGCAATGTGCAGGCTGTGGCAAAGGGAGAAAGCTATTTCTCTGGGGAGACTGAGCTGAGAATTGGTGCAGGGGGTGAGTAGACAAGTGCCAGGCCATCTTTCCCCCAGGAAACATGAACCAGTGTGTCCAGGGCCTGGCAGGAGCCACAGCGTGTCTACCTGTTGGGCTTCAGGCCACAGTCTGCTGATCTGTAAGACAGGGTGACAGGAACTGCCCACTGCATCACTATGCAATCTGATTAGGATTGTTAATCATAAAGTCAGAGTACTCTAAAGCCCCCCCAGACCACAGTATTAGTGTTCCTACTAGATGAGCCAAACTTCATGCCCTGAAGTCTACTTACTGCTTACTGTTCCAAACAAATAAAATATAAGCTTGGAAAAGGTCACACCCCTAAACTAATAATCTAATTGGAGGGCCTCCCTGGTGGCGCAGTGGTTGAGCGCTGGGTTGCAAAGCTGCCCGCGGCCTCTGTGGCACTGGTTCGATCCCCAGCTGCTTCCCAGCCACCGGAGGAGGGTCCCACATGGCGCGCAGACCTCTCCTGCCGCCCGCTGCTCCCCTCAGCAGTGTACTTCGGTCCTTCTGCCTGCTCTGCTCCCCGCTCTGGCTCTGGTGAATTCTCTCACCCTCCCGTGCTTCTGACTGTACCCAGTGCATGTATAAACAAACAAACAAATAAATAAAACATGCCTCTATTAAAAAAAAATAATCTAATTGGATTAACTCATAATCCATTAGGAACCTCATCTAGAGAAATAATCGGCGATGAAGAAAAAGATTTGTGTGAATGGGCAAGCGGTGTGATGCTCTTTTATTACAGCAAGTAAATAAATAAAATAAAGGAACTAGGCTGAATGTCCAACCACAAGGAAATATTTGAAATAAATTATGGCACAACCACAAAACAGCACATTATGCAACCATTAAACATCATCACTGTGAGGAGTATTTAATTGAGTGTAAAATGCTCATGATATAGTGTTAAATGAATGATGCAGGAAACAAAACTATATATTATGGTTCCTACTTTACCAGGATATATAAACATCAACATAGAACCTAAGTAGAGAACACAGAAAGGGAACAGACAGGCGACTTTCCTGTCTTCAGGTGATGGATTAAGAGCGACTTAAATATTATTCCATACATTTTCTTATATATTGATAGACCTTCTATACTATAATTACTTTTATAATTAGGAAGCCACAGGTATTAATGAATCTGTGTTTGATTGGCAGCCAGGGAGGTGACTTGAGTACCAGGTCTGCTTTTTCCTTAGGCACCACTGCAGGGCCTCTGCCTATGCCTGGCACTGGGAGACTCCCCAAGGGCCCTGATGACTTTGACTCCTCACCAGCTTTCCCTGACCCTGTTCTCCTCCTGAATCCCATGGGGTGTGGCCCACAGCCCTGAATTCTGAGGCCTTGATCATGGCATCTTTTCACAGCCCCGGAGTTGAAAATAACTCTTTCCATTGCACTGTGTTGCCTGACACTGGTGGGAGACATTGACGGCTGAAAGGAGATGGTTCATTTTCATAGGAAGAAGCTGTCATCTATTCCAACCCTCATTTCATTCTTATTACTGCCAAGAAGTCACCAGCCTCTTCCTGAGCACCTCCAGTGACTAGAATGCAGCTCTCACTATTCATCAAGTCAGCCAGTTCTGTATGCATCTCTGCAAAATTCCAAGCCCAGGTCGGCAAGCATTTCCTTATCCTGAGCTGGGGGCTATGTCTCACTGCTGTGCAAGCCTAGCTCCAGGACCCAGAACAGCCAAGTCCTCCTCCACAGAATGGCCTAGCAAACACCAAGAAGTGGCAGCTTTGCCTGGAGTCCTCCAGATAAACAAGCTCAGGCCCCTAGTACCTCGTCACTGTGCCAGCGTGTTTGGGCAGATGGGCTAGGGCCCACACTTTCTACGTGACCAACAAAGCTTCCGAATCATTCAAATTCCAGGCGGGCTCAGTCTGGCCTCCTCAGTTAAAGAAATGAGAGAGGTTTTGAAGTCAGCATGCATTAAAAGCAACTCCATTTGAAATTCAGGGACCCAAAAAAGGCAAATTCAAATTAAAGTGTCTATCTAGATCTCATTGTTGCAGGAGGAGATTGGAATGCTCCACAAGTCGTCCTTCCACAGGCGCCTGGTGAATGGTCCTGATTGCCTGTCAGGGGAGGACGTGGAGAGAGTGGTGAGTTTGCCCTCCCTGGACTTTGCAGGTGGGAGTCGATCAGTTCTCACTTCCTGCAAGGCTGCTCATGTATGCACAGGCTCACGTGTCACCATTCCTCAGCCAGGCCTTGAGACCGAGACCACACAGCTGGGCACAAACAGCAAATATCCCTGCAGAAGAGGGATAAGGCCTCCTCCCAACCCTGGGTGTCAGACCCAGGCCCATCAATGGTGGATGAGCAGTTCTCTTGAAGTCTTGCTGCCAGGCCTGGCAGCCCTGGATTTGGGTCCTGGGTCAGAGTGGAGGTGAGGGGTCACCGGCTGCCTTGTCTGCCTGGGGACCCAGCAGCTGGCATCACACATGGCTAGGTTATGTACTTCCTCCAAAGGAGCCTGTATGCTGATGCCTGGGGATACGGGTTGGGGGCAGAGGGGAGCAGCTCTCCAGGTCAACGGAAGCTGGGAACTAGCTCAGCAGCTCCCTGGCTGGCAGCCTGAGGGCCAACCCAGGCAGGGCCAGCTCTCCAGCCCTACCTCCTGGCCGATCAAAGCTCTCTGGGTGAAGTCTCTTGTGGGTCGGGCAAGAAAGGGTGTGACAAGTCAGGTCACAGCTAGGTCTCATTTATAGACAGGCTGAGGCCAGGCTCATGCAGAGAAGACCGAGGAGCCCTCAGGCCAGTATTTCTTCTGCTTTAAAAACAATAGAAAATGAAGCAAAATCCTTTCTGTGACTCAGACAACTTGAAAACAGACACACTCCAACTTGGGTTCTAGGAATTGACTCAAACGCCTGGACCCCCCTGCATGAACTGATTAGATGTTACTGTCCTCCTGGTCCATAAACTAAGGTGTGAGCTCAGATGAAGACTCCGTGTCCTGGGGTCTCAATTATTCTGTGAAAATCGAGACAGAACCATGGTGTGCGGGGGAGGGTGAAAGGCCCATGGTTTGCTCCGACTTTTAGGTCTGAGCTTGGGGCTTGGGCTGGGAGGTCTGCTGCTTACTTGGCTGGCAAGATGGCACACACCGGGGCAGTATCAGCCAAAGAGCCGGCAGCTGAGTGCCTGTCTTGTACCTGTACTGTTACGGTCTAGCCAGTATGAATCTACATTGTCACAACTGCCCAGTGGGGTAAGAGGCTCTCCTGAGGGTGCTTGGCTAACAAGAGGTAGCACAGGGTTTGTTTAAACTAATCTTGGCCAGACCCTGTGGTCCAGCTACACTTGGGGTGAGCCAGGGGACAAATGGAATTTCTCTACCACCTCCAAGACTCACCTTCAGTGCCGGGAGAAGGTACCCTCTCTCCCCCATATGCTTGATCCCTAGTAGGTAAGTTCTTAGGAGCCACCTGCCAGACTTCAGTGCCATTTCCCCTCCTCCCCCACAAACACCTACCTTAAAGGCACAGGGAGGCACACAGGGTTATGGGCCCTGTTAGCACCACAGCCCTGGTAGGGGGCTGGTAAGTCATCTAGCTGGGTGTTCCCAGGTCCACATTTGCATTTCATTTGTAATTCTCACTTTAATCACACAGGGACTTTAATTCCAAAACATCACCAGATCTAAAAGCACAGGAAAGTGGCTGGCACAGCACTGGCACAGGGAATGTCTCAAGTGAGGGGGCAGACAGAGGAGGAAGGGTCACGAGTCTGGCACAGGAGGACTGACGCAGGTGCTGGAGTGGCAGTGGCCCTGTAAGAACAGGACCTTGGGGGCTCCGTGGCTAGCTCTCCCACCGTTTCTGTGAACCCACTCCTCATTTAACCCTTTGTAACCTTGGGTTGTCTCGGTATTAGGATCGGGGGTTACCACACATGGAGACAACAAAGTACAAAACTACCTGGATCAATCACACGTCCATAGCAAACTCCATTAGACCATCACACCAACCATGAGGGTCTTGAAACAGGTGATGGAGTGGGAAGCCCCTCCTGCTGCCTAGCCAGGGTGGTGTTCCTGACATGGGGCCCTAGACTGCGGATAAAGCCCAGACCACGTGTCATCCCACTTCGCCACCTGGAAGTCATGGCCGTACCTTAAAATTCCTCCCTGATGCCCCTCTGTCCCAACTCATGGAGACGAGAAAGAGCTTAATGGGGTCTGAAGTTCAAGCCGTGGCAGAGTGCCAGGTGAAGGAGACCACAGCACATTAATGTCACTGAGGTCTTGTGTCTTGGGACCCACGGGGCTGGTTTCAGGTCATCTGACAAGGAGAGCTGTCGCATGGAGACAACTCCTGCTTCCAGAATTTGTGGGTTGGAGCTGGGGTTTCAAGATGCCATGAGCGGGTGAGGGGTTCCAGCACAGGGCAGGGCTAGGTCTTCCCGGTCCCTAATTCCTTCCTCCTCTAGCTAAAGCAGTTGCCATGGTAACCTGTGCTGTTTCAGGCTTCGCTGCCCAGCTCTAGTCCAGTGCCACTGGGGATGCTGGGGCTGCAGCTCAAGTGTCTCTTCTCTCAACCTGTCCAAGTCCTTCTCCCAGGTGACTCTGTGCCAGGTGCTGTCCAGTGGAGGTGTGAGAAAGAGGAAAAGAGCATTGGGGTAGCAGAGGACTCCCAGGAGGCCCTCCCCTCCTTGATGGTGGACCCCTTCTGCCTCTGCTGCCCTTGTGGGCTGCCTCCTTGCCTCCTGCCCCATTCAGTGTGCTGCAGGGGTCTGCGGCCTGGACAGCCATCAGACCAGCAGTACCGAGGCGGTTTACCCCAGGTGCTGTGCTGGGGCAGTGAGGGAGGCACGGAAAGGTGCCTGCTCTGAGCATGATGAGCACCCGAGGGTGGTGGGGAAACCTGCTTGTTTATATCCTGTGTTAAAAGAAAAGAATAGGCAGCTCGAAGGTCACACCACACCCACAGAAAGCAAATGGAACACTTCTTCAGGGAGCAATACACCCTGCACAGATCTCAACCTGTGCCAACATGCCCCAGCTGGCTGCCAGGTCCCTGGTTCATGAGTCTATGGTCCTTGGCTGGAGTCACGCTATGTTAGGGGACAGGGCTCTGAGGAAGAGTGGGAAGACCACATCCTGTCAAACACAGACAGGAGAGCCTGTCTGGAAAGCTTTCCAGGGTGAGCAGGCCACTGGCAAGCCTGGTATACCTGAAGGGCCTTGGTCTGGGGCTCTATCCCCCTAATACCAAACAACCTTGGGTCAGACCCTGTTCTGCTCATCCCCAGCGCCCAACAACCAGGGGTCATTTGGAAGAGGCAATGAAGGGGCCGGTGGTTTGTTAAAGGACCCTGAGAAAAGCCAGGACAGGGAGGAAAGGGGTACCCACAAAACTGCAGCTGTGTCCCAGGTACCTCAGCCGGTGATTTATCCCCTGTGAGGCCCTGGCCTTATGTTAAACTACACACTCATACCGCCAGGTCTGCTCTTCCTGTCACAGGGAACTTTCTGCCCTGGGAACTTTAGGATGGAGGAACACCCTTGAGGACCAGAGAAAGAGAAGGGCTTGGAGGAGAGACAGGGCCATGAACATGATCCTGCCCACACGGAGTTTCTAAACCCACCCACCTCCACAGGTTCCCTCACGTGGACCAGGGCAGTATAGACCCTTTCCAAGAACACTCTGGGGGCTGTGAGGAGCATTTCTTGCCTGGGGAGGGATGGGAAGGCGGTAGGCCCTGCTGGGGTGCTGGCTGAGAGCTCCCGCTTCTCCCGAGCAGGCTGGGCCGGCAGCTCTCCACCCCCGCAGCCAGGCCGCCCGTCTCCTCTCCAGTGGAGCTGTGTGGGGCAGCGCAAAACCCTCAATTATCCCCACGCACATCTGCAGCGCCTACCCGACTGGAAGAGCACTTAGCTATTTCTAACTGCCTTCAGCCCCCTTCCTGCCTGAAAATCTTCTTGGGGAAACTAAAGTGGCCAGGAGGTTGTCATTTCATGCAATCCTTCCCAGCCTGATTCACTTGCCCTATGCTGATCTGTGGTGCAGCCCCAAGCGCAGTGCCCTGAGGCAGCCCTGGAAATGGCAGGGTGGGCTTGGCAGGTCATTTGGCCCTGCACCCCCTGGGCTGGTCTCTGTTCCTGCAGAATCTCATCAGGGCCACAGTATGCATTAAGAACCTTCCTTGTGGCCCTAATGAAAACTGGGCTGGCTGGGAAGCTGCTGTGAACCCAGAAGGCAGGGTGAGAAGGATCCAGAGCTTCTGGAACAAGCTCCCAATACAGGTGGGGAGAGTGAGCCCCACAAGAGTGCAGTGACCAACCAAGGGCACTCACTTGGGGCCAGGAAACACAGAGAAGAGAAAGATGCTTAATGGATGGGCAGGCTGGGCCCATGGGAGCTGCCTGGAGCTCTGCCCTGTTATCCCATGAGGAGTTCTGCTGCCAGGGAGTTCCTCACTGTCAGGGAGCCTGCAAGCAGCCCTGGAGAGAAGGCAAAACACTAATTCCCTAGAGGGGATTATATAGGAGGGGTGCCAGGCAGGGACAGGCCTTAGCACACATGTGCACACATGCACACATGGACTCCCAGGCTCTCGAAGTTTAGAAGAAAGCAACAAGGGCCACTCAGTCTGGTTCCCTTGATGGCCTCTTATGCCCTCAGGGCTGAGTTAGTCTCCCTTCTCCTTGTCTTCTCTCCCACAGACACACTGGGGATTGGTGTGACATCTGATTCACTAAAGCCTTGGAGGATTGAGTTTGCTGAAGACAGGAAATCATGACTTTTGCTTTGCCCAACAGTGGTGCCAGCTGTGGCCAGAGCAGGTCCTCTGCCATGTGCCAGGACATTATGGGGAAGTTCCTAGGGAGTATGCCCCCAGGCCAAGAGGACCTGGACTGCCTCTCCTACCTCCCCACTTAAGGTCTCTGTACTCTATGGAGGCCAGTGAAGCCTAATGACACAGAACTCCCCTTTCAGGCCTTTTACTCACAGTCCTGTCTGTTCCATGGGCAAAAGAGATGGTCTAGAGACCCTAAGGGCAATGGGAGAGGAATAGCATTGGGTTGAGGTTTGCCCAAAATTCCTCCCCTGTTCTCCCCAGGACTTTGTGGTCTCCTGTCAGAGGCTCTGTCTCGGCATCTGATACTGGCAAATAGTTCCTGAGGCAAGCTCTGGTGGAGGTCAGTGGGGCCTGAGGCCTGGCCAGGTTCTGGGTTTGAGGGGATGGGGTTCCTATTCCCTTGTTCACATCCATACAAGCACTGAAGGTCTCACTTAGGCAAAGGTGCAAGGCTGGGCCTGCTGAGGACCCAAAGACATGGCGTGGCTCCTGCCCTCAGAGCACACCAAAACTAGCAGAAAAAAGGCCACCCACAAAACAAACCATCAACCAAATGGAAAGTGACCTGTGTCCTGAGAGGGGTTTATTTATTTTTTTTTTAATAATAAATTTTATTTTTATATTCCCCATACAATTGCAGCCCCCCCATTCTGACCCCAATCCCTCCCCTCCCACCCCCGCCCCCCTAAAAGTGTCTCTGCTTCGTAGTTTTTTGTTGATTTTGATTTTCACTTTCTTATAGTTATTCGTTTTCCTGGTCCCTTATTTAAGTTTTCTAGATTCCTGCTATGAGTGAGACCATCCGGTATTTTTCTTTTTCTTTTTGGCTTATTTCGCTGAGCATAATCCCTTCCAGTGCCATCCATGTTGCTGCAAATTGCATGTGTTTATCTTTTTTGAATGCTGAGTAATATTCCATGGTATATATGTACCACATCTTCTTGATCCAGTCATCTATTTTTGGGCATTTGGGTTGTTTCCAAAGCTTAGCTATTGTAAACAGGGCTGCTATAAACATAGGGGTGCAGGTGCTCTTTGGAATGGATGTTTCTGTGTCCTTTGGGTAAATACCTAGGAGTGGAATTGCTGGATCATATGGAAGCTCTATGTTTAGTAGGTCCAGAAATCTCCACACAGCTCTCCACAGTGGTTGGACCAGTTTGCACTCCCACCAACAGTGCAGAAGAGTTCCTTTTTCTCCACACCCTCGCCAACATTTGTTGTTGCTAGTTTTTTTAATATGTGCCATTCTCACTGGTGTGAGATGGTATCTCATTGTAGTTTTGATTTGCATTTCCCTGATGACAAGTGATGTTGAACATTTTTTCATATGCCTGTTGGCCATTTGCATTTCCTCTTCAGAGAAGTTTCTTTTTAGCTCTTCTGCCCATTTTTTGACTGGATTCTTTTCTTTGTTGTTGTTAAGTCTCATCAGCTCTTTGCAGATTTTTGTGATCAGTCCTTTATCATTAGGGTTGGGTGCAAAAATGTTCTCCCAGTCAGTGGGGTTTCTCTTTGTTTTTGTTATTGTCTCTTTTGCTGTGCAGAAGCTCTTTAATTTGATGTAGTCCCAGCTGTTTATCTTCGCCTTCACTATCACTGCTTTGGGTGATGTGTCTGTAAAGATGTCTTTGATGTGCAAATCACGTAGTGTTTCGCCTATATTTCCTTCTATATATTTTATGGTTTCAGGTCTTATGGCTAGTTCTTTAATCCATTTTGAGTTGATTTTTGTGTATGGTGTGAGGTAGTGGTCAAGCTTCATTCTTTTGCATGTAGCGACCCAGTTTTCCCAGCACCATTTATTGAACAAACTTTCTTTGCTCCAATGCATAGTCTTTGCTCCTTTGTCAAAGATTAGTTGACCATAAATCTGTGGGTTTATTTCTGGATTTTCTATTCGATTCCATTGGTCTGTATGTCTGTTCTTGTTCCAATACCATGCAGTTTTGATGATTATGGCTTTGTAGTAGAGTTTGAAGTCTGGGAGTGTGATGCCTCCATTCCCTTCTTTTTTTTTCAGGACAGCTTTGGCTATTCGGGGTTTTTTGTGATTCCATATGAATTTCATCAATAATTGTTCTATTTCTTTGAAGAATGACATTGAAATTTTGATTGGAATAGCATTGAATCTGTATATTGCTTTTGGAAGGATGGCCATTTTAATAATGTTTATTCTTCCAATCCATGAGCAGGGGATGTCTTTCCATTTCTTTGTGTCTTCTTCTATTTCTTTTAACAGTGTTTTATAGTTTTCTTTGTATAGGTCCTTTACCTCTTTTGTTAGATTTATTCCCAAATATTTGATTTTTTTTGTTTCAATAAAAAAAGGGATGGTTTTTTTGATTTCTTCTTCTTCAGATTTATTGTTTGTGTATAGGAAGGCTACTGACTTTTGCGTGTTGATTTTGTATCCTGCCACTTTACTGAACTGATTGATTAGTTGAATTAGTTTTTCTGTGGACTTTTTGGGGTTCTCTATGTATATTATCATATCATCTGCAAATAGTGATAGTTTGACTTCTTCTTTTCCTATTTGGATTCCTTGGATGTCTTTCTCTTGTCTTATTGCTCTGGCTAGGACTTCCAGTATTATATTGAAAAGCAGTGGTGAGAGTGGACATCCTTGTCTTGTTCCAGATCTTAATGGAATTGCTTTCAGCTTTTCACCATTGATAATGATACTGGCTGTTGGCTTGTCATAGATGGCCTTTATGATGTTGAGGTATGTTCCTTGTATCCCAAGAATTTCAAGGGCTTTTATCATGAATGGGTGTTGCACTTTGTCGAAAGCTTTCTCAGCATCTATTGATATTATCATATGGTTTTTATATTTCTTTTTGTTGATGTGTTGGATAACGTTGATTGATTTTCGGATGTTAAACCATCCTTGTGTCCCTGGAATGAATCCTACTTGGTCGTGGTGAATTATCTTATGGATGCATTGTTGGATTCTGATAGCTAAAATTTTATTGAGGATTTTTGCATCAGTGTTCATTAGGGAGATTGGCCTGTAGTTTTCCTTTTTTGTGTTGTCCTTGTTTGGTTTTGGTATTAGTGTAATGTTGGCTTCATAGAACGTGTTTGGTATTGTCCCTTCCTTCTCAATTTTTTGGAAGAGTTTGTGAAGGATAGGCACTAATTCGTCTCTGAATGTTTGGTAGAATTCATTTGTAAATCCATCAGGTCCTGGGCTTTTGTTTTTGGGGAGGTTTTTGATTACCATTTCAATTTCGCTGCTTGTAATTGGTCTGTTTAGGTGTTCTATTTCTTCTTTATCTAGCTTTGGGTGATTGTAGAGTTGTAGGAATTTGTCCATCTCCTCTAGATTGTTAAACTTGTTTCCATATAACTGTTCATAGTAGTTACTGATTATTCTTTTGATTTCTGCTGTGTCCGTTGTGATTTCTCCTCTTTCATTTATGATTCTGTGTATTTGTGCTTTCTCCCTTTTTTCCTTTGTGAGCCTGGCTAGGGGTTTGTCTATTTTATTGATTTTTTCAAAGAACCAGCTCTTGGTTTCATTGATCTTTTGGATTGTTTTTTTAGTTTCAATTTCATTTATTTCTGCTTTTGTTTTTATTATTTCTTTTCTTCTACTGGTTTTGGGGTTTTTTTGTTGTTCTTTTTTTAGATCTTTGAGCTTCGAGATTAGGTTGTTTCTTTGAGTTCTTTCTTGTTTCTTGATGTGAGCTTCTATTGCTATATATTTTCCTCTTATTACTGCTTTTGCTGCATCCCATACATTTAGGATATTGGTGTCCCTGAGAGGGGTTTTAATGGAAGATGGGGTCCCATCACTTGGGCACATAGGACATCTTCCTGGAGAAGGTGTGTGGGACCAGATCTGTGCCTTGCTGTTGGGCTGGTACAAACTCACCAGGGCCCAACTGTAGGATGTACAGAGCGACTCAAGTCAGGGGAGACAGAAATGGGGATCCCATGGGACAAATATGGGTATAGATGAGCTGCTTCTGTCTGCTGAGGGTTCACTTCTCACAAACAAAAGCCCAGAAGATCCCAAAACTCAGCATGGACGCACTTGGGGCATGCCCCAAGTGTCAGGCATTGCGGTGGGTACTGTACAGACTTGAGCTCCTGCTACCCTAACTCACAGATGAAGAGACTGAGGGGAAGGGCAGCGCGAGGGCACTGATCCTCATACTTCAACTCTAAGTTTTATGCCTTTCCTTGGCATCACCATGGCTCCTGGTCCTGGGGCAATGAGACACCCAGGCCCACCACTGGCTGCCTTTACCAGGTCCAGGTAGGAGCTTTTGGTCCTGCCTCCAAATTGGCAGTTCTTCATGGCCTCATTTAATGACCCCTATAACCCAGTGAGGCCTGAGGGGTGAAAATGCAGCCTGGGGTGCAACGCACCACTCTGCATTGCACATCAGAGTGTGGGGCCAGGAGCACACTTTGCGTCACCTAGCGCCCTGCTGTGTGAGCCACTTCTCTGAGGGGGTCAGCTCTGCCCCTTCGCTCCCCATCCCAGGGACTCTCTTCTCTTTTGGAGGCAGGGGGTGGAGGTGGGCACAAAGACTCAAAGGTGGAGTGATAAGCAGGTATTCCTGCTAAGCTTGGGGTACTAGAGGGCCACACTGGGGTGGCACCCCAGTCTGTTCAACAACATCCTGCCATGCCCGAGCCAAGGTCAGTTAAGAAGCCAGGAGGCTACTGTATGGTTAGGGCCAGAGATTAAGGTGTTGGAAGTAGCAGTGCCAAGGTCCCTGTGTGGGGAAAGGACTAAGAGTCCAGCTGATCTGAGACTTGTAGGCAGAAAAGGACACACAGCTGGATGGACAGAGTGCATCATGGGTAAAGAAAGACAGCAACAAGGCCCCTGCAGACATCATTTTAAAAAGACATGCAATAGCATATAGAGTGGAACCCACGGTCCTGGTTTTGGACACTGAACATACCCGCAACCATACCTTCATGAGCGAGACATGGTGGGAAACACATCGCAAAGGCAGCAGTGGTGGGCTCTTGGTGGTGGGATTATGAGTGAGTTGTGTTCTACTTTCGGATATTCTCTACTTTCAACTATCTATAGATATTAAATACTTTGGAATGTTATCCTTTGAATAAGATTAATTACTTCCAGAAAAAACTCTTCTCATAACTTATAACGTTGGCTATGAGGAGCAATATGTTAAACAGTGACCATTCATAAAAACTGTACATTCTGCTTATTTACGTAATCTTGGCAAGAAAAAAAAAAACATGGGATTTCTGCAACGTGTTAAATTAACACCCACAAGTAACCCTGAATTATTCAAGATGATACAGAATTATCTAAAGTGAAGAAGTATATTTCTGGCAGTTTATTTACTTTAGAGCCTTTGAATGTATGAATATATTACTCATTTGAAAGTTTAAGAGTTTCACAAAGTGTAAGAATGGATGAACATGACCTAAGAAGACCAAGTAATCAAAAAGAAATGCTGTGATCTTTAGGTGTGTGCGGTCCCCCAGCTGAGACGCAGCTCTGACTCAAGATGGAGAGACACGGGCTGGAGAAGGTAGGTTGATGCCCGGACAGTTGGCACCAGAGCCAGATGAGCACCCTCAGGATCCTGCACCATCCTGAAGCAGCCACCCCATGGCGGTGCCAAGTGTCTCTTCACCCTGATCTCATGTGACATCCAGTGGGACAGCCTCCCCCTTACCCTCCTGCCTGACACTAAAAATCCAGTTCTGCTCTGGAGCCCAGCTCACCGCATGACTGTCCTAGCCCAGAAGCCTGGAAGCCACCGTAGGCCTTGACTCAATGTACAATTCCACCAGGTTGAGCTGCTTCCAACTCAGAGGGTTCTGCTTGGGGAGCCCACCTCACCCCCACAGGTGTCACACCCTCCTGTCTATCTGTGGTTCAGCCTGACCTCTCCTGTAAACTTGAAGGGCATTCACGCCATTGCTCCTGGTGTACCTGAGAGCCAGGGCTTTTCTCCTCACCCCATGTGCCCAGTGTCACACTGACCATCCCTCTGGCCATGGTCTAACTGCACACTGAGGCAGCCCCCTGGCCTAACAATGATTTCAATGATTTCATCCAAAGACTTCATCCCTCTTGGGGGCACTGCACACACTGTATATCATCAGCCACCTCCACCCATTCCAGGAATGTTGACATCTAGAAGTCAAGACACGAAGACATGGGGACCGAACACCCAGCATGAGACCCCAGCTGCAGGGAGAAGCTGGAGGTGGCCAAGGGTCAGCAGTCAACTTCTGAAATGTGTGCCTTCATCAGGAGGGAAGGGCTTGACTTCCTCCCTGACCAGAGAGAGGGCAGGATCCTACCTTGAAGATGAGACAGTCATTCTTGCGCTCGGCGTACATGGAGGTGAGCCGGTACTGGCTCTCTGTGGTGATATCGATCTGGTAGCCCGTGAGTGTGTAGCAGACCTTGCGGAACTCCTGGATCTTGGTCTGGAAGACCTCCTTAAGTCGCTGGTTTTTCAGTTCAGCGCTTTCCACTTGCTTCTTCAGCTCTGAGGGAGGAGGAAAAAGAGGAGGTGAAATTGCCAGCCTGGCTAGAGATGAAGGGGCAGCTCTGGGGCCAGAAGCCTAAGGAAGGGGCAGCATACAGAAAAGCAGGTTGCAGGGTGGGGCGGACCAGGCCCTAAGGTGACAGCTGCTGGGGACGGGAAGGCTGCACTACACCAACTGGGTTATGCTCCCCGTTACCAAAGGAAAAGAACAAGCTGTAAGCAGCCTGACCTTTGGGTGGTACTAATGGTGACACTATTACATTAAAAGTAGGAACTCCACAGAAAAGTGACTCAAAGAAGATATTGAACAGACATTGAACAGAGAGCCCCGGCTCTGGGCTCCAAATTTTATACCTCACAAGTAGGCTCTCGAGGCAGAAGGATGTCAGGCAACAGTGACAGTCATGAGGGTGGGCTGGTGATGGAGGGCATTTGTTCACTGCCTTGCTCATCAGCAGCGTTCAGGCAAGAATGTTCTGGGGGGGGGCACTGACATCATATCATATCATATCATATCATATCATATCATATCACATCACATCACAATGTCTTAGGGGTTCCTCTGCTGGCCCCCTGGAGACATACCACTTCTAGTTTACAAAGCACCAGGAGAAACCGGCTGCGTGCGGCTATCAGGAGGAAATAGCAATTACCATGAATCCTTCACCCAAGGTGCCTTCTGAGTAATTAGACCTCGATTATCCCCCACTAATCTGCAAGACTGGCTCCACTAAAGGTGCATGGGGTTGTCTCCCAGGGCAGGCACTACTTGGCCGGTCTGTCTGAAGCAGACCATGGGACACCCTCTAGGGTCTGGGGCTGTCCTGGGTGGGACAGGAGCTCAGCTGAACAAGGGGGATTGTGGAGAATACCCAGGCCTCAGCGCTGGTCAGCTGGGGTATGAACCCTGCTCTCCTGTGGGCTATGAACCCCAGGAGCCCCAACTATGTCAGAGACAATAGTTCCAGCTCCTCAAGCTACACACAGGAATCAGGCAAGGCTGGCCTGAATTAGAGACTAGAATGAAAACCACAGGGTCACATTCAATAGGCACCCAAAGGTGCTCCCCAGGGGAGGAGTGTGGGAAAAAAGGCTTTCAGGCCAAGTTCTTGCGGACAGACACAAGGACAGGAGCAGGAAAGGCGGGTGCAGTCCTTGGTTAGTATGAGTATGTGCACTGCAGGGGCCAGCTGAAGATGCAAGATAGTGTCTCTCCTGGGGGAGGAGGGGGTCAGGACACATGGGAGCCTGTATTCCAGGGGAGAAGGCCAGTGGAGACCAGGGGACATGAGGCCCTGAGAGAGCACTGTTTGGCCATACATAAGTAGCAGAAGCAGGACTATCCAATGCAAGGACCAAACTCTCAACAACATCCCCGTCTCACATGCTCTGGAACAAGCCAGCGTCTGCTTGCATCCTCTGTCTTGTCTACGCAGCCTGCAGCTCTGCAGACAGCTTGATGGGGCTATGTCCTGGTTCTGAATAAGGCATCCTAATCTAGGGCTCAGCTCTCCAGGCTCTCCACTGTCCATGCACTTGGCAAACGTCTTGCCCTCGCCTGCCCCCCATTAATCACTAGCTTTAAGGCCCCGGAGGACATTGTTATTCTGGAGCTGAGAGTCTCTCCATCAGGACGCAGGCTTGGAGACCTTGATTAATCGAGTAATCAGACTATGAAATCAAAAGGGTAGTCGGAGGCTCTGACCCCAAAGCTCTTCCGTGTCCCTCAGCCACCGCACCTAAGATGGATCTACAAGCAGGAGGAAAACCCACTTTACAGAGAAAGTCTCTGGCCATACTGCCCAGGTGATATTTTACCATCACAGACTGAATTACCTTAATGGATCTCAGATGTCCATTGGGAAAAATTAAATTTTGGTAATAAACTCAGCCTGACCTTGGAGAAGTTACAGAAATGCCGATTATTATGCAGTTCAGATTCCCATGAGCAGAGAGCTTAGCTGATGAGGCCAGACCTGTGCTGGTCAGTGTGAGGATCCCAGGCAAGCAAGGCGGTGAGCAGGGGGAGTGGTGAGGCATGTTGGCCGCCAGAGCTCACCTGCCACCATGCTTACTGGGCACCTGCTATGAGCCAAGTGCCAGGCACCCAGGGAAGCCATTTCCCACACCGTGCCTGGCACAGAAGGCAGGTCTTCTGTTGTCTGTGATGGGCAGAACATGGGGCTGGTGAGGAGAATGGCTTCCTCAAGCTCTCACGACCTCTCAGAGGTGGAAGGCTCTGACCCCAGCCTGCCTGGTCCAGGAGGAACACAAGGGATCCAACTTTCAGGAGAAGCATACCTGCACACCTGCACACTTCATGTAGGGGGCTGGGGCGGGGGACTGAACTCTCGCTTTGATTTGGGGCACAGAGGAGTCAATGTTTTGACCTCCCCATATTCTTGTAGTTCAACTACTTACATAAATGTGAATGAATTATTCACATGACGGTCAGATTAAATAAATAAAAGATGTGCCTTCTGCCTTAGAAACATCACTCTCATGCAGACTCTTCCCAGAGGGAGAACAGGTTTCCGGGGGCGAGGGAGGGGGCAGACCTGTGCTGGTCAGTGTGAGGATCCCAGGCAAGCGAGGTGGTGAGCAGGGGGAGTGGTGAGATGTGTTGGCCGCCAGAGCTCACCTGCCACCAAGAGACAAGCTCAGTTGGGTCTGATGGTGCTGTCTGTCCTGTAAGATATAGCTCAGTGAAGGGCTGGCAAGCTCTGAGCTGACGTGTATGCAGTTACCCAGCACAGGGCCCCTCCAGCTCCCTCAGTGTGCGGTGCCCTTAGCCCAGAGTCCAACTGGCCACAGCCCAGTGGGTCCATGGGAAAAGAGGGAATACCATGTAAGTGGTATTCAGATGTGTCTCTGGGGCCCAGAGATCAGAGCCCCAGAGGTTAAAACCCCTGTGGACCTGGCTTGCACCCACCTTTAGGCCCAAGGGGACAGCTGCCTCATCAAAACCCAGCAGCCATTGTCAGGCCTGACCTGCTGGTGATGACCAGAGTAGGCAGAGCTAGTGGAGCGGAAAGGGCCCTGTTAGGATTGCTGAGAGCTCCAGGGCCTCCCTGGCTGGGGTAAACTGCCCATAAACTCTAGGGCCCAAACACCTTACCTCCCACGTGCTGTACTCTTACTCCTAACACCTCCCCAGCCCTTTACACAGCTGTGACACAGGCCTAGCAGAGGGCTCTCATTGTCTTGGTGAGGCATGAGGGAGAGAAAAGGGAGGATGGTGGGCACATGGGTGTCAAAGGAGAGAGGACATGACTTCTGAGCCCAGGTGAGGAGGGTGGGCAGAGGCTTCGGGATGGTCACTGAGGTCAAGGGCAGCTGAGCCCAGTCGGAGCAATGCCTTCTGCTCTTGGGCCTGTGGGGTGGAGCAAGCCCAGGCTTACTGACTGTCGCCAGTCACGTCCACAGGACATGCTATGTCCACTTAACCACGTCAACCCTCCACTCCCCCTCCACCATCTCAGCCAACACCTGACTCCAGCAGGAATCACCAACGCAGCTGTGAAAGTTTTGTGGGAAGGGCACAGAATAAAAATAAATTGCATGCTATTATGTAAAGGCTGGCAGGAGAGAGTGGCTTTGCCCCCGAGAGTGCAGATGTCAGGATAAAGGAGCGTTTGCAGGCATATTTCTCTGGAGAGCCTGTTCACAGTCTGAAGTGTGGAGAAGTTTTTTCCTGGGGGTGAGCAGAGCAGGTGAGAAGCAGGCAGAGGTTGGCTGGGTCTCTGCAGGATATCCAGTCAAGGGTTTGGGGGTCCAGGAGAACCCAGTATTGCCTCTATTCCATGGAAAGTGCAAGTATCATGGCAATTCCAGTCCCTTCACAGCACTTTGCAGGCAAAAGGGCAGGAAGACGGGTAGTGGCAGTGGCCAGGGTCTATCCTACCCAGTCACTAGCAGCTCCACTAGCTCCAGATCAGACCCAACCTGCTGCCCCAGGGTCAGGGCAAGGCTTTTAGAGGAGGAAGCCCCCAACATCCATCACTCCACCTTTCACTCCTTGGTGCATGGTGGCACAAGTAGACAGGAGGGAGCAGGGATGCTTTTAAAGCTGCAAATTGCTCTTAGGAGAGCAGCCTTTGGGGCTGCTTGTCTATTTCCCTCTTTTCCCGTGGGCCTACTGGACTGTGGCCAGTTGGACTCTGGGCTAAGGGCACCGCACACTGAGGGAGCTGGAGGGGCCCTGTGCTGGGTAACTGCATACATGTCAGCTCGGAGCTTGCCAGCCCTTCACTGAACTATATCTTACAGGACAGACAGCACCATCAGACCCAACTGATCTTGTCTCTTGCTTCCATCCCAGGACCTCTCAAGGCACAGCTCCATGTGCCTTGGGCTGGCCAGACCCACTTCTGAGTCTAGAATGATTCTAACTATAAACCTCACTGCTATCTGCAGGCATGGTTCGGCTCAGCTAATGTGGGGAAGCTAGCACCTTTAGTGTAGACAACTCGTGTGGGAGAGCTGAAGTCCACACTAGAGCTGGGGCTGGAAACCAAGGTCGCTGGATCCTAAAACCAAGCTGCTGCTTTTGAAGTGCTTGCTGTGTGGCCTTCTACTAGGTCACTGAGCTCTGAGCAGCTTCTGCCTGGGCCAGGGTGCAGTCAGGGTAGGTCCTCTGTTGTCTGGACTCATATTCTTCCCTTCTGCATATCCAGTCCCAACCAGGGGTCGTTTGGATAGATTTCTAAGAGAAGATGTGTAGATATCAGCAGAGGAAGCTGGTTGGCCACTCCCCAGTTCTATCTGCACTGGTATTATTTCATGTCATGTCCCAAAGGCACTGCTCTCCTTCCTACCTCAGGACATTTGCACATGTCTGGAGCAGCCACTCCCAACTCATAGTCCCTGCTTGTACATTCCAGCTTTAAAATCACTTTGTCTTGTTCTTTGTTCTCAGGATGCATCATTTTTTCCTGCACAGTGTTTATTAGCACATGGAGCACATGCTTCTTGCTCGTTTCCTGCTTTAGACTAGGAGCTTAGCAGAGATGAGACCCAGGCCTTTTGTCATTACTGTGTCCCCAGAGCATTTCAAGGACCTGGAGTATAGAAAGTGCTTCTGCCATTTCTCCTTAAGCTCTAAATTATAACCCTGGAAAAGCTTTGCAGGTGTAAAAGCTTTGTAGGTGTAAATGAAAGTAAACACCTTTGCACAAGGAACATACCCTTGAATGTTTGTCTATGCAGCTCCCAACAGGACAGTGAGAGGGGAATGCAATGCCAACAGCAGACAAGGGGAATGGATGACATTTTGGGAGATGAAAAGCAGATGGATGAGAGGACAGTGACTTTGAAGGCAGGGATAGGGATTGGGGAGCAGGACTTCACGGTCCCTGGGTCAGCAGGGAGACCAGTAGGGACACAACTGTGACTGTGGCTGAGGACCGGGGGACACTGGTTCAGAGTTGTATAAGAGGCATCACCATTCTCTTGTGGCCCTAGGTGACAGCATGGCCCCTCCCTGAGAGGAGGCTTGAGTTCCCACTGCAGGGACATCAGGGACACTGAGGTCACAGGATGGGACATGAGGATGAGCTGCAGGAAGGGATAAATGGGAAGACAGCTAAGTGCCCCAACCACAAGGAAGAGGATGCAAGGCTCCTATGAGTTGGGGCACTGGCTGGAGCAACTGCCCCACTCAGCAGCTTGCTCTTCGAGAGGCCAACCTGTAAGACATTTACTTGGATCAACAGCTCTTCTGAAGGGAAGGGGGCGGGTCTGGGGTCTCTGCAGGAAGAAGTCAAACTGCACCTCCAGCCCAGCTGACCCAGTGGGGTGTGCCCTGCGTGGGCAGCACTCTTCTGTTCCATCACTGACAGGCCTGTCCCAGGAGGGAATGATGTTATGGGGTAGCTCTACACCCTGGGCAGGTCCTGGGGGGCTAGCAGCTGAGCTCCTGCTGATCCACCCTGCAGCTCAACAGTAGTTCTTCCTGGAAGGGGACTTGGGGTACAGAGCTCTGTGTATAGCAGAAGGGCCTGAGAGGTGAGGCCCACACAAACAACATCCAGGAATTCCCAGGGAAAGGCCCACTTGCAAACCACCCCTACCCAGAGAATGGCTAAGCAGAGGCTGGGGCAGATCCTAGAAAGAAACAAGCTCAAGGGGCCATCAGATCCTGGAAGAAGTTCCTAATATAAACACAGGAACAGTGAAGGGGAAAAATAAACCACTAAAAGGAAAAGAAACACAACATCAGTAACAACTTATAAGCTTGTTGGAAGGACAGAACAAAGTCTGTCCAAAAGATGAAAAAGGACACTGGAGATTGAAAATGTTATCACAGCCAAACATCCAGTGGAAGGGTTAAAAGATAAAAGCAAAGAAATCATCCAGAAATTGCCCTATTCAAACAAAATCAGAGATGGAGAATAGCAAAGAAAAGATAAATGGAGAGATTCTGGGAGCCCCAATGTCCAAGTAATAGAAATCTTACATAAAGAGATTATAGAAAGTGGGAAGAGAGAAATTACCACGGAAATCACACAAGAATGTCTAGAAGTCAAGGAGGCACACTTCCAGGCGGGACAGCCCCCAAGTACCCAGCATGAGGGTGTGGAGTCAGGGTGGTGGTCAGGCCACTGCACGATGGCAGTCAGGACACTGCAGAGAGAAACCCAAAACCACCAGAGGAAACCCACAGGATCCCAAAGAGCAGGGAAGCCAAATGGGTGCACTCGCAGTGGGAAGCAGATCTCTCAATGGAGGGCTGCTTGCAGAACCAGAGGAACCCCAGGACCCAAGCAAGCACCATCAGCGAGAGTAAATGGCTTAATCACAGCCCCTGGAGGTCATGCCACCCTCCAAAACAAATGTGAGCAGAGAAGGAGCAGGAACCCAGGAAGTGGAACCCCAGCGGGAGACTAGTAGCAATAGCTGTGGAGGGCGAGGGATGTTGGGTGATGCTGGACAGGCTATGGTGGGGGCAGTGGTAAGGCCAGAGCTAATGGCTAGGCTTTTGAGCCTCAAAGGGTTGGGGAGAGTGTGCAGTTCTGCTGAGGATTCACAGGGATCAGACATGTCTAGCAGAAAGCAGAGGCGTGAAAGGAGAAGGGCAGGCATGTACGTGTCCAGGTACATCACAGCCCTGCTGACAGGAATTGTAGCTGTGTACCCACAGGACACCATGGCTCCAGCTTTAAAAAATACATACCCAGAATACTGATTTAGCCAAAGATGTGATGGCCATGCAGGGAGCTGGGGCAGGAAGACATGTAGGCATGAGCATGCTCACTGGCATCACAAAGCTGCTGTTGTACTTCACTCACCCAGGAGCTCCTCTCAGCATAGCCATGACCTTTGTCATAGGCACACATGACCCTCCAGGCCCACATCTCAGGAGAAGCTACCTTGTGGCCGGGGGGGAGGGGGTGGGGTGGGAAGCCCTCAGCATCAAGCAAGATAGGAGGCTGTCCTCTGTTCCTGTGCTACACACCATTCTCACTGTGCTGATGAAGGGTGTGGGGCATGTGTGGCCACCCAGCTACAGCTGGGCTCTCGCCCCTCAGATGGTGGGGAAGAGGCCACAGTAGACTGGAGGTCCCAGGGTAGGTGACTGGAATTGTTACCAAGAGCAGCTGGTTGCTGACAGACCAGGCCCCGCCCCTCTGAGGTGGGTAAATGCCATGGTGGGGGTGCTGGGAAGAGGGGTGAAGAGAAAGACCAGGTGGTGGGCATGAGAGGAGTCTGGAGTGGCAGGGGTCGAGCTCCTGAAGCCACTATCTGGGAACTGGAAACAGTGTTTGAAATTTTCCTTTGGGGACAGAGTCATTTTTCTTCCAGAACAGTGAATAAAACACACTTAGCCAATGCTGGGATTTTCTGGCTTTAAAGAAACAACAAAAAGAACTAATATTTCACCACTGGAAAGAATGGCCCTCTGAGCTCTGGTTGAGTCAGGTAGTTATTTCAAAGTGGTGCTGCTGGGCCAGTCCAAGGACGCTCATGTGCCAGGCCAGGAGGGAGCTGCAGGATGGGGTCCCAGGTGCCAGGGGGGCTGGAGCATTTCTCACTCCCTGAAGAGCCCAGACAGCTGGTGACCAGCTCTGCTTGGTCCAGGAAGGCAGTCTAAGCACCTTGCACTGCAACCTCTGCCACATCTGCAGGTGACACTGGCTCCTGTGTCATCCTGGGCACCACACCTCTGCAGCCTGGGGGTCTGGGCTCAACTAGGGCTCAACCCTGGGGGTCCGGGCTCAACTCAAACAAAGCAGGTCCACACAAAGGGGTACACGGAAGTGGGATGGCAACAGTAGTAGAAGCCACTGCACACCTCCTTTGATGCTCACAACGCTCATTCTATGTGGTCTGATTTCTCAGCATGTATGCAAGGAGGCTGGACAGGACCCTGTTCCTAGGAGGGGACATCGAGGCTCTGGAGAGGAATGGCTGGCTTCTCCTCCCTCCCCCCAATGGCTACAAGTACTCAGACCAAGGCTGGTCTGTCTCTGCAGGAGCTCAAGGGTCAGGGAAGATGGTGTGGCTCCCCCAGGACATCAGTGCCTATAGCTCCAATAACAGTCTCTTGGCTGTTGAAGACAAGAAGGTCTCTTGTCTTCCCCAGGTCTAGGAGGGCAAAATCAGAACCAAGCCTAAGATTTGGACATGCAGATAAGAGTGAAAGCAAGGGTGGCTGTAGGCTGGGCACCTAAGGGACATGTAGTTTTCTGTCATGGACAGGCCCTGGGGCACAGCAGATGTGGGGATCAAGGTCCTGAGTTGGGTACTATCCTCCTTGATTGGGTTTGAGGTGCCTGTGACAGACCAATTGAAGTGCCTGTTTGGCTGTACAGAGGGCCCTGAGGAAGGACACACAGTGGGGTCATTGATCACATAGCTAGGACTCAAGCCAAGGGGCCACAGAGCAGGCACTTAACATGGAGGTGCTGGGTCTGAACAAGACTGGGCGGGGGGGACACACAGAGTCTTCCCCAGATCTAAAGGGCAGTGGGGACTGAGAGCATATGTGTTCTGAGTTGGTTCCTGCAGCTGAACAAAGACCAGGGAGGAGATATGGCTCTGCAAGGGGCGTGTTCCCAGGGGTGGCTGGGTGATGCAAAGGCCCAGCCTCAGATGGAAGAAGGCCAGGCAGCCCAGGCACCAGGCTAAGGTGGCGCTGCAAGCGCCTTGGCCCCCTCCTCCACACAAATGAGTCCAGGTCAGGCAGCTGAGGGCCTGGCGGGTGCATGTGTCCCCATGGGAAGCGCTCCAGCACCCCCGGCAGGCGATAGGGAGTGGCGGCTTTGCTCTGGTCCAAAGCTGGGCCCTACTTCTAGGATGAATTATTCATGTCTAGTAACTTCTAAACTATTTCAGTTTTACATTTTTAAATATTTAATAATTAGGCATAAAATATTTATGCAATTTTATTAGCAACTGTGGGAGCGGCACTGCAGGATTGTGGCTGTGGCTTATGTCCTAGTCCTGGCTGCCATTTGGAGGTAGGAGGAGATGAGCTGTGGCTGGACTGATGCCCCAGGCAGCCTCATGTGAGCGCCAAGCCTCTGGGACATCACGCACAGTAGAGCAGAGCCACCCAGAGGCCGCCTTCCTGTCCCAAATCCAAATTCCAGGAGAGGAGCCTGGGTGGCTGACAGGTACTGAGGGGGAAGCGGCTGGTCCGCCAGGAATCATGTGTGCCCGAACTAGTCAGTGACTTCACAGTCCCACAACTCCCCGCTCTCCACTCAGCACTCAGGCAGGGAGGTCCTTCTAAGGAGGGGTGTATCAGGGTGCCATGGTCTCCACTACCAGCTCCAGTAATAGGCAGAGAGGACCCCACTGTCCACTAGGCAGCCTACTAGCCCCTGTGGGGATGGCTTCACTTGAACTGCCTGAAGTCAGAGGGTCTCGGGGACACAGTCTCCATTATGAGCCTATGTTCCCCTGCTGGGCCGGAAATTGCACGTTTTACACAAGAGAGAAGACACTCGCCCTGGAATTATATGTAGATGAGCAGCGCATGTGCCCAGCGCCAGGCTGCCTGGCAGACGCCCGCCCTGGTTAGCGCAATGCCGGCTTTCAAACAGGGGCATCTCTGTGTGATTAACGGCTCACTCTGGCAAGCAGCTTGTCACCTTGCACAAAAATGATCTGAAAAGACACCAGCAATTACAGCCCACCAGATTATGGGGTGGGAGAGTCCCAGGGTGACAGGCGGGCGCTGACATGATATCATATTCTCAAGAAGACTCCCTCCCCCATTGAGAACAGAGCAGCTGAAGCCCCAGAGGATGGCCCATTCCCCAGCTTAACTGGGCACCAGGCTCTCGGTCTGGTGATCCTTTGGGAGCCAAGGACCAGATGAACTTTGCTAGAAGGCCCCAGTCTGCCCCTCACTGGGGCAGTTTACCATCTAACAGATGTCATACAGGCCCAGAGAAGGTCAACATCTGTCCAACACCACTCAGCCAGGGAGCAGCGGCCTTCAAGGTAAGACAGGTCACCCAAAGGACACCTGAGCAACTCCAGCACTGCTGTGAGGAACCACAGTCACCTGTCAGGTGCCAGGCCTCTGCAGAGCTGGTGTCCACCTTGGTGGGAAAGGATGTTCTCAGCAGGCCACTTCTGAACACCTACCAAAAGGTGGAGGAAGCCCTGTATTTGGTACTTTCATGGAGTTGCTACTCAGACTTTATTTACTTCTTTATCTATTTGGTGGCTTACCACCCATTTCTTCTAATTAAAGCAAACCCCCACACCAGGCAGGGACCTGGGCTCACTGCTTAAGGCTCATCTGTGTGCTGGTTCCAGAGAGTGCTTGTCTTCAGCTCAGCAACTACCATGAGTATCACGCATTCATTTCCATATCACTGATGGAGAAAACGACAGACAGTCAAGTAAACTGCCTGAGGCATGATCTCACATGCATACACAAATGTATGCTCAAATGCCCCCACACATATACTCATATATGCACACACACACTCTCACACACATGTGTGCGTGCATATATATGCACACATGTTATCATACATGCTCACACGTGCACAGTGCATTCGTGCTTTTAGACATGCACACACAATGTTCTCAAACACATGCACACACACTGACATGTACAAAGAAGGCACTCATACATTTACATACATGCATGCTTCCATGCACACATGGTCTCCCACACATGCACTCATGCATGCATAGTCTTACATACACCCTCACTCTCACAATGCATTCAAACATGCACACTCAGTACTTTTACATGCATATTCACACACACACACCAACTTATACACTCATACATGCTGTGCTTACATATACCCGCTAGAGCCAGAAACTGCCTAGGAGAGAAACACGCAATAGCTGTATCACATCAAAATCCCCTTGAGATGCAAAGCAGAAAACACCACTGCTTAACCAAGTTTTCGGCAACTTCTCCGCTGCACACTCCTGCAGAGGGTCTGTTGAGCTGGCTGGGTAGAGGAGGAGGAGGCCTCCAGTCACTGGGCAGGACAGAGATTTCTGATGGAAGAATAACATGGGACACCTGGCTCAGGGATAGGAGAACCCTGATGGTGACGAGATGATGCAGCTGGGTCACAGCTACTCTGAGGGGTGTCTAGGGCAGGCTATGGGCCTGCCCTACATCCCATACGGGATGTCAGCACCTGCCTGTCATCCTGTGTCTATGTATAATTAATTTCTGACCGTGCCTTACAGAAACCCAATTCCTTAGAAGGTGAACTCCCATTCAGAAGAGGAAAGCCTTTTTAGAGCTCATCTTTTATTGACTGAGTCATTTTCAAGTCAATCTGTCTGCTTTTGGCAAGACAAGAGTTTTAAATCTTCTTTCTCTTTGCCTCCTTTTGAGATGTGGCAGTCTATTAAAGTCTGCTAATGTATGCAGCAAGGTCTAAGGTTTGAAATGTAATGACTTCTTCAGATAGCGGTACATTAAGGAAGAGGACTATAGAATTGGTTCAGCAGTAGGAGCAGTCCACAGAGAGAAGGCTCTGGAAGGAGGGAAGGCCAAGGAATGACAGGGGCGGGGTGTGTGGCAAGTTAGCTTTTTGGGGGACAAGGAAGACAGCCTGAGAGATCCAGAGCTTCCCAGACAGAGTCAGGCTGGGAGAGTCTCCCTGGAAGAGGGTTCAAAGTTGAGGAAGGAGTTAATAAAAAGCAGTCTGGCTCGGCTTGTAAGAAGGAATGTACCAAACACATACACACCCAGCCTGGAGAGCTGTGGAAGGAGTCTGTGGAGACTTCACCTTTATGGACAAATAGCAGTGTCATCCTCTGGCCTGGGAAGCCTCAGTGTTCTAAAGGCCAGCATCTTGGGGCTGCTAATCAGAGCACCAGCAACACTGTTTCTAACTTTCAACTGCCCAGCGTGGCAGGCAAAGCAGGCTCTGTGACAGCCTCTGATAAGAGGATGAAGTTGGGGTTTAGAGGGGTAAAGTAACTTGGATGAAACTGGGGTTCAGACGGGTGAAGTAACTTGTCTGAGGACACATACTGGGTGATGGGAGAAGCAAGGCTTAGAATCTAGGTTCTATGAATTCTACTTATGGAGCAGGGAGTAGGGCTCCCTGACAACCAAAGACGTGCACAGCCTATGGCCCCCAGCTCAGATTTCAGAAGGAAATGGCACTGATGCGCTGGGCCCACTTCATCTCAAGTGTGGTCATAGGAACTCCCTGCCCCATCCACCAGTCTGTACAGCATTCATGCGCCATAGCATGAGCCACCACCTTGCAAATGTGGAGGCAGGTCAGAAGAGGAGGAGGAAATGGCCCACCATTTCCTGGCAGGCATTCCGAGCTCCATCAGAGCCCTCTGTGTGCTGCTACCCACTGCCTATCTAGGGATGCATCTTTTTCCCAGAGTTAGGTGACATGGGCTTTCCCTGACTATTCCAAGGGCAGCTGCTGCTTCCCCTTCCCCAAGTCCTAATGACATGGTGTAAACCATAGGAAGGAGGTTATTAGACAATTAATAGAAGAGTGACCTAGACACAGACCAGGGAGTGGTGTCCACCTCTGATGCCCAGAATCGTGGATTCTTCCTTACAGCAAAAGGACTTTGTGGATGTGAGAATGAAAGAGTTTGAAATGATCCAAGTGAGATGAATAGCCCCAGGGCTGGGGACTTCAGAAACACTGGTCGTCCATTTATTCACACAACAAATATGTGTTGAGAGCGTCCTGTGTGCCAGCAATCATTCTGAGCTTGGAGAACCCAGTGTAGACAAACAAAACTTCCAGCCCCAATAGAAACAGTATCTGACTAGGGAATACTGACAAATGAAATAAATAAGATTTGTATTCCAGGTAAGTCCATGGACAAGAAAGCAGGGTAAGGGTGCGTAGTGAGGGTGGGGCAAGAAGCCCTAAAAATACAGAGAGGTCCTGCTGAGGTGAAGCCTCAGCAGACTCGTGGACGTGAGGGAATCAGTGACTACCAAGGAAAAGCACACTGCAGGCAGGAAACAGTGAGTGCAAAGGTCCTAGGGTGGGTACATCCTTGGACTGCTTAAGAAAACTCAAGGAAGAGACTGGCAAGCCAATACAGGAGTACATATGGTAAAGCAATCTCTAGAAGAATAGGGTGGAGGACTCAAGTTGTTAAGACTGTAGGATACAGGGTCCTCCCTGGTGGGGCAAATGGTTAAGACTATGAAGCTATCCATAGCCACTACAGCATGAGTTCGATTCCCAGCCAGGAAGGAGACCCACACGGTGCAGCAGACCTCTCCTGTCTTGTCCACTGCTCCCCTCAGCAGCGTATTTTCAGTCAATTGGCCTGTTCTGTTCCCTACTCAGTCTCTGGTGAATCCTCTCACCACCCCCCCCGACACCTCTGGCCTATACCCCAGTTCTTATATGCATAAATAAATAAATCTTTAAAAAAATTTTTTAAAAATTTAAAAAAGACTGTAGGATGCAGATACAGGAAAACAGATCAAAGAATAGAGAAAACCCACACCATCAATGGATTTTCAAAAAAGTGAGTGAAAGCAATTCAATGAGGGAAAATCTTTTCAGCAAACAGTACTGAACAACTGGATATCCAAGTAGCAACAAATGAATCTTGACTTCTTCTTTATAGCACATACAAAAACTAATTTGATATGAAGCATAGGTCTACATGTAAATGCTTCTAGAAGAAACAGAAGATTGCAATGTTGGGACAAGCAAAGATTTCTTAGGACAAGGCACTAAACATAGAAGAAAAAATAGATTAGACTTCATCAAAATTAAAAACTTTAACTTAGCTAAAGATACCATTAAGAAAATGACTAGAGAAAAACAATCCAATTTAAAAATGGGTAAAAGATTTGTGTAGATGTTTCACCAAGAAGATGCATGAATGGCAAATAATCACATGGAAATGTGCTCAGCATCGTTAGTCATTAAAGAAATGCCGCCACAGTGAGATGTCACTTCACACCCACCAGCATAGCTCTCATCAAAGCACCCGAGAATAACAATGCCAGGAAGGACATGCTGCAGCAGCAGCAAGCCTCACATGGGGGGATTGGGGGGTGTAAACTGGTGCAGCCATTTTGGAAAACAACTTGGCAGTTTTTAAAAAATTAAAATATAAATTTACAAATTTACCATCCAACCCAGCAGTTCTACTCCTGCCAAAAAGATATGTAAACCTATGTCCACATAGACTTTCATTCATTCAAATGTTCAGAGAGCACCGGTCACAGCAGCCCAAAGTGGAAACAACCCAACTGTACATCAACTGAGGAAGGGACAGACAACATGTGGTCTACCCACACAAGGGGGTGTTATTCAGTCATACAAAGAAATGAAGTTCTGACACAAGCTACAATTCAGATGGACTAATGAACACATACATTAAGTGGAAGTGAGTCACATGGGCCCACGTGGTCTGTGATCTCATCTATATGTAATGTCCAAAAAAGACAAGTCAACAGCACACAGATGAGAGGTCACTGTGAGTGGAAACAGACATGGACTGTAAATGGGCAGCAGGATTCGCTTGGGATGATGGAAATGTTCTAAAATTAGATTGCAGTGATGGCTGCATAACATTGTAGATCTACTGAAAATCACAGTACATCTAAGAAGATGGAGAGCTGTTTTTTGTTTTTTTTTGTTTTTTTTTAAACTATTTGAGCAGTTTTAGCTTACAGCAGAACAGAGCTGAAGGAGCAGAGGACTTCCATATACTCCTTGCCCCGACACAGGCATAGCCTCCCCCATGGTCAACATCCACAGTCAGAGTAGGACATTTGATACCACAGATGAACCCACACTGGCACGTCATCACCACCCAGAGCCCACAGGTCACTCTTGGTGTTGTACATTCTACAGGTTCGGACAAATGTATGACATGTACATAAATAGCATCATACTGAGTAATTTCACTGCTCTGAAAATTCTCTGAGCTCTGTTTATTCCTCTCCCCATCACCCCCTGTCGCTTGATCATCTGGCCCCCGAATTTCGCCTTTTCTAGAATGTCATATAGTTGGAATCCTTTTTAGATTGGCATTTTTCACATAGTAAAATGCACTTAAGGTTTCTTCATGTCTTTTTATGACTTGATGGCTCATTTCTTTGTAGTACTGAATAATATTCCATTGTCTGGATGGACTAGTTTATCCATTCATCTACTTAAGGGCATCTTGGCAGCTTCCAAGTTCTAGCAATTATGAATCAAGCTGCTATAAACATCTGTGTGCAGGTTTCTGAGTGGACATACATTTTCAGTTCCTTTGGGTTGCTGGATCCCAAGGGTTTGAGTTCACCCACACCTGGTGTCTGCTTGGTGCAAGGCAGGTCAGATCTGTACCCACACATCCACTTTCCCACCACTCTTATTAGTCTGTTGGTTTCCAAATGTGCGTTAGAGACCAGTTCTGGAAACTTCTCCTTGGAAAGCATTCCTTCAATTCCCACCTCCATGCTCCATGAGCATTTTTCAATAATCTACAAAAATCACACCTCACAGCAGATGGTAACTTGGGGTCTGTCTCCCCCAGGGGTCTGAGAGTCCTAGGGCAGGGATTTGACTAAATCCACAGGCCCAGACCTCGGTGTTGCAGAGCACAGGGACAGAGAGGGCCACCTGAAGAAGGTATTTACATGGAGCAGGCCTGGCAGAGCCAGGACTCTGGCAGTTGGGAGAATGAGGGGGAGGCAACCCCTTCCTCTGCCTCATCTGCCTGCAAACCCTGTGATTAAATTACATGACTTCTTTACAACTCCAATTAAACACCTAATTGATGGTGTTGCCCTTTATTACCTGACACTAAGAATAAACAAACAGTGTGGAGAGAGAACAGCCTGGGACACACAGTAATTAAAGTGCCAACCAGTTTCCAACAAAGGCGCCTGTCTGGAGGCAGCGGGTGGTAGGCCTGGGATTCTCCTCACCTGGATGGCACCTGGGCCTGGCCTTTAAAACCTGTCAGGGAGAGCATGTACTGGAGAACCAGCCTTCTTTTCCCCATATTCTTTCTTCCCTATGTACTTCAGGGACACAGTGAGCTCAGAGGTGGCCTCAAGGACAGAATAGCCTGACAACACAGGTACAAGTGCTCCTGACCTGGGCATCCCAGACTTTGCAGAAGGTGCAGCTGATGAGGGTACTTCCTCATGTTAATGTGCCCACACTCAGAATCTCCAGCCAGCAAGGACTGTGACCAGAAGCACAGGACCCTGTCCAGAAGTGTGGCATGTGCACCCCCAGGAACAGGACTACCCACCTACACTTCTCTTTCCCCACCTTGGTGCTCTGGGCCCTCTTGCTATCAAGGAGTGGTTGACCCTCATCATGGGGAAGCTGGGTGATGTATACCTGCCAACCAGGAAGAAGGACAGGCAGATCATCCTTGGGGAGAAGAAGTGGGGGTGATCAAGATACCCAGAGAGACCAAGAGGTCTCTTTATAGTAGGACCCTAGGCCCCATAGCAAAGCTAATAGCAGAGTATTTAACAGCTTGTAAAAAGTAGACTCATGGGGATTCTGGTTTGGACAGAGGGTCTAAATGCTTTTCCTCTCCAAACACCACTCTGTAACCTGGAAATAATACCAGAGCAGTCATTGGGGGCTCTGGGAAGTGGGAAGAAGTGGCAAAGCTTGGCACTGGGCACTGGGGTATAGCATGGCAGCAGGGTAACTCTGACCTCACCAACAGGCAAGGTGATAAGCTGTTTCCTGGCCCACCACCTGCAGCAGGCCCCTCCCAGGCCCCCATGAAGGCTGTGCCTCTTGGAATCAGCACCTG
The DNA here is from genome assembly GCF_014898055.3 of Talpa occidentalis. Classification (NCBI taxonomy): domain Eukaryota; kingdom Metazoa; phylum Chordata; class Mammalia; order Eulipotyphla; family Talpidae; genus Talpa; species Talpa occidentalis. The sequence goes on along the minus strand of NW_023601212.1, from coordinate 72,023,146 downwards.
CAGAGGGGGCTTCAGTAGCCAGGCAATGTTCTTTTCCTGCAGTTGAGAAGGTGGGTCTCGCACACAAGTCTGTGCCTGGGACCTCACCTTGTGCCCCAGGCCTGGCACTATTCCCCCTTCCTCAGAAGCAGTGAAGCTGAAAATTCACCTACCAAAGTAATTTGTATCTTTAATGCAATTTCAATAAAAAACAAAATCTCAATGGCTTTTTCTTGAACTTGACAAAGTAATTCTAAAATTCATTTAGAATAATAAACAGGTAAAATAATCTTTATGTGAAGGAAAAAAAAAGCAATGCCTTGCTCTATGCCAGATATTAAAACATATTTTAAAGTTATAATTACTAAGCACATGGTACAGGAAGATGAAATAAAGAAACAGAACATATGAATATAGATCCTATTATGTATAAGAATTTAATAAAGATAAGGACACATGATAAATCCAGAGCAAGATAAGGTTATCTGATAAATGGTACTGGGCAACTGTTTAGTGATCTGGGAAAAGATCAATTTAGATCTTGACCTTACACCATATACCAAAATAAGCTCCTAGTAGATTACATCTCTAAATATAAAAACAAGCCAAAAGTCACAGGAGAAAATAAAGTTATTTACCAAAGTTCCAAAGAACTTACTAAGTATAAAATAATGAAATTAGATGAGAGTCCCCCACAAAGTCAGCTTTCTATACAAAATAACCATAAAGGAAAAACAAAAGTTAAGCTTCCACACAAACTTAACTTTGAGAGAGAGAGAGAGAGAGAGAGAGAGAAAGAGAGAGAGAGAAAGAGAAAGAGAGAGGACAGCACTGGCCATAACAAGACCAATTCCTCAAAACTTGCAAGCTAGGCCTCCCTGGTGGTGCAAGGGGTTGGGACACAGCCTATGAAGCTATCCACAGCCACTGCAGCACAAATTCAATCCCCGGCCAGGGAGGAGCCCACATGGCGCAGCAGACCTCTCCTGGCACCTGTGCTGCTCCCCTCAGCAGTGCATTTCCACCAATCTGCCTTTTCTGTTCCCCACTCTGTCTCTGGTGAATCCTCTAACTACCCCCCACGCCCCAGCCCCGTGCCTCTGGCCTGTGCCCCAGTTCTTGTATGCATGGATGGATAAATCTTTAAAAAAAAAATTGCAAGCTGTTAAGTCACCCAAGATAAAATATTGTAAATAACCTGATATTTACACCTGGGCTGCTGTAGTAGAATACCACAGCCTAGTTCTGGAGGCTGGAAGTCTAAGATCAAGGCATCAACAGAACCAGTGTTTGGTGAGGACCTGCTCCCTGGTTCAGAGACAGCTGTCTTTTTTCCTGTGTCCTTAGATAGCAGAAGACTAAAGGGAGCTCCGTGGGGCCCCTCTTACAAGGGACTAATCCCAATCATGAGGGCAATACCCTCATCACCTAATGATGTCCCAAAGGCTCCTCCTCTCCTCACACCACCACAGTAGGCATTAGGCTTTGATGTATGAATAGAAGGGACACAGACATTTAGTTCATAGCGTTAATGGCTGCTGAAAACCTTCCACAACTGAAATCTACAGCCCAGATGGTTGCATCAGGGAATTCTAGAAAATATTTAAAGAATAACACCATTTCACATAATAACCTCTGGAAAATAAAAGCGGATGGAACACTTTCCTACTCAGCTCATTTATTATGCTGACCCCTAAATCAGTCAGGCACAGTACAAAAAAACTATAGGCCAATATGAACAACACAGAAATACTGATAAAAGGTTAGCAAGTTCAATTCAGCAATGTATAGAAAGGAGAATATGCCATAACCAAGGGAGATTTATTCCAGGAATACAAGATTGGTTCAATATTGAAAAATTTCACAAATAATCTACTACATTGATAGCCTAAGGAAGAAAATGCACATGTTTATATCTATTGATGCAGAAACAGCACTTCGACAAAATTCAACATCCGACATGATTAACCCTAAGAATAAAGGCGAAACAAAGAGTAGAAGGGAGCTTCCTCATTTGATAAAGGGCATCTATAAATAATCTATAGTGAACACCATACTGAATGATAAAAGACTGAACACACTTCCCTGAGATCAGGAATAGGCCAGGATGCCCTCTCCTATCACTCCTGTTCAACAGCATACTGGCATCTTAGCCTTAGCAAAGAAAATGAAACACAGGCATCAGATTCTGAAGGAATTTTTTTTAAAAAACTCTCTATTTACAAATGACATGATTTCAAAGAATAAAAAACAAAAATAGAACAGCAAATCCCACCCAAGACTAATAAGTGAGTTTAGTGAAAACTGGTTATTTTTCTAGACACAAGCAATGAACAAATGGAAATAGTAAATACTTAAAATGATTCAAAATAAAAATTAAAAAAAAACAGCAAAACACTTAGGTATATTTCTAAAAAAACATGTATTTGGTGTATATGTGCTAAAAATCACGAAACAGTAATGGAAGAAACCAAAGAAAACCTCCATCAGTGGAGAGGCACACTGCATTTTAGACTGGAAAGAGCCATCACACTGAAGATGTGGAGTCTCCCCAAACTGATCTGTGGATTTAATGGGCAGCCCATAAAAATCTCAGCAGGATTTTTGTAGACAGACAAGCTGAATTTAAAATTATATATAAAAAGGCAATAGAACTAGAATAGCCAAAATGATCTTTAAAAAGCAGCTTAGAGTTGGATGGATGATGCTATCAATTTTAAGACTTATTACCAAGCTCCAGCATGAAGACAGTGCAGTATCAGCGAAGGGCCAGACTCTGAAATCAATGGAACACAAGGGGCGTGTGTGCACAAACAGCCACACAATGGATCATTGATTTGACAAAGGTGCAAAGGAGAATTTTTTTGGCGGGGTTAGTTTCCTCAACAAATGATGTTAGAACAATTCATATGAAAAGAAATACACGAAAACAAAAAACCCTCAATCTAAGTCTTACATTTTATCAAAAATAAACTCAAAATGGATCACAGATGTAACATAAAACTAACATTAGGCAGAGTTCTTAGATCTGAGCTCTATAAAAGAAAAATTGATTATGAGAGTGCATCAAAATTATGAATGTTTGTTCTGAGAAAGACAGTTAGAAATGAAAGACCCAGTCACAGAGCAGGAGAAAGTGCCAGTTAGAAATCTGACAGAGGACTTAAATTCAGGATGTATCCTGAACTTCTATGGGGCCTCCCTGGTGGTCTAGGGGTTAAGTCTCAGCGCTATTACTGCTGCAGCCTGAGTTCAATTCCTGGCCAGGGAGCTAACCCACATGGCCCAGCAGACATCTGTCTCTCCCACTGCTCCCCTCAGCAGTGTATCTCAGTCAATCTACCTGTTCTGCTCCCCACTCTGACTCTGGTGAATCCTCTCACCCCCTGTACCTCTGGCCTATACTCCAGTTCTTGTATGTGTAAGTAAATAAAAATAAATCTTTGGAGAAAAAAAATTCTATAACTCCATGCTAAGAAAACTATTCAATCAAAAATCATGGAAAAACTTGGACACTTCACCAAGTGGACGTGGGATAGCGAATATGCAACAAAAATGTGCTCGCCATTATCAGACACCAGGGAAATGCAATGAAAATGTGATGAAATAGCATGCGTGTGTGCACACACACACCCCCACCCTCCCTCAGAATGACTAAAATACAAAACAATACAGAACGCTTAAGGACGTGAATCACCTGGACGCACACCTTGCTGGCGGGAACACAGAGGTTGGCAGTCACTCGGAAGAGTGCAGCAGGTTCTTCTACCCTTAACTGCATGCTACCACATGGCCCAGTAACCTCACTCTCAGGTACTTAAAGAAATGCACATAATGCTTAAAAACCTGTATAATCAAAGCCTGTACAATCCTTTCTGTCTTCAGTGGTCGGCAGTGTGATAATGGTGTGTCTGACTTGCCCACTGGCTCGGTCCTGAAGCCTCTGCAGTACTTTGCAGATCTGTCCTACGTGTGCGTCATTCAGTTTCCCTCTGGGCCCACGTCCTGCCTGCGACAGTCTGGCCACTTGATCTTTGTGCCTCCTCTGGCTGCCACCATCTTAAATCTTCCAGAAGCTGTTCTCCCTTCTTCCTTCTGGGAAAGAGACACTGGTGCCCAAACCACCTAAGCCAGCATCTGGGTGCTAGGCCCACCAGGGACAGGTGGTGGCACATGCTGGCTGAGTGAAGGGCTTTGCGGTTCCATGGCTGAGTGGCCTGGACTCCAGACAACAGCTTCTGACTCATGGCACCTCCCTCCGTTACAGAGCTGGCAGGCCAGTGTAGGGAGCACCGAGAAGTCCTACCTCCCCAAACAGGAGGCCTCAGTGCAAACCGTTCTTTCTCTGTGCAGCTGCTGAATGAAAGAATCTCTGCCTTAGTGTACAACCAGCCATCCTTGGCACCCAATTTCTAATCAAAGCTGCTCTGTGATACTTAGGGCTGCTCAGTTGGGGTGGGAGCAGCAGATGGCTTCCCACTACCCCAGCTGGGGGCATTTGCAGAGCTTGGGAACCAAGCGGGCAGACTGTACAACTGAACAATCTCAGTGCTTCACAGACCCAAGGGTGCCCTTCCCCCCCAGGTCATTAAGGGCTGATTCTGGACGGCCACTGCTCACGGTGACCTCCCAGTTCCCTCCAGCTCTACAATCCTAGAGCACAGACAAATGCTCAGTCTCCAGGCAAATGAAAAGCAGCCAGCTGGGCCCCAAGGCCCTGCTGGTAACCTATCTGGTTACCTTGGCCCCTAGTCCACCTCTCTTCTCTATCTTGCACTGATATGCTGGCTGATCGCATTGTCCTGGGCATCTTGATCTTCTCTCCCTACCTGGATGTTATGTTCCTTGCTGCCAGGACTTGGGGGAGCACAGCCTAGAAAGGGGTTTAGGCATACGTGGGGGGATCAAACTTATTCAACCCCCACCTGGAATACCAGTCCTGGAATACTCCACTCCTACTCACCTACAAAAAGCTCATGAAGCTCCTGACCTGGCTTCCTCCCTTGCGCTCGTGCTCTTTGCACACTCACTGCATACCCAGGGGCTGCTCTGATTCCTGTGGCTCTCCCTTGCTGAGGTCTGAAGCACAGGGGACATGTCCTGCTGACAGGCCTGGGTCCAGGGCTGCTGATGTGCTCTGCGATCCACACCAGCCCGCTTATCACCTCACATAGGACTAGTCAGAGGCCTCTTTGGGCTGTGAGCCCCCTTGGAACACATGGCGATCTACCTGATGCCAGGACCCCAAAGAGGGGCCAGGCCCACTGCTGTGTCCAGCCCTGATTGAGTGCACTGGCTCTGTGCTGCACACTCTGGGCAATGGCCTGTGCCTGCCAGTGTCACCACTAATTCCTGCAACATCAGGGGCTAGGGTGCTCACAGCACAACTGCCACTCCTGCCACTGCAGACTAGAGCCAGCACTCATGAGGTCAATGTACTGCCACCTTACTCATTCTCAATGCCTTCACTGTGCCTCATTTACACAGCAGCAAATGGAGGCCTGGGGTGGCTGCGATGCTGGGGGTCTGGGGGGGACATCAGTGACTCAGTCTGTGGCAGGCAAAACCTATGTGAGGATTTCCACCACCCAGTGACCTACACCGAGAGAGCCCAGCTGGCCCAACAGGCGGCTTCTGGTGCTTGGCCTGCAGTTCGGGAAATGTGCCATCAGGTCGCGCTCTGGCTTACAACCTGAGGCCCTTCTCTCTGGCCCCTACCAAATGACGCTGGTTGAGGTGAGGAGGTGTCTCCTCCTGGAGACACGCCTGGAGAGGTGGCATGGAGCAGAGAGAAAAGTGGAAATACAAGAGGAAGAGCAGAGGTACTCTTGGGAAGCCAAGCACCCCAGACTTTACTGATCTCAGGTCCCTGGAGTGTTGTCCTCCCCTGGGCAGAGCAGATGGGCTCCAGGGAGGGACCTCAGGACCACACATTCTCCCTTCCTCCTCCAGAGACACCTCAGGATCAGCTGCACCCACACAGTCAGAGAGAGACATTTGATCATCATAAAGCATTGCTCTGACAAGATTAGATTATTTTAATATTAATGCATTACCTAATTAAACTGCAATTAATAATCTCTCTGGCCCAGCCTGGTATGGCAGAGGGGTGATTTGAGTTTAATGAGCTAAAGGAGGCTGAGGTTTTAGGATCTAGCCCGGGGCCCATGCTGTTGGTATGCGTACTGAGCAATTCCTCAGACAGGATTCAAAAAACCCATGTGACATCTCCTGGCCCGCCATCAGGGTGTAACCACTGTGTTGGATGATCCCACAAACTGTTCAGCACCGAGCAGCTCTCAGGTGTGTTGACACTGATCTGGTATGTCCTTCTGTTTAGCAAGGTGATTTCCTGGGAGGCAGGGGACACCTGTGCTGGTGAGTTAGCCTCTATCTTAGCCACCCAGCCTAGCTTTGTGCCTGCCACCATGCAGCTGCTCCAGTGACAGGTCTCACTCATCCACAGCCACCCCTAGGTCATTCCACAAGCCCAGCAGACAGGAAAGCCTGTCTGCACTACCACATCTTACATGGTCCAGTGCTACGTTTTGACTCCACATGCCTGAGGGCAGAAGTTGCCATTTGCCATCTCTGTTTTGTCCCTGTTCTTTGACCTGGGTCCCAGACCAGAGCAGGCCCAGGAGGCTCAGAGTAAGCCCAAGAGGCTCTGGCAAAAACAAAGGGGGTATGATCAGCAAGCTGCCTGAGTCAGAGGGCAGGTCTGCATCCTGACCTTCTATTTCACCATCTCCCTTGTCCTTCAGGCTCTTTGTTCTCCAGAGACAGGAGCCTCAGGCTGTCTCAGGTCACCTGGATCTTCATGGTTAGTGCCAAGTCTGTCATAGCCTACCAGATGGCTCCTGACCAAAGACAAACATTGTTTCAAGTGGCCTCGGGCAACCAGAGCTCTCTGCTCAGAGACCCCATGGGATGGCCCCTTTCAGGGACTGAGGGGCAGACCCACCAGTCACATGAACAGAGGATGAACACCATGGCAGCTAAGGCCAGAGTCAAATCTCTCCCAATGCCTGTTGGGATGCAGTTCCCATGCAGAGAAGAGTTGCTCCCTCTACCTCCTAGAGTCAGCGAGTAACCTAGAGAAGGGAAGTGGCATACAGCCTGGCCTAGAGGTTCTAGGAGCCTATATGGTGCTTGGCAGTCATGAAGTGGCTGTGGAAAGCCCTCCTGGGTTCGCTTCAAAGTCCTCTAGAACTAAAGCTGTGACTACAATAGCAAAGAGTAGGTGCCTAATAAATGACCAAGAAGGTAAACAAACAGAAATCCTTGCCAAGACAGTCACCCACATAACTGGGAGCCCCACACCTACATGGCTTCCTTTCACCCTGTCCTTCAGCTAAGGCCATATAGAAATGCCACCTCCTTCAGGAAGGCTACCCTGCTTGCCACACAACTGGCTCTCTTTCCTGCCATTTCTTTCTGTGTTAGCCTGTGGGCTGACCCTCAAGAAGTTCAATACGTCCTCAGTGATCAACCCTGACAGAGATGTACACACAGTGCTGGGCACAGAAGCTGGGATGCTGGGTGCTCTTTCTTGGCTTAGTAAGTGAGGAACAGAGCAGGCTGGCCCTACCTTCCTCATACTGTTTTGGCTTTGCTAGCCTGTGACTGTGGACCAGACACTTGGGCTTCCAGAGTCTCTGAGAATCAGGCAGAACCCAGGGATAAGTGTGCAGAGAGGGGTGTTAAAAGTGAGCTGGAGGTGGCAAGGGGCCATGGGAGACCAAGGAAGGATAAAGTTACTTCCAAGGTCACAAAAGCAGAGAGGACTTCCTGAAAGAGAAGACCCTTGACAGCTCCTGAAAGAAGGGGTGGAGGTAGGAGAGGAAGTGCTTTGGGCAGGGGACACTAGGCTGGCAACCATGGTTGTCAGGCACCGTGGTGTGGAACACTAAACAGAACAGGGCGCAGGGCTCTCTTTGAGAAGGACCGGAGTCAGGGAGGGTAATGGCTGGGAGAGAGCAGGCGGTGAGGAAGGAAACACTGAGGGCCAGAAACAAGGAGCCAGTGGGATAGACGGGCTGTTCCCACAGAGACACAAGCTCTTGGCTTTAAGTACTAGAGCTCCTGGGACAAGATGCTCCCCACCTTCCTGTTCTGGTTTTTGGCTCTAGATCTCAGCTGTCAGCAGGCGGGCAGCAGAGGCTGGAAAGCGGACATAGTACCGCAGGGCACAGGCTAGCCGGTTCTGTCCAGGGAATTCCAAGTCCAGCTTTACCTCTCTGCTTAATACAGTCCCGCTGAGTACCGGCCAGGACTGTGGCAAAAATGGCCTTCTCTGCCTTCATCTCTATGTGCTTACAGCTGGACAGCCACCACGGCCTGAGAGTTGGGCTGGCTGCTCTCAGTCATACTTGTCTTCACATTTAGGGCCAGGCAGGAGGAGAGCTACCCATTAGAGGTATAGGGCAGCCGGTCTTTGAGATCAAGCAGAGGTGGGCAGTGTCTGAGGGGTGGGCATCTATCTGTGGCTAAAAGGCCCAAAGCCCTCACCTTCAGGATGTGTCTTTGGATACTCCTAGTCAAGTGCCTAGTGCAACTGGGGAGGTCACAGGTCACACAGCTGCCTGGTCTCAGCTGCAGGCACAGAACCCTAGGCACTGAAGACAGCACAGGAGCTGCAGAGGAAGGAAGGTTTGCTGAGTCATGACTGTGCTGACAACTCTGAGCCGTGCAAGGCAAAAATAAACAAACACGGCCTCCGCAGTGGCAGGCACCTAATCACTGTGCTCAGTCTGTAAGCCAGTGGTCCATTCAGCAAGGCAGCACGGCTGCCATCTGTCTTTCTACCTGGGGCTTAAGAGCATCAGCAAGACATCTAGCTGTTGTAACACGTTCCCTCTAGGGGTAGGGCTGCTGTCTGGCAGAGGGAGTGACCTTGGTGCCAGTGGGCAGCACAGGGTACCTAAGGGGATGGCCAGGTCAACTGGCCTCCTTTCCTTCAGTTTGCTTCATGTACAATGGAGCAAGCATGGAGAGGGCCTGATGGAAGGAATGTATAGATTTTCTAGAATGAGAGGTTGGGGGTGAGTATAGGCTACAAAGCCAGGGGGCTTCTCAGAGCTCCCTCGCAACACAGCACAGTTGTGCTGCAGTTTCCAACTGGGCTGCACCCCCTGGGGGTCAAAGAGAGCTGACCCCACCCCAGCTATTCTGCATATTCCTGACCTCCCTTCTGAATCCCTACCCCGACATGGCAATGCCTGGTACTCGGTGCTTCAGGGAGGAACCGGGGAACCCAACTCCTTTCCTACTCATCACGTTTGGCCAGCAACCAGGTGCGGAGCCTAGCCCAGCACATGCCAGCCTCGGAAGGCCCTTCCATTCACTGGCCAATTTAGCCCATGTGCCTTCTGAACAATACCCACCTCTGTTGTTCTCATCCTTCCGCATGAGCCCTCCCTGGGTGCCCCCCAGCCTGAACACCTAAGTGGAGAAAGTCTGGTCAGGGAGGATAGAGTCTCTCATGCTCAGGCCCTTTCCTCTGCGGGAACAAAGATATCAACTCTTAGTCAGTTATCTTGGTCTGAATTAGTTTCTCCCGGAGACAGGTCTGCACTGCCACTTCTGAATGTGAGGCCTGTGCCCCCGCCCCCCTTAACACACACATCTCCCCATTGCATCCTCCAGATGGCTCATGCTAGAATTCTGCTCACATCCAGACGCAGCCCTGTATGACGGCAGAAATGCTCACCAGAGTAGGCTGCGTGGCAGACTATCGTTACTTCTTACCCAACTTCCTGTTTTCTCTGGAGCTAATAGCTGTCGTGTGTTTGCATTTGCTTCATTTTCTAAGTGCTCATTACTAACTCAGCCGTACTCTTTGTTCCTTGTCTCTGTCAGAGCACCCAAACTTCTCTGTGGGGCATTAGATACAACATGAGACATGACTTGGACACACAGAACAGGGAGGCTCTGGTGCCAAGCCTCTGCAGCGCCGCGCGTGGCACACAGACACAGAAAGCTTTGGTTACTCAGCATTGTAACAATTTCTCCTGGTCTGGAGAAGCCCTAGACTGGCCAGGTCCAGCTGTGTGCTGCTCTTAGCTGCACCTTGGCGCTCCCTGCCCCCACGCCCCCACGCCAGGTGGCAACCCTGCTGTATTCTATGGCTTCTTTCCTGGCTTTCTTCCTTGTTTCACTGGACCACATCCTCAACCAGCTATAGGAGAAAGGAGACACGGTGGCAAGAAGACCTGAACCTGGGAACCGAACCCACTTCCTCCTGCACATGTGATTTAGTCCCAGTGCCACAGGCTGGGCCACAGGTTCCTTGAGAGAGATGGAGGTTGACCCATGGCTCCACTTCCGGCTGCTGCTGAGAAGAATAAGCTCATATGACAGCAGATCTTTTGACAAAGAAAGAGAAATGATCTATTTCTTTACTCTCTGGGAGTTTACGGGGTCTTGTTTTTGTCCCCAGGCTCTGAATTTTCAAGGTAGACAGGGGTGTGGGTCCACGGTCACCCACTGACGGGACCTGGGTGTCCACCACAACCTGGAACACCCCTCTTCCCCATTCCATGAGGTGCTGCCTTCATTCCCTTCTGGAGCCCAGAGTATCAGATGCCGGACCTCCGGGCCATTCCTCTTCTCTTCCTCCCGTTTCCCATCTTATGGTCTGTTTGCTCTACTTTCAGATAAACTTTCTCAATTTTATCTCATACAACTTCTATTTAAACACTAACTTGTGACGTTTTTAACTTCCAAAAGTTTCCTTTTTTTTTTTCTCTGACAGAATTTTTACAATGTCTTGTTCTTGTTTTGTTTGTTAAGATGTCCTCCCTTCTCCCTCTCCACGGTACAACTTTTCGGAGGCTTTCTTCACTCCGATGGTCTGTTCCATCCAAACTGCAGTTTTTTTTACATGTTTCCTTTACTCCATCTTCCAGCTATCACATGGTCCTGTTTTCACATTATAACCGGAGTGGGTTCCACAAGGCATGAGGAATCTCTGTGAAGGACAAGTCTGTCAACCGTGGGCTCCACCATGGAGTTACTTGGGTGAGCCGTCTAGCAGGCGATCTCCAATACCAGCACTTTTAGGTCTTCCAGGATTTGTCAGTTGCCCAACAGACTGCCTGTCACTGGCCAGGAGGTCACACCCGACTGTGTGTCTTAGAGATGAATGGAAAGGCGGGGGTGGGGGGGTGGTTCTCGGCATCTGTCCACTTCATCCTTCCAACTGTTCAGAGTCCTTGTCCTGAGCTGTGTCCTGTCCAGAGTTCTTCCCCACACCGTTTCCAGAGCAGGGGTTCACAAACACAGCGGGCCCCTCGGACTTCTGACCCAGTGGGTCTAAGATGGAGCCTACGAATGTGCATTTCTAATAAGTTCTGCTGCCAGGCCAGAACCATCCTTTGGGGATCACTGCTCCAAGAAAATGCGATTTTATCTCCCATTTAAAATTTTCACTGATGAGATGTAATCACTCTCTGTACAGTTAGCTGGGCGAGGTGTGCCAACACTCTCTGGTGGATATCGGTGACCTCTTCATCTTAGCCAGCTCCTCTCCATCCCCAGTACTACTTGCTGCCAAATCTGGGCTTTGGGGAGCTCTGTGGCATGACTCACATAAGTTCTGGGCTCTCCTTGCTGCTAGGTTGGAGTTCTGTTTCCTGAGTCTGCTCACCATTTAACTATACTTCCACCAACTTTCCAGATTTCAAAGTTTGCTGGTGTGTTTTCTCTTTGTGTGCTTAATCCTTAAGAAAGACCGAAACAAAGCCCCACACCACTCTTCCTATGATTTTAGGGGGTCTCAGGGAGGAGGCAGAGTAGATGTCTGTGTCCACTGGGCCATGTTTGTAGATGCCATGGCCCCGGTCTTCTCCTTGACATCCTTACCTCCAACCAAGGCAGTTGGCCAAGTGGCCATCCCTCCCTCACAGTGAGACCATCGGGCCTGGGCCTATGCTCATGCTCACCTTCCCTGTCCTCCAGGCAGCCTGGAGGCCTGACTTGTTCTCCAAGGTCCCTTTGGAAGCCTCTCAGTGTGCCTTCTCCCTGGGTGTATGGCCCCGGGTGCAGATGTCTTGGGCAGCTGTCACTGTGCCAAGTCAGAACACAGCCTATCAGACAGGTGGTGCTCACTGGAAATGACTGACATGTCAGATGAAAGTAAGGGACCCTCTATGAATCCTTTCACAAAATAAAGGTCATTTACAAACATCACAGCTTTGTATTTTTAGCTTTTAAATTTTGTTGAGGACTTGTAGGTAGATCAGCGCCAGAGCCGGCCGGATGGATAAGTGGGAAGAGCAAGAATTCGGATCTTTGGATCACAGCACTGGAACCAACATGCAAGAGGCTTTCCTCTCCTGCTCCCTAGAGGAGGGGAGCACACTGGCTGTTTGGCCACAACGTCTCCCCCAGATGTAGGGACAGCCCCAGTGGCACTCTCTGTGACAATGTGGGTTTGGCTTAGGAACCCCAGATGTACTTAGTAACTGACACAGCTGTTTGATGGGCACGGGCTCTCTCTTCGCTGCCCCCAGAGTGAATGCTCTGGGAAGGCCTGAGTGTGACACTGAGCAGGCCTGAGCAAACACTGTCTGCTTCCAGGATCTTCTCTCTGTACTTGGCTGCTACCCAGCTCCTGCTGAGAAGCGAAAAGTGAGGGGGTAGAGAGAACATGGAGGGGCAAGAGCTCTCTGATTGGTCAGGAGGGCTATTCGGTCCCTGAAGGGCAGGGAGGGAAGGGGCCCCATGCTGTGGCAGCAATGCTCTCTGCTCCACCCCAGGAAAGAGGGTGAGACAGTTCTGTTCAGGCACCACTGATCACACTTCTCATTGTGTCGTGATGCTCTGATTTGTACAACATGGGACAGAATTTAATAATAGTCACAAAGAATCCCGCTTTTGAAAACCTCAGGCAGGCAAGGCTGGGCACGAGGAAAGAAAGGCTATGTGTGCATACATGTACATGATGGCATGCTCATTGTCCACAAGCTTGGGAAAAGCAACCATTTTAGTGATATCAACTACACAAAATATCAAGAGTTCAGGAGAGGCTGGCCAAATCCCACTAACGTCACAGCCCAGAAACCACTGCATGTGCATGGTCATGGGACCCTGTGTCAAGACTGAGAACAATAAAAAGGACCAATGGCGAGCAGTTCTTGTGTGCCTGGTATGTGCCTCTGCTCAAGCCCATGTCCCTAGCAGCAGCATCTGTTTTACATTTGCTATCCTGCAGTTTTGAGATGTGAGAGGCACAAAGTTGGGCCCACAACAGGTATAGCTGACCCAGAGTTCCCAACCTCAGACCAGGCCAGCCCAGCACCCTGGGCATGCAGGCACTGAGCTGAGGGTCTTCTGCCACCATTCCACCACTGGGGTGGCCATAGTCATTGGGAGCTTTGAGAAAGACTCATTCACATGAGGATAATGGTGAAAGAAGCAGGGAGGGAGGTGCCTGCATCTGAAATGCCCAACAAAGAACAGCAGAGAACCACCTGTCCTGGCTTGGGCCTAGCCAAGGATGAGAAAATGACAGCAGCTACATGTTCCTTCCAGCTCGAATGCTAGCAGGCAAGAGTGTAGCCTTCACAGGGATGAGACAAGTACATGTAGGAGGCAGAAAAGGGCCCCAAATGAATAGCAATGGGAAATGCAAGAAAACAGTAACTTAACCCCCAAATCTTCCAATTCACCAAAGGAAGCGGCAAACAGTCCTCACTAGACAAGAGCTGGGGACACTGGTGCTGTGCTCCAGGATGCTGAGGGAGGACCAGAAGGGGGGCCTCTCCTCCAGGCCCCTGGTCCTGAATGGGCAGCTGAGGGATGCCACAGGCATCCCTCTGATCCAGCCTCTGTGGGGCCCCACTGTGTGGTGACTCTGAGAAAAGTAGGTCCAAAAAGGGGTCCCTCTCCTCTGTGTTGAGGGTCACAAGCAGAGTGCATATTCCTAGGCAGGACTAGGTAATAGTAGAACTCTCTAGTGTAGAGTAAATAGACTCCAGTGGCCCCTTGGCTACACAGGAGGTAAGAGGCACACATGCCAGGGACCCACAGAGCTGCATTGTGGGTGGAGTATATGGAAAAGGCAGCTCCCAGGACCTCACTCCTCCAGAAGGCCAGATTCCTCAAGTACTCAGGCCAGTGATAGATGGTCCTGTTCTCCTGGAGCGCAGGGTTTACGCAAGATTAATAGGGAATACACACGCTGATAAATGATATTCATTTGCTTCAGGGGTTGGAGAGTATTTCAGCTACTGTCCCTTCTGCTGCTCCTTGCAGGCCAGCTACTAATCCAGCACATCCCATGGGATGCTTGGTCCCAGGCTCTACCAAGGCCCTGCTGTCTGCAGAGTATTGAGGGTGGGATGGTTGAGTTGCCCGGCAGCTGTTGGGCTGGCCTGACACCAGATGTCAAGGACAAGAGTAGACCTACCTGCCACCTCCTTGGACGATGACAGCCCTGCAGCAGCCTCCAGGTCGGTGGGCACGGGGCCGCCTCTCTCCAGGGCGCGCACCAGATCCCGCAGTCGCTCACACTCCTCCTGCAGCCGTGCCCGGTCCTCACTGAGCCGCTGCTTCGCCGTGCTGGTTGGGTTCATGCTCAGGTGCAGTACCTTGGTCCTGCTCCGGTCGTAGTCACCCTGCAGGACCACACAGCAGGTCAGCCCTGGGCTTCCATGACTAAGAGGTGTCAGCCTTGACGCTGAAGACCATGCCCAAGGAAGGATGGAGAAAACTTGGTGCCAGGAGTCATCCAGGATGACTCGGTCCTCCTCTCCCAGGGTGGGGCAGGGCCAGCACACCCTCTAAGCTTCTGTCCCTTCTCAACATGGCGCCAGGTTGCTAGACTTACAGGGAAGGAGTAGCATGTGAAAGCAAAGAACCACCCATTCCCAAAACCTCTGTAGGTACTCAATATACATGCATCCCTCAGGCTCCTGAACATCAAGAGTAAAGCAGATTATGATGAACACCTTTTGAAAGTGCTTCATTTTTAGATTCTAGCAACTCTGGACTCTGCTACCCTGAAATGCAGCCCTTGGCAGGCCTTTTACCAACCTGTCTGTCTCGAGGTCTTTACAAGGAATGCTGCAGATTTTTAAAAATCAACCTTACAGAAAAATTGTGGTGACAGTGCAGGGTTCTCACACACCCACATCCAGTTCCTATTATTAGGGAACACCTTTTAGCAGGGCTTCAACCCATCCTCTCAGGCTAGTGAAAGGAAGCAGCACCTCAGTGTCCAACCCCAAGTCAGTGCCCTATGGGGATCTGCCAAGAAGCTATGAAATGGAGCAGCAGCTCCATACATAGGCAACACCAGCCTCAAGCATATGAACAAGCAGAGGAGTGAAGGGCTCCCCAGCTAGGCCAGTCCTGCAGGCTCAGGTGTGACTTGTGAGTCTAAAGGTAGAATCTACATCATCTATCAACTCAGCTCGCTCTGCTTCTACCTGAGGCCTGGCATTGGTTTTAGAGCTCTATTTCCAGACCCAACCCAAGATACGGTGAAAATGCTGCCCAGGAAAAAATTACTTGCTCTCCCTGTACTGGGGCAGCATGAAGGGCAGAGGACAAAGTAGCCCTGTGAGAAAAACTGAGCTGAGGCTCAGCTGCAACAGAAATGTTTTAAACCACAGCTTCAGCCCATTTGGGGAGCTGCCTGCATCCATTGCCCCAGAATCTGCCCCAAAGTGCCCCCACGCTGCTCTAGGTTGGTGCGGTGCATGTGGGGTCTGAGCACCGTACACCAGGTTTCCCTTATGAGATGTGCCGAAACGGCCCACCCAGAAGCCTCCCTGGAAGCAAGGCCACAGGGAGAGAGACTGGTTCTTCCAGCCACCTCTTCCCCTAGGCAGAGTTCTGCTCAGCCAGTCCCTGCTCAGAGTCCAGGCTAGAATCACCCCCTGCCCCACCAGGGAGGGGGATGGCTGCTTTAAACCATTAAGTCAACCGTGTATCTATAAAGAAAGTAGTAGTAACTGATACAGTCCCTTGAGTAGGTTACAAAAGACACAGGATGATAATCCAAGCCTGAGGTCACCAAGAGGACCCTGGTTCCAACTAAGTAGATGGCAGGCTCTTGGGGTGGCCCCAGGCCACTGTCTCTGACATTCTCAAAGGTCAGAAGAGGCTCCCACATGCTCCTAATGGTAACAGGACCACACTGGGGAACTTCATCTTCTCTTTGTCCTGTTTATGGCTGGGGTAAGAGGTAGATGCCTTCCCCTGGATGGGCAGTCCAGGTGCTGCCTGCTGCTGTAGGGGCTGGGGGGATCACCAGGAATAAGGCTCAGAAAGCCCAGGTTTTGGGGCATGCCCTGGTCCAGCACTGACACTTGCCTACACTTGATCCCTAATATAAAAACCTTGTTTAGATGCAATACATTGCAAGGATCAGGGAACACTGGTTTGGGGCCCCAAACCTATGACAAGCAGGCTGGCTCAGTATCTCTGCAACCTCCCTTCCCCCAGGTCACTTGGAGACAAGCAGGCAAAGCCAGACTCCTGTTTTCTGGAGATGGCTAAAGATGGGCCAGCAATCCTTTGCTATAAGTAGATAGAGAGTAAATATTTAGACTTTGTAGACCACAGTCTCTGTAGCAATTAGTCATCTCTGCCATTGTGATGTGGGAACAGCCACAGATAGTACGTAAATGAGTGAGCATTTCTCTGTTCCAACAAAGCTTTATTCACTAGAATAAGCAGCAGGCTGGGTTTGGGCTGGTGGCCCTAGTTTGCTGACTTCTGATGAAAAGAATGAGCAGAAAATAACTGGAAGGAGAATCAAGGTCTCCCTGTTGGGATGGGCTGTGGGGGCAGAGCGGACACCCAGGCAGGCAGGGAGACCAGTTCCGGGGAACTCCAAGAGCCAGAGAAAAAGGAGAAATGGCCTGCATCCCATAGGCAGACAGCCATTCCCGGCCGCAGCCTGAGAGTCAAACCAAAGCATACTTCAAAACAAAGGCAGCAAAACATCGCTGAAGAAAACCAAAGACCAAAATAATCAGTAAAACACCCAGCACTTGTGGATTGGAATCTGTATACTGTTACATCACTCCCAAACTCATCCTTGCATTCAATTCAAGCCCATCCAAATCCCAGTGACTTCCTTGTGGAAATGGACAAACTGCTTCTAAAATCTACAATTCACTTGTGGAAGCAGAAGGGGCTCTAAAGAGACAAAATGACTTTGGAAAGGAGAGCAAAGCAGGAGTTCACACCTCTAAACCCGAGAACTTGCTATGAAGCCATGTGGTCAAGGCTCTGTGGTGCTGGCCCAGGCACAGAGCCCCAGGGCACAGAGCCGAGCCCAGAGACCCATGTGTCTATGGTTTCCTTGGTCCAACAAGGGTGCTCAGGAAAACCTAGTCTTGTTTTAAACAAATGGTGCTGAGAGAACTAGACGTCCACAAACAAACGGAGGAAGCTGAATTATTCCCTCAGATCATATACAAACACGAACTCAAAATGGATCACAGGCCCTAAATGTAAAAGCTTTTTAAAACTACAAAACTCTTATGGAGGTATACCTCATGACACTGGATTTGGCCATGGAGTTGAGGATATGACATTAAAAGCTAGGAACAAAAGAAGAAAGAGACAAATTGAATTCTTCAAATGAAAAACCTTGTACTTCAAAGGATACCACTGAGAAAGAGGAAAGACACCCTCCAGAATGGGAGAAGGTGTTTGCACATCACATATCTGGCAAGGAACTTACAACCAGGATACATGACGAACTCTCACAACTCAATAATAAAAAGTAAATAACCTAATTAAACAAAGGAGAAAGGATCTGAGTTAGTATTTCTCTAAGGAAGACAACTATTTCTCCATGGTCAATAAGCTCATGAAAAGATGCTCAATGTCATCAGGGAAAAGGAAATCAAAATCACAGTGAGATAGCACTTTACTCCCACCAGGATGGCTGGAGTGAAAAAGTCAGACAATAACAAGTGCTGGCGAGGTCGAGCTCCGGAGGGGTGGGGGCACAGAGTCGGGTGGCCTCTGTGGATCACTGACTCATGGCTCCTCAGATGATTCAACTCCTATCTCCCGAGATGGCATTTGTCCGAGAGAAACCAAACATGTCCACACAGAAATCATACACAAGTGTCTGCCAATGGATGACTGGGAAACAGTCTTGAAAAGGGGGCTTCCCCTGGTGCCGCAGCAGTTGAGTGCTGGGTTTGCGAGGCTGCCTGCAGCCTCTGCAGTGCCAGTTCGATCTCCGGCCACCGGCGAGGGTCCCACAAAAAAAAAAAACAACAACAACAACAACAAAAATAAAACAATCTTGAAAAGGAATGAAACACCCAGAGGTGCTACAACATGATGAACCCTGAATCCAAGAAGCTCGTTGAAAGGAGTGTCACAGAGGACACTGCAATTCCCTTCACGCAGAACACCCACAACTGGTAGAGTTAGAGTGAGAGAGAAATTAGTTGCTGCTTATGGCCAGAGAGGTGGGGGGACAGCTAAAGGGGACAGGATTTCTTTGAGGTGATACAAACATTCTATTCTAAAACTGAGTATAGTGAGTATACACTAAAAACCACTGAATTAAATACTTCAAATGAGTGGGTTACATGACATGTGAATTACATCGCAATTAAGCTGTTTTTGAAAAAGGAGCAAGGAAAGGAACAAAGGGCAAAACAAATAAAAGGGTTTGTTTGCAGTGTGTGGAGTTGCTCCGAGGCTGGTGCCAGGTGAGCTAAGACCACCCCCTTCTTAATGCACACCATGGCAACTGCCAGTGGACTTTGAAGAATGAGGGGGCTGAGGGAGGTGGGACCTGGAGGAAGCTCTGGATAAAAGCAAAGTGCTGGGGTGAGGGGGCTAGTCTGGAGGAGAGTGCAGAGAGGGAATCACAGGCCTCCAGGATGTGCCAGCAACTTCCTGTCCTGCCACTGGGATGCTGCTCCCTGACCCCTGTCTAGAACTCCACCTAGGCCTGTCAGTCATCCTACAGTTTCTGCTGCCCAGGACTCACAGTTAAGTCTGGACCCTGGTGGTAATGAGCAGCAGAAGGCTGGCACAGTCTCTATACTCAGGAGTGTGCCCGCCTAGCCTGGACAGGCTAAGTTCACTTGAGTCTGAGGTCACCCTTGACCTTATGCACTGCTACCCTTCCCCCTGTGACACTCCCTAAAATTGCCCACCACAGTTTACCCCACTCAGGTTTATTTCACACTGAGCTTTCAAACCAGACCTGAGACTGCAGGGTATAGGCACAGTCCCATCCAGTGGCCAGCCACCAGTTTCTCTGGGCAGTGCCTCTGGATGCCTGCCTGGGCAGGCCCTGGAGGGGTCAGAGCAAGGCCCCTCTGCAGGACATACATGGGCAGAAGTGCCTGGGATTATGTTATAGCTATTGAGGCCCCTGTGGGCCTGGGTTTGCCATAAGTGCCTGTCACAAGAAGCCTTCCGCCCTGTGCTCAGCAAGCCCACTGAAATATCATTTTGGTGAGGCAAGAACTCCCAACAGGAGGAATTAAGGGGAAAATAGGCCAGAAGAGGTAACTCCCAGGACCAGGAATCTGACCTGGCCCAGCAGTAAGTGCAGAGCACACAGCCAGATGCTGCCTTGCCCGGTGCAGGAGGAGACTGGCCCCACGTTCAGCCTCCTTGGGCCCACCTGGACATGGGAAGCAAGGAAGCTCTGCCTTCCACTCTCACACATGCCCAGTGAAGCTGTCACAGGTCAGCAGTGGTTGACGCATGTGCCAGGGCTATGGAGCTAGGCGGTGCGAGGGTCTTGCTTGGGGTTCACAATTCTCTGGGGCCCTGCGATTCTCTTCCTCAACCCCTGTCCACTCCCCAGCAAAGAGGCTGGTCCTTCTCTGTGTGAGCAGCAGGTGACACCAAAGGAGGCAAAGAGAGGAAGGACACACAAAGGTCCATAGTCAGCTTGCTGGAGTGTCTGACTTCCTGGAGTGGGGGTTCCGCAGATGCTTTCAGAAGGGTGAAAGCATCGCCCCATCATGCCAGTCTCGTGAAGGGACACAGCAGCCTGGTGCCAAGCCACAGGTGGGTGCTCCACGAGGACGTTCCGTGGAGCTAGGGAGGATGCAGCAGCAGCAGCAGACCACTGTGTCTCCCTCTCCCCAAACCATTTACTTTTATCTTTAGTCCTCATCATTTTGTAACATCATGTCACCAGCTTCCTCCCCCCACCCAATGGCACAGGACTGCTGTCCATCAGGTTCCCTGTGGCACTGCCAGGATTGTGCCTGGCTCAAAGTACAAGTTGAATAAGCGTTTCTTGGATGAATGGATAATAATTACTAATGTTGACTAATCCAGGATTTGTCCGATGGCTTAGAAATCAGAGCACCTAAATGGCTAAGAGAATGTGAGATCTCAGAGCCCGAGGTCCTGAGGCAGGGACCTCCCAAGACCTGAAGAGGCCCAGCTACCACACAGCCTCCCTGCCCCAAAGCGTACACACAAGGACTCCTGCCGACCGGCGGCATGGGCATAGGGTATGTTCATGCCACTGTGAAGGAGCCCCGTCCAGGGGACTGGCGCCACTGAAGATGAGCAGATGGGAGAGATGGAACAACTTTGCTGAAATCTGCTGCTAGATGACAGCTTTGAGGAAAAAAGGGGAAAAATGGCTATAATCTTCTGCTAAAATTTTGTTGCCTTGTTTGATTCACAGCTGAGAAAACTGTTGAGACACTGACAAGAATCTCAAAAGGAAAAGTTCTGAACCTTCCTCTGATGTGCCGGCGCAATCATGGACCAAACAAACATTTCACTTGCTGAGGGAGGGGGCCAGCTGACGTCTGCTAAGGACCACAGTTGGGCGGGGGTGCTGGCTGCACAGAAACAGGATCAAGCAGGGGCGCCCGGCTGTCCAGAGTGCCCCCAGCCTGTCCTGACCAGGGCTCCGGCAGGGGAGTCACTGAGTACACATGGTCACCACGTGTTCTGCCAGAGCGAGAGGGCTGAGCTCAGGAAGCATCATCCACGTGTTCCTGAGAGGTGGGTGGGGTCTGAAGTCCAGAGACTGTGAGGGGCTCCTTGGGACCACCAGCAAACCCAGGCAGGGCGGAGTCTGTATGCCTGTCTCAGGCTCCCCTAAGCTCCTCTCTGAAGCCTGGAGCTCTTTCTCTTGCCAGGTTCTGTGCACACTCGAGGAATGGCTATGGCCCTCCCCGTCCGGGATGACAATGTTGCCTCCTGAATCTTTCGGGAAGTGCACGGCGGTAAGCAGCATCTCCCTCTCTTCTGTTTGCATTGGAGGGCCTGCCCGAATCTGCTGCTGGCCCTGAGCGGGAGTCTTGTCCTCCTGGGCCTTGGTTTCCCATCTGTGGAAGAGTGAGGCTGCTGGACTTGATCTTAAAGGACCTTCTGGGTCTAATGCTCAAAAGATCTGGACAGGGGATGAAACCCCACAACCCCCTGCCTGATCTGTGGATGGGCCCACTGCCCCCAGGGAGGGAGGGCACCTGCTACCCTGGGCCTGATATGCATACTAAGAGACCCTGCTGGAAGAGGCAGCGACGCGAGGAGAATTAAAAAGCACAGTTAAATAACCGCCGATCCTCATGCATATTTATAAATCACCCGGCCTCAAAACTAAATCAATATCTCTCTGGCTGAAGGAAGCACAGCTCAGGGTGGAAAAGCAGGGAGCTCTGAGTATGTCCGCTGGATGTGAAGGGCAGGCTGGATAGCACCGCACTACTAAATGTGGGAGCCCAGTCCTTCCAGGCCCCACTGTGATGACAATGGTCCCACCACACACCCCAACCTGCAAAGCCATCTCAGGACTGTGTGACCTTGGGCCATGTCCCTTGGGGGCCACACTACACTTGTTCCCTGGCTGGGGTGAGCTTGCTGGTTCATTGGGCACTTGGTGGGCATCATGAGATAGGCACTGCCTCCAGCGTCCAGATCTCCAATAGCAGTTGGCCACCTCCTTATTCTCCCAGACCAAGAGCCTGCGGCTCAGAGGGGACAAGAGGACCATGAAGTACGCATGACCAGCCACTGGGAGAGATTAGGAAAGGAAAGGTCCAGGGCTTGAGGCAGGAGTGCAGGGCCCCCTAAAAAGGAGGGAGAACAAGGTTGCTGGGGACAGTCCTTTCACCAGACATTTGAGGCAGGTCCCTTGGGGGCCACATCAGCACATGTGGGAAGAGAGCTTCTCATGCCCCCCCCCACCTCCTCCCTCAGATGACCATCTCTGCTGATTTCCTGGGTGCCAGAGGAAGTGGCAGGGTCCATTTACCCACCACCAGTCACAAGTCTAAGCACTGTGTGGGCCCAAGCACGATGGTGAGCAAGGCAGGTTTTGTCCTTGGCTGGCGCCAGCCATTCCAGAAAAAGACCACAGTATGTGCGTGGGGGTGTCTAAAGGGAAGTTGGGGGAAGGGGCTCACTCAGGCAGGCCTACTGTTGGTGCTTCCCTTGCCAGCAGACTCTTCAGACAGAATAATTCTGAGGCAGGCCACCCCAGTGTGAATCTCAGTCTGTCCCAGCTGATGCCATTGTGAGGCCCTGACTTGGCTGCTCTGTCAGGTGTGGCATACTAAAGAGGGAGGGCAGAGACAGCAAGGAAAGGGCTGGTGGCCCTGAGTAGCTGGAGGAGCCTGCCTTCATGGCCCCAAGTAAACTGGGAGGGACAGGGCCAGTCTAGCACACACCAAGACTGGAACAGCTTTAGGCTAACCTCAGAGCCCTAGGTGGTCACTGGGGACAGGAGACAGTTGGCAGCACCCCCAACTAACCCTCCCCACCTCCATGGCCACAGCAGAGCCCAGTGAGAGTGGGCATCCCTTTACTGCTCCCCACCTCCCTCAGGGTCTGGACAAAGCAAAGAGCTATCATCCCAACATGGTAGGTGGGGCCACTGAGGGCCAGGGCTCAGAAGCCAAAAGAACATCAGAACTGGCAAAGCTTATGGGGTCCTTTCAGAGGCAACATCCTTGACTCTTGCATGGGACTCCATAAGGGCTAAGAACTGGGCTGGGACAGCATTACCTGTCCTGGGGGCCTAAGTCTGTAGGAGGCTGCCTACCGTGTCAATGTTGGTCAGTAGGGGCAGAACCAGGGGCCCCATCAGACAATTCTGCTTCTTCTCTAGTGCCCTTTCTTCTCTGCCACCATTGTTCACGTGGAAGCAAACTCCAAGAAAACCAAAGTGCCTTCTGGCATCTCCTGCCCAAGTCACCCACGGGCTCAGACAGTCCCCAAGGTGGCAGAGGGACAGCTTGACAGAAGATAGAGTTCTCTGGTATCTGGTTATCCGATGCCTCTTGATTTGGGGAGGGGCCAGCACAGACTGTTGGGTGAGTTCTACAAGGACATAACAAAGTCCTCACCAGGTAGACATGTACCCTGGAGCTGGACACTGGGCAATACCAGGCCATTGGGCAGGTCAACTCCAGGGCCACCAGCTTGAGTTGGATTTGGCTCTGCCTGCCACAGCTGGGAGATCCTGAGTGGCTCCTCAGACACTGCCCCCGGCAGGCGGGAGACAGGGCGGCGGAGCACAAAGCAGAGCCCTGAGACGGTTCCTGTCTGTCTCCACTCCAGACGAGGTGAAGCTGGAAACCTCATCGCCTCAATTTCTACGCTGCCTCACTGGCCTGCGTGTTCTCATTAACGCTCCCCTGACCTCAGCTCTAATCAGCACTGTGCTTCACACAGCCCAGGAGAGGGCATACCACTGACTTCCACCCAGATTCCCTCAGAGTTGCTGAGAGAGGTGGTAAACAGTGTGATAGGAGGAAAGACAATTCTAGCAGTTAGGAAGGGTAGGATGGTGGTCATTCAGGCAGATGACAGTGGTGGTCTTGGTCCAGGTCATTGTCTTAGCTGAAACTGTGACCTATGTAGCCTACCAGCTATCTCCATTGGGCTGCCCACCAGAGCCCTGGTGGTACCTTCAGCAAAACTCCAGACTGGGGATGGCAGATGTAGGTGAGAGGGACAGGTGACCATGGACAACTGGAGACAAACCCTGGCACAGCTGCCCACATTCCTCACCGGCTGACAAGCACAACTACTGCTCTCTCCATAGGCTGGGCCTCTCATGAGGCCCCCACTGCCTCAGGGCAATGTGTGGTGAGAGCCCACGAGGCACCAGCTGCTCATTTGGGCACTGAAAGCCACTTTCATGACTGAAAGTCATGAAAGAGGGGACCTGCTTGCCTGGCCACAGTCTGAAGGGTGTTATTTCTGGAACCTTCCCTTATCCCCATGGCCATTCCACAACAGTCATGGGACTGCTAACTGAGTGAACCCTATCACTGCTTGGCCGGGTGGATGAGCAGAAGCTCTTGAAATTAGGTGGCCTCGGCTGTCATGATCTCCCTATTATAGAGAGCAAACATTCCCCTGAAGCCTAAATCCATCTTTGCTAAGCCGGTATGAGTTGGCACAAAGCCTGAGGTGAAGGATCAGCAGGCAGAAAACAGGTCTGAGCAGTGGCCACCCTGCCACTCACCATAGGCAGAGGGACCATGCTTCTCCTGCCTCTCAGGCCAGTCTCACCAGAAGCTGCTCAACACAGTTGCTTAAAAAATTCTTTTATGGAATTGTGGTAAAATACATAACACACTACATTTACCATTTTAACAAAGGTTAAATGTCCAGTTCAGTGACATGAAGCACCTTCCCACTGTTGTGCTACCATCACCACCCTCCATCCACTGAACTCTCCAATCTTCCCAACATGAAAATAACTCTATCCCCAGTAAATATTAACTCCCCAACCCCCAAAACCCAGCCCCTGGCCCCCACCATCTACTCCCTGTCTCTAAGAGTCTGACTCCTCCAGGGATCTCATGTAAGTGGAATCCACAGTGTTTGTCCTTCTGTGTCTGGCTTATTTCATTCAGCTTTAAGTCCTCTGGGCTCACCCACATATCAAAACTCCATTCTTTTTTAAGGCTGAATAACATTCCACTGTCTGGATGGAATACATGTTGTTTATCAGTTCATCTGTGGATGACACTCGGGCTGTTTCCACCTCTTGGCTGCTGTGGATAATGCTGCTGTAAACATGGTGCACAAGTATCTCTTTCAGACCCCGCTTACAGTTCCTTTGGGTGTAGATATAGGGCAGATTAGCAGAGTCGTGTAGCTGAACAAAGGTGCCCTTAACAGCAGTGACGGTACCCGTGGTGGAGCATCAGAGAGCCCCATGAGATGGTTCTTTTAGAATTTAGTGTCTTGTCCATGAAACCTCCTTTCTGTAAGAGGAACTGTGTAATTGATGAGAATTTCCTTTCTTGCTGGGAAACTTCCTTCTGCCAGGAAGCTCAAATTAAAACAGGAGCTCATTTTCACCAAGGTATTGGTCCTCACAGGTAGAACATCTAGGATTTGTTTCTCGTGAACATCATGGCAGTAGTGGCTGGTACTTTTTTGTGGAACAGTGGTTCTTGTCTCAAAGAAGACGATACGATCATGGGAAACAGTCAAATGATACATTCCCTGGGCAGCCTGGGAACACACTCAAGCCCTCTGGGTAACTTCTGCCTACCCTTCCTCAGCCATGGAGGAGACCAAGCATGTCTCCTCATGAGGCTGCTCCCATGGGGCTGCTTCCTGTGGACCCTGACAACTCTTACCACCTCCTTTTCTCTGTCTCTGTCTCTCAGGATAAGACCAAACTCCACAGCAAGGCAGAGGTGCCATGGATAACTATACTCAGCTGAGCCTGTGTTCGCCTCCATGGTCTCAAGGCTGGAGCAGAAGAAACCCCAGAACAGGAGGGCGATGGCCCACCAGCCAGGCTGACACCCAGTGTGTCTGCACAAAGGACTATGAGTGACAACTTTCAGAAGAAATCAGGCAAAGCTAGCAGGAACAGGAGAGTGGCCATTCTCCCACAACAGAGGGGAGCCATGACAGTCCTCAGATGCCCCATCCAGCGGGCTAAGGCAATACCCTGGCCAGGTCTCAGGAAACAGAAGCAGGCTGATCCACACAAAGGGAGGCTGGAGGGAGAGAGCTGTGCAAGGGCAGATCCAGGGTGCTGGCTTCATGGGAAGGGGAGCCACCACCCCCCATGGACTGAATTCTAGGCATGAGGTTAGTTAAGTACTAAGATCATCTCTGAGGAATAAGAATCCCAGGGCTCCCTCAGCTGGTTTTATTTCTGCCAATCTCAAGTTTTCTGGTCTTGGAAATTCAATGGTTTGAACAGAAGATGTAGAATAGCTGGGTACAGCAGAAGATCCTGGACCCCAGGATGGGAACAGGTGTGTTCCCAGAGGCTTAGGGCATCTGTTCCCAGCGTGAACACAAGCGCTCTGCCAAGGGGTGCCCTGCTGGACTGACTGGACTGTTCTGCTGGACACCTTAGCTTGCACCTGACTGGGGGTTCCCAGTGTGCTGTGCTGTTTCTGAGGATGGACTCTGTGCACTGGACCCACCTTTGCCCTCCCTGCTTCTGTGCTGACTGGCTCAGTGGCTAAGGCATGAGTCTAAGACACATGTTAGTGAGGGCATGTAGCACCCCATGCCTCCTCTCTCCGTGGCTGTAACATTCCATGATCCGCCATAAGAAAAAAAACAAGTTGCTTAAAAGTGACAATTAGATATTACTTTTTAACCATGCTTATTTTCTAGGTTTGTAGAGTGCTGGGTCTCCTACTTTTCCATTTAAAAACCACAAGGACCACATGGAGAGAAAGAAATCACAGTACACAGTTCCAGAAGGTCAAGGTGGAAGCCACTCAGCACTGAGTGCCAGTGTGGACACTGACACCAAGATGCACAGACACCTGTGGCTAGCGATGGCACTGCTTACTGTGTCGGGGACCTTGTGGGTCCAGTGTGTGGCCAGTGGCAAAGGTCGGACCAGTTTTAAGGATCACAAGGTGAAAAGAGCCTCAGCCAGTCACTCAATGGGATCCTGGGGGGCGTCCTGCAGTCTCATCCCTCATGATGAGGGGTCTGATAATATGCCCACTGGCACCAGCTCCCAGCAAGAAGGTGGGAAGCTGGGGCCCCTGAGGATTGGCAGACCCAAAGGCCCATGGGGAGATAAGGGCCTTAATATTCAGGATGTGTCATCCTTATCAGAAAAAAAATGAAAAGAAATCAGCGCCTGTGGAAATTTCTCCACACAAATGCACATCAGCGAGCTGGCTTTTTTTAGTCCTGTGTTAATAAACATGAGGAGCCTGCGTGCCACCTAAGTGGGGGTTGGAGCTTTCCCCCCTTTCATTTTGTATCTTGTTTTACATAGAACATTCAAGAAGGCGTGCCTGAGGTAGGAAGGACTGGGGACCAGATGATGAGCCCCAGGCCAGGGAAGCCCGCACAATGCTTACTTCCTCCAAGTATGAAAAAGCAGATAGCCACCAGAAACTAGGTGACAGACCCCACAGGGGGAACCGAGAGTCTGTGTCTATGAACGGCAGCAGTGAAGGCAAGGAAAGGAAGGCTCAGTGACAATAAGACAAACACACAATGCAGAGAAGTGAATCCAGTAAGAATTGTATGAGATAAACACATAGTTCCAACATGTTCCAATGGGATATGGGAGAGGACCCCAGCTAACAAAGACACAAGCAACAAGCTTGTGATCTGTTTCTAGAAGTTCATTTTCATGTTTTACAAAATCCAGTAAAATTCTAAACTGATTAGTAGAGAAGGAGTAAACATACTTATTCTAAAGTCCCAAACAAGAGTCGCTGAGAAGATCCTGATGAAGAAGAGTCACAGAGGGAGCACAAGAAACATCAGATACTGAAATGCTGAACAATAATTAGAACAACCAAGAATTGGCCCTTGATCTCAGTCAAGGACTTAGAAAAACAGACAGACAAGAACAGACTTAAAGACATATGGGAACACAACACACAGGGAGGTGGCATCACAAACCAGAAAGGAAAAGACAGACTTTACAAGGAGTGATTTTGGGGCTACTAGAAACTTTTTTTTTTTTTTAAAGGTTGACATTAGGGCCTCCCCGATGGCACAGCGGGTTGAGCGCAGTGCTATGAAGCTGTCTGCAGCCTCTGCAGTGCAGGCTCGATTATCAGCTGGCCAGGTTGACACCCACATGGCCCAGCAGACCTCGCCTGTCTCGCCCACTGCTACCCTCAGCAGTGTCTTCGGTCCGTCTGCCTGTTCTACTCCCCACTGGTGAATCCTCTCACACTCCCTTGCCTCTGGCCTGTACCCCAGTTCTTGTATAAATAAAAATAAATCTTTAAAATAAAAAGGTTGACATTAAACTCAGATCTTATAAAAAACCAAATGCAAATTCTAAATTAATCAGTTTTAAATATAAAAATTAAGCTATAAGAATTATCAAAAGAAACCATAGAGAATTCTTTTCTAACCTTCACATGAGAAAGGAAATAAAATAAACCAAAACCCAGAGACTAAAAACCAAAAAGGCAGATATATACCTTATATACACAAAAACTGAAATATTAAAAATTCTGCCTGGTTTTGGAAAAAAAAAAAAAAAACAAACCTCAAGGGCCTCCCCAGTGGCGTAGTGGGTTGAGCGCAGCGCTGTGAAGCTGTCCACAGCCTTGCAGCCCAGGTTCGATTCCTGGCCGGCCAGGGAGATTCCCACATGGCATGGCAGACCTCTCCTGTCGTGCCTGCTTCTTCCCTCAGCAGTGTATTTCGGTTGTCTGCCTGTTCAGCTCCCCACTCTGTCTCTGGTGAATCCCCTCACCCTCCTGCGTCTCTGGCCTGTACCCCAGCTCTTCTGTGAAAATAAATAAATCTTAAAAAACAAAAAACAAAAAACCTCAAGCAAACTCCTTAATACACAAAGAGCTCCAAGAAATAAATAAGAAAATGATCAACATTTCATTAGGAAAATGAACCAAAGATATTAATACTAAAAACATCTTAAAAAATCCTCACTCTCGGGCCTCCCCGGTGGTGCAGCGGTTGAGCGCTGGGTTGCGAAGCTGCCCACAGCCTCTGTAGCACCAGTTCAATCCCCAGCCACCGGGCGAGGGTCCCACATGGCGCGCAGACCTCTCCTGCCGCCCGCTGCTCCCCTCAGCAGTGTATTTCCTCGGTCTGCCTGTTCTGTTCCCCACTCTGTCTCTGGTGAATTCTCTCACCCTCCCGCGCTTCTGGCTGTACCCACAGTGCTTGTATAAGTAAATAAATAAATCTTTAAAAAAAAAAAAATCCTCACTCTCATTCATGATAAAAGGATTGGAGGTTAAAACTACACCAAGCTAGGGTCTCCCTGGTGGCACAAGGGGTCAAGCACAGCATTATGAAGCTGTCTGCAGCATGAGTTCAATCCCCGGCTGACCAGGGAGCTACCCACACGGTGCAGCAGACCTCTCCTGTCTCGCCCGCTGCTCCCCTCACCAGTGTGTTTCAGTCAGTCTGCATGTTCTGTTCCCCACTCTGTCTCTGGTGAATCCTCTCACACCTCAAACCTTTGGCCAGTACCCCAGCTCTTGTATTCATAAATAAATAAATCTTTAAAAAAAAAAAAAAGACAACAAACTATTCCTTCTCACTTTTCACACCAGAAAAATCTAAAAGCCTGATGGGACATTGTTGATGAAGCTATGCAGAAACCAGCACTCTCACAGGATGCTGATATAACACTGTCCTACACCATTACAGTGTATGTTAACAAAACCCAGTGAAGAACTATGTGGTGGCATCTGTCAAAAATATATGCAGGTACCCCTTGATCCATCCTCTCTCTTCTGAAAATTTATTCTACATAGTGACTTAGACACACTGGAAATCCCATATACAGGACACCCTCCACAGCCCTGTTCATGGTGATAGAAAAGGGAAGACTAGTTACATTTCCAGTACTAGCCGAGAGGTTATAAATTACGGCACATATGTGAAATAGCACTGGTTGTGTAAAAATAAACAAGACACCACATACTAAAGGGAGAGATCTCCCAAATGCATTAAGTAGAAAAACCAAGGTGCAGAATAGTTTGCACTTTGAGTGAAAAATGAAAGACAGGAAGAAAAGAATAACTAGCAGTTCAAAGAAGTTTCTCTGAGAGGAGCTACACGAATGCTTTATATGCACAATTTGCTTAATCCTCACAGTTACCCAAGGAAGCAGGCCCTTCATCCTCACTTTTCAAATGAACGGTGGAACTGGGAGGTCAAGTGGCTCACTTGGGATCAAGCGTCCACGCAGTGCCAGACAGAGTGCATACCTAGACCTGCTGCCCCAGAGCCCCCCAGAGCAGTCTATTCTGTTGCCTGCACTGCCCCACGGTGATCTCACAGGTTCATAGCCAGTGAACCCTGACTGGTGCTGTCCAGGTGATCCAGGCAAGGTCTCTGCCCTCAGAGCTTATATCCAGTGGAAAGGGCTGACCCACAAGTAGATCCCAGGGTGTGGGCACCACACAGGTCAGCCAAGGCTCAGAGGAAGGGATGGGAGCCCAGAGGGTGCTAGGTGAGATGTGGGAGGGGCAGGGAAGGAAAGGCTGGACTAAAGGTAGCATGCGTTGGCTGTCCTGAAAGACTCAACCTGAGCTCCTGTAGCTCTTCCTGCTCCCACAGTGGTGGGTGGAGTGAGGGAAGCAGTGGACTGGGTCTTCTCACAGACACTCCAGGCTTTCAGGGCAAAAATGGAAGCTGAGCAGGGCAGGGATGGGCCTTTACCTCTATCAGGGATGTTGGAGGGGTGGTTGTCACCCTGTTCCCCATACGGCAGCACATCCTGCAGCTTCATTGCACCACTTTCTCAGTGCCTTAAGAGTCAACAAAAACTCCCGGCAGGGTAATTCCCGGATGGTACTTCCACTGGTCTTCCAGTGAGGGGTCGGTATGTGTGTAGTAGAGGTGGGTGCCCCCAGCCAGCGCCATCCTACAGTGCAGCAATGGCCAATGCTACCTTCACCCAGCACCCTGCACTTTGGTAGGTATGCTGACACTGAGCATGCGACCTTCAGACTGACATCAGGCCTTGAGGGTACCAGACTTCTTTACCTGGGGGACATAACCTATCCAGCATGGAACAATCTCTGGCCTCACCCCAAGTCCAGGTATCTCCAGCAGGAAGCAATGCCCAGAGGACATTCCAGAAGTATAAGGAGTAGATGATCAAGAAGAAATCTAACCAGTCAGGGGTGGGACATGCCCAATGGGCTGAGCAGCAGCCAGAGTCCTCACATGCACAACTGAGACAAGAGGAGTCTGTGGAGAGGTCAGGCCTACTCTGGATTCTGGACTCCCTGCTCAGTGTGACCAGGTGGGAATAAGTGGGAACAGGGACAGAGGATGCTACAGGTCCCCAGGGTAACAGGCTGGCAGGACCCTGCAGAGGAGGGAGCCAGTAGGGCTTCAAATGGGGTCTGCCATGTGGAAAGTAGACCAGGGATCTGGGGGTGTCACCACATTGAAAATGAGAGGGCAACGAGGTATGAGACACAGCGAAGGTCCATCCCTGCCCCGTGTATTTGGAAAAAGGAAGCAGGCGGAGGCCGGGGAGTCTATGATTAGACAGCGCTATGAGCCTGGTGACGCAGGGCTGGGAGTGGGGACAGTCTCCACGGGCACCGTGAGCTTTCCGCTCACAGGGAACCCAGCAATTTTCTACCCACTCCATTTCCAAAAAAGATACACTTATTTTAAATGTCACTGGGCTGCTAGTCTGGTCGCTTTCCTGAGCAGCAGTGCAGGCTGGCTGTGGGGCAGTCCCACCCTGCCAAGGATGGGGAAGCAGATGGGGCCAGGCCTGGCTCCGGAAGCCCCGAGGGGACTTCTCCAAGTAAGGGGCTCTACCCCCCCCAACACCAACCTGCCTGAATGAATAAGCACTGTGATTAGGCAATGCTGAGGGCCAAAGATAAATTCTGCTTAATCATTTTTGAGCTGAAAATAAAATGAATTGCTGACTGGAAGAGGGATGGACAGAGACGTCATCAAGCAACCATAGTAAACGTCGGTGGCAGGATATAGGTGGGAGATACATGGATGTTCACTTAAAATTCTTTCAACTTTCCTATATGTTTAAGAATGTTCATCAAAATGTTGGCAAAACCCGGAAGGGCTGGTTTGCATGTTGGCATCACCTCTGAGAAGTGGGCTGGGCCCAGGACAAGGGCACAAAGCATGAGAGCTTGACCAGGCTGTGCTTCCTCACCAGAGGAGTGGCTGTCACACTGGCGGTGGCCAGCCCAGGTGAGGGTGTCTGACAGAGAAGCTCTCTAGGCCACGTACCTCAGGGGTTCATCAGAAACACAGATGTGGAAAACCACATATGCATCCGTGTACATGGGTAGTGGTGGTGTTATTCATTATAATAATGGCAGCAGCAGTGACTATATGCACTAGATGTGTGATGGCTGGGAACCACCCTATAGGGAAGTGGCATCAGTTCCATGTCCCAGATGAGCCGACTGTGTCCTGGGACTCGGCTGGTGAGGGATAAGCCAAGGCACGCCCACCTGCTTGGGTAAAAAGCCATTGGAGATTGGTCAGAACAAATGACATATGGCCCCTTAACCACTGTCTTCCTTTTGGAAAACCTAGGTGGGATGGGGTAAGCCTGAGAGAGTCCAAGGGTAGGAAGAAAGTGAGAGACTGTTGGACTTGGGCAGGGGCACTGGGAAAAGCTGGGGAGCCCATGGTTACAGGCCTGGGAATCGGAGGTGTTTCCCACTTGTCCACTAGGGGTCTGGGTTCTGAGCCCTGACTCCTACAGCAATAGCAGGTACCAAGAACTTCCCCTGTTCTTGGCCCAGGCATCCCATGAGTTTGCTCAATTCAGTCTTTACTAAGAACATGGTGACATGTTAACCCCCATTCTGCCTCTAAAACATGGTGTGTCTGCATTCGCCATGCAAGTGCTGGCTACGTAGTCTTGGCCTCCTATCAGAAACTGGGGGCCTATGTGACATGAAAGCAGTTGTAGCTCTAAGCACTGGCTTCCTGACAGCTGGCGTGCAGTCCCACGGGTGCTATATGAGAAATAACAGGTCACCCTGCTGAGCCTGGGAAGAGCAAGGACCCCCTCAAGCAGACATGCCAAACACCATGGGGGAGGTGGCACGGGGTCTTGCTCACAGGCCTGCCCCCCAGTCCAGCGCTGAAGGGGCATACACCCAGCTCTTGCACATTAACTGGGGTTTGTTTCCTTGCCGACCAGCTGTGAACTAATTACAAAAAGTTCTAACTAGTCAAGCGCCCTCTCCAAGCATATGTTCCCAATTAAGTCAAACTGCAGCTGATTTTAATCAATCTTCCTTGAAGCAGTCCAACTTGAAGACTCCTCCAGAGGGAAGGAGGCGAGCAGGAGAAGGTGTCTGTCCACGGAGCACTCCAGCAGTCTGCTCCATCAAGGCACGTGGTGGTGCTGGATTCTAAGGGAGCCCTCTTCAGTCTAGGCCAATCTGGATACAGTTCTGAGGTCCATACAGAGAAAGTGCACTGGACAGGGGTGGGAAGGATAATGAGCCATATACTGTTTCCACTAAGGCCTAGGGCCAGGATACCAGAAGCCATCATGGACTCTCCTGCTGCTTCCTGAGACCAGTAGATCCAGATACACAGGTGAAGGGGAGGAGGGTGCAACAGCAAGTGACATGAGCATTCAGGGGGCATCAACTGTGAGCCAGTGTCCTCACCTGACCCCTGACCCCTACCCAAAGTGTGGCTCCAAACTATCTACCTCCAGGAGCAAAAGGAGCAACATGGCTATCGAGATGCCCCTATTCTTCTGTGTCTCCCATTTTTGATGTGGAAACTTAAGAACACCAGGATCTGCTCCACCAGTAGGAAAGAAAGCAGATCCCACATGCAGTGCCCTCTTAGCCACATGTGGGCACTTGCTCACACACCAAAGCTTGAAGGAAAACTTTGGGCTACATGCAGCTGGTGTCAGCTGGTTCCCCACTCCTCATACACACAGTGGATGGGAGACTTGGATGCTGAGAGCAAAGTCACATAGACAAGGACCTGAACCTTCTCCAGGCAACCCCCTTTGGCAGAAGCAAGCTCCAGTACCACACAGGGTCTCCCACTGTGCTCAAGGCCCACTTTGAGCATAGAAATCCAGTCAACATCACTCATGCCACTAGGGATGCAGGCCAGGCTAGGCACTGCCCACCCCATTCCTTACACAGTAATACCTGAGAAAGTAACAGCCGCTGGACATAGCACTCACCTAGCACCCTCAACACCCTGGCCAGGAGTCACTGCTGGACTCCTTTGAAAGGTCTTAAAGCCCAGAAATAGGGGGAAAAAGGAAGTGAGCCAAGTCATGCAGCCACGATCTCAGACTGTGCTGGGCTAAATAGCCGGGAAGACATTCCCA
This sequence comes from Talpa occidentalis, assembly GCF_014898055.3. Taxonomy (NCBI): domain Eukaryota; kingdom Metazoa; phylum Chordata; class Mammalia; order Eulipotyphla; family Talpidae; genus Talpa; species Talpa occidentalis. The sequence continues at coordinate 71,988,921 of NW_023601212.1, read as the reverse complement.
AGCCCACTTTAACACGGGCATCAGGACTCACCTGCCAGCAGCCCAGCTCTCTATCCAAGAACAACAGTCCAATTAAACCTCACAAGATGACAGGTCCTGAGCTGTGCACAGTCCAGAGTAGCTCACGGCACCACATTTTATCAAAGTTGTCACTTCTCCCATCTCCAGGCATTGGTAATAAAAGAGAGATTTGATTTGCCTCTAATAGGTGTCAAGATAAAATCAATGGTCTGTCCAAAGTTTGGGTAATGGTAAGCCTGCCCGTTTCTTGCCATGGAACAATTTAGACAGGAGGAGATAAACAAATACAAAGCAAAATATAAACAGTGGTCCAACATCAGGATCACAGGTAGGAAGAATTGGGTTTGAACACCTAGACCAGACATAGGTCTCCTTGGGCACCCCACATTCCATACATTCCCATCACATCAGCCCCTGCAAGAGAGATACCAGACGGATAGTGGGCATGTGGCCAGCAGCGGAGGAGGGAACGACACCCATGGATGAAGATGACGACAAGCCTATGGTAGGGCATCCTCTCTGCTGGGCTCTGGGACACTTTCAACAGCCAGGGGTGAGAGAGATTTAGTGTAGTCAGATGAGTCAGAAAACTGGCTATTTATGGGTTGAGGAACCATTTGCATTCAAATCAACAAAGAAAACAGGAGGTTGGGGTTTGTCTGGTGTGAAACACCAGCACTGCCTGCTAGTGCTCACCTGCAGGGTGAACCTCTCAAGCTGTGCTTCCAGAACCTTCTTCTCTTCTTCCAAACGACTCCTCTCCCCTTCAAGTTCTTCAATCTTCATCCTACAAGGAGAATAAGACTGTGATAGGGCATCAACAAGAGCCAACAATGGAACTGTCCTACTTTCTGGGTGAAGAAAAGGTGAAAGGTTACAATAAATTGTGTTAACTATGCTGCTGGGAATGACATTAAGAAAAGGCCATAAAAATATGCAAGCACAGGATACATGCACAAGCAGCATCTGTTCAGATGAAGAAGGTTCTGCCTATCATCCATGCTCAAAGGAAGTATGGAGAATTACCCAGATCCCTCTAGATACATGTGGGACCTGTGTGTGTCCTGTGCCTTTTGTCTACTCTCAGAAGGCAACATATTGTACAGGTATACTGTACAGCCTGAAGCAACCCTAAAATAACAAAACAGAGTTACAGCTAAAAAGCAAAAAAAAAAAAAAAAAAAAAGAGTAAGATGGAATCATAAAAAATTATGATCAATTAAATTAATAAGGCAGAAAATCAAGAAGGGAATGAAGAAGAGCTGCAACAAGTAGAAAATATAAGATGATAAGATCAAACATAGTAACATCAGAATCACATTAAATGTAAATGATCTAAACACCCTCAATTAAAAGGTAGAGACACTATAAAAATGAATTAAAAAGCAACTCAATTACATACTGTCAACAGAAAAGGACTTTGTATTAGAAGGCACAGACATAACATGAGAACACTAAGAACAGACAGACCAGATGGAAGAATCTGCTAATTTCAGGGCAAAGAGCAGCACTCAGAACATTTCATAACAAGAGGTCAGATAATTGAGAGAACAGTCCCACACATTTACACAGTAAAAGAGGGACTGTAAAAGAGATGAAGCCAAATCTAGAGAACTTCAAGGAGAAACAGTTACAGAGATTTCAACGTCACTCGTTCAATAATTGACATAATTAGAAGAAAACCAGAAGGAGAAAGTAGACTTAAACACTAACAACCCACTCGGCTAACTGATGTTTATAAGCATCAGTCCCACTACAATAGCAGAACACACAGGTTTCTAGTGGACACAAATTATTCACAAAGACAGACCTCACGCATGGCCAAAGGATACTCTATATACTGAAAAGGATTTTAGCAATTCAAAATATGTTCTGTGACCATAATGAAATTAAACTGGGAATCAGTAACAGAAAGTATCTGGAGGGCCTCCCTTGTGGCATAGGGGTTAGGTCTCAGCGTTATTGCTGCTATGGCATGAATTTGATCACTGGCCAGGGAGCTAAGCCACATACGGCACAGCTCGCCCACTGCTCCCCTTCACAGTGTATTTCAGTAAATCCACCTGTTCTGCTTTCCACTCTGTCTCTGGTGAATCTCTCCCCCTGTACCTCTGGTCTATACTCCAGTTCTTCTATGCATAAATAAATACATAAATTGTTATTTTAAAAAAGTACCTGGAACACATCACTTATAGCAGCACCCAAAACCATGACATCTGTAGTGATAACATTAGGACAGCCACTAAAGGCCTGCAGACTGGTAATGGCAAGGTTGTCAGGTAAGCTGACAGAAATCAAAGGCAAGCTAAATATATGGAGAAATTTATTTGTTTATGGGTGAAAGACTTGATGTTAAGATTTCACTGCTCCCCAAACTATTCTGTAGAATCAAAGCAATCCTAGTGAAAAATCCCACAAGTTTCTTTGTACAAATTGACAAGTGATACCCAACACTGCATACTGCCCTCCTCAGGGTGTCAGCAACCCCCCCCCCCCACTCTTGAGAGTACCCTGCCACTGCCTGATGCGGGTGTTTCTGCAACAATGCAACAAGCTGCCTTTTACAGGGCAGCTCCCTGCACTGCCCTGGGTGACTCCATCTCTCACAAGGCAAAGACTAGCCCTGAGCTGCCAGTTGGGGGAGGTCTGCCATGCATTGTGGGAAGACTGACTGCCAGAAAAGGGATTCTAGTACCCAGTGCAAGCTGACTGTCCTACAGTTTACATCCAATCCACTAGAGAAGCATTCCTACACTTATTCTTAAAAGGGGGAAACTGAGGCTTGCAGAGGGTAAATGACAGCTGGAAGGTGGCCTATAGATCCATGCAGTCAGGTTCCAGTGCTGATACAACTCGAGATGCTTGGAGGGAGGGATATGTGGCCACCTCCATGAACCCACCTTATTCGAAAGGTTTTTTGCACCTTATGGAAATACTGGATAGAAGCCTTGCAAGACCCCTTTTAAAACGAAGTATTACAGATTCTGGAGAATTATAAGCACAATGTTCTCGAAGGGTAAATTAAAATAAGTGTATGTGTGCAGCTACAGCCACATTAATAAAATGGCCTCTATAATCCATCCTGGCTGTCAGGAAATAAACCCATAAATAACACTTGTTTATGCATTTTTAAAACATGATATTTTCCTTTTTTCTCCTCCCCTGCTTTTAAGGTAAACTGTTACCTTTCTAAGAGAAAGGGGAAAAGAGAGAATGAATAAGTATGTGCATGTGTTTGATTAAAAATGCAAAAAATTGTTCAAGAATGCTGATTTGCCTTCAGATGGTTCAATGCAATCAGCTATGGCATAGGGTTTTTTGTTTTTTTTTTAAACATTGAGGATATACACAGATAGTAAGCTAGATGTTAGATAAGACAGACATACAGGTAGACAGATATGTGGCTAGATGGATAGGTTAATAGATGCATATAAAGATAGATGAGAGACATAGATGGATGGATAAGTAGTTAGATGGACAGATAGATGATAAATAGATGGAGGGATAGCTGATGGACAGACAGACAAGAGATGATGGGTGAATGGACAAGTAGATGGGCAGACAGAGAGATGGCAGATAATTAGATGATGATGATAGACAGACAGACAGAGACAGACAGATAAAGTTGGGCTGATAGATCATTTACTTGAGAGGACTAAGGCAAAAAAAAAAGCAGGGGTGCATGTCAGGCAAAATCAACCAGAAAGGGGGAGTTGTTATCTACCCTCAAGCATTTATAATAAATATATTACACACTCTGAGAAACTTTTGCAAGAATAATGCACTAGAAAGCAGGGAAATTGAGGAGACTAAGATCTCATAATGATCTGGAGCAAGGACAGCCAATGGAACTGGAGGCACACTGGGAGAAGAGCACCCTGTCTATGATGCCACTTGCCAGGTTGATGCCTTCTGGCCTGAGTCCCCAGCTTTGTCTTGCTGGCCTCATTCTCTGGCAACCCTGACCTCTGTTCAAGGCTATGGTATCATGTCATCACTTTGGTTTCTCCAGACCATTCATGAGACAGGCTGCTTTGTTTCAGAGCTGAGCAGGGCATCTGGTTCACTGTAGGCATGGATGAGCATGTCCCCAAACAAGGAAGTTGGGGTCCTGCAGGGGAGCCTGGTGCATAAAGCGGCTGACAGCATCAGATATGGCATTATTCAAACAAGGAGGTGAATCCTGCTAGGGACTGAATGCTTGTGCCCCCCAAATTTCATATGTTGAAGTTCTATGTAATGGTATTTGCAGGTGGGGCCTTAAAGGATAGGAGGGTTAGCTGAAGTTTAGGGGCTGGGGCCCCATGATGGAATAAGTGCCTTTGTAGGAGAGACACTGGAGCACTTGCTTGTCTCTCACTTCATCATGTTAGGACACAATGAAAAGGTGGCCTTCTGCAAGGCAGAAAGAGGGCCCTTCCTAAAAACCAACGTTCTATTGATTTTAGACTTTTAGCATCCAGAAATATAAAAAAGCACATTTCTGTTTTTATTATTTTTAAAGATTTTATTTATTTTTGTGTTGAAGAACTGGGGTGTAGGCCAGGCGTAGGGGGGGGTGGGGTAGTGAGAGGATTCACCAGAGACAGAGTGGAAAGCAGAACAGGCAGATCAACTGAAATACGCTGCTGAGGGGAGCAGTGGGCAAGACAGGAGGGGTCTGCTACGCCATATGTGGGCTAGCTCCCTGGCTAGGGATCAAATTCAGGCTGCTGCAGTGGGCCATCACAGTGATTGCACTGAAACTTAACCCCTAGGCCACCAGGGAGGCCCCACATTTCTGTTTTTAATCACCTAATCAATGGCATTTGGTTATAGAATCCTAAGCAGACTAAAACAGGCCCAGCTCAGCCAGATAACTGCTGTGTGTCTTTAGGCTAATCACTCACTTTCACATACTGTTTTCTCACAAGGAGCATGTGCATTAAAAAGCCTCTCTGGGGGCCTCCTTGGTGGCACAGGAGTTAAAATCTCAGTGCTATCAAGCTACTGACAGCCACTGCAGCATGAGTTTGATTCACAGCTGGGGAGCTAATCCACATGGCGCAGCAGACCTCTCCTGTCTCGCCTGCTGCTCCCCTCAGCAGTGTATTTCAGTAGATCTGTTTGTTCTGCTCCCCACTCTGTCTCTGGTGACTGTTCTCACCCCCCGCACCTCTGGCCTATACCCCAGTTCATATATACATAAATAAATAAAATCTTAAAAAAAAAAGCCTCTCTGGGGTTCTAGTGGGATGCAGTACACAAGGTACCCTTTCTTTCCCACCAACAGAAAATGTAGACAGCATGTGCATGAGGCATACCCAGCAAAGGTGGATAAGGGGCAGCGCCTGAATTATGGTGAGCTGCTGTTCTCTCCTCCTGCATTCCCTGAGCTTCACACAATGGAAACTAGGCAGCTTGATCATGAAGCACATCAGCCTAATGCTGACTGGCCACATTCTATAGGCCACCTGGCCAGCACTGTTGATCATAAAAACAAAGACTGAGAAACTATCACAGGCCAGAGGAGGCAGGGTAGATAAGACAGCTATGATCAATGAGGTCCCTGGATTGGACATTAAATAGGCAAACTGATGAATTCAAATAAAAGTTGGAGAGTAATTAACAGTAACATATGACAAATGTTAACAGTAACTAATGACAAATGCACTGTGGTAATAAAAGATGTTAATCATGAGACGAAAAAAAGATGAGTAGTATACGGGAACTCTCTGTAGCTTTTCCGTAAATTAAAAATTATTCTTAAATGAATAGCTATCTGTAGAGGAAGAAAGGTAGGAAAGCAGGAAGTAAAGAAGGCAGAAAGAGAAGAAAGGAAGGCGTGGTGAAGGGAGAGAGGAAGGAAAGCTGCACTGGCTACATTACTATCAAATAATTACATTACTATCAAATAATTACTTCAGACAATTAACACAAGACATATGACATAAATGTAAAAGGGTTAATTCAGCAAAAAGACACAAAAACCCTAAATATATGTACTTCTAAAGAAGAGTCTCAGAATACATGAAGCAAAAAATGACGGAACTGTGAGGAGAAATAGACAAACCCACAGTATATCTGGAGACGTCAAAGCTCCTTTGTAACTAGCAAATTTTAGACCAAAGATGAGCAAGGCTACAGAAGATACCATCAGCCAATTAGATCTAATTGAAATTTATAGAACATACACCCAATTACTACACAATACACCTTCTTTTAAGTATAGAGAATGTACTCATTAAGATAAACAAATCTTAACGAATTTAATGGAACTGAAATTATATAAACACATTCGCAGACCATAATGGAATTAAACCAGGTATCAATAACAAAAAGGCATCAGGAAAATCTACAAACATTAGAAATGTAACAACACACATCAAAATAACACATTACTTAAAAAATACTAATGTAATTAGAAAGTATTTTTAACTGAATGAAAATGAGAATATATTATCAAAATCTGTGAGATGCAAATGAAGAAGAGTTTAGAGAAAAATCTGTAGCCTTAAATGCTGAGATTAGAAAACAAGACCTTAAATCAATAATCTAAATTTCAACCCTAAGAAACTAAGAAGGATAGAATAAAGAATAGCATTTGATGGAATTGAAAGCAGAAAAACAGTAAGGAAAAATCAAAGAAAACACATTCTTTAAAGACCAATTAAATCCTAAACCTCCAGCAAGGCTGACCCCCAAAAGAAACACAAGACACAAAGTAACAGTATCAGGGATGAGCTTTGCTCTGTAGTCGCAACCAAGCCAAAAAGGTGTATCTGACAACTTCACAAATACACCTGACAAGTCAGAAAGAAAGCGCAAGTCTATAGAATCTACAATCTATCCATAATCATACAAGGTAAAATGCATAACCTGAATCTTTCCTGACTATTAAAGAAATTGTTAAAAACCTTCCACAGCAGAAATATCCAGAGCTAGATGGTTTACTGGGAACAAAGAAGAAGTAATGCCAATTCCACAATATCTCTTCCAGAAAACAGAAGGAAAAGGAACATTTCCCAACTCATTTTATAAGGTTAGCATTATGCTGCTAGAAAGCCAAAAAAGGACATAAAGAAATAAAAACTACAGACCAATATCCACCAGGGATATGAATACAGAAAACATTCCGTTCAGTAGTACACAACAAGAACAATACATTACGCAACCAAGGAGGATTTATCTTGTGATGTCAGGCTGGTTTAAAAATGAAAATCAAATCAATGTAATCTCCCATATTGATAGTCTGAAGAAGAAAAACACATAGTCATATCAATTAACTCAAGGAAAAAAGAATTTGACAAAAGTCAACACCTATTTATGATACGGAAATAACAAGAAGGGAACTTCTATATCCCGATAAAAGACAACTACAAAAAGCCTACAGCTGGAATCATTCTAAATGCAGAAAGCCTGGGTGCTTTCCCTCCAGATGCTCACCCTTGCTGCTCCATTTCAACATTACGCTGAAGTTTTAACCGGTGCAAAACACGAATAAAGGTGACCAAGGCAAACAGCTTGCAGAACATTTAAAATTCACCAAGACTATTACCAACATATTACCTATGCAGAAAATCCCAAGAAATCAATAAAAAATAAGACCAAAACCTAAACAAAAACATGGAATTAGAATTGACAAGAAATTCAGTGAGGTTGCAGGATGCAAGATGAACAATTCAAAAGTCAATCTTCTTTCTAAATAATAGTAATGTAAGTAGTAAACCAAAATAAGACAAAATTTACAACTGATATAAAGAGACACTAAGATATAAATCTATAAAACATACGCACAATCTGTATGCAAGAAAGTACAAAATGCTGATGAAATAAATCAAAGACCTAACTAGAGACATATAACATGGCTCATGGAATAAAAGATCCAAAAATAGTGAAAAAGTCAGTTCTCCCCAAATTGAAGTAAAGATTTAACACAATACAACTCAAAAGTCCAACAGGACTTTTTTTTGTAGATCCAAACTGATTGTAAAATTTGGAAATTCAAAAGAACTAGAACAGCTAAAACAATTTTGGAGAAGAATGAAATTAGAGGAATCACATTATTAGATGTTAAGACTTACCATAAGGTTTCAGGATGAAGACAGAGGGGGAAGGCATAAATACAGAATGATACAGAAAAAGCAGAGTCCAGACATAGAAACAGAGAAATATGCCCAACTGACTTCTGATAAAAGCATAAAAGCAATTCAATGAAGGAGGGCAGCCTTTACCATAAATGGTACTTTCAACTCAAAATCTGTAGGGAAAAACATATGTAGATATAAACAACTTAAATATAAAAATAAAATGAACCTTGATCTCAACCTCACTTCTTAGACAAAATTTAACTCAATATGTACCAGAGACTTAAATATTAAATGTGAAACTATAAAAACTTGTAGAGAACAACATAGGAGAACATCTTTGATGGTTAGGGTTAGGAGAAGAGTTTCCAGATGCAACATCAAAAAAGAAGCGCCATAAAAGGAAAAACTGCTAAATTGGATTTTATGAAAATTGAAAACTTCTGTTTTGTTAAAGACATTGGCAAGAGAATGAAAAGACAAGCTACAAACTAAGACAAAATGTTTACAAATCATGTATTTTACAAGTATATATCCCAAATACATACACATATGTATACAAAACACATATGTGTTTCGGATAGCAATTTTGAATTGCAAAATTCAACAATAAGTCAACAAAAATTTGAATAAAAGATTTGAACAGACACTTAAGGAGGATGTGCAGATGACAATTAAACACATGAAAAGATGCTCAACATCAGCAATCATTTGGGAAATACAAGAGATACACTCTATACCTAGGAGAAGCAATAACTGAAAAAGACAGCACACCCAAATTATTAAATCAGAAATGAGAGGACATTAACTAGTGATTATACAAAATTTTAAAAGGTGCTATGTGAATATTACAAAATACCATACACAAATTAGAAAATGTAGATGAAATGGACAAATTCTTAAGAAACCTACAAATTACCAAAACTGACTCAAGAAGAAACAGAAAGTCTTGAAAAGACCAATAATGAATAATGTCCAGTTTTGCTGTTTATTATTTGGGTTGTTTTTTCTGTTGTTGAATTCTGTAAGTTTTTAAATCTATCTTAAAATGTTAACCCCTTATTGGTTATGATATGTGTAAATATCTTCTCATATTCATTAAGATTTTTAGAAATCTACTTCTTACATTTTCATTTGCTGTGTAAAAATTTTTTAATTTGAGAAAATCCCAATTATTTTTGCCTTTCTCTTGTTGTAGGGATCAATTCTTCAAAGATGTCTTTTATCACTGATGTCACGAAACATGTATCACCAGTATTTTCTTCTATATATTTTATTATTGCAGCTCACCTATCTAGATCTTTAATCCATTTGGAATTCATATTTCTGCATGGAGTGAGTGAGAAATCCAGCTTCACTCTTTTACATGTGGCCTTCCAGTTTTCCCAGAACCACTCATTAGAGAACCTCCTTTTCCCATTGTACAGCTGTGGGTGTTTTATCATAAATTAACTATTGATATTTATAGATTTCTGGGTTTTCTATTCTGTCCCATTAATCTTTGTGCCTATTTTAATGCTGATACCATATTATTTTTAGTACTGCTGCTGTACAATGTAGTTTAAAGTCAGATAACATGACACCTTTGTTTCTCTCCTTTTCTGTTGGGGTTTCTTTTGCAACTAGAGGCCTTTTGTGGTTCCGTTAAATTTCACTGTTTTTTGTCCAGTTTCTTTGAAAAACATTGGTGGGGTTTTGATGAGGATTGTGTTTAAACTGTGTATCATTTTAGATAGGACAGTCAGTTTGATCACATTGATTCTTCCCATCCCTGAGCTATCTAAGTCCTTTAGTAACCTACTGTAGTTCTTATTGTATAAGTCTCTTCCTTTCTTAGGTTGATTCCAAGGTATTTAATTATTTTTGAAGTAATTATAGAATTATTCTCTTTTCCTTTGTGTTCATTGCTTGTATATAAAATGATCTGGATTTTGTAAACTGCCAGTGAATTCTAAGGACTCAGAATTTGTTTGGAAAACTATCCGACCCTCAGATTTTTGGTTTTGGGGAAAAATTTTTTATTGCTATTCAATTTCTATGTTTGTGATATATTTATTCAACTTGTTTCTTTTTAGCTTAGTCTTTGCCAACTATATTGATCTAAAAATTTATTAATGTCTTCAAGGGTATCAAATTTATTGGCATGTAATTGTTCATAGTAATCCTTTGTATTTTTATGCCATCTATGGTGATTTCTCTTCTTATATTTCTGATTATGTTTATTAATGTCTGCTCCCTTTCTTTGTTAGCCTAGCTAGTGGTTAATCTTTCTCATTATCTTCTTGAAAAACCAGGGAAATGCAAATCAAAACCATAATGAGATACCCACCTTATACCAGTGAGATTGGCACGTATTAAAAAAACTAGCAACAACAAATGTTGGCAAGGATGTGGAGAAAAAGGAACTCTACTACACTGCTGGTGGGAATGCAAATTGGTCCAACCACCATGGAAAGCTGTTTGGAAGTTCCTCAAACTACTAAAAATGGAGCTTTCATATGATCCAGCAATTCCACTCCTAAGAATCTACCCAAAGGACACAAAAACATTAATTCAAAAGGGCACCTGCACCCCTATGTTTATTGCATTTTTTACAATAGGTAAGCTATGGAAGCAACCCAAATGCCCAAAAATAGATGACTGGATCAAGAAGATGTGGTATATATGCACAATGGAATATTATTCAGCAATCAAAAAAGATAAACTCATGCCATTTGCAGCAACATGAATGGAGCTGGAAGGGGTTATGCTCAGTGAAATAAGCCAGAAAGGTAAAGAAAAATATAGGATGGTTTTACTTATAGGAGGAATGTAGAGGAAAAAATAAGGGATCAGGGGAAAAAAATCATACATAATAAACTAAAAATCAAAATCAACAGGCAACTATAAATCAGAGCTATTCTACAGGGGAAGAGGAGGGTGAAGGATCAAAACAGGGGTGAGAGAGCACAAGGGACTATGGTGATGGAACATGGGTGAATTGGTGGTGGGAATTCCACAGGGACTACACCTGAGAGGAGAAAGCACACATTATACAAGAACGATGTAATATATATACATATATATATGTATATATATTCATATCTGGAAAAAAAATCCAATTCTTACTTGCACCGATCTTTCGGAGAGTCTTTTGGCTTTCTATGACATTTATTTCCACTCTTATTTTTATTATTCCTTTCCTTTCACTAACTTTGGGTATTGTTTGTTCTTTTTCAATTATTTTAGGTGTAGTATAAAATTGTTTATTTGGTATTTCTCTTGTTTCTTAATGTGGGCCTATATTGCAATTATCTGTCTCAAGACTGTTTGTTCTGCATCTCATAGCTTCTGATAAATTGTATCCACTTTATGTTTTGTTTCATTTCCATTCCCATTATATTACATGTTACTTCCACTGATTTCTCATTGAAGGTTATGCTATGTTAGTATATGAAGGACTATTTGTGTAGCTCATTGGAAAAGTCTCATCCCAAATGCATCCTGCTGGGCCACATTGTTACTCTCCTTCTCTCTCTCTCTGTATTATATTTGAGGTATCTATTACTTCTACATTTGTTGTTTTTGTTGTTCTATACAGTAATCACTTTAGCACTTCATTCATGGGCACTGTGGTACTGATAAAATCTTTTAGTTTATTTTTTATTTTCAGTGATGCTCCTTACCTTTCATCTTGAGTGTTAATCTGGAAGGATGAAGGATTCTGGGCTAGAAAACTTTTCTTTGATATCTGCCATTCTCTTCTTAATTGTAAGCTTTCTACTGAAAAGTCCACAGTCTAATTGTCCCCTCACAGGGCACCGTTTTTTCCCCCCCTTTGGTATTTTCAGCATTCTATTCTTGTCATGGGTTTTCAACATAATGTGTCTTGGAGTTGACTGCCTGTTTTTTTTGTTGTTGTTGTTTGTTTGGTTTTGTTTTTGGAACTCTTTGGGTCTCTTGGATCAAGATATCTGGTTCGTTCCCCCAACTGAGATGGTTCTCAGCAATTATTTCCTTAAATAATTTTTCTATGACTTTGTATTTCTTATCTCCTCCTGGAAACACCACCGTGCAGATGTGATTTATCTTTAGGTTATCCCAAAGGGCTCTTATACTCTTTTCATTTTTTAAATTCCTTTTTCCTTTGTTGTAAAAAACAAAGAGATATTGTGTTCTGACACTGTGTTTTTGAGTTTACTTATTCTATTATTTATGCTTGTCAGTTGCTGAGATACTCTATCAAATGGTCACCTCCAGTGAACATCAGATATTTAAGCTTCCTACATTGCTATGGGTAACAGAACTGTGTGGTAGGTATTCACAGTAATCCCCTCCTCTACCCCAACTCTTCAGCCTAAATTCCAGGTATAGGCTTGTGTGGCCTAAACCTCTAGGCTATGTATGTTTGAGTACTAGATGCAATGCCACAATTCTCAGGGTCCCATGCTGAGAATTGTTCACTTTGCTTTTGCAGTGGAACATCATCTCCTGAGGTGCCTTCTCCTGATGTTAAAATCCAGGATTTAGGGCCTCCCTGGTGGTGCAAGGGTTAAAGCCAGTCACTGCAGCATGAGGGCAATCCCCAGCCAGGGAGCTAACCCACATGGCACAGCAGACCTCTCCTGTCTTGCCCACTGCTGATTTCAGTAGATCTACCTGTTCTGCTCCCCACTCTGTCTCTGGTGAATCCGCTCTCTCACCTCACATCTCTGTCCTACACCCAGTTCTTACATGCATCAATAAATAAAAATAAATCTTAAAAAAAAAATCCAGGAGTTTAAACTCTTGCTTAGTAACAGCATTAGTTTGTTGAGGTTGTTGTCTTGGTTTTGGACTTGGTGGGGAGTGGCAGGTGTTTCAAATACCACAGTCTCAGGTTGCAAATATCCTCGTCTATCAGGAGACACAGGTATCTGACCTGGCTTGTCCTGTCAGTTTAGGCTTCAGATATTCTATATTGGGAGCCTTAGGCTCAAGCCAGCTACCATCACTCTCCATCCTGGCTCCTATAGTTCTCCAATAGTGCACCCTCTGTTCTGAACACCAACTCTATCCACCCCCTTATCCAGCACAGAGCCAGGTCTCCAAAGTCCCCAATAGAAGCATGTGCCTCAGTCTATAGCTGTGGAGTGGCTCCCAGCAGCAGCCATGCCTCTGGCTCATGAGCTGTACTGTCCTAGTATACAAATAAATACTGTTCAGTTAGTGTTCCTTCTCCTTTCCATTGAACCATGGCCCCTGCTGTATGCTAGAGTCATCTGTTTATTTTTCAGGAGTTATTAACTTTGTTCTACAGCAGTTCAGCTGTGACTATATGGAAAAGGCAAGCCCAGCATCTTCACTCTGCAGCCATCTTGCTGGATTCTAACCATCTTTATCTTTTAGTTGGTGCATTTAGATCGTTTACATTGTAATTATTGATTTACTAGTGCTTAAATTTACCATTTTATTGTTTGCTCTGTTTCTAAGTTGTTTCTCTTTTGTTGCCTGCTAATGGGTTACTTGAACGTTTTTTTTAAATTCCACTTTATTTATGATTTTGAGTACACTGCATTTTATAGTCTTCTTAGTGGCAGCTTTAGTTACTAAAAAATACAAAGGTAACTAGTGGTCCTGACACGTTACCCACTTCAGTGACAAGTGGGAAAGTTGCTGCCATGTGGCTCCATTTCCCTCCTCCCCTTAATGCTGGACTTGGCAAAGTGTCTCCTCCAGTCCACCGAGCATGTCATCACACCAGGATGCAGCTGTTCATGGCGGGGGTGCGGGGGGTGTAGTTGTGTGTTCTTTACTGCTGGACATGCCAAGCCTCCTCCCATTAGCAAGTCCTTTTATTTGGGAGTTTCATTAACCATTCTTTAAGAGGAAGTCTGTGAGAAACAAATTCTCTTACTTTTATAATGTCTGAGAAATATCTTGATTCTCCTTTCATCCTGACTGATATTTTCACTGGCTGACAGTTCTTTTCTCTCAGAACTTGAAAAATGTTGTGTGCTTCGTTCTGGCTTCTGGTTTCAGATGAGAAATTTGCTGTCACTCAAATCAGTGTTCCCTGTGGATAATATAGTTTCTCTCTAGATTCTTTCAACATTTTACCTTTGTCTTCAATTTTCAGAAGACTAATTAGCATGTGTCATGATGTGAATTTCTCTGGTTTCATACTTTGTGGGGTTCACTCAGCTTCTTAAATCTGTCAGTGTATGGTCTTCACCATTTTTGAGAACTTTTCAGTCATTACTTCTTCAGGTATTTTCCTAGCCCCACATCTTTCTCTTCCCAGTCTGGGACTCCAACTAACTGAACACTGTGTCATGCCTGACTGTGCTGCTGACCCTGAGGTCATTCTTGTTGTTTTCAGTCTATTGTTTGGTTTGGGTGATTTCCACTAACCTCTCAGATTTCAAACCTCTCATCTACAATCTGATGAGCCATTCCAGTGAGGTTTTTATTCAAGTTCTGTATTTTTCAGGTCTATAATTCCCATTTGGTTCTTTTTTTTTTTTCAAATAAAACTTTTGTTTGCTGAAGTTTACCATTTCTTTCCTTTGTTTAAAGATTGGTAACCGTTGAATGTTTTAATTACGGTTGCTTTAAACTCCATGTTCAATCATTCTACCATCTGAGTCACCATGTGCTGAAGGCTGTCTTTTTTATTCATGACTGACTGCCCTGATTGTGGATATGATGAGAGGTCTTGCAATCTGCATTCTGGACATTTTGAGCACTACACTTATTAAATATGCATCCCATTTAATCTTCCTTCAGCAGGCAGCCATCCTGTGTAGGTGTAGTGCCAGGTGTCAGGTGGAAATTCTGCTACCCCTTGGGCTCTTCTGACCCAATCCTAGCAAAAGAGCACCCCTCTGCTGCATTCCACTGACATAACAGAAAGGTCACACTGAATGTGAGCCACCTTGCACTGTCTCACTGCTACAGGGTAGAGAAGGAGGCCTTTTGCTGAGCCTTCTGACCTGTGCCAGTGGGAAGAGTGGGGTACCCAGTCTCTCCCATCTTGCTCTGTTTTTTTTGATACCACAAAGTGGGTGTGGGGGTTTAGCTCCCCAATTACCCCAAGATCTGTGGCAGGGAAATCAGAGCCTTGCCTACTTTTTGGCTAAGCAGAGATGGAGGCCTGTCTCCCATCCAGCCCTGCCGATATACCTGGTCATGGACATTGGGGTACTGCTTACTTGAAGGCTGAGATGAATGCCAAGTCCATTTGACTGAGGTGACACCACTGGATGGGACAGGAAGTATTGCTGCTTGCTGCCAGGAAGTAGGGGCCAGGAATGGGACAGGATTTTCCTTGACATTTGGCTGAAATAGGGCAGGTATTGTCAGAAAGGAGTTCCAGTCTGTCAGATACCCTATTCCCCTTTGGCGGGGGGACAGGCTTTCCTTGGACCTTTCTGTGTGCATGTGTGTTTAGGCCTCTGTGTGCATGTGTTCACTGGTTCAGATTAGTGCTTTATGTGGTTCCTTTCCCAGATTCATGTGTGGCAGTGAGAAACTGGGGAACTCACCACCACACTTTCTTCAAGTCCTAGGTCCCATGCACCCCATCCTCCAGGATTTCTCTGCTACGGTATCATGTTCAGAGTTTTGAGTAGTAAGGAGAAGGGCTTGGGAAGAATGCAGCTACTTTGTTTGATCAGAAGTTCAAGATGAAGATCCTTTTAAAAATAAGCATCTCTACACCCTTTCTTATTATATGCTCTCTCCAAGGATTTTGGGAAGAATGACACTGAGCCTCTATGATCCTATCCCAAACTCAGCTTCCGGGAGCTGGTGGCACCATACCCTCCATTTGGGAGGGGTCCAAAGATATGAGTCACCCAGAGGAAAGACCAAGACACCAATTTTGCATTCCCAGTCAAACAGCCCAGTCATGTTCAACTACTGATAAGCTACAGAGCAGAGTTCACCCAGGTATACCTGTGTCCAAGGAGCTGCTATCCCCCACAATTAACATCAGCACACAGACTGTTCAGCATACAAGGGGCAAACAAGCTGACCGAAAGAAGCAACTTAGAGCAGACAGGAGAAAACTTCAGAATATAATATCATTACCAAGAAGACACTAAATATATTGTATTTCTAAAATATCAACAAAAATTTATGTGTGTGTGTATATATACATAGATACATAAACACATATATATACCTACATACATGTATATATACACACACACATCCATATATATATAAAAGAACATTCACAGACCACCACCCAAATCTCAGAAAACAAACTGTGTGAGTAGAAATAAAATAAAGTCAGGTTGATACATTTCAGAAAATTTTATAGAAAGTTGAACAAAAAGATTGAAAATAGGATCAAAAAACTTTTTAAACAGAGAACTACATCAGGAAGTTCAACAATCAAGTTATAATAGTTTTAGAAAGATGAAATGAAGAAGAGAGAGAAGAAATAACCAATGAACAATTCACGAGAAGCTGAAGAACTGAAGGAGAGACAGTGCATCAAAGGTCTGAGCTATCAACACATGCAAATGCAGGCCCACAGCCACGTCCTTAAGTTCTAGAATCCAGGGAACGGAAGAAGACTCTTTAGTCCCTGGGAGGAAGGAACACAGGCATATAGGAAGGTCTCAGTCCTCTGGTCTGGGATGTGGGGGCCTTTCTCCCGGCACAAGTCCTGGCAAAGAGCAGGTGGAAATATGGTAATTCCACCTGTGCACCATGTCTTCTGCATGGTCACCAGCTCCCAGTTACCAGCAGTTGGGTAGCAGGTTGAAGAAATGCCCAATGCTCTTTACCACTAGGTCTTGCTGACCTTAGGCTTTCCTGCTAAAGCTTCTTGTTGCTGATGGGAAGGGCTGTGAGGCTGAAAGTCTCCTGAAGGGTCGCCCTAGTCCCCATTTAAGCCTGAAGACACCCGTCCTGGTCAGGAGGCTCATGGCAGACACCTGAGAGTGGCCTCAAGTCCAGAGCATCAAGGATCAAGGGCACCTCATCCTGGCTGTGACAGCCTTCGAGGTGGATCACAGACCAGGCGCACAGACCCAGGCCCAGACAGAGGCTATGCTCAACAGAGGGGGAAGCAGAGGAAGGCTAGCTCCCTTTCCAAGGCCTGGCTTCCAGTGGTGATTCTGCAGCCTTGCCCTCCCCAGGTATGCCCATATCCAAGATCAACCAATGGCTGAGGGGCAAAGGGCCCAGTCTTCCTGACTGCAGATTCACAGGAGACAGAAAGTAGGGGGCATCTGAGAAGTGTTCACTTAAAAGAACAGTAGGAACCTCAAAACCTTGTAGTCTGGAAAGGGCATGGATGGGGACGATGCACACTGCCATCCTCAATGAGGAATGCTGCAAATGTCTCAACAGTCCCCAAAACGCCCTACACCAGGGGTCTCAAGGTGGCAGGAAAAGGGCCTTCATGAACATGTTAGCAGGACACAGATGGCAGGGTGTGTGCGCCAGAGGGGACAGGCAGGTATTGGCACAGGCATATGAGTATCTGGAAGGACTGAGAGTCTGTCCAGTTGCTAAATCCACAGACGACATCTAGGATTTGCTGGAGCTGCTATTTGACAGCAGAAAAGAAAGAACCCAGATTTGTTCCAGCTGAAAGGGTTCTTCAGCTGTTGACACTTAAATCTTTACTGAAGCTTTCCTCATTAAAAGAGCTATGTTTTATAACTGTGGGTATGTGTGTGTATATATCACATACATATTTAGCACATATCATTTACACACAACAAATCTGTGCATGAACGACAAGGGCAGAGCTTCCCCACTGACCGCTGTGTTCACAGGGAAGGGCAGCAGGCGGGGCCATGCGGGGTGATGACTGGCAGGCTATCTGCCGTTCTCTGAACAGACCACTTCAGAAAAGATTTTCTGGAAAAGCACTTTGTGCTCCAGGGAAGCCTATCAAGAAGTGCTGGGGTGTCACAGGGATTGGGAGGAATGGAGAAAATGTTCCCTGGGAAATGCGAGTCGTGTTCCCAGCCCTGTCTGAAACACAGACCGAAGGTGGTGTGGTCACACATTGGTGCGGCGGTTGCTTTGGGAGCAATTAGCTTCTGAAATGGGCTTGGTTCTGCATCACCTCTGAACAAACCCATGCTCTCAGACCCCCTGGCAGTCTCCAGAGCACTTGGGGTGTGGGGGCAGAGGGGCTACTCCTATTTGTTTCCTTAATGCTGGCAACAAACACAGGTCTCACCAGAGAGCACCGTGACAGTCTTCTGCTCTCTTTGAGTGCAGGGGACATGAGAGCCCCAGCTGTCAATACCGGTCTGAGAAACAATGCTGAAAAAGCACTCAAGCCATCTGAGGCATGCCTCTGCAGATAGGAAGCCAAGGGGATGGAATGTGATGGAAAAAGGAAATAGCTTCCAGGGAGGTGACAGAGAGAAAAGTGACAGAGCACCAGGTGCTGATGGGGAGAGAGGCTGCAGGAACACCTACCTGAGTGAGCTCACTTCCTCCCTGGAGAACAGGAATCCCTGCTCAGCAGAGCTTGATTGAGATTTCAGCATCTTTAGCTCCATTTCCAGCTACAAGAAACACAGAATGAGGGTCTACTAGGTGAGTGCTGCTGGAGCCACCTCTCCCTGGGCCCCAGACATCCAAAAGGCAGCATCCATTGGCCCTGGGAAGGTGAGGGCAGGATCCCACCCCATGCAGGAAGCGGGTGGGGAGAGACCATATCCTCCTTGCCTCATCTCCTGGGAATCACAGATGCCTGAAGCTACCAGACTTTAAAGCATTCCCGCTTCTCTAAACTGACTTTCTCTTTCTTAGCGCTTGATTCCAAAGGGGAACACAGTCATTTGAAATATGATGAGGGGGACACAGCAGTTGGAAAGAACATTGTAAATTTTCCAATACTTTGACCTGTTTTAAAGGCTCTGTTTTTTTTTTTTTAAGATTTATTTATTTATGCATACAAGATCTGGGGTACAGGCCAGAGGTGTGGAGGGTGAGAGGATTCACCAGAGACAGAGTGGGGAACAGAACAGGCAGACTGACGGAAGTACACTGCTGAGGGGAGCAGCGGACGAGCAAGGAGAGGTCTGCTGCGCCGTATGGGCTGCTCCTTGGCGGGCTGGGGATCGAACTCATGCTGCAGAGGCTGCAGACAGTGTCATAGGTTGCGTCCCAACCCCCTGCGCCACCAGGGAACCTCCCCTGGTATTTTAATTATTTTCTACTTCAAATTCATCTACAGGATGACAGGCAGTGCACAAACAGCAGGTAAGTGAACATGGATTTCAACCTGCTCTATCACACCTGGGACTATGGTGCAGAGGCCAGGAGCCCAAAGGTATTCAAGGCTGAAGACAGTGCAGGGAGTAGATTTCACTTCTGATCTCAGGCTCATGAGGGGCAGAGCAATCAGTGGGATTCCCCCCAGAAGGATCTTCCCAGGAGTGAGACCTGGCTCAACCAAAGTATGGCCTGGTTGTTCTGGGCTTCAATGGCCCCTCTGAGCAGACATAGATTCCCTAAGGAGACTGGGCAACCCGCTGGCCTCTCATCACTGCCAGCAGCACAGAGGTTCATATTCAAGCCCCATCAGCCTACTGCTAGCTCAGCATCACTGTCCCCAGGCTGGGTTTTGACCATTCTTTAGCTCAGTCCTCAGAGGCTTCCCCTCCATGACAGTTTAGTCCCATGGCAAGTTAATCAATAAGGAGAGAGCAAGGCCAAAAGACCCAGCTCTGCCACTTCCTCGCCTGCACCTATGGCTTTTGAGTACTGCCCCACTGCCAGCATCTGGGTAACTCTTGCTTTTACTGCTGCTCTTGGTAAAATGCTGCCCCCTTCCCTTACCCCAGTTTCCCTCAGGAATGCCCCTGCTGCCAGTGCTGTTGTGTCAGGGCACTGTCAGGCGGGTTTGGGCCTTTATCTAATCATGATTTGTCTGCGTGACCAGCTCTTATTTAGGAAACAAGAATCCCTGGGTGTGAACAGGCAGCATCCCCCTGGGTGGAGATGCAGGAACACAGGCCCAGAGGGCCAGCCCCCGGCTTGGTCCTCCATGTGCCCAGCGCCCACTTACACACATCCCTCATGGCCTACAGTGATGTCCCACTTGATTCAAGCACAAAGTGACAGAGCACCAGGGCAAGATGGGCATGATGGCTCCAGGACAGGTGATACTGTGTGGTGGATGCTACACTTTGAAGATTTATCTAGTGGAATTTTCAAATGAAACATTTTCAGTTTTTTTCTTTTCCTTGGGGTGGGGAGGAGTGGTTAATTTGTGACAACTTTATAATAATTGGTCTGTTTAAAACTCCTATCTCTTCAAGATTCAGTATTGATAATTTTCCTATGCAACTATTTCATTCAGATGTTTAAACTTATTTAAGTAGAGGTGTGATATAATTCTTCTTTTCATAGAGTTCGTGCAGAACTCATTTTTAGATTTTTATTTTCTTCACTACTGAGGAAAAGCACAGTTAAGCGTGAGGGTACATGAAGTGTGTGGCCCAGGGACTCTGCAATATCCCACACCTGCGGTTGTGATCCAGATCAAGACCCAGAATCCTCAGCATCCCAGAAAGCTCTCCTGGCCCCTCCCGGTCAATAACTCCAAGGTAATGACTCTTGTTCCTTATGTTGGCTGGCGACACTTTCCATGTATAATTCATATGTATGTTTTACTGACTATTTAAAAACACAGGCATTTGGATATATTTGTTATATCTACCACTTTTCACTTTCTTATTAACTACCACTTTTCACTTTCTTATACCTTTGATCTTCACAAATTCTTACCTTTTGCTTCACTAAGGTTTATTTTGTTTCCTTTTCTAATTTCTTGAGCTGGATGGTTAATCCATGTATATTCATTCATTCTTGCTCAATAATATAAATATTTAAACCCGTGATTTTTCTTCTGAGCAATGTTCTAGCTATTTCCCACAGGCTCTGGTGAAAGTGTTTTCATGATATTATTTTCTAGATTTTATGCACTTTTGAACTCTTTTTTTTTTTTTTTTAAACTCAAGCATTGCTTACGATAGTTTCTTGGGCCTCCCTGGTGGTGCAAAGAGGGTAAAGCACAGCACTGTGAAGCTGTCCGCAGCCTCTACAGCACGATATCAATCCCCGGCCAGGGAGATAACCCTCTTGGCGCAGCAGACTTCTCCTGTCTCGCCCACTGCTCCCCTCAGCAATGTATTTCAGTGGATCTACTGTTCTGCTCTCCACTCTGTCTAGTGAATCCTCTCACCACCACTCACCCCCACCTCTGGTCTGTACCCCAGTTCTTGTATGCATAAATAAAAAATCTTAAAAAAAAAGAAAGTAAGAGTTTCTGTTTCTTTGTTTCCTTTTAAATTTCCAAGGGTTAAGAGTTTTTGCTTATTTTGGATTTGTTTTTAATTTCAAATTTCAGCACATGGTGATCAGAAAAAGTTGTATTAGTTCTACCTAGTTAAATTTATACAGGTTTTATTATCAAATATATGGTTAATTTTGATGAATGGCTCCAATGAATGCTTTTTAAAAAGTGTTCTTTTAGTTTGGGGGTTAGAAGTTTAATCTATACATATTAAACAGAGCTATTATCTTTTTTATTACTTATTCTTGGCCCATTTGATATATCATGGATTAAGAAGTAAAATAAATGTTCCTACTATAGTTCCTTGATAATTTCCCTCATTTCTGCTTTTGGTTTTTTTTTTTAATATTGACGATATGTTAGTTAACAAAGAGATGTTCACCTGCATCTTTACTGTTGAAAGTACCGATCTTGCAATTCTGTAATGCTCTTTGGTTTGAAATCAAATTTATTTGCAATCAATACTCAATGTTTACAACTGCCTACATTGCCTTTGCGGCATTTTATGGTTTTACTTTGTAATCCAATCAGAAAGGTTTTTCCTTTTACTAGGACAATATAGCTGGTTTATATTTTGACATACCAATGTTTGGATTTATTTTTGTACTGTTACTATGTTTTCTGTTTTATAACTTTTAAAACTATTTCATTCTGTTACTTTTTGTGTGTGAAATTTTCTTGACACTTAAAAAGGTTTGTATTTTTGTTCTAGCGGTTGCTGTTATAATGCCTGTATAGTATATCTGTATATAGTATACCTGTCCTTTTATAGTATACCTGTCCTTTTCTGTTTCAACAGTTCCTGTTTATTTCCTGCATATAGTACCTGGCTAGTCATAGTCAAATACATCAGCCTTAATGTTTACTTTCTACAGTGAGATATACTTTTCACTACTTGATGCTACATTTACCTGGTATGTTTAAGTTTTCTTTAATTAACAATAAGAAAACCAACATTCTTATGGTTTTCCCAAAGCATTTCTATGAAAATTCTAAATACTGCAAAATCAGATACAGCATTTACAGTCTTTGTTACTGACTTACCCATTGGCCTAATCTTGCAATGAGATGAACTCTGCTATGGTCCATCCCTGTCCTCACTGCCCTGCTGTCCAGCCCTCGCTCTCCCATCGGCTGTGAGCACTCGTATCTTGTTTCAGTAGGAGAGTCTACCTAATTGCTAAGTTTTATTTCTTGACAAAAGATCCAGATACAGTTTTTATCTGCTCACTATCAATATTTTTTCTGTGATTTTTTTGTTATTTGTTTTTCTCTTACACAATTGTGTGATGTTGCCTTTATTACTTATCATTTATTAAGTTAATTTTGTCTTTCTGGTTGTTGGTGCTTTGGGGTGATTTCCAGGACAGAAGGCAGACATGTTGACTTATGCCAAAGTGTTCAAAGATCAACCCTTTCATTTCAACTTCTAATCCTAGATTCACATCTAATATACTTTCCACTTTGTTCTCCTCCCACTCTGAGCCTCTACCCTACTTGTGCTAACTGAACCTGCCCTCATTCTGCTCTGCAGACCCCACGTCCTGCAAAGGTACAAAGGGTGCCAAGATACCCTGTGCATCCTCTTTTTTGAGGCTCTGGCTCTCTCACTTCTTGCTTCCTCCATACACACCCCTGCCTAGAACAGCACTTGATTACATCAATTTCCATTTGCACCCTAATTCCCATACACCTTTTATACCCCTCAAATGCCACTGCCCCCATCACACATGGAAGGATCACTCTAGCGCTTGTTCAACTTGGTAATATGAGGTTTATGGACATGACTTTTCTTCCCCACTGGGACACCTGAGAGGCAGATATGGCTATGACTAACTTTCCAGCCCATTCCCAACTCAGAACAGGGCACACAGACCAGGAACAGGGGAACGTGGCAACAGATATGTGGGATGTCTGACACTTTACTGGTGTGTGCTGCACCACCCATGGGGCAGGGTGAAAGCCAGGCCTTCGAGAAAGCGCAGCTGAGCTTCTAAAAGGCTCACATAAATATGCAGGGAATTAAGTGGATCCAGAGAAAAAATAAAAGATCTAGAATGTTTACCTATTATTGACCTATTTTAAGAAATGATTTCAACATACCAATATATAAAAGGAGGAAAGCCCAGCCAGACTTAGGATATGCTAAGTGTGATTCCCACAGGAACCTTGGGGCACAGCTGAGGCTCTGAACCCATAGCCCTCTCCCTGCCTCCCACCGACCCACCACATAGCCACAGCCAGCTAAGGAGGCTTCTGAACTACTATAATGTCGCCTTTCCATAGTTCCTCAATAATAAGTCTGATGGTGGGAGGACAGGGGACCCCCAATTTAAACATTAGTGAGAAAGTGCTGATACCATGCAGGCAGGAGGACTCTGGGGTCATTCACATGCTGACTGCCCCTCCACTTTCACAGATGAGACCACTGTCCTTGAGGTGTGAGTGTATAGTAAGAAACCTGTATTAAAACTCCTGTCTACATGGCAGAGCCTTGCAGTAAAGACTGGGTCTCTACCCCTTCCACCATGACCTGCACCCCAATGCACACACTCAGGTACACAGACACACTTACACTCATACACTCACACACAGTTACCCCATATTCACCACACATATTCGGGTATCTTTACATACTTGCTGAGTATACTTGAACCCATCTGTTCCCCTCATGGGGGGAGCTGGGCAGGGTGCCCGGGGAATTTCCTTTCTTTATCCCCTCAGGGCTGGTTAGGGACCTGGTTCAGAGTTAGAGGCACAGGTATTTGTTACCAGCTCCCTGTGGTCAATGCAAGCTAATTCTTGTTGCTTTTAGTTTGCACAGAGAGAAGTATAGAAAACATTGGGAATGCATTAATACTGTAGTCTGCAACTACCTATTTCATACTTCACTGAGAAAAATCTGTATTTAGAGTTGGTTAAAAAAAAGAAGAAGAACACAAGGACTAATTGAATTGCACCTTCTGAGAGACCCTGCTAAATGACTTAAAACCATGAAGGTCCCATTCTTCGATCCATTCTCAAAGATATTCACTCTTAGCAAAAAGGATTCTAGAGAAAAGCATTTTCTTAGAAGGCCTTTTGCAACTCAACATGCTGGGCCCAAGGCACATGTGCGGGAACAGGCACACAAACGAGTCCCTGGGGTCTCAGCATGTTCTGAGGTGGGGGCCCCTGCCTGCTGCTGCTTCTGAACAGAGCAATTTTTCAAAGTTACCCTCCCTGTTTCATTTCCACATTTAATCTCCTAGGAAGGGTTTGTTCTGCCCCTTTCCAATATCTGAAGTTAATACGCAAATTTATATTCCTTTCTCTGGCTCGCTCTCCTAAATTAACAGGCATAATTACCGGTACTGCCTGCTCCAAGCAAATCAAGCACCCAAGAAACAGGGCGACAGCTCATGTCGCCCTGGCAGAGCCACCAGACTGTGGGGCCCTGAGTCACTAGCAGGCTGTGCTCACACACTCAGGATGAAGACCTGGGCTTCCTGAGTCCCTTAGGTGCCATACAAGTTAATCCTGCAGCTACTAAAGGCCCTGGTTCAGGAGGAGCTCAAGGTTCTGGGGTGGCCTGGTTTGTCTTCATGGCCTTTCTGAGGTCCCTGCTCCTCATTCGACCATGAGAAAGCTGAGGTCTAGAAAAAATTTTCCAAAGTGAAATGCACACCCTGGGCACCCCCCCTCCAAGGTTTAGCATTCACAGCTCCTCCCAATCAGCTCAAGCAAGCTATGGACACCAGTCTTGGTCACAACAGACCTGACCACAGGTCTCACCCACCCCAACTTGTGTGGGATGGAGCAGATCCTGCCCTGGGGGATGAGGGACCCATGCCCATCTTGCTCTGATGGACACAGAAAGGGAGCCAGGAGCTCAGGCTCCTGAGTCAGAGGGAGATGATGGACTCCAGACCACATCACCATGTAAGCACATGACCTGGTGTGCTATGAGCTTCCATGCCCTGACTCTGAAATAGGGGTAGTGCTATCGCCATCACAAGCCCACAGGAAGAAGTTAGATGGCACATTAATGAGCCCGGCAAACAGTCTGCCTATCTGTATGAGAAATCAGCAGCATCAGTACCTCCAGGAGACAAAATTGGTGGCAGAATTGTACTAGTTTGCCTCTTTTTCTGATGATCTTCACTTTGTACCATGTACATATGTCACTTACTCAAAAGGCAAGAGAACACTGAAAATAAACCAGCCCAGAGCTAGCCAGTTACTACCAGATGGTGGCCCTCAGTTCAGCCTTCCCTTTACAAAGATGGCTTGTCACATCCCCCACACTCCTGCCCCCCACCCCCAGGTCCTTTCCCCCTTTGCAGCACTAATTGCACATTTACTATTCCCTTTGTCTGCCCCATTCATAGCAGCTCAGAAGAGGCAACAGGTCCCAGGCTACCTCCAGGCTCCACTGGACTGATAACCAATTCATACTTGCTCAACTGCTGAGTGAAAGTGGATGTTGTTACTGTTCTGCTCTGTCCTCCTTGTTGGCATCTCCTAGCAGAGCACAGCTCTTGGCCTCCCTCCCACCCTGGGCCCTGCCTCTAGATTACATGAGGGCGCTGTGTGAGGGGACGCCAGGATGCCATCAGCCTGGACTTCTGCTCCAAGGAATGGGACAGGTCTCCCCACCTGGGCAAGGCTGACTCAGCTGTCGCAGATGTGGGGGGACAGCAGGAAGCGGCACAGAACATTGCCCTTCAGGTCTACTGGATGACCCACAATAAGGAGATGGGGGTGCCTAGGCTCCTGGAAAAATCTACTTCCCTCCCAGGGAACTGTCTCCCAGGGCCTAGGCAAGCCTATACCCAAAGGGGGACTGGATCACTAAGAAATCACTCCACCACTGTGGATACAGCTGAGCAGTGGGGCACAGAATGTCTCCCTGCAGAGGGGTAGGTTTAAGGAGGGGTGAGAAGGGCTACAGAGTGAGGGACTGAAAAGGGAGCTGCCAGTCAGAAAAGAAGTACCCCGCAGCCAGAACAGAACAGGTAAAAGGACAGAAGGATCTGAGAATCCCAGGAAGAGACTGTGGGAGACAAAAGGAAGAGTCCCTGTGCCAATCCCAAAGTCCTGGGCCTCAAAGACCCTCCTCCAGCTGAAAGCAGGTGAGGCAGACACTCGGAAGGCTATGGCTACCCCACTGTCTCTATCTGGAAGCTCTGCAGTTAAGACTCCTCACTGTCACCTGGCTACCAATTCCTATCAGAAACCAGTGTGGGAGGAAAGGAAGAAACAGGTGGGTCACTGTAGATGGGAAGGGGGAGCAGAGGGTCCCACCAGGGGCCCCTGGTGCACCGCAGACCAGGAGGTAGCACTGCTACTAAAAGTCACTGTTCTCAGTACTGCCGTCTGCAGAGTCAATGGAATTTTTACAAAGAAGTGAAATTCCCTCAACAAACCAGAGACTAATAAGACAAAGGTCAGCCAGCCTCCCAAAAGGGAGGAGAAAACCTACTGATTATTTACCCAACAGCCACAGAACAAGACTCAATCCCAAACACTTGAGGGAAAGTGTTGTCCAGGCTGCCTCGGGCAGAGGACACTCCAGTGAGTCCTTATCCTCACCCAGGCAGGGATCACAGACCAATGGTATGGTCAGTGCAAAAGGCAGCCAGAAAGAAGCCTGGGGCCACAGGCAGGAGAAGGAAGTCCATCAGCACATCAATCTCCCTGGCCAGGCCTGGGAGATGGGGCTATTATCAGGCTACAGCCTACCATAGGCCACCCAAAGTCTCTGGCATCAAGCAAGCACCCAGTGTATGAAATTCAGTTTCATTTATTTGTTCTTGCAAATATGTGTCTAATGGGTGACTTTTAAGCAACAACATACTCCTGACCTTCTGGACTAAATGCCCAAATGCCCAGTGCTCAAGTGCATAATAGGTCTGGAAGAAAAGCAAGGCCAAACCTTTCTGGAAGGGCATGGAGAAGGAACAGGATTCCAAGAGGCTGTGGCTGCCTACCTGTGCCTGAGTGCACGCTCTGGCCAGGCCTGCACCAAGCCTACCTCTGGGGAGCCCTCCTCTCTGCCTAGGTCCCTCGCCCATCATTCACTGGGCACAGGAGACAAATCTGTGCATCTGGCACTGCATCCTTCCTGTGAGGCAATGGCAGCCCTTCACAAGACAACAGTGATGCCCAGTGTTTGTGCCCTTTCACACCACAGTAAGGCAATGATGAGGAACTAGGATGGGACTGAACCCCCTGTGTGAAACAAGTAAAAATATGTAAGACGATGCTTTCCCAGACACTGGACAGCAGGCAACAAAGAACAGACACCCTGGAAAGATAGGGTGGTGGGCCTGAAAACCACACGCCTCAGCCTCTTGAGAATCCCAGGACAGCACAAGCCAGGAGAACGGGAGACTGAGGCAGCCGCAAATCAGTGAAGGTGGAGATGCAGGGGGCCCCCTCAAGCACACAACTCTGAGTGACATATATGAGAAAGGGAGGTTCCCTAGGCTGCTACTGAACCATGAGACAGGAGGAGAGAGAGGGTGATTGTCCCTCAGTCAAACAGGAAGCCTCCCATTCATGGGGCACTGGCAGAACACTCAGGAAGGCCTGGGCGGGGAAGTGCAACCCTTGGCCCTGGAATAAGCACCACTCCAGGGCAACACAGCATGTCATAAAATGCTATCCGCAAAGAATCAAACCATTTCCAAGTCACTTCACTGCATCCCTGAATGAAGCTGAGGAATCTTTATAGGACGATTCCAACATCCAACAAGGGAAAACCCAAATTGTCTGGCATCAAATCAAAGTACAAGGAGGACAAAAATGAAACAGTCAAAAAAAAAAAAAAAAAACCGACCAATTAACCAAAACTAACTTAGAACCAACACACATTAGAATTCGCACAACTTTACAACAGTCAATAAAACTTAATTCTTTATTTTCAAGAGAGATGTAGAAACACTGGGGAAGGGTGGAAGGGACCAAAATCAAATTTACAGAGCTGAAATCTATAATACCTAACATAAAAAAAAAAAAAATACATGGATCACCAAATGGCAAATTAGATATTAGCAAAAGAAAAAAAATCAGGGAATTGAAGATATAGCAGTAGAAATGGTTTAAAATAAAAAACACAGAAAAAGATTTTTTTTAAATGGAAGCGTGTAAGAGAGGCTTGTGACACATCCATGCAATCTACATGTGGCCAGTTACAGAGCCTTGAAGGAGAGCTCTCTAGAAGGGTGAAAACAGTAAATGTCAGGGGTAAGAAACACACGAAAACCCAAACACATGAAGCATGAAGAAAAACACAAGACACATCACCATCAAATTGCTCAAAATCAGTGGTAAAGGAAACATCTCAAAAGCTATTAAAGCAAACAGACACGCCACGCAGAAGCACCAAGGTACTGACAGCAGCAGATTTGCTGCTATAAATGGCTCAAATAAGAAGAGGAGCACTGTTCAGGTCTCGAAAGGAAAAAAAAAAAGCCATCAGCCACAAAGTGAGGACTCAAGAGAGTAACAGACCTTTCTCCAGACCAACTAAGGAAAAAAAAAGAGCAAGTTACTAATGTAAGAAAAGAGAGGGGGGATATTACAACAACCTGCAAGAAATAAAAAGGATAGAAAGAGACTAAGATGAACAACGGCACACGTACAAGGTAAGTTAGACGAGAGGGACAAATTCCTAGACAAAACAAACCACCAAACCTTAATCAAGAAGAAAGAGAAAGTCTGAACAAACTTGTAACAACTAAGGACACAAAACCAGCAATTGAAAATCTGCCAACAAATATACAACCAGGACCAGATGGCTACACAGGTGAATTTTACAGAATATTTAAAGAATTAATATGATTTATACTAATCTTTCCCAGAATTTAGAAAGGGGGGAACACATCATAACTTGTTCTATGAGGTTAGCATTACCCTGTTACAAAAGCCAGATAAGACAAAGGTTAAAAGAAAACTAAGATCCTATACCTTACGAACATAAGATGTAAAAATCCTCAACAAAGACAAGAGCAGTACATTAGAGGGATAACACACCATGGCCAAGGGAGACTGATACAGGAATGCAAAGAGAGTTCAACACAAGAAAATCAATTAATGTAATACAGCAAATTAACAGAACTAAAGGAAAAACTTCACATGATCATCTCAATTGAGGCAGAAAAAGCACTTGGCAAAAATCCAATGTCCTTTCATGATGAAAAATGTTCAATAACTAAAAATAGAATAGAAGAGAACTTTCACAACATAATAAAGGGCTTTCATGACAAACCCATAACTAACATCGTACTCAGTGGCAAAGACTGAGGCTTCCCCTCAGGTCAGGAATAAGACAAGGATGCCTTTTCACACTACTGCTATTTAAACAACAGTGCTATGAAAGTTCTATTCAGGGCAATTAGGTAAGAACAAGAAGTAAAAGACAGCAAAATTGGAAAGGAAAAACTAAAGCTATCTCTGTTTGCATGATCTCAAGAGTAGAAAATCCTAAAGAAGTAAAAAAAGATTAGAGTTAACAAATGAATTCAGCAAAGCTGCAGTATGTAAGATCAACACACAAAAATGAGTGGCATGAACATGCACTAGAAATGAACAATGAAAAAGAAAATTAAGAAAATTCCATTCATAATAACATCAAAGAGATAAACTATTTATGAATAAGTTTAACCAAGGAGTTAAGCACTCTTCACTGAAAACCATGCACAATGGAAAAAAACGAAGACCCAAATAAATGGAAAAAATACTGTGTTCATGGGTTGGAAGACTTGATATTGTGAAGATGGCAATAATCCTCAAAGCAGACTCAGCCCAACAGATTCAATGCAATTCCTGTCAAATCTCAAGTCTTCTTTTTGCAAAATGGAAAAGCTGATCCTAACATTCATATGGAATTGCAAAGGATTTTGAATAGCTAAGATAATATACAAAAGAAGAAAGCTGGGGGAATCACACTTAGTTACCAGTTTCAAAACTTACTACCATGCTATAGCAATCAAAACAATGTGGTACTGGCATACAAAGGTATAGAGGATACAGAGCAGTAGAACAGAAATGGAATCCAGAAATAAACCCTCATATCTGATTACTGACAAAGGATCAAGACCATTCACTGAGGAAAGAAGTCTCTTCAACAAATGGTACCAAGACAACTGGATAGCCCATGCAGAAGAAGGAGGTTGGATACTGTCCTCATAACTTACTCAAAAATTAACTCAAAAGGGACATAAACCTAGATGTAAGAAGCTAAAGCTATAAAACTTTCAGATGGAAACAGCGTAAATCTTCTTGGCCTTGTATTTGGCAAAGTATTCTTCCATACGGCACGAAAAGCACAAATGTCAAAAGAAAAAAAATAGGTACCACAACAAGATACCATTTCATACCCACTAAGACAATTCTAATTAAAAACAAAACAGAAAATTACAAGTGTTATTGTCATCTTCCTCATTTTCAATATTGGTAATCTGTGAAATCACAGAAGTCTGTGATTTCTGATTAGTATGGCTAGAGGCTCATTAATGTTATTGATCTCAAAGAAATGGAATTTGATCTCATTTTTAGAGCTCAAGTATATAAGTGTGACTGACATGAAACAACTTAATTTCCATTAGAGACAACAAGGATGTACCTTGGAAAGGAGTAAGAAGCAGACCATGATGGTTCTGAGACCCTGGGGTGGGGTGAGGTGCGGTAGCCCAACACAAAAGAAGGAGCTCTCAAAGCAGCTCATGGATAGAGTAGAAATCCAAACTGGAATAAGACACAGAAGATGTGGCTCCCTGGGGAGCTGCCCCAGAACTGAGCAGGCCCCCTTGGCAATAGCACCAGGCTTGGTATGGACCAGTTTTCTGAAACCACCCTGTGTCCCTCTAGGGCCAAGGTCCCTCTCTCTTCTTGAGGAGACCCAACCTGCCACATTTACTCACAGCACCAGAGTTGTGAAACTTTAATGCTAATGGCACTAGAGGCTAACTGACTGGTACAGCATAACCTTTAAATAGAAAGCACGTAGTTCAGTCTAATTTAAGAGGATACATGGTTGATCCCAGGGGCCTCCCCAACTCTACAAAGGAATCGCCCCAGGAGGAATGGGCACCCTGCCATCCCTCCTCATGGTGACTCTAATGAGCTCAAGAGAGAGAGCACACACAACAACCCTGTCATCATTCACCCACTCAACACAGTGTCCAGTCTGCGCCAGGTGCGACAGGGGAGGCCAGGATCTACATGCAAGGGATTCGGGCCATGACCTTCTCTCCAGACCCAGTCTGGGCAAGTGTCTCAGAGAAGAGACAGCCCTGAGCTCAGAGGTGGGACTCCTCCAAGGCCACCTTTCTGTTCATCACTGGACCGATGAGGCAGCCAAGAAATCTCCACAGTGGTGGAGGGGCGATTCCAGTCTGGAAGTGGACAGTACATGCAACAAGCCAAGGGCAACCATCAGTGACTCATACAGACACTTCCTGCTGCCACAGCTGGTCACCGAGCTGCAACACATCTGCACCTCAGAGAAACGGAGTCCCACTGGAGTGTATGTGCAGCTGAATCTTCATCCTGGAAGACCAGCTTATTATTTCTTATATTGTCACATTTTCCAAGAAAGAGAACTTTAACAAAACTCCCAGTTTGTTGATCCCAGGGAAGGGGCCAGGGAAGAGTTCTGGGGACATTACCCCCAGGGCTGGAGTGATGGAGCCCAACGGCAGGTGACAGGCATCTAGTGAGCAAGACATACCTTAGTACTAAGACAGCAGAGGGCAGGGAGGCCCCAAGAGGCAGACTTATGGAACTCCAGTGTTTCGATAAAAAAGAAGTAAAGCTGAAAGTTGTCCAGATCTGAGAGCAACACAGGTAGCTCATGTCCACCTGGGTACCTGGAAGGGCACCAACCCCAGTCACGGTTTCTGTTGCCCTGAACCCAGCTGTGCAGAGTCAAAGCCCATACCCACTCACACATGGAAGCAGGTGCGCCTGGGTCCGGAGGGGAGCTGTCTGTGTGCATGTTTCCAGCAGGATCTGCAGGTTGAACCAAATCAATGAGGCCACCGCCTTTAGCAGAACATTTGTTAACATGGGGGAGGGGTGTTGGAAATCTTTTGGAAATCCAATGAAAGCTGAAAACGCTTCTCCAAAAACAGAAGCACACAACAGAAATTTATCTGCAATTCCAAGGGCGTTCTGGATCCCTTCATTTCTCCATGAATGCTGGTTAGAGACTTCTGCTTAAGCAGTAATGACTGTATTGAAAGGTCTCACAAGGAAATAGCCCTCCTCTCCACATTACTGGAGAGAGCTGAAGGTCACTGAAGAACTCAGGTGAAATCTGTCAGGCAGGGCTTGATGAACATTCATTTATTTCCATGTTGCAGTCACAGGCACAAGGAGTTCCTATACAAAAGGAAGAGGAAGCTCCAGAGAGCCAGCTAAAGTGGTGAGCAGAAGTCAGATCACATCCAGTCAGCTACACAATAACACACTGGCTGGGTACAGGCCAATATAGGAAGAGGAATGTCCAAGGAGGCCAGTGAAGAGGCTGCAAGTTTACTAAAGCAGTAAGTAGCAAAATCGCTTCATGTAGACACAATAAGGAACAGGAAGCTGAGACAGAGCTATGCCAGAGAGGGTGACAGCAGACACAGGAGGAGACTACATGACGTGCAAACTCACAGGTCAGGGGCGAGGGTGAGGATGTCTGTTAACATAGGAAGTAACCCCTTATGGAATTACTCTCAGAGTTTTTAAGGGTAAATTGACCAATTTCTGTTTTGTGTTTGTTACACACTAACTCTCACTTTCTATCAGATTTGTGAGATTTCACTTTCCAAGTCTAGAGTGGCCCTTTCTCCTTATATCACTCCCTGACCCCAAAAAGAGGGCTCAGGCCCAGCGGTAAATGTGGAGAGAGCAGCTAGATCAAAAAGCAATGTGCGAGTCTCTAGTTAACTGATAAGGGACTGATCACAAAGATATACAAAGAACTCACAGGACTCAACAAAAACAAAATAAACAATCCAGTCAAGAAATGGGCAGAAGAACTTAAAAGACATTTCTCCAAAGAGGAAATGCAAATGGCAAACAGGCATATGAAAAAATGTTCAACATCCCTTATCATCAGAGAAATGCACATCAAAACCACACTGAGATACCACTTTACACCAGTAAGAATGGCACATATCAAAAAAACAAGGAACAACAAATGTTGGAGAGGATGTGGTGAAAAAGGAACTCTCCTACATTGCTGGTGGGAATGCAAACTGGTCCAACCACTACGGAAAGCTGTCTGGAGGTTCCTCGGTCTCCTAAAAATGGAGCTACCATATGACCCGGCAATTCCACTACTAGGGATCTACCCAAAGGACACAAAAACAGTGATTCAAAAGACCACCTGCACACCTATGTTTACTGCAGT
Source organism: Talpa occidentalis (assembly GCF_014898055.3). Taxonomy (NCBI): domain Eukaryota; kingdom Metazoa; phylum Chordata; class Mammalia; order Eulipotyphla; family Talpidae; genus Talpa; species Talpa occidentalis. The sequence continues at coordinate 71,955,140 of NW_023601212.1, read as the reverse complement.
ACTATTTACAATAGGTAACACCTGGAAACAACCCCAATGCCCAAAAATAGATGACTGGATCAAGAAGATGTGGCATATATACACAATGGAATATTATTCAGCAATCAAAAAAGATAAACTCGGGCCTCCCCGGTGGTGCAGCGGTTGAGCGCTGGGTTGCGAGGCTGCCCACAGCCTCTGCGGCGCCGGTTCGATCCCCGGCTGCTCCCCGGCCACAGGAGGAGGGTCCCGCATGGCGCGCAGACCTCTACTGCCGCCCGCTGCTCCCCTCAGCAGTGTACTTCGGTCCTTCTGCCTGCTCTGCTCCCGGCTCTGGCTCTGGTGAATTCTCTCGCCCTCCCGTGCTTCTGGCTGTACCCAGTGCATGTATAAACAAAAACAAAACAAGCAAAACAAATAAAATAAATAAATAAAACATGCCTCTATTAAAAAAAAAAAAGATAAACTCATGCCACTCATAGCAATGTGGATGGATCTAGAAGGAATAATGCTCAGTGAAATAAGGCAGAAGGAAAAAGAAAACTATCGGATGGTTTCACTTATAGCAGGAATATAGGGGAACCAAATAAGACATCAGTGTAAAAAAATTAATAACAGTACAAAACACAACAAAGCAAAAATGGACAATTATAAATCAGAGACACACTGCAGGGCAGGAGGAGGGAGAGGGATCAGAGGGAGGGAGGGAGAAGCACAGGGGACTGAGGTGATGGTGCACAGGTGCATTGGTGAAGGAAACTCTATGGGGACTACACCTGAGGGGGTGGGGGGAAGCAAATATTGTTTAAAAATGAACAACAATGTAAAAAATAAAAAAAAATTAATATTAAAAAAAGAATGTCCCCATACCAAAAAAAAAAAAAAAAAAAAAGCAATGTGCAAGTCACTCAAATTAGAAAACACTCAGGAGTAAACCTAACAAGAAATGTGCAAGATTTGCTAGAAGAAAATGGCCAAACTTAAGCGCAGGATGTAAGAAAAGACAAACTGTAGAGAGCACCCACACTACGAATGGGAGACTCAACACTGCAAAGTCTCCTTTCCACATTGATCTATATATGCCAGGCAATTCCACTAGAATTTCTACATAAAACATGAGAAGCTAATTCCAAAATTTACCCTGGAGAGAGAATAAAAGAATATCTAAGAAGATTCTGAAAAAGGAAGTCATAAAAAGGCCATGCCATATCAGATATCAAACACATTATGAGGCAATGGTAACTTTTACTATGCTGCAGTAGTACAGAAAAAAGACAAACATAAGTGTTCTCGGAAGGGGATCCAAATATCTTCTGCAATCAAGGTGCCAGAAGTTACAGCCTTAGAAATTCTTTTTCTGGACTAAGAAACCACCTACTCAGGCTACTGTTTCTAAAAATGCAGATGGATCCTTACAAGGTACCAAATTAAATCACTAGCATATTATTATTAGATCTTTGCAAAATGGGTAAAACTAAAGAGACTGGGTGTAAAGATTGGGAAAGGGGCCAGTCATTAAAATCTCCACCTGAGGCCTAACACGATGAAGGCCACGGTTACCTCAGACACAGAGGCATCTGAAGCTGCCCCGTCCAGTCTGTGACTCCACTCTCCCTGGGAAGGAGTCCCATCCTCAGATATGGGCACTTGCTGGTGGAAGCCCAGGGAGACCACCAGCGTCCACTGCAGAGAAACAGCAGGCTGGAGGTCCTGTTCCCCCCATGCTCTGCTGACACGGTGGATCTTCTCAAAACACATGAGCACATTCTGTCCTGCAAGGCTTCTGAGAAATTAGTGTTTCTCTCCTCAAGGAGGAGGGACTCAAATGTGAGGGCTCTGCCTATCCAGGATGGAAGAGCTGGAACAGAGGCTCAGAGGTGGAGAGGCCAGGGAAGATGAGACCGTTTCTCAGACTCTGGAGACAGTCATGATCAGGACTCCCACACATGGGCTCAGAGCACAGATATGTGAGTCTCTTAGTGCCCAATTCTCTAAGGCAAAGGGCTGGAAACCAGCTCCACAACCCCTAGCCAGTCAGTCCTCTGTCCTGAAGCAATTCTGGGGACTCAATTTGCTCTCTGAGGCAGCAATTCCAATTGGGCCAATTTCCTGGCCCAATCCACCCCAGGTAAACGTAACAGTAAGTTCCAAATATGCCTCATTAAACCATTCTCCCTACATCCCTAAAAATGGCTTTTTAGCTGTAGCTGAGCTGCCTCCAGGCACTGGTCTTGCGGAGCCAGCACTCCACAGGGGCTCTGGGCAGCCAAGAAAAGGGCAGGAGGACCAAGACTGTCAGGTTCGAGCTCTGACAATAGCCTCTCCAGGGACTCGCTGACTCTCCTTGCAGCCTGGAGCCCTCATCTGTAAAGAAGTTCACAGGAGAGTTTTAACACAGTAACAGACAGAGAGGAGAGACCCACACATTCCGGCGACCTGGAGACTCAAGAAGAGTTGTGTGGTGGTGACAGCAAAGTGGCTGGAGCTAGAATTCACTGGAATCCCAGGAAGCACACCTGGTAGGGTGGCAGATGTCCGCATGGCTTAACGAAGAGCACCGCTGGGAGCCAACGGGGTTTGTGCGTGTTGAACAAACTAGCACATCATCATCATCACCTGGGGCACTTGGCAGCCAAGCCAGCCCACAGAGGGCTGTGTGGAAAGTAATGTTCCTGCTTTGTTCATTCATTTCAGTTCAGGGCCAGGGACTGGACACCTCAAGGTGACCAGGATACATGTGTTGATCTAGAAGAGCCATCACAGCCATCTAGCCCAGCCAACCAAGCCGTGGACTGTTCTGTATAAAGGTTAGTCTCCTCCCGGGGCTGCCTCTGAGGAAGCAGGCGGACAGGCTGCAGATGCCATGAGACTACTGGGTAGCACATAAATATGGAAGAGTGGCCAGGGCAGGGAGGTGGGCCGAAAGAGGTCTAAGATGCACATAGGATGGACCACACCAACTCAATAGGCCTCAGAGGAGAAAACCAGCAAGCATGGGAGAGAAAGCTAAAGATACTGCCTCCTCAAGAGGCAAAGACCCCAAATCCAGTGCAAACCAAGCCCCACAACACCCTGTTGGGCCACATATGCCCCCACAACCCAACCATTCTGCAATAGTTTCAAGGGGCCTCGCCTGGCTGCCCCCTCTGGTGTCAGGGGTAGGGAACAAGGCACTGAGAACCTGCCTGGCACTCTGGGCCCTGTTGGCCTTCTTGGATCATGATGGCTGCTACACTGAGAAACAGAGTCAGACACTGTACTGTGTGGGCTGCAGGACATATAAGTGAACATGATGACCACTATCTAAAACTGCCACCATCCTCTGAGGAAGCCACTCCTGTGAATGTGAGGGTTACCTCTTTCTAGGAGTCTGACCAACAAACCCACCAAGGTCCAAGTTCTTCAGTGGTTGGGGCCTTCCAGCCCAGTGCCTAATGCTGGCCAGATGGGTCAGAATACACTAAGAGTTGCAGAACTAGACATTCCTTTAATAATTTGCTGGAAAGCAGCTGGCCACACTGGCAGCCTGTGATAAGAACAGAACACAGGCAGGGGACGCAGATGGATGAGGACCACAGTCCTGAACAAGGAGAGCTCATGACTCTGATGAGTTTCTGGCCCTCAACTCTGCACTAGGAATGGCAGAAATTAGCGTAGCCCCTTGCAGAGTTCACAACTGGCCTTCGCCAGTATCTTGGGATCCACTGCCCACTGAGCCACACCAAGGCTGGGGCCTCCAAATGTGAGAGGCCAGAGGAGGGCCAGGGCCTGCACATTCCAAGAAATTGGCCTCCAGAACTCGTCCTTCTGGGGCAGAACAGGGGACCCTGCTGCATAGTTGAAAGGCAGGCGAGTCAATCTCTGAAGCACTGTCACTGGGCGGCACAAAGCACTGCCTTCCACTCTTGGCTGGTTTCACAGCCCTGTGCCACAGATCCCCACAGACCAGGACAGAAGTAGCAGGAACTCTAAAGGGAAGGTGGGACTCAAGGAAGACCATAGTTTAATTACAGAGTCATGAGGGGTGCAATTCATCTTAAATCAGAAAGTAAGATGTCTCCCTCTCTGAAGCACATAAAATATTAGAGGATTTTTACAGTTATAATAATAATTAAAAAAAACCTCCTTTCTCCAGTCACTGCTGGCCATATCTAATTAGGGTGAGGTATGTTAATAATAGAACTATGGCCTGGGACATCTTTCCTTGTGATAGTAATTGCAGTTAAAGAAAAAAATAATGAACTGTACTTATGCTTACTAATTAGAATGGCTTTGCTAATTAATAACATAAAGTCAAACTGTCTTTGTCTTGTCATCTGCAATTAGCTAAAGATGTTTAAATTTCTCTCTCTCCTTTCCTAAACAGTGAGCTAACTTTGGGACAGCAAACAGCAGGAGAGGCAGCTGCAGCTGGGAGAGATGGCCCACGGGCTAGACAGGGAGTTGGGCAGGACCAGGATTGGGATACACTCAGGAGCCAGCTGCCCCATGCTTTGCAGAGGGAGAGGGTCCAGTTCAGGTTGCAAGAGAAAGCCACCCAGTGCCCCTAGATTTCTAGGGCTAGAGGGAGCCACCAATATGGGTAGGAGGACCACAGAGCCAGACCTGCAGCTGTCAGCAGCACTGCCAGCTCTGGTCCCTCACTTCCCCCTCAGTCCTCCACCAGTGCGGGTTCACAGCAGAGCAGAAACGACATTTCACCAGTAACCCCAGCGAGAAGGTGAGAAGGAGGGAGTCCACTTCCCTCTGGGCCCTCCTGGGCCATGTCTCCTTGGGATGTAGCACCCCCAGAACTCAAGGAGCATTGGGTGGGGGGAAACCGATTCACTGGCGCTTAACAGAGCCTGGGGCACTGCCACTTCTCACTTCCCCTTTACCTGGGAAGGAGAAGAAAGAAGTGAAATATGCTAATAATTAAACAACCAAAGGCAGAAAGTAAAACTTGTGTGAGACAACTATCACCTGGAACCAGAAAAAGGTCTGAAGAAGCTTCCACAGCACCCTACCCTGTTTGTGTGCAACCGGGCCATCAATGCTGTGGTGGCTGCCGAGAGCCACTCCCTCTGCTCCTGCCTGTTTCGTGGGGTCAGTTCCACAGGGATAGCGTACACCACACCCAGAGCTCCATGTGCTCAGGAGTGATGGCCCTGCAACCTCAGAATGGCCCGGGGAACAATGAAACAATACCAGGCCTAGTCCCCAGAATCTAACTGAACTGGTGTAGAGGAGGGACCAGCATCAATATCCTGAAATTTCTGGTACTCCACACAGGAGCAGAATGACAAGGGCCAAACAAGAAAGAACAAAGGTCAACCTTCCTACACTCCTCTCTAAGACAGGGGTTGGCCTCTGCAACCTTAATCAGAGAATTCTGGGGTCTCAGTGCTCCCAAAAAGGCCTAGATTAGCAGTCTCTTCTTTCCACAACCCCAGGGGCAAGGTGGAGGCTTAGTTCCCCTGCTTCCTGGCTCCCAGGGCCAAAGTGCAGAGTGCGGCTTGGGAAGGCTGCAGGCAGTGTGCATCCCACTCACCTCTAGGGTTGTAGGTTAGGCATGCTCAGCACAATCTCATCTCTAATTCCTCCTGTCTGTGTACATTATGGAAATAAGGCCCTTGGGCATGTTTCAATTCAGGCCAATGCGGAGGAAGTGATGCGTGTTGACACACAGAACATCGGGGTACTCCCAGGGTGTCTTCAGATGAATGCACCAGTTTTCTAAGAAAACCCCAGCCCACTTTGGCTCCTCCAAAGTCAACAAGCAGTATGCCCCTTGTTTTAAAGAGTCTGGACAGCTCAGAAGCAAGACACTCTGTGTCAGGAAGCATTGACACTCTGTGGGTCTGGAAATAGCAGGTAAGCTTGACTGCTGCTCCAGACGGTTGCAGACTAAAGTGATGGCTCCTCACTGCCATGGCATATGTGAGTGCCAGACTTCAAAGCTGACAGAGCTCTTCCAGGTGCATGGGCTCCTGGGCATAGGCATACTACATTTGAGTCTCTCCCTGGAGTACTCCAAACTCTCTGGGCAAGGGCAGAAGGCTCTACTGAGTCTCAGGTGCCCGGTAAACAACATAAAGATGATCCCACTGGGCAGTAATCAATAATCCAGGGAACTTAGCCCCTTGGGAGAGACACCCACTGGTTGCCCCACATTATATGGCTAGTATACCAGGCACAAACATGAAAACAGTTCGTACTGCACTCACCCCTGGCCTGCTCCCCCTTGCCTCTGGCAAAGTAGCCTGGAACTTACAGGCCCTTCTCTTGCCCAATTAACCACCTGTTCTGTACCCACAGCAGGCATCTGGGCACTGCAGACACAAATTACTGACTAGCTGTGCCTTCAGTTCACAACCATGAACCTCAGTTGGGCACTTGGACAGCACCAGATAACCACCAGCCCCCAAAAGATCCACTTCCTACTATTAAAAAACAAGGTCAAAATAGGAGTCATTCACGCTAAGTTTTGTGTCGCCAAACAGAGACTCTAACTTATTTACTTGAAGTTCTCCCAGAAATGTAACCTTAAAGCGTTCAATGAGGAACCACCTGATCAGCAACAGATAACCCCAGGGTCCCCTAAGGAAGAAACTTGTAAGAACTGATCTGCCTTTTTGTCTAGTATAACTTTCTTGTTCCCACTCCCTTCTGCCTATAAAAATAGTCTTTCATTCTGTGCAAATCCTCACAGCTCTTTCCTATCTGCTAGATTGGATGTTGCCTGATTTGAAGGGATTTTTGCTCAAATGACTCTCTAAACTGTTCATGTGCCTCAGTTTATCTTTAAAGGTTCTCTCCAGGCTATAGAACAAACCCTATTCTCTCTCCAGCCCCCAGCCTGCCTGTGTAGTCTCACTCTCCAGCCCCCGTCTCTGTCCAGAAGTGCCCCCTCCAGCAACCATCAGATCCTTCCAATACCACCACTGTTCCTGTCTTTACTGGAACATTCCAGAAGCATAAAAGCAAGGTATACATCACTATATGCTTATCACTATGAGAATCACTATGAGCAAAGGCCACTTCTCTGGGTGCCAACCTCTAGCAAAGCAGCCTGGAACTTACAGGCCCTAACACCACCATATGAAATACCTCCCTCTCTGGACTCAGCCAGGACCTTGCTCCCTGGAAAACCACACTCACTGGTGTCCTCTGTGGGCTTAGTAGGTCCCTTTCTATTTCCAACTGCATTTCTGACTGGAAGGACCATGACAATCAAGGGACCTGCATGTTCCCAGCTACAGGGTAAGAACTTGTCCTGGTGGAGACTAGAACTTCTGCCAGCTGCCCAGAGCTAAGGCATCCCAAATGCTGGCTTCCCTTCATCTGTAAAGGCCACAAAGCCACAGGAACTTACCATGTCCGCTCTTTGCTTCTGTCCTCCCAACTCCTCCAAGGCCTGTGACAGTTGAACCTTTAAGACAAGACAGAAAGCTTGTCAGTGGGTCTTCTCCCTTGGGACCCAAAGGACCATGCCTAGCCCTGCCACTCCACTCCCACTGAGCAGGGGTCCCTGGGATCTGGAAAGCAGGAGCTGGCAGGGTGAGAGCCCCAGCAGCTGCCTGTGGGAAAGGAATCCATCTTTCCACAGTCTGGAGGTACTGAGGGGCAGCCAAAAACAACAGAATGCAAAGTCCCACCCCCAAACCCACCTCTTGGAAGCAACTGTGGAGTTAGGTATAAAGACAGAGAATCAGGGTAGGTTTTAGTGCCCCATATGGGTGATGGTGGCAGAGAAGCAACTGCTGTTAATTCATCACACCTGCACTCTCAGTGTGTCTGTGTGTGTATGTGTGTGTGTGTGTTATACTGCAATGAAAATGTAGGATACACACACACACTCTAGTATTCTGGAGGGCAAATTAGGGAGAGACATTTCTGCTACATAAAAGGAAGTTCCTAAGATCTAGAAGCCAACCATCATTGAAAATGATGCACCTGTCACATCGCCCCTAGCAGGAAGTGCAGATGGAAGGTCCATGACAGCCCTCAGGGTCTGAGATAGAGTATAAGAGGGTCCTGGCTGGGAAGTCGAAGCCAGCAAGCAAAGTGGGTGGGGTTCCTGGGGGATGTGAACATGACAGGAGAGGAGACAGGAAAAAGGCAGAGGTCTTCTTCATGGGATTCAGGGCGAACCCACACCCCACCCCGCTGCCCAGGCCTGGAAAGGGAAGAACTCAGAGCTACCGAGACCAGGAAGGAAGGACACCTAGAGAACACAGACACGTCTCCTCTCACCTACCCTTCACAACAGACACCAGGGTCAAAAGACACAGGAACACACCTCTACAGCAAAGACACGCCGGGACGCCAGGGCCCTGAGCAGCTCAGGCAATGGTTCCCTAGAGAATTCATCAAGCTCCTACACTTGGAGGGGCATCGGGGCTCCCAGCGGGGCACTGGGGGAGCCTCTCAAGGGAGGAATTCCTGTGAGTCTAGAAACAATCGAACATCTGCTTTTGGACAAGACAGAGCAACAGGCTCATTGCAAAGCTGAGGGATTTTACTGTGTATAAATCATATTTCAATAAAGTTGATCATAAAAAATTTATATTTACAGATAAGGAAGAACAAAGCTCTGAGAATGGGCCCTAGCCTCTTCCCATCAACAAAGTAACACCAGGAGAGGTCAGTTCTGTGCCAAGAGGCAGGGGCCTTGATGTCTGTGCCTGGGGTGCAGGTACTATGGCTGGGGGGTGAGATTGGCTCACTTCAAAGTTAGGACAAAGTGAAATCTCACACACTCACTCTCTCTCTCTCTCTATCTCTCTCTCTCTCTCTCTAAGTAAGTTGGGAAAAACAACCAATCTACTTGCCCAAATGCTTCAAATGACCCTCCTATGCCAAAGCTGAAGGCCTGTATGGACTTCAGTTTTTTCAAATATAAAATCAAATATTCTTCATTTTTTTAATCAAGTGAGAATTCTTCCTTGAGAATTTGTGAAAGTTATATAATCTCTACCCAGAAAAATATCCACAGTAGGAAACTGGGCCCACGACTGAGGCAGAGGCTGGTGGGGTTCACGTGTTAATGTGGGGGGTTGATGCATGTTGCAGCTCAGGTCCTAGGCACTATCACTATTCTGCTACTTCTTACCACACTCACTAACGGCACTGCGACTATCACCCCATCTAGACACTGAGCAAAGCCAGATTCACCACAGCAAGGAGCCCTGTTCTGGCTCCTAGAGAGGACCGGGATGTCCCCAAGGGGTCTGGCTTTTGGTTTGTAAGGAATTCTAACTGTAAAGGAATTTGAGTGGGAAACCTGGCTTGCTCAGACTCATGTCACTAGTAATATCATCAAAGGTCAAGGACCCAGACGCCCCCACACAACCGGATCTCTTAGAGTTCATTTAGACCACTTAGGCCCACTGGGACGGCACACAGAACTTGGGGATAAAGAAAAGCAGCAGTCAGAAGATGGTCAGACTGGAGAACCACCCCACAACACCATGTGCGGGCCACACCCACAGCAAGACAGGTGGCAGCACCAGCCAGCGGCTATTTCCAGAACTCTGGCCCATTGTTTTGTTCTTTGCATAGGAACCTTATGCTAGAAGCCAAGCCCCCACTCTGAGCACATTTCTAAACCTTGCCAGACCAGAAAGTGATGGGACAAGATTCCTCGCTACAGAGTGAGGCTCCGTCCAGTCACAGCAGACCTCCTCTACTGCTTTCCCTGACATGACTCTGACCACCAGGGAATCATACCTTCTTCCCTGCATGGGCTGGGTTGAACTGTGTCCCCTAAAGACAGGTGATCTTAATTCCAGAACCTATGAAGGGGACCGTGTTTGGTAATGGGTTCTTTGTAGATGTAATCAAGAATCTCAAGATGGTCTCATCCTGGATTTATACTGGCCCTTCAATTCAATAACAAGTATCCTTATAAGAGACAGGCCAAGGGAAATCTGAGACAGAGACCCAAGGAAAAGGTCATGTGACGACAGAAGCAGGATGGGAGCGCTACAGCCACTAGCCCAGGAATGTCCAGAACTGCTGTGGTGACCAGATACTACCAGGACACCAGGAATAGCCCCCCTCACAGCCTCAGAAGGAAGCTGCACCCTAACCTCACATTTCTGGCCTCCAGAACTTACAGCAAATTTTTGTTGTTCAAATGCCCCTGACTTGTGGTCATTTGTTACAGCAGCCCTAGGAAGCTAATATGCCCTCCAGTTCTGGCTTACCAGGCATGAAAGCTATACAAGGTGCAGGGTCTGTGGACAAGAAGGCATTGCAGAGGGTTTCCCAGAGTGCAGTGGTGGGAAGGAAGACCCCATAGCAGCACTAGAATTCCATGCCTTCTGTCACAAAACTAAGGAAAAGGGCAGCACAGAACCCTGCCCACAGGACCAGTCACCTTCATTTGGGTTCATCCAGACATGGCTGGCCACATCCCCACCCATCAAGAAGCACAAGATTGAAGGAGACCTGGGAAAGGAAAGAGCAGACTGGCAGGTCTGTGATCCCACAGGGGCCACATGGGGATAGCAGCAGGGTTCCCATGTTGAAAGGGAGGGAGACATGCACTCCTGTCAGAGCAGTTGGGCTTTCACAGAGGACAGAGACGGAAGAGGAGGGGAGCCACTTTTCCGAAACCCCATGTCCAGTTCAGAGCTAAGCTGGCAGCAATCGCAGTGAAAAGCTGAGCAGTGAAAACCACCAGTGAAAGCTGAGCAGCACAAGCCAGCAATCGCAGACCAGAGCAAGCAGCTCACCTCACTGGGAGTTACTGTAACCAAAAAAACAAGCATGATGCCATTCCACCCACCTGGTCACTGGAGGAAACATCTGGTACACAGCAGATGCCCAAGAAGTTCCCTCCCAAAGGAAACACATTTCATTGATTTCTACCAACTGCAGACAGATGCCCCTTGAGGGCAGTGACCAGAAACAACAAGCCCAAGGGCCATGGGCTGTCAAGGACTCTCATGATTACATCTCAGCCTGGCTGGTCCCTTCAGGGATCTAGACAGGTGGATAAGGGTGGAGCTGACTGGGAAGTGACTCACGGAGGAGACACAAGAGAGAATAGTGGGCCTGTTCCAAAGGGTCTGAAACACAGGGCAAGTGTTCCAGAAAAGGCAGCATGTTCAACACATGTGTGAGGGAAACGAGATGTGGGGAGTTGTCACCATCACACAGCCCAGAAAACCTCCACCTGAAAGGAGGACACAGAGTCCAGGTGAAGATGAGAGGAGAGGGTGAAGACCCACAGAGTCCCTGGTGAGGACACACAGCAGACAGCAAAGACATAGTCTTAGATGCAGAGCCCCCAGTGAGTGACCCCAGAGCCCACGGAAAGGAAAAGAGTCCACAATAAGGTCAAGGAGTTGCTGCAGCCACAGAGCAAAACCTCAGCTCTTCTGTCCCAGGTATGCTTGTTTTCCAGCCAGGTCCCTGGGTGGCCCCGTGTGCGCAGACACGAGCCCCGGGCCCATGTGCTATCTTTATCTTTGTAAGATAGAAGCTGCAATGAGACCTCAGTGGGGCTATTTTTATCTTGAAGAAGCTGCTGCCAAAGATCTAGCTCTGAGCCATTGCAGGACTGGCCTGCAGACAGGAACTACTCACAGGGACTCCCCATGTGCCCTACAGTGGAAAGGCTGGAGCCCATGCAAGGACCCTCACCCCCACCAGGTCTCTGGTCCCTTGCCTCTCTGCTCGCTTTACACGTGGGTTTGTGACAAAGTGTAAAAGAGGAAGCGACATTGCTGGTCAGTCATCTCACAGGCCCTTCCACATGGCAGAAGCAGACCCACTCATGCCTCCTGTCGGCAGTAGCCTGAGGGACAGAGAAGAGCCCTAGCCAGCATGAGCCATGCTTGTCATGGCTACAGAGCACACATGCAGGCAGGCAGCCCACATGGCCAGGCAGCCAACCCAGTGTTGGGGGCACTGATAGGCTATCAGGACAAAAGCTCCCACCCACTGATGCAACTGAAGCAGGTGGTACCTCTCCCAGACGAAGTTGCTCAGAGGGCCACAGTGGAGCATCCCGCAGTGGAGATCTGTGCAAGGTAGCGGTCCATCCTACTTGGCAGCCCTGGAATCTGTGGGCAGTGGATCTCAAAGTGTGTGCCTGGCAGCAAGAGCTGCAGCCCTGTCTAAGAACTTGTTGATAGTACACTGTTTGGGGCACTGTCCCTCTCCCTCACCAAGGAGACAGAACTTCTGGAGGAGGGCCCTATAAGATGTGTTTTTCCAAGTGCTCTAAGTGGTTTGGTGTGCACTAGAGTTTGAGACCCATCATTGCAGTGGTTTAATTTGAAACCAGAAAAGCAGATACTAATCCCAAATTTTCCGTATGAGTGACCTAAATGGTGGTGAGCAGGAGCTCTCAGGTTTCATGCCCCCGTAGAACACTGACTTAGACAACCACCCACAGGTGAAAATAGCAAATATCCATGAAAGTAAGAGCTAGGTTTGTTTTTTTTTTTTTTTTTTTTGAAACATAAACAAAATTGACAAACCTCTAGCTAGACTAAGAAAAAAAAGAGATGACTCGAATAAAATCAGAAACGAAAGAGGAGAAATTAGAGCTGACACCACAGAAATAGAAAGGCTCAGAAGAGACTATTATGAACAATTATACACTAACAAACTGGATGACCCAGAAGAAATGGAAAAAATCCTGAATACAACACAACAAGTGAATTACAAAGAAACAAACTCTGAACACACAAAAATAATGAGTAAGGAGATTGAAAGTATAATCAAAAATATCCCAATGGAAAAAAAATAACCAGGGTCAGATAGTTTTAAGGATGATTTTTACTAAACACTTAAAGAAGAATTAATTCCAATCCTTTTTAAGCTCGCCAAAAAATTGCATGGAAGAGAACATTTGCAAAACTCATTTTATGAGGCCAAAGTTTCCCTGATACCAAAGCCAAATAAGGACACTACAGAAAAGAAAGTTACAGGCCAATATCCTTGATGAATACAGATGCAAAAAATCCTCAGCAGAAGGCTAGATGGACTGTTAAAGATGGACTTTAACAGCATGTTAAAAGGATCATACTCCATGACCCAGTGGGACTAATCCATGGGATGCAGGGATGGTTCAACATATGCAAATCAATCAATATGATAGACCACGTTAACAGACTAGAGGATAAAAATACGATCATCTCAATAGATGCAGAAATAACATTTAACAAAATTCAAGATCCCTTCACAAACACTTTCAACAATTAAGTGCCGAAGGAATGTACTTCAACATACTAAGGGCCATATGTGACAAGCCTACAGCTCACATCAGATTAAATAGTGAGAAGCTGAAAGTGCTCCTCTAAGGTCAGGAATAAGACAAAGATGTCCACTTTCACTGTGTTTCTTCAGCATGGTATTACAGTACTAACCAAAACAATTAGGCAAGAAAAAGAAATAAAAGGCATGCAAATCAGAAAGAAGTAAAACTGTCACTATTTGTTGATGACATGATTTGTATATTAGAAAATCCTAAAGACTGCCAAAAAACCATAAAAACGAATCAATGAATTCAGTGAAGTTGCAGAATAGAAATCAACACACAAAAATAAGTTGTATTTCTATACACTAAGAGTGAAATAATCTTAAAAAATAGAACTATCATGTGATACAGTAGTTCCACTTCTAGGGGAATCCAAAAGAAATAAAATCGCTAACTTGGAGATAGCTGTGCCCCTATGTTCACTCCACATTATTCATGTTAGCCAAGATATGCAAACAACCTAAGTGACTGTCAATGGATTAAACTGATAAAGGAAGCATTTAGACACAATGAAGACTGGGCCTAAAAAAAACCAGACCCTGTCATTTGTGACAATATGGATGAACCCGGAAGACATGCTACCTGAAATAGGCCAGACACAGAAAGACAAGTAACATATGGTCTCACTTACGTGTAGAATCTAGTCTCTTAGATCTCAACTCTCTGTTTCAAGACTCTTCACTTTGCTTTTATCTTTTTTCTTACAGGAATCTAAGAAGTAAAAATCACAGAACCAAAAAGTAGAATGGTAGTTATCACAGGGGCTGGGGGTGGGTAGAAATGGAGAGATGTTAGTCAAAGGGCATAAAATTCCAGTTAGAAAGTGAATAGAACGTGGACACCTAAAGCACAGCATGGGGACTGTAGTTAATGATGTATTTTATACTTGAAATCTGCTAAGAGCAGATTTTGTGTTCTCACCAAAATGAATGTTAACTATGTGAGGTAATGTCTGTGTTAATTAGCTGGATTGTGATAATGATTTCACTACTATACATGTATCAATCATCGCATTGTGTACCTTAAATGTATACAATTTTGTGTTTGTCAATCACACTTCGGTAGGTTGTATCTCTACAAGCTTAATTATTGCACCTTTGAGGCATCATTTACCATCTGTAAAATGGGAATGTCATTCCCACCTCCCAGTGATGTTATGAGAATTAAACAAAATATTGTAAGAGTTGGCACAGCACTACAGCTCAACAGACACCACTGTGGTATGCTGAAAGGCGCCTCTGTCTGGAGTAGAGGTGGGACCAAACAGAAGGGCCTCTCTCATGGCTGTCAGCCCTGAGCTCTGGAGCAGGGCTCCCACTGATGCCGAGCAGGTTCTTGCTGCACTCCCTTTGCTCTCGCAGGGACTTGCTGCACCCCCTTTGCTCACGCCTGCACACTCAGACGTCATGCTCTTATACAGGGGCCTCCACGTGTCTAGGTTTCTGGTATTTTCTCCCCCTCCTCTCTAACACATTGCTGATCTTTTAACTCTGTTTCAAGACTTCTCACTTTGTTTTATCAGGCTTTTTATAGGAGCATCACCTAGTTCTTCCAATAAAAGCAACAAATAGATACATTTGTAAGAAAAATACCCTGGACTGACTGGTGAACACCCAGGGTTCAAGGCTGCTCCTCCTAAAGCCAAGTCACCCACGCAAGGAAAGGACACTGAAAGTTCTGTTCTGCGTCCCCACAAAAGCCACAGGGGGAAAGTGGGGGTGGAAGCATTAGATCGTCCATCTTTCCCTAAACTGGAAGTCAAAAATTATTTCGGATTCACTGCAATCTGAAATTGGGATTTTCCACAAACCTCCACGCAGCCAGCAGCACCATAATCTGTTTTAATTAAATAAATTGGAAAAACAAATCAGGCTGATATGTTGAATCAAGGTGGCATGTGCTGCATATTTATAGCTCCATCGACAGGAGGATTCATGACATATGCTACCAACTTCTGCAGCCGCTTTATTAACTGGAATAAATAAAATCCAAGCAAAATGGTACTAACTTCACCAGAGAAGGGCTACTGGGATTCTCCCAATCTCAATGCTTCCAGTTTATTTTACTGAAATGTTTTTGCCGGAATCAAAACGTGTTCCACATTAGAAACAACTGATTAAGCTAAATGGGTGAAATGCAAGGACTCTGGAAAGAAGTGAGGAGTTTCTAAATTCCCTGTGTCCTCACTGTGTGCCTCACACTCCCACCCCACCCCTGCCCATCCAGTGAACCAGGGAACAGGTAGGTCCAGTGGAGAGTAGTGTCCCTGCACCTGGAGAGGGTGTCTGCCACGTGGTGGCCAAATGCAGGACGTAGGACACTCTTGCCTGAGGTTAAGACTAGGCCCTGGGCAAGCCTGAAGTTTCTCCATTCAGCAGCAGGGTGCTAGGGATCCTGGGAAGAAGAGCTAGAACAGGGGTCTGAAAACTACAACCATACCTAACCTAGCCTTGCCATCTGCTTTTGCAAGTAACACTTTCCTGTGTCCATGGCTGCAGAGCCGAGGAGTTGGGACTAAGTCAATGTGGCCACACTGTCTCCAGGATTTACTACCTGCCCCTTCAGAGGCAAGTCTGCAAACCCCTGAATTTGAAGAAGACCTGAGGGGTAAGAACTGGGGTGGAATGATGGATCAAAGACTAGAGAGAGGCAGAGACAGGTAAGTGAGAGCAGAGGAGTGAAGACAAGACAGAACAGATAAGACATAAAGACAGGCCATAAGGAAAACAAGAAAGAAGGGGAGGCAAGACTGGAAATGAAAAGGGGAATATGTGTAGAGATAGGGAAAGAGGCAGAGAGGAAAGCAAATATTCCACAACCACTAGACCACCCCGAATTCCAACATGCTAATGACAGCTCCTCCCTCCCATCTCCCCTGGGCCTTCCTTTCAGGCCAGATACACTAGTTCAGCAGGCAGGGAAACACTGTTATCTGAGAGCTACTGGCTACACAGTCAACCAGGTGGGCTGCAAGGTGTTTTCCCAGCATGCACAGTGCTCTGTGGCTCTTTAAGACAAACAGGAAGAGTGACTTTGGGAGCTCATCATTAAGTGAGCGGTTCTCGGCTGCTCATCGTGAGCCGCCACAAGCCCCCCAGTCAGTGCTTGCAACTCGGCGAGTGACAGATGAGCTGTCTGGGAGGCACTAAGGAACCATTAGCAAACAAGCTCTATAAAGTTACGTAACTTCTAGTGTGTGTCAATATGTGATGCTCAACTAATAAACTTCTGACAGACAGCTTGAAGCAGCTTATAAAGCTGCTCTCCAAGTAGTTTTCAGAGCTTCTAATATATACAATGCTACTGCTTTACAAAACAGAAGTAGGAAGGCCTGCAGCTTCAGCATTAAGCCACTCTCTCTTGGAAGGTGAGGTCAAGCAGGGAGGACCCCTGGCTGTTCCCTTCCCTGGGGTGGCACAGAGGTCTACTTCTGCCAAACCCCTGCAGGCCCAAAGGAACAGGCCTTCTCCGAAAGTTGCTTGCAGGAGAGCCAAGGCTGGGAGGGTAGAACTGGGAAGGTAGAACTGAGGGCACAGATCCTGGCTGAGCTTAATAGGGCCAAGCAGCAGCAACTAAGGGGGAGGGTATGCCCCCATATCCTGGGCAAGAAGGGGGCCTGGGGCTCCTCTCTGAAATGCAACCCCACAGCTGAGACTGACACCCTTAACCTTTGGGACTGCCTGGAGAGAGCACATGTAAGGAGCAGGGCTGTGCCACAGTAAAGCCAATTCACAGTAGGGCCTGGTGTAGATCATGGCAGTGGACAACCGGGGGAGTAGGGGATGAGGAGGTGCAGGAGAGGATAGAGGGCAGCAGGAGGGAGGGATGCTATTCTTCTCCCAGCATAGGTTCCAAGAGAGGGTGCTGAAGGAGACAAGAGGGGGGTCTGAGAAAGACCCATGAGAAAGAACTAAGCGAGAAGTGGGGGGCTTACTGGGCACTGTCCCCATCCCATCCATCAGGAGCAGTTTGTCTGCTGCCACCTGGTGGAGGCTAGGAGGCACACAGTTCTCTTAAGGGAGTGGACTCAAGCCCTTACTGCAGAACTGGGAAGAAGACCAGGCATGACCCCCAGGGCACTGAAGGCCCAATTTCTACCCCCATTTCCCAAAGGGGAGGAGTTGCTGATTTCCTACACTAGGAGGCACTTAGCCCCTCTTCACCTGACTCCAAAGACTCCAAAAAGGCAGTCTGGCAGGCCTGGCTCAGGAACACCCTAGAGCCAGCCCCTCTGATCTTTGATCCTGCCCTCAGCCCCAAAAGAAGTTCAGGTCCAGGGGAGCTCTATGGAAGTAAAGGGGGTCTATTATGCAGGACATGGGTGTCGAGGACACACAGGGCAGTCGAAACCACAGTCGAAACCACAGTTTCGAAGACCCCAGGCAAGAAAGAGCCACAGCTCCCAGCCCCTTTGGCTCCCCTGGGATGGCCTTGCAGGAAGGGCAGGCCTCAGCTCCAGCAGTAGTGCCAGCATCCAGAGCATAGAGGCTGGGTTCCGGGGTTGCATCAAAGATGGGGGAATCTAGGGAATAGGAGCATGTGGGGGTCTCCAACCAAATACAAATCTAGGGTCAGTAGGACGTGGGTGAGTGGGAGGAAGCCAGCAATGGGCTGGTCTGCTTCTGGAGAGGCCCATCAGCACACATATCCAAGAAACAGTGGGGCAGTGGTGAAAGCCAGGACTGACAGAGCAGCCCTGTCACCCTCCTCTGCCAATGCCTCTCATCTGGAGAGGAAGCTGGGTGGTGGACTGCCACGGTGACTATCATGACAGAGGACAGAAGTCACTGAGCCTATGCTGTTCCCCACCTCTCTTAATTCTCCCCTAACTCCAACAGGTGGACAGGAAAGTCAAGTGACAGCTGCCACCTGCTGACCGCAGAAAGGAGAGAAGGGAGCCGGGGCAGTCCCCGGCACACCGGGCTGACTGTCCCCGTGCAGGCAGGCCTCAAGGGGAGGACAGGGAAATAAGAAGAAACGGCTCCTACAGGGGATGTCATGCTTCAAGCCTCAAGGCTGTGGGCCAGACCTGCAGGCCTTCTAGGTAAAATAGGGTGACACGCTAGTCCGTGAGTTTTGAGGTCACCAACAGCTCCTCATCACCCTGACATACAAAACACCAGAACATATGGCACTGGAGTTGCCCAAACTGCCAGCCTCATAATGAACCGATTAGAGTGCATATGGCACGCAGACAGGAGAGATCTCTCAACGTAAAAAATGCTGGGGACGACGGAAGGTGTCAGAGTCTTCCCTGCAAATCGCTCTTCATTAATGTTTCATACAGAGCCAAATGTGTTATAATAAAATGGCTATTAATGCACTTATATTTATGATGATTTCGCTCAGTGGAGTTGGAGTTAACCTTGCAGGGCAGGACTGCAGGTCCCACACGGCAGCACGAGGCCAGCATGGCGCAGGTCACAGCCCCATCCCGCACACTCACCTCCATCTCCGAGCTGTGGGCGTGCACCTTCTGCACCATGTCCTCGGCCTCACGCATGCGGCGAGTCAGCTGGGGTGAGTATTCTGCTGGGGTCAGCTCGCTGTCGTAGGACCCCAGGATGGCACGCATACCATCCCGCTCCTGTGGGCACAGAGGGCAACGTGGTCAGCCTGGGTGGGCAAGGGTGGTGATGTGATGCTGAGGGAACATGTGTGCCATTAAATGTTCTACCACTGAGTGGTACCCACCTGAGAAACACATAACAGAAGAGATCACACAGAGATAGGAGCAGGAATCAGGATCAAGTTTGGGGGACAGGCCTTCATATGGGCTCTCAAAGAGCCCAAGTGGAACACTCAGCAGTGTTTGGATTCACAGTGGCCTGATAGACTCCTCTGACTCTGTCCAGCAGTCCAAGACAGGGCCTTCTAGCAGCCCAAGCATGGCCTATTCCCAGTGATTTGGGGAGTTCACTCTGACTTCCCAGCATGAACCGCAGTGGGGTGCAGACCTACAGAGCTCAGAGAACCACAGACCAGCAGTGACTGCATGGTCTGCAGTGCGTGGGTGTGGGCACCCTTCCCAAAGCTGCTGTATCCCTTAGCTCAGCATAAGATTTCTACACCATTCCAGCCCATGTCCCAGGTCAGTATGACTTTCTGAGACCCATCAATCGGGCCCAGGGAAATACAAGTGGAAGGGTAATACACCAAGAAGCAGGTTCAAATCCCCATCTTCCCATGATTTCTGACCCGGCCTTTGACCTAGCAGCACTCAGAGCAAGTTTCCTAGCAGCAGATTCAGCAAGTGAGGAGAGATGCCTCTAAGCAAGGAGGTGGCAGATATCCCACGGTACTGAGATGCCAAATGCTTTGACATCTGCCTGGAGTTCTCTACAGGGCCTGGAATCCCCATGAGCCTGTCCTCTCAGGGAGTCCCGCCACGCTCATGGATGCCTGAGGCCACGACCCCAGGCCACAGGCTTGTCACAAAGCACCAGCCCGCCAGCAATCCTCAGTTTCTAAGGCAAAGGATGGGTTCACATAAAGAGGCAGCTTGGGTTGTAGGGAATGACATCAGAATGAACTCCTGGAGCTATACTGAAGTGCCCACTCAGTGTGCCTGCCAGAAATGGTCATTAAGGCCAACAGCCAGGAAGTCAGGGCCCTAGGAAAGACAGGAGACTTCTCTTAAGACACTCAAGAGGCCAGCAGGAAGGTCAGTGGAGGCCAAGGGAGCCCTGAGTTCAGAAACTGAGCTGCTCTGACAGGACTGTGTAAAGGGAGCACACATCCCAGGACAATGGTACACAGTCCCCTGTGGGCTGCCCACTGCCATCTCTCCTTCCTAACTCTGAGGCGGAAACCACAAGGATTAGTTTCTTTTGGCTCTAAATCTCAAGTTTGGATAAAGAAGACCTCGTCCCCAACAGCTCAAGGCACAGCTGAGGGCCAGCGCCCACCCTCCTGATCCCCCTATCACCCACCTCTACCTGCTGTCACCACAGACACTCACAATGGGCTACACAGAGAAAGTCAGAAAGCTGTCTTCAGAAAGCTTATAAGGCACTACTCTTCAAACCTTCCATACTGTATATGTCCTGGGGCTCTGTGACACATCTGCTCAGATTCAGCAGGCCTGGGGTGGGTACTCAGAGATGTTGATGCTGCTGGTGCAGAGGATACACGGGGAAGCAAGATAAAGGGTAGGTCCCATGAACTCAGTTCCCAGGAAGGTTTCTCTGAGACCCAGATGTAAAGCCCAGTCCTGTCCCCCTCAAGTTCGGTAAGCTGATGCCTGTGTCCTGTCCCTTTCTCATAAGCTGGACAGTCAGCCCATTGCAAAGGACAGCTGCGATGATCAATTCCACCAGATGAAAGAGCCAGCGCACCACCCTGTAATGAGATCCACAATGGCAGCAGATGATTTTATCCGTTTGGCAAAGAGACCTCTACACATTCACGGATCCCAGCAGACATTGGGACAGCTGCTGGAGACAGGCCAGTTCACCTTGGCACTGCCCTGCTCTGTGCACTGGACAGATAGCTCCCTCCCAACCAAGGTAGAGGTGTTTAGGGGAGCTGTAGGGACACCTTCACCAGCCCTGGTTCAAAAGCAAATTCACAGACCTGGGGAGCAAGACCTTGGGGTGAGACCTGGCAAGTAAGACCTGAGCCACCTCCAAGCAGGATCCAATGCCCCCTCCACTGAGCAGTCTCTCCCTGGTGCTTTCCAAGGACCCAGAGCCCAGGGAGAGACTCACCACTGCTCAGCCCCGACCCCTGCCCAAGCCCTACCATCGAGGAGGATGCTGGGGCTGACAGGAGCCCCCGAGTTTTCTCTCAAAAGTTAGCGCTCTCCTGTGCTCATGAGATCAGATATGGTCATCGCCTCAGCAAGGACTTCATAATTAGTTGATGACAAAAAATTCAATAAGTAAGAAATTAAAGTTACAAATCCAACTGGAACTGGTCACATACACATGGAAAATTTGTTTCCACAGGAAAGTTTATCGAGTGTCATAATTTTATTGAAATCCTATATCTTCCCATTGACTTTTATGGTTTGGAGCTGGTTACCAGAGTTATCATTACCAGAACATCGACATCATGCGAGGCGCGGGCAGGGGGATTTCCTTTCATAAACAAGCTGTAATTGTCTCCTTTATTGACCAATAAATCTTCAAAATGCTGCCTTTCACTAGGCTGCTCTTCTATTACACTTCCAGGCTAGCAATAGCTGGCAGAGAGGAAAATATAAAATTGAAAGTTTGTTGTTTGTACCTTTTAAAGAAATTGTTTTGTCATTAGTAGTAAAAGAGCAAGAACTGTTGCTGGTTTGCTTTGATAATGACTTTTTAATGAAGTTGCTTCATTTCCACCTGAGCAAATGCTGGTGATTAATCGCTGAGCAAATAGGCACCCAGTCTGTGCAGCAGGCGCCTCCACGATGCTCAGAGAGGGTCACTGCACAGCACTGTTTCCACTGAGCACCCCCCAAACCACATCGGCTTGTCACGTGACTAACCCAGCTCAGGGTGCAGTAACAGAGAGGACCACATGTGAAGATGGAACTGAGAGGTGGGGCTGGTTATGGAAGGAGTCCTGACCACAGGCCAAGGGGAATGGGGGTACAGGACTCGTCAAGGCCCAAGCCCTGCTGAGATCCTGCTCAGTCTTCACCAGCCCAGCCAGTTCTCCAGCCTGCCACAGAGAAGGTTGGACCCCACAGCAAGAGTTTGGGGTACTACTTGTCAGCCCCACTGCAGCCTCAAGGAGAGGGACCGGACTTGCGGGTCTTGCCTTACAGGCAGAGGCTCCCATGTGGGGTCACACAGGACTGGTTGGGCGGAAGGTCTGCACACATCCTGTGGGCCAGTGGCAGGTGTACCCATCACTCCTGGTCTCCAGGTCACCAGCTATAGCCAGGGAGTGCCAGCCAATGCCTAACTTAGCATGAGATGGGGCCATTCACTGAAAGAGGCAGCTGAGATCAAGCCTTGGTCACCTCTGGACTGACCAAAAGGGATGTTGGGAGAGACAGCTGGAGGTCCTCTCTCTGACTATGCCCATGTAGGGCAACAAAGAGGGCTGGGTAGGGGGGAAAAGAAGCACATTTTGAACCAGGCCACCACAGCCCTAGAGCCCCTACTAGGCTCTGTGAGGCAAAGACCTGCCTGTCTATGCCTCAAAGATGCTGAATCCACCCTCACTTCAAGTCCTTGGCTTTACTGATCTCCAGGTCTGGAAATTTCTTTCTCCTGAAATACATCTGGCCTCTCTCCTTCAGGTCATAGCTTTCCTCCCACCCCCAGCCACACAATCTAGTGCATTATCATATTATCTCTCCAACACTGCTCAGCTCAGCTCTGATATTATCTGTGGTATTGGTGATATGATCATCTTCTACAACTCAAGCTTCAGAAGGAGGAACCCTGAGCGGCATTCTCACTCCTGTCTCCCAGGGCTAGCAAATTCAGGGTTGATGGGGAGGTTCAAAGGAGGGAGGGTATGATTCCTGCATCAGGTAGAAGTTCTGAAAGACAGCATAGTGACCTACTAGCAGGAGAGATGTTTTCTGCACACTTAGTTTGATGTCAGGCCTTTAACTCCAAGATCCTTGGCTGTGGATGAACAGACAAAGATGTGGGCATGGAGAACAATGTTCTAGAACTACAAGGAAAATGAGAAAATCCCAGACAAGTGATAGAACTGAGTCACAGGCAAGAACACAGAAAGGTAGAGTTGTCCGCTAAGAGGATGTGTGCATGTATGAAATACATGTGTGCCTGCGTAATAAATGATCACTAGGTCACATCTTCTATGTTCCTGCCCCCTGGAATGTGGCAGGTGGGGGTGGGGGGGTCACATTTCTCAGTGCTTCTGAGGCAACAGGCTGGGTTCTACTGCCACAAAGAGCCCCTCTGGCAGCCCCTGTTGGGCGTGGGCCTCCCAGGAAAGGTCAGTGCATCAAGGACTGCCAGAGAGCTCCAGCTACTCCGGAAATCTGCTTCGTTCATTCATTTGTTACTTCATATGCTCACTGAAGCTTTACCCCAACCTGGGTATGAGCATGAAGTCAATCCCAGGCTAAGCTAGGAGGGAGCCAGGGGCCCAAGGATAAAGCCTGTAGCCTCCTATGGGCTGGAGAGATCATGACAGGTACCAGAAATTCTGGAGCGAAGACACAGAGACCTCAGGTGCCAGAAGGCTCCATACCCTATAGGTCCTGGAGGTTTTGGGAAGAGGCTGGGCATCCTGGACAGGCATCACTGGAGTGCGGCAGTGGGGCATTTGAATCACACTAGGCATTGTAAGCACCTAGCCACCCTCGTCAGAGGCAACAGTGGTGATTATCTTCACATCAGCAGGCCCTCCAAAGAGAGGCAACTAATTGCACTCTGAAGCACCCTCCCAAAGACACTGATGAACCCTATGGGACTAGTCAGAAGGCACCCCAGGCAGAGGCCTAGGAGACACGTGGGGTGGGGAAGATGCTCTCTGGCAATGGGCTGTTTCTGCACATACACTAGGACACCATGAAGACAGGACTGGTCCATTCAATGACAAACAGCACCCTGAGCAAGTCTGCCCTCCTGTAGGGTCACTGCAGGACACTCTATGAGAGCACAGAGGCTTCCTTCAGCAAAATCCAGAGCTCTAAGCCTTGGGTTTGAGCATGGGATAGGAAGAGCAGAGAAGAGCTGGGGAGTCATGAAGACAGGGATACAGGCCGCAGTCCTGAAGGCCTGGATCAGGACTGGTTGGGCCACACCACATCCAGAGAGGGTGAGAAGCCTACCACAAGTGTCCAACTGAGAATTCAGACTTGGAGGGAGACCAGCATTTCCAAAGGGGAGGAGACCTGGCTAGGCCCAAATGCTGGCTTAACACTGATAGCTGTGTGTCTGGGTAATTGGCCTCTTTGAGCCTCAGGATGCTCATGTGTGCAATGGAGAGAGCCAACTACATTAAAAAAATGTGCAACTATCATAATTTGCAAATGGTATGATACTATATATAGAAAGCCCTAGGACTCAATCAAAAACCTACTAGAGAAAATAAATAGAGGCAGGTCACACTCAAAAAGTGCTGCATTTTTAGATATAAATAATGAACAAGAAGAAATAATTCCATTTATAATCATATCAAAAAAGAATTAATTACCTAGGAATTAAGCAAGGAGGTAGAGAATATATACAATGAAAACTATGAGACACCATTAAAAGATATTAAAAGAACAAAACTCTTTAAAGAGACAGAAAGATGTGCATGTTTATGGATAGGGAAAATCAATATAGCTCAAAATGACTATTTACCCAAAGCAATATGTAGATTTAATGCAATTCCCACTAAAATTCCAATGATATTCTTCAAGCTAAATTTATACGGAAGCACAGAAAACCTCAAATAGTTAGAAAAAAGAAGAAAACCGAAGCATCACAGTACCTGGTTTTAAATATTATAAAACAACACTCATCAAAATACTGTAGTATTGAAATAAAAGACATGTAAATCAATATAACAGAATCAAAAGCCCAGAAATAAATCTACGCATATACCAATGCCCAATCTGTGACAAAGGGGCCACAACCACATAATGAAGAAAGATTCTCTTTAACAAATGGTGCTGGGAAAATTGGACAGACACGTGGAGAAGAATGGACTTAGATCACTCTAACTCAATACACACAAAAACTCAAAAGGGATGAAATAATTAGATATAAGAGCCACAACAATAAAATACATAGAAGTACAGGGATATGTCTCATGGGATCAATGATAGAGATGTTTTCAGGGATTCCACCCCTACAGCTAGGGAAATAAAACAAAAATAAACAACTGGGGCTACCTCAAATTAAAAAGCTTTTACACAGTGAAAGAAAATAATAGCAGATTAGAAGACATCCTACTGAATGGGAAAAGATATTCACTCATATGTCACATAAACTACCACAGGATTAATATCCAAGGTACACAAAGAACTCATTCAATGCCAGTAACAGCAACAACAAAAGCCCAAACAACTTAATTGAAAAATAGGCAGCAGATCTGAACAGACAATATTCCAAAGAGGATATGCAGAAGGTCAACAGACACATGAAAAAAAATGCTCATCATCACTTCAAATAAGGGAAATGCAAATCAAAATTATAATGAGGTATTATCTCACACCTGTGAGAATGGCATATATCAAAAAGAATCCCATCAAAAATGTTGGTGAAGATTTGGACAAAGAGGAACTCTTAATACACTATTGATGGGAATGTAAATTGAAGTCATTTTTGAAAGCAGTCTAGACTTAAACAATTAAAAATGGAAATACATACAATCAGCAATCCCATTTTGCATATGTATCCAAACAACATGAAATGACCACTGTGAAAAACTGTATGTTCCACAATGTTTACTGCAACATTATTTACAGTAGCTAGGATATGGAAGCGACCTAAGAGTAGATGAAGAAGATGTGGTATATATACACAATGGAGTACTATTCATCTATAAGGAAAGATCAAATAGTACCATTACAGGGAAATGGAACCTGAGGGGATTATACAAAGTAAAGTAAGCCAGAGATAAAGATGAATATTGGACAATTTCACATGTATGAGAAAGGAGACAAAGCAGATGAACTGGAAAAGCAAAATTGTTATAAAAGCAGAAATTTCAATGTTTGCAAGCTTATGAGAGAGGAAGGAGGTAAAAAATATCAAAGACCCTAAACAAACTATGCTAATAAACACTTTAAATGTAAATGATCTTATGCCAATTAAAAGAGACTGTCAAATTGAATTTAAAAGTGATCCAATTACATGTTGTCTATAAGAAACCCTCTTTAAATATAGAAACACAGATAAAATTAAAAGTTAAGGAATGGAGAGAGAAATGATATTCTAACCTCAATCAAAAGGAAACAAGGGTCATTTTATTAATTCAGGCAAAGCAGACTTCAGGACAAAGAAAGCTACCAGGGATAAAAAGGGACATTACATAACAATAAAGGGCTCAATACTTCCAGGAAGACATTACAATTCTTAACCTGTATGTACCTAACAACAGAAGATCAAAATGTCTGAAGCAAAACCAATAGTACTATAAAGAGAAACAAGTGTATCACCTAGTACAGTTGGTGACTCCCACACCTCTCTATGAGTAATTGACAGATCCAACAAGCAGAAAATCAGTATGAACAGTTGAACCAAAGAGTATCATCAATCAACTGGATCTAATAGACACTGATAAAATACCTCATCCAACAGCAGCTGGACTCACATTCCCCTCAAGCTCACACTGAACATTTATCCAAAAGACCACATCCCAGACCATATAAAATACCTGAACACATTTAAGAGAACATGAAACATACAAAATGAGCTCTCAGGGCACACTGGAATTACTGGAAATTATATTAAAAAAATAGCTGCAAAATCTCCACATTTGAGGGGACTTTTGAATTACCCATGGATCACAAAAGAAGTCAAGAGAAATTTGGAAAGGTTTTAACAGGATGAAGATGAAAGAACGGGTGAGGGAAGGAATGAAAGTACAATTTGCCAAAATTTGTGGATGTACCACAAGCAGAGCTATAACACTGAATTCAGTTTTAGAAAAGAGAATCTAAAATCAGTGATCTAAGTAAATTTCCATCTTAGGAAACTAAAGAAAGAAGAGTAATACATGTCTAAGAGAGAAGAAAACACAATAAAACTGGTTCTTGGAAAAGCTCAATAAAATAGATAAACCTACAGCAAGTTAACCAAAAAGAGAAGAGAACATACAACTCTAAATAAACTGAGGACAACTAATAGAAGAAATGAGAGAGGGGCCATTACTACTAATCTCTAGAATGTTAAAAAAAATATATTATAAATAACTTTATACCTAGACATTTGATAACTTAGATGAAAAGGATCAATTCCTGGGCCTCCCCGGTGGCACAGCGGTTGAGCGCTGGGTTGCGAAGCTGCCCGCGGCCTCTGCGGCACTGGTTCGATCCCCGGCTGCTCCTCGGCCACAGGAGGAGGGTCCCGCATGGCGCGCAGACCTCTCCTGCCGCCCGCTGCTCCCCTCAGCAGTGTACTTCGGTCCTTCTGCCTGTTCTGCTCCCCGCTCTGGCTCTGGTGAATTCTCTCACCCTCCCGTGCTTCTGACTGTACCCAGTGCATGTATAAACAAACAAACAAACAAACAAATAAATAAATGAAAATACATGCCTCTTTAAAAAAAAAAAGAAAAGGATCAATTCGTTAAAAGACACAAGCTATGAAAATTCACAAGAGGAGAAGGAGAAAACCTGACTAGGCCTATATTTTTGAAAGAAATTGAATTAATAATTAATAACCTTCCTAAAAAGAAAGTACCAGACTCAGATGGTTTCACTGGTAAATTCTATCAAATATTTAAGCAGGAAATGATACCCATTCTCTATAATCTCTTCCAGGAAATGCAAGAGTCAAATTATTTCTGTATGTTGCTGTATTACTGGATACAAGACATTATGTATTTCTCAAAACCCATAAAACTAAATAATGCAAAGAGTGAGCCATAATGTAAACAATGGACTTTAAGTAGTGATAATGTAGTAACAACAATTATTACAAATATACCAAACTAATGCAAGACATTAGTGTTAGGCAAAACTGTGGGGTGATTAAATAACATGGGATCTCTATACTGTCTTCTAAACTAAAAACTGTTCCAAAAACAAAACTTAAGCATTAAAAAATAATTTCATATATAAAAGACATTTATATAATCCTCCTCCAAAACAAA
Source organism: Talpa occidentalis (assembly GCF_014898055.3). Classification (NCBI taxonomy): domain Eukaryota; kingdom Metazoa; phylum Chordata; class Mammalia; order Eulipotyphla; family Talpidae; genus Talpa; species Talpa occidentalis. The sequence goes on along the minus strand of NW_023601212.1, from coordinate 71,927,182 downwards.
ACAACAACAAAGAAATAGAACTGGAGGAGAAGAGTGGGAAGAAGAGGAATTAACTTCAAAAATTCCAGAGTAAGACTGACAACTCTTTTTTTTTTTAACAGACTCAACAGAAGTCAAAAGACAATAGACTGATAAACTCAAAGATTGTAAGTAGGAAACCAACAGTCCAGAATTCTATACCCAGCAAAAACAGTCTTAAAAAATAAAAGCTTAGGGCCTCCACGGTGGCGCAGAGGTTGAGTGCTGGGCTGCAAAGCTGTCCGCAGCCTCTGCAGCGCCGCTTCCATCCCTGGCCGCCAGCGAGGGTCCCACAAGGCGTGCAGATCTCTCCTGCTGCGCCCGCTGCTCCCCTCAGCAGTGTACTTCATCAGTCTGCCTGTTCTGTTCCCTGCTCTGGCTCTGGTGAATTCTCTCACCCTCACATACTTCTGACTGTACCCAGTGCTTGTATAAATAAATAAATAAATCTTTAAAAAATAAAATAAAATAAAATAAAAGCTTAATAAGTACACTTCACATTAAGACAATTCCTCTGTGGCAGAGCTACAACAAAGTTAATACTGACTTACATTCTGCAAACAGAAGAAAAATGATCACAGGTGGGTGTTTAGATTTCGGGTGGTAATGAAGAGCAATGACAAGGGGAACAAATATATGCAAATATAAATAAACATGAAAACAACAGTAATAATAATATCTCTTCAATATAAAGATGAATGTGTAAATAAAAATAGCCTCTGAGAGCAAAAGGGCAAAGAAAAGGGCAATGTTTCAAGGCCCTTTAATTATCTAGAAGAAATAGAAGTATTAACTTTTGCTAGACTTTGATAAAGAGTTTATGTTATAATTACCAAAATAGCTACTGAAAGTTACATTAAAACATGCATACCTACAAGATAATGAGGAAGGGAAAATGTTTTATTCTACAACTAAGTATAAAAAGAAAGAACAAAAACAGGTGAAAGGCAAATAGTGAGATGTTTAATTTAAATGTCAACTTAACACTAAATGCACAAAACACAACTATATTAAATGCATGAAGATGCTCAGAGTGAACTGAAAAAATAAAACCCATTTCTAAGCTGTACTTAAGAGCCACAGCTCCAGCAATAAGGTTCAAAGCGAAAGGCAAAAAAGTAAAAGGTGCAAATGCTTATCTATAGTAATATCACACAAAGGGGATATACAGATCAAAAGAATCCACAGAGATGAAGAATATTCACAATAATAAAAGGCTAAATTGATCAGGAAGACAATAATTTCCAATTTAAATGACCTAATAAAGTGGTCAAAGATAAACTGCAACAAATTGACAAAATTAAAAGGAGAAATAGAAAAGTCTACAATCAAACTGGGAAATTTCAGTACAACTCTCTCAAGAACTCGGAGGAAAGAGAGAAACACCACTACGAATACAGAGCCAGTGGACAGTACAACTAACAACACATACAAAGACTGAGACAAAATCCTGTCCAACAACTGCAGAGTACCTGCTACTTCAAGCATGCACAGCCCTTGTACAAAATCAGACTTTCCATGGGGTCAGCAAATTTCAAAGGACTGATGTCATTCAGAGGACAGTCTCTGAACACAATGAAATTGAGCTAGAAATCAGTAATTTGACTAAAAATTGTGAAATGTTTGGAAATTTATCTCTGAATAATCTATTGGTAAAAAATTATAATGGAAATCAATATTTTCAACTGAATGGGAAAAATATATCAAATCTACAGTATGTATCTAATTTTATAGCCTTAAATGCATAGAGGAGAGGGGCCCACCCCCCAAATCACCTAATCCCCTACAACTTGAAAAATGAGAACAAGAACATCAAATCAAATCTAAAGAAGGAAGGAAATAGTAAGTGCAAAAATAGATGTTAATAAAATAAAATACATAAGGTACTGCATCAATAATGGCCAAAGGTGGTTCTAATATAATTGATAAATTTTTGATGAGAGAGATCAAGAAAGAGGGTAAATAAATAACCAAGTAACAATATTGAAAAAGATATACTAGATCATAAAAATAATAAACATAACAGGATAGATATCCTGAATAACTAAACAAATTTAAAAGTTTAGATAACATAGTCTTTAAAAAACAAAGCTTATTATACATAACTGAATGGAAAAGAAAATCTGTATAGTTTCAAAACTATTGATTAATATCAAACCCCTAATTTAAAATCTCCCAACGTGAAAACTACTAATGCCTCAATCAGTGAATTCTACCAAATCTTTGCCAAAGATATATTACCAGTTTACACAAACTATTACAGAATAAAAGAAAAAGAGAACTTCCGAACATTTTATTAAGCGAGAAAAACTGTGATACCAAAACCTGGTAAGGACCTTATAAGAAATGAAAATTACTAGACAAAGTCACTCTTAAAAATAGATGCAAAATCTCTAAACTACATGTTAGCAACCCCCAAAAAGTGTTACTTACAACAGAGAATCCACAGACAAGTTTGTTTATTCTTGAAATGCAAATTTTGTTTAACATTTGAAAATCAATTGATTTAACTCTCCACATTAACAGAATAAAGAAGAAAAAAATCATAAGACTATCTCAATATATGCAGAAAAGCATTTGATTAAAATTCAACCTCTACTCCTGATTAAAGCAATAAAACAGAAAAACCCTTTTACAGATAAGGAATAGGAAGGGAACTTTTGTAATGTGATAAAGATTTCCTTATTTTGTTGTCTTTCTATTATCTTTAACAGTGAAATGTTAAAGATTGAGAAGGAAACAAATACCAGCCATCAATACTACCAATACTACCAATAAACCCTATTGAAATTCTGCCCCAAAAAGTATTGGAGATCCTAATAAGCAGAATAAGGCCAAGGGGGAAAAAAACACATAAAAGTATACCAATTGGGCAGAAATTAAAACTATTATTAGCAAGTGACACAGCTTTAAATATAGAAAACCTAATCTACAAATAAATTGCTAAAATAATTAAGTTTATAATGTTGCTGAATCAGTCAATAATTAAAGTTCAATTCTATTTCTATTTCTAAATACTAGCTAAAATAGAAATTTTGGGGGAAAAAAACAAGATTTCTACTCAGTAAACTTTACAAAACATTATTGAGAGAAAATAATCTAACACACAGAGGCATGTACCATGTTTGTGGATTAGATTTTAAATTATAAAGATGTTATTGTATTCCCAGTAAGAATCTCAGCGGGGTTACTGGTGGAAATCAATAGACTGAGTTGAAACCTGATATGCAAATACAAAGGGTAGTGATCACCCATGGCAACACTGAAGAGGATGAAGGGGTGCATCCTCTGTCAGGTAACAGCGTTCAGAAACAAATCAATAAGTAGAGGGACAATTAGTTTTAGGATGTGTGCAGTACCTCGGGGCAGTGGGAGAGGACAATTTTTTCATCTGGACATCCACTAGGTAAAAACTGAAGCTTACCACAACACAACAAAGCTTCCCGTTGTGAAGTTAAATGTGAAAAAGCAAAACAATAAAGAAGATAATACTGAATTATACATCAGTGACCTTGGGTAGGTGAAGGTTTCTCAAACAGGATACAAAAGGTAACAGCCATAAAGGAATTTTTAAATGGATGAATTAGATCTCAGTAGAATGAAGAACTTTGATTTAAAGAGAGTGAAAAACAGCGACATTGAGATAGAAAATACTGGCAATATAAATAGCTAACAAATGGCCCAAATCCAGAAAACATAAGGAATTCTTACAAACCAGAAAGAAAAAGACAGAGGAAAGAAAAGTAGGCAGTGATTTGATAGGAGCTTCACCAAAGTGAATCTCCAAATGGCCAATAAAGACATGAAGAGCTGTTCAACCTCACTAGTACTCTGGGAACACACCAAGAGGTAGGATCCACCCACCCCGAACAACACAAAGTTAAACAAAGACATTGAATAAGGATTTGACCCAACAGGCACACTCCCAGTAGGTGTGTAGACTGTCACAAGCACAAGTTGCTGGACACCAAACTATAAGGGTGACACATGACAGATTATGATCCCACAGAATTCCCAGGTGCAGACAGAAATTCATATCATGTGCACTGAAAGACAAGTGAAAAAATGTTCATGGCAACATTACTCACAATCTCCAGAAATAAACTCTTACACAGTCAACAGTGAACAATACAATATGGTATACTCATAAAACAGAAATGAAGTAACTGTGTGGAGCAAGTGTTACTAAGCCAACAACCACATGCAAAAGATTACATAATGTAGCATTCCATTTATTCAAAGTTCAAAACAGGTAAAACTACAGTGTTAGAACCTTTTAGGTGTTAGAACCTAAAAGGCATTCTATGGGGGCGAATATGGAGAAGAACTTGAGGCGGGCTCTCTGGGCACATGGTCACAGCCCTTGGTCGGTGAGGTGATTATGCCACAGAGTGATATTACAACTCCCTGACTTGCGCTCTTAGCACAGAGTGCTTTCTCTGTGCACGCTATACTCGAAAGATATCCTGTGACTGTTGTGACTGTAAAGTCACACAAACAGCTCATCAGAAAAAAACATTCTGAGCAGAGATCAGCTAACTGTCTACCAATCATGGATCTAATCATGGATCTATGGAAGATCCAATCATGGATCTCCAAGCCCAGAAGCCAGACAGGAATGGAGTAGGAGAGGCAGAAGATGTTGGACAGCGACAGGCAGCAGCAAAGCCGGAGGGAGGACTGTGGTTAACCTTAGCTTTCAGCACTTAGATTCAACTGAGCCCCATCACTTAGTAAAAAAGTGGTAGGGGTTCGACTCAGGGAGTGCTGAATGTCATGCTACACAGTCTGGAAAAATGGGGAGCCCTGGATGTTTCTGGGCAAGGAGTGATGCACATAGTGATACTAGATTATCTGGGAGTTGTGTTAACAATGAAATCAGACACTGGAAAGGAAAAAGATAGAGCAGAAAAAAATTTTTAAACCCATGGGCAGAAACAAGATCAAGATTATCCCCACAGGTAAGCCCTGGGAAATGATTTTTTACCCAAAGCCCCCCGTTCTTCCTGAGAAAATGCAGTGTCATAGGCCTGGGGTCTTCCAGACAGTTTACCCCAAATTCTCCCCAGAAGCAAACAAATCTCACAAGTGATTCACATGGCTCACTGGAGTGGCCACCGCATGAACCCATCTTGCTTCTCCAGGGAACTCTGGCCAGAAGAGAGGGACCGAGAAATGGAGTAAAGTGGAAAGAAACAGCCCATGAGTCATCCTCCACCCTACGTTCTATTAGCAAAAGATACACATTTGAAAAGAAGGGGGAAAGGCTCCCAGATATTGCAGTTTAAACCCAGGTTTGAGGGAAAAAAAGGTTCTATGACAGAAGTTTTCAGAGTAGTCAAAACTCATTAACTCCAGTTAATCAGGTAAAAAGGCCAGTTCAATTGATGAGGAATGAATTAGAGGATAATTTTACCAGAATGCATTTCTATTAGCTCGCGTACAGTAATTGGAATCAAGTGTTACCGAGTGCATTCCTTGCTTCGCCCCTTTACTAAGAGGAGGCTAATTTAGAACAGACTTGCCACTTGTCTGCAGCAGTCAGCTGCTTGTTGAACATAGTCCCCCAGGATAGTCTCGGTGCCACAGCTCGGGAGGGGTGGAACTTCAAGGAAAAGGCAGTGTGACTTTTTAAAAAGTGATGGAAACTATTCATCTGCCTAAAAATGTTTCCATAACAAACCAGACAGGCTCTGGTCAGAGCAAACTGAGGACAAGGAGAAATGTTAACTCTATCTCACAAGCTGGGTCATGGTAACAGGCATCAATGCTCCTGTTGGAACGTGGGTGCCAAGGGACGGGGGGGTGTACAGCTGCCATGAAATGTCCATATTGTCTTCTACTCTCCACCACCTTATCTGGGGCCTCCTGTGCTGCTGGGTGCCTGCTCACCGGGCCTGCCAGTAACATGCGATGACGTGGCTTTCCGCCTGAATCTGATTTTCCTTCCTCTTCATTTTCTCAATTTCCACCACCCTCCTTACTAGATAATATTTTCTGACCAACAAAGCAAGTCTACTGTTTGCTGAGCTCTGCTTCTGCTGGATCACCAGACTCAAAAAGACCTGTAAAAGACAGAGCCATAGCCCCAGAAGAGGGAAGGGATGCTGACCCAAAAAGGATCATCTGTCCAGGCAGCAGGAACCCAAGGGCCAGGCCTCAAAATGTTCCTATTTCAGGGCCTCCCTGGTGGCACAGCGGGTTGAGCGCAGCGCTGCGAAGCTGTCCGCAGCCTCTGCAGTGCTGATTTGATCCCCGCTGGTCAGGGAGATACACACATGGCATGGCAGACCTCTCCAGTCTCTCCTGCCGCTCCCCTCAGCAGTGTATTTCAGTCAATCTGCCTGTTCTGTTCCCCACTCTATCTCTGGAGAATCCTCTCAAGCTCCCATACATCTGGCCTGTACCCTTGTTCTTGTATGCATGAATAAATAAATCTTTAAAAAAAAATGGTTCCTATTTCATTCACCTGCCCTATACCCACACCACACACCCAAGGGCCGAGGACAGGCCTGTGCCCTCCCTCACAGGACAGCTGCCTTAGCACTGCCTCTGACTCCACGTCACTCCCCCTCTTCCACTTTGCCGTGGAGGAGAACATATTACCTCCTGCTCCTCAGACAGGGGGAGACCATGTCACCCCCACCACCTCACTGTGGGGGCAGGAGGGATGAGCAAGCTGCTCTGTGCTTCGCACCAGCAAGCCATGTTCTTGCAATTTCAACCTCCTGATAAAAAAGCTCTACAACACCTATTGTAGGAAGGAGTGGGAATCAATTGAGATTTCCCGAAGCAATTTCACTTAGACTTCACACTGCTCTATTACAAATTCCATTTCATTTATGTGAGCTGTATAATGCGCTCCCAGCCTCCCATCTAGCCAGCACTGAGCGTCCTGACACAGTGCCTCCTCACACTTGCACTGCCAGCGTGGTGCCACCTTAGAGAGCAAGAAGGTGCCAGGACTGCCAGCAATTATCCTCTCTGAAGAGGGCCATGTAGTGTGTAGATGCCACACAGGTCTGGAGGGGCCAGAGGCCAGTGCAGCGTGGCTCTGTGGTGAGAGGAAGAGGAACAGTAGCATAGGGACAGACAGCTAAAAGCGGTCAAGCTGCTCTCCAGTCAGCTGGCCTAGCCCCTCGCTCAGCATCCATTTCCTTGTCTGTAAACCAGAGGTTGAATCAATGGACTTGGTGCAGCATGGTTCACAAACATTGCAATATTGGACCGTCTGATGGCTTCACTGAACCATGATTCAAAGGCAGGTCACATCCCATGCGTAAGGTGTCCGCACCCTGCACAGGACCTACACTAACAACATTCGGTAAATACTTGTTCAGCTGAAAATGAATAAATGAAACACTTAACCTATCAGTCCTCAGAACTACATGTGCGGCAGGCACTGGAGCGTGTGCCTTCCCTCTCTCTCCTTGCCTCCACGCTCTCTCATTCTCTCCTCCTCATTCTCCCTCGCTTGCTCTCTGATGAGAAAATGGAAGATGAGAGGCAGCCTAGGAGCTGAACCCAGGTCTGTGGGCACAAGTGTGAGAAATCAGTTGCTGCACCAGCAGGCAGGCTGGACACTCAGAAGGAAAGGCGCTGTATGAAGCTAGGATCAAGCACGACCATCAGCTCAAGTGCCCACTGGACAGGATGGCAGAAAGAGAACAGGCAGCAGTGGTGGTCAAAGTCTTCAACACTCAAAGATTTAGAGTTCTCCAGACTCCAAATCTCAGGGAATGCATGGCAGGACCCAAGCAGCACTAACTAATTTGAAAGGTGACTCCTTGAATTAGAAGGTCAAGTGCCAGAGGGAGTTCTGTCACCCTCCTACCCCCAGGGAGCTGACCAGAGGTCAGCAGGTGGACTTCCTTTGCCAGGGCCTCCTTCCAAGAATCAAATTGCTGACCAGGCCAGAGATTCACAGGAGGAGGTCTCGAAGCATGACAGGTAACAACTGGGAAGATCTCCCATGCAGCCTGTGCTGCCTCAAGTCACAGGCCAGAGTCCAGCACACCACTTTCAGCTGCAGCCCAGGATCAAAGCCGCCTGTCCTGGATTAGGCTGGATTAGACACTCAAGGAGAGGTCCTGCTCTGTAGGGTCTGTCAATGCATCCTGTGTTCCACTTTCAGGCCAAGCAGCTCTCATTCTTGAGGTGACAACTGGGGCCCAGGATTCTTTATGAGGCACCCATAGCACCTAGAGGACAGGGAGCCCAGGTGCCAGCCATCACCCCCCACCCACATGCAGCTTCTACCCGCCTGAGCTGAGACTTGAGGAACTTGAGGAACAGAACTACCCCAAACAGAGAAGTGGTGGAAGGACAGAGAAGGCTACTCACATGAGAAGCAAAGGCACTCCAGCTGAACTGATTACACAAGCACATGGTGGAATCGCCAAGTCAGGGAGTAGAGGAGGAAGGAGAGGCTGCCCAAGTTGGCCCTGGTCTCCTGTGTGGAGCATCCATGAAGATGCATCCCATGAAGATGCTGCCACATGGGACAGGGAAGAGCCCCCAGGTCATCCTCATCTTGTACAGCAGATAGGAGATATCGTAGGGCAGTATCCCCCAAGCTCAAGGACCCTCCCTCCTCAATTCTCTCCCGCTATGAAGACAGGCAGCAGGGCAGGTGTGCAATGGGAGGCTGGCCAGGATACAGGCATGGTCTAGGGTGTGCTGCTTTGGAGATCTGACTGAAGGCTCCTTGCGACTACTTCCTCCTACAAGGACAGAACACAGAAGACAAACAGACGCACAGGCCTCCCACACAGGCAGCAGACCACATGGAGGTGAATATACAAAACTTCCACTAATACCAACTATAATAAATGCAGACTGGGGTGCTGCTGTTTGAGGTGGTACACTGAGTCTGAGTCTGCTCACATAGTGAAGAGCAACCACAAGGGGTCCACTGTGCAAAGTGACTTTGCTAGTACTCTAACGGCCCAACCTGGGGGAAGCTGACCTTCCCTCTTTACATTTTTCCTCCCCTTTGCAGAGGGGCTGGACTCTGGAGTGTAGATCTGGTTCTAGTCTGGCAAGATTTCATGGGCAAGTCACTGAATCCTGGGAACTTCTTCCTTCTTTTTAGGAGCACATTTTCTGAGAAGAGAATGTAGTCAGTGAATGCAAAGAATCTCTGGGCCACACCAACTGCTGTGGGAGTGCCACTGTGACCCACAGTAGCTACATTCACAGAAAGGACTGAGGACTTTTCCAGCAACCACCCAGGAAGTCATGATGAAAGGCAATAGCAAGAATCACACTCACCTCCTCAAAATGCCTCTCCTGCCCTTAACACAAAGGTGGTGCTGAGCCCACTTCAGTGTTAGCTGTTGGAGCTGCTGCCAATCCCATGTGAGAACGGGCCACAGCGAAGCAGCCACTGCAAAAATAGCCCTTGTCAAACACAGCCATCTGTCACAGGTCAGCAAGAGAGGACAAGGAGGGAGGAAGTCTGCATAGGACCAGGACTGCTGGTAAAGTCATAGGAAGGTGCAGTCTTTCCCACACACCAGCCAGCAGGAGAGGCAGGCGACAAGGGCTCCGCATGCAGAGCAGCATCCTGAGAGAGAATACCGTTATGAAGACCCCATGTGCATTTCTCAGAGGGGAGCTCACCTACTCCCCATAACCCCAGAGGCAGGGATGATCACCACCTCGTTTTACAGAAAAGAGGACAGATTCAAGTAGTGAATCACACCAAGAGTGCAGAGTGAGCAAGAGCAGGATGCAAGCCCAGGCGGGAGGAGTTACCAGAGGGAAAGAAAACACAGATACTGTTCTGTGGCTCTCAGGTCAAAAAAGACTTGAAGCACAGAAGCAGCGGAGGAATAAGAGGGAAAGAGCTGCGTACCCTGCCATGCGAAACACATGGCCATGTCCTGGAACAGCACTGGTTAAATCAAGGTGAGAAAAATGGGAAAAGATACATCACTGACAGATAAAAATTTTTACCCATCAGTAAGAAAAATACTAACACCCAAATAGGAAACTGGGCAAAATAAGCACACCACCCACAGAAGAAATGTAACCAACAAATATAGGGAAAATATAAGATTCAATTCTCACCCAAAGCAGCAAGAAATAAAATGCTACTGCTAGGAAGATTCGTGGAGATCCACATGTACATATTGGGGATGCAAGACAGGGACCCTGTCCCTGAATCCAGAAATTATAGGTTCTAAGAAAAGAGTGAGATGTGGTAAAAGGGCCACAGCAAAGGAGTTAGTCACATTGGCAAAACTAATGAAAAATTAGAAGCAGTCTAAATTTCCAATAAACAGTTTAATTTCAGTGCATCTGTACAAAAGAAAAACATACAGTCACTAAGGACTTTATCTTCAAAGACTGCTTTAAAATGTTGTTTATGACAGCCACTTGTCATAATAAATGTTAAATGGCAAGTTGAATGACAAACACGGAACACAGACGGGTCTCGTGTACTGTCTTCCTCACACTTCCCACAGCTACTGGGACCTGGCTGGCCTGGCTCATGTGGCCTTCAGCAATAGTTACTTAATGAACCAACGAATGAGTGAACAAATGAATGGGGAGAAGGAAGAAATGAAAGAAAGATACAAACATGTTTAAGAGCAATCTCTAGATGAAAGGATCAAGGTCTTTTTAAACATCTTCTTTCTATTTTTCAGTGGTTTCCAAACTGATTATAACTATGTTACAATCAAGGAAAGAAAGAAACACTGAATATTTTAAAGGAATCAGAAGACCAAAGAACAAACATTGATTGGAAGAACCTTAGAACACAGAAGTCAACTCTGCCCATCACTCTGCAGACACCAAACACAAAGGGGTCTTTCCTGACTCCCTTCTCCACAATGCCCAAGGGCCTAGCACTCAGGACAGGGAGAAAGACCACAGGCAAGCGAGCAACCTGTGCCAAGTTTGAGGGTGGAAGTGCACAGGGCCCGTGGGGAAGAGAACACAGCAGACCACCTGGAGGAGGTGGCAGAGGTCAGCTGGCTCCAATCAATTCCGACCCAATGGCTGCACATAGTGTCAGCCCACACAGGGGGGACAGCCAAGTTCTCCCCAGGTTTTGGTCATTCCTTGGATAGCTGCAAGGAGCCATCTTTACAGGTTTTTGTGTGGATGTGTTTTATTTCTTCAGGAATAAATGCCCAGAGAGTAACTGCTAGGTCATATGATCTGTTCAGTTTTTAACACACTATCCTCTTTTCTAGAGGGCTGTGCCATTTCTCACTCAGAGCAGCAGTGCATGAGATCCTGTTTCTCTGCATCCTTGCCAACATGTGGCATTGTTACTATTGTCTCAGTTTATCCTGATAGATGTGTAGTGATGTCTCACTGGGACTTTAACAGGCATGTCCCAACTGCTAGTGGCACTGAACAGCTCTCCATGTGTTTATCCGCCATCTGGGCATGCTCTCTGTACATGTTTTTGCCCATTCCCTAAATAGGGTTTTCTACTACTGAATGTTGAGCATTCTTTACTTATTCCAGATAACAGTCTTTTGTCAGGTATGTGGCTTACAGAAATACTCTCAGTCTGTACCTTGTCTTTTCATTTCTTAACAGGATCATTTGCAAAACAAAAGTTTTTAGTTCTTATAAAACCAATCTATCAAATTTGCCTTTTATGTACCTTACTTTCAGTGTCATGACTAAGAACTCATTTCTTATATCCTGTAGATTTTCTCCTACTTTTTAATGAAAGTTTTACATTTTTATGTTCAACATTTAAGTTTATGATAATTTTTGAGGCAATTTTTTTGAGTAAGTATGAGATTTAGATCAAGCCTTATCCTTTTGCCTAGGGATGTGCTTTTTACTCGAGTGTAATTTATTGGAAAGATTGTCTTTTCTTCCATTAAACTGTTTTTGCTTCTTTCTCAAATAAGGTTGACCCAAAAGGGAACAAAAGAAGACTATAATAAAAAGTCAAGCAGAAAAAAAAAAAAAAAAACAATAGAGAAAATCAGCTAAGCCACAGGTTCTTTGAAAAGATCAATAAAATCAATAAATCTTTGTCTAGGCTGACTGACCAAGGGGAAAAAAAAGAAGAAATTCATATTACTGAAATGAGGAATGAAACAGGAGACAGTATTACCAAACTTACAGAAATAAAAGAGATTATAAAGAAGTATAATCAACAGTTGTATGTCAACAAATAACCTAGGTGAAATGAACAAATTCCTACCAAAATTGACTCAAGAAGAAATAAAGAGCCTGAACAGATCTATCATAAGTAAGGAGGTTGAGTTGGCCACCAGCCTTCCTTTTATCACTAGGATGCCTTCTCAGTCCCCAAGCCTCCAGAGACCACTAAGGGGTCCCAGATACTGTCATACTTGTAACAGTGTTTTCTCTTTGTGTTGCTCAGACTGGGTAATTTCTATTGTTCCATCTTCAAGTTTACCAATTCCTTCCAGTTCCCCCCAAACCACTGGAGTTCATGCATTACATTTTCATTTCAGTTACTGTATTTTCAGTTATTACCTACAATATTTTTTCTAGGACATGGTTACCCTGTCCTTCAGCTGCAGGGAGTTGTTTTTCACTAACCATGCCCTCTGGCATTTCTGGGTTTCCAAAGTCTTCAGCTCCAAGTCTGGAATAAAAACAGGGGATAAAAAAAGCCCAGGGATTCACCACTATAATGTTCCTAGGGTCCTGGTGTCCCTAGTCTCCACCCTTGAGTCTTTTAATGTTTATTTTACACATAATGGCCAGGGGGATTAGTTGTTCTTGGCAAAAGGAATAGTGAAAAATATGTCTACTCCATCGTCCTAGAAACAGAAGTCTTAGTTGCTCTTTAAATCATTCATTCAGCAGTAACTAACACCGTCGAGGTGCTGGCCACTTATTGATATATAGTTGTTATCCTGAAACACTTGGTTTGGTAACTCAACTAGAGGCCAGCACTGTGGCTGGCTTATAGGTGACACTCAAAGTCTGTTGAAATAACCAGATGAGGCAGAGCTTTTTTAGCAACTGAGTCTCCTAAATCCAAGGAAAGTAGGACTCCATCAAAAATGCTGTAACTTCTAAGTTGCAAAATGCCAGCTATCAGCAAGGCAGCCCAGGGTGGGAAGACAGTGAAGAAGAAACTCACTCTGGTGTCTACTCTGCCACCAAAGACCCCATGTACATCCAGCACCCAATAACAGCAAAGGTCTGAGAAAACAAGCACTAGGAAAACTTGAGAGGGGATGCGTCTATTTCTGAGAAAGACACACATACATACATAACCCCCTATCTAATACCCACTACCCATCTTTTCACACTTCAAGCACCCCAAATGACTTCTGGATCACTGCAGCTAAAGTAGATCCTGTGATCATGTTAACAGTTACCCCTTATTTATTCGATAAACATTAAGTCCCACTGTATGCACTATGCTTTTTCTTCCAGACAGTACTATTAAGAGCCAGAAGACAGGCACCAGCTGACCCTCTGAGCTGAAAGTGACCTTCACCAAGAAGACAGGCTTCTGGGGAAGACAGCCCTATAGGTGGGAGGTTTGGGCCCCACCTTTTGCATTCTCCTTATTTATAAAGGTGCTTATGCAAAGATATTGCCATGCATAATGCATTCAATTATGCAGTGTAAGATGTAGCCTTAATGGAGAAAATTCAAGTCAGCCACATAGACACTTCGGGAAATATTAAAAAAAACAAAACCAAAAAACAGCCCATACCACTGACTTTCAAATGTGTTTGAATCTGCACACCTCTCACTATCCATAGGGACACAATATAAATATATAAAATAGTGCTCATCTCATTTCCCCACTGTTTCCTTGCATGATAATATGCCTAGAGCTGACACCTTCCTCACTCTCAGTGGCAGGGCTGCATTAGCATGTAAATAGCTGGCAGATACAAGGAAATGAAAGCAAGGAAGAGCTCTTTAATTAACTTTAATCCCCTGAAAATCCAAGCAGCAATCTGCTCTGACAGTTCTCTCAGGTCCTCACAAGGCGGCCTTGTTCAGCAAAGACCTGCCAAGCCAGTACCAGAAGGTGGCTGGAAAGGGCCCACTTAGGGAAGACACATTGGTGACTTGGCCTACAAAATGCTGGGCTATGCCTGTTATGTGGAATTTCAGGATGTCCCACTGAAGTCCAGCCTGGGAGGAGGCATAAGAAGGTATGCCCACTGGGGGAGGGGGCGAAGGGGACTAGGTGCTGGCTGTGTTCACACTGGCTGAGAGCCATCCTCAGCACAGCTTATCCTCCCAAACAGCCTGCAAACAGGTCCTACCTTCTCCCTGAAGGGGAGAGTCAGCACTGCCCAGGCTGTTGGATGCTCCAGGGCCCACTGTGCAGCACTGCCCACACACAAAAGGTGCTGTGCCCAGACACTGTTGAACTAGGGCAGGTGCTGTGCCCAGACACTGTTGAACTAGGGCAGGAACTAGCCAGGAGGATCTGGCTACTGAAGACAGCGCACACCTCAATCCATAGGCAACAGGAGCTGACAGAGGCTCTGGGGCTAAGCAGGGACTTGAGTACAGACAGGTTGTCATCCATCATAGCACAGGGATCTCAGGGGTGACCCCCAACACCAGTCCCTAAGCAGCAGCAGGGAGGGGAGGAGCCATGCAGGACAGCAGTGTGGGAAGAGGAGGCAACAAAGCCAGCCAGTATGATGGACCAAGCAGGAAGGTCAAGTGGGAACAAGTTTGAGAAGGCACAGGTCCAGCTTTCACTCACAGACCAGCTACCCTGACTGCCCACAGTGTCCTCAGTGCTCATCTTAACTCAGCTAAGCCCACCGACGCCCCTACAAAGAGGTGCCATTACCAACACTGTTCCCTCCCAGGATGACAGGGTCGCCAGGCTGGGATTGGGATTTGAATTTATACATTCTGGCTCTGAAGGGACCCTCTAAACACTGTAGGACTTAGGGTTCAGTCACATGGATTTGAGGTACCAAAAAGAAGGATTTTGGGCATAGGCAGGAAGGAGAAGTGGGCATAAAAACACTGGAAAATGGCACTTTACAAATATAAGCACTGAATCTTAGAAGAGACTGCTGCACATGTGGGTTACCACTCACAGTAATGTACAAATACCGTGGAGCAGTGAAAACAGCCTGGGCAGGTAGGCAAGAAGTGTGGGGGCTTGGGTCCCTGGCATGGTGCTACCTCACTAGGTGATGTGGACAAGCTTCCTCCTCTGCTCTGTGCCTCAAATGTCCTCCCTGTACAACCAGGGTTCTAAGTGGTGCCAGGGTTCTAAGTGCTGCTTGACCACATTGGATTCTATCCAAAGAAAAAGGCAGAGCAGTGACTGAAGTGCCTGCCTCAACTAAACAGAAAGTGTCAGGAAACTGCAAGCATTGTCTCTGGCCCCCATACCCAGGATACTGAGGATAAAACTGAAGGGAATGAATGGCCGTGAACATGCATCAGCGTCCTCCCTAGAGTGGGCACATCGTGGGGCCAGGGCCTTGTTGTCCCTGCATCCAGTGGAGAAGGCAGATCTCTGAGGGAAAGTCAGCTGGAAGAATGTGGACCTTGGTATCTCTGACTGCACACCAGCCCTACCCCCTACTCTACCAGCACCAGCCACCACAGGGAGAGCTGCTCAGCCATGACTAGGCACTCTGCACTACTGTCCAGGCACTGAGCACGTACCCTGGCACGCCTCTGCTATCTGAGAGGTGCGGCACTGTCTGCCCATCAGCAGGAATCACAGGAGTCACAGCTGCTGGCAGCCTCGTGCACAGCTAGGTGCTCCTAATAAGTGACACTAGGACATGGTTCCAGCCCACTGTCACTTCAGGCACAGGGGAAAAGACCCTACAATGCCAGATTCATTGCCCTTCTTACCACCAGCATCCTCATATCTGCTCCCCCTCACCAGTCCAGCACACCGCAGTTACTCAGCTCCAGACCTCTCGGGACTCACAGGTGGCTATGTGAGGAAGGTTTATACAGGAATAAATCACACTTCTGTAACCAGCAATATTTCTTTAACCGGAGGTTAATAAAAATCACTGGCGAAGGCTAACCAGTGGATCTAATTTATTTAGAGACTTTCATAAAGCTATAGATAAAGCCCTTTATAAAAGCTTATTAGAGAGCCCTGAGGAAACCCCAGAAAAGAAAGTGGCACATACTGGATTCAGAGGCCCCAGTGCAAAGCGAAAGTCTAACAGAACCCTCCAAGGAAGGGGGAGAGTGAAGCAGGGTCAATCTGTCACCTATATCACTCAATCCTTAGCCAGATGACGCTTAGTGGTCTTTCCTGAATGCCTAGATGCTGCTCTGCCCAAGACCTGTCCCAAGGCCCCAATCTCCCAGCTTGGGGAACATACAATGGACACAATGAAATTAAATCCAAACTTTTCCCCCAGGAGTCAAAAAGGAGGCCAAACCACAACTCCTACAAGAGAGAGCACACTTGTCTATAAGCCCCTTTCAAACACATGGGGTCGGTGTCCCCACATCACAGGAAGGAGCTGAGACCCCTCTAGGGAAGGAAGTTTTCAAGAGAGTCTGTTAGCTGGGGCTGGACCTGCTGCCTCCAATGAGCAGTCCCCAAAGCCCAGGCTCCAGCTCTAGACTGTGTCTCTGGACCACTGGCACTGGAAAGTCATCAGCAGACATTTTCTTGCTGACAGCCCTGTCCAGAACAGGTGCTTCTAGACTGGACCAGAGAGCTCACCTTCCACTGGCACAAAAATATTACACAGCCAGCCCCTCGTGGACCAGCCTCTAGGGACATTGGGCCAAGGCTTGCCAGGAAGCCAAGTAAAACAACCACACTTCCTCTCTTCCTCAGAGGCACCATCAAAGCAGACACTACGGACATCTGAGGGCAGCGAGCAGAGATACACTCTAAACACATTCACACTTACTTGAAAAACGTAATCTAGATGAATTAAAAGAACTTTGGGAGGGCAAATTCAGGAACTGCCCAATTTGTACATTTTTTTAGAATCTAGGCTATGCTTGGAGTGCCTTTCAGAGCTCACATCCCCTCAAGAGGACTACAGCAGAAATGACTCCAGATCCTGCCTTACACATCTGCCTGACACTGAACTCTGAGTTCTTAAGAAGTCATGTTATAATACCTTGGTCAGATGAAAAGCAGGCACTGCTGACCTGTGACCAAGAGGCTGACTTCAAACCAGACCAAAGAAAGGTGGAACCCCTTTTGGCACCTTCTGTCGCCCACTCACAAATTCCATAAGTGCCCTCAGAAGAGAGGCAGGAAAGTGCTGCTCTCGTCCGAAGCTGAAACAAGAGGCCCTACTCATCTAAAGGACAGAATACTGCCTAGTCCCACCTCAATCACCTGGGAGGTCCAGCATCTCTGGGAACTACCCATGGTCACAGCTGCTACCTGCCATCATCCTCAGCAACCCAGGTGAAGGAACCCATTGTACAGATGGAGAAGGCGACACTTGATGTTCTACAGACCCCAGCCTTTTTCACTGCATCAAGCTCCTCGATGGACAGCCTGTAGTCAGTCCTCTCCCATCACATGCCCCCAGGGCCTGCAGACAAACATCATTTTTATGCTCTTCCCTGTTGTCCAGACACAGTGCAAAGCTGAAAATGACCTGTGGCAAAAGCAAGCAGCCACAATTCTGGACAAGGTTCCCAAAGACACCTCCTGCTCTGGCCCACAGCCACAGCACAAAGTGCAGCACTGACAGCCCTGCAATGATGCAGGAAACCTACAGAGAACAGGAACAGTGCAGGCCCAATTCCAAGAGTGGGCCGTGACTGCTTTGGTCTGAAAGGATTTCCTCTCTACCTCCTTTTACCGGGTGCAGTTTGGATCTTTATGGGCTAAGTAAACCCAAAGAATATTGACTCCAAACCACACTCCCTGCACTTGACTGTTTTCCTTTTGATGATGGATGACATTTAATACCTTCCAGTCGGAGCTCACTCTGGGTCTGTAAATACAGATCCCTTTTATTGCTATTTAATAACTATTACAATGGCTAGGGCTAGTCCTCTTCTACTGGGTCTAATGTTCCATGAGGGTCTCAGGGGAAAAATAGCCAAACTCCATAAAACAGCTGACTTTCCAGATGAAAGCATGCACACACACACACACACTCTCACATATGCATGTGCATGCTCACACGCATGCAGGCTTGCATAAGCACACATGTACATACACTCACACACGTAGATAGTCATACATTCTCATGCAGATTCACATATGTCCACATGTTGTACATGTGGACTCACACCCACACATGCATACACATGCACATATTAACATTCTATGCACTCACACGTGAACATATGCACTTACAAAATGCATACACCCTCATGTATACATGCACACACTCACACTCATCACTCTCTGATGCCCCCCTCCTGGACCATGTTGCTGGTCACTTCCTACCTTTTCTTTTAGCACACTCCTCACTCCTTCCCTAGGAACAGACTACTCTTCATTAAATGACATTATTAGAAAAATGCTAATAAAAGTAAATTAATGTGATGGCTGTTAGCAGTCACTACTCTTTATTAAGGTCTACTTGTTCGGGGTCCCATACCAGGTATATGACATACACTTACTAGAAAATAAATTGTGTTAATGACAAGTGCTACCTAAGGCCTAGCATGGAGTATGCAGGGAGTAATCAGTAAGTCAGCTTTGCCGTATATCCTGTTGGAAATGTGAATTTGTTCCAAACTACTGATAAATTATGAGGGTCGTTGAGTAAAGTCAAAGTCATACCTAAGTCAGGAACCACCACTTAATGAGCAGAGTCAACTGCACTGGGCCTGGTAGAGCCAGTGGATACACACAATCCACACACATCTCTGATACCTCTCAGCTCAGCACTATGCAGCGTGATGGAAATGTGTCCCTATACATCTGGGTCACAACTTCCCTCTGGGTTCAGGGAACCCACCCTCCCTCCACAATGACTCGTAAGTTGTACTCTTTCCAATGCCCCTCCCCACTACTTCCCCATGCCAGTCAAGTCTTGTCAAGGTAAAGTAATATATTTTTGTACCTGTGTACTTCTTAACCAGTGAACACATGTAGAACTGTGCTACCATTTATATTAGGTTCCTACCTTATTTTTAATGTGTTGGAGATGAAGTTTTGAGTGATCTGGCAAAGCAGGGTTACACATGCTGCATTATGGCAGAATTGATTGTAAACATTTGCTGAACTAACTACCCCATCTATGTGAATAGTTTATAATTTTAAAATATTTTCAAAATCCTCACTTCTAGATTTAGTCTTTGATGGGCCTGGCTGGGGCAAGGCGTATCTACTTTCTTTCCTGGCAAGGAAGCAAAGGTTGGGAGAGGTGAGGAGTCTGAATTTGAGGTTTAGAATAGAAAATAACAGTTCTGATTCCAACTCAGGGTTTCTGGAAGGGTTCAGACTCCTCTTTCCCAGATCAGAGAGAGCTGAGAGAGCTGAGAGAGCTAGAGAGAGCTGCCTCAAGGAAACCACCTACCCCGCTCCCAGCCCACCAGCCGACTCCTGTCCTTGCACGGTGAAGCCAGCAAATCCCTTTGGTGCCAACCCCTGAGGGCCCACAAAAGATCCAGAGTCTCTCATGACCAGGGGGCCTCTAAGCGCTCAGGAAGTGAATGGGAAACTGGATGTCCAGAGAGTGACCAGGGCCACTCATGCATCAATGTCACCATCTCTTGAAGGACCTGCCAACCACTATACCTCGCCAAATACCTTACCTTACTACTACCTCTGATTTCATAGCTCTCAGTGAGCTGAGTAAGTCAGGAATGACCCCACGCAGGAAGTGAATCTGAGGAGCACTAAGGGGCAGGAGGCAAGGAACTCTCACTCCTTGGCCACCTCAGACATGTTTTTATACACAACAGAAAGGGAGACTACAGAGCTGAGGAAGGCAAACCCCAATACTTCTGGGATCCTGGTAAGTTGGCTTGACCTCTATAAGCATCGACCTGGTCCCTCGGAATAAGAGGCAACTCGAACAGCAACTTCAATTGACCTCAGGCCACCACATGGCTGCCAGCATTACACGAAGTATACTCAATAGTGCCCCACCCCACTTCATCCCTTGCAGAGGGGCGACATGTCTTTTGACTCAGGGTTGAAGTCCTCCCACAGAACGAGGGTTGGGAAACTTTGAGAATTCATTCTTTGGGCAGTAAAAACAAGGACAACTCAATGGGGCAGAGCCCACTGAGAGAGTCGCCCATTAACAGTGAAAATGCTGATTTAACCATCAACAGGGCTATGAGGCCATGCCACCCCAGGCCAAGGGCAGACACACCTGAGCCAGCAACAACCAGAGGAGGCTGGTGGCATCTTTAATATCTTTGAAATAATCACCAGGAGAGACTTGGAGACAATTCAAACAACAACAGCAAGACGCTGAGGCTATTTTTAGCAGTAACACTCAAGAGGCTGCCTGGCGGGGAACCATGTCTTTGAGCGTGACCATCAATTTTCACCTGCAGCCAACTTCCTTTCCTTTCAGGATGAAGGTTATTCAAAGATTTGGATTTCTTCGAAATTGAGTTAAAAAGAGAACAGGTCTCCACAAAGATGAGAGGGGATTTTAAAGCATAAACAAGGACACTCGTCTGCTAATGCAGCCCAGGGCATGGGTCATTCTAGCATCTTATGGAAGACTCTTCCAACACCCCATAACTCCCAATCCCATGTGTCCACCTGCTGGCAGATAAAGACCAACTGTGCAGGAGTGGGCATGCTTATGCAGGTGCTGGAGGCCGCTTCCCACACACCCTTGGCAAGGTCCTACTCCTCCCCATGTCTCAGTCTCTCCATCTGTAAAGGCAGAGGTCCTCTCTTTATTGAGGGGCTCCAAGGGCCCCCCCTCCTCCCAAAGTCATGCTCCTACTGTAGCTGTTCAGGCTGCAGGAACTCTGGAGCCAGGGGTTTGCCTTGGCCCAATATAAGTGAGGAGGGACTTACATGCCTTAAGATCAACATTTAAGATTGTGTCAAATGGACAAAATTCTAATGCAGCATTTTGGAAATTCAAAATTAATGCCCCCCCCCAATGAACAAAATATTAAAATTGTAAATGAAGACAAGATCCACCAAGGACCTACACAATTCACTGCACACAGCTCCAAACCACGGGGGTCTTGTGGGGATTTCTCAGAACTGGGAATAAGTTAACTTGTACTTTGACGCACCTCATTATAGTATTTGGGGTTTCACAAACATCACTAAAGATACCCTTCTAGAGGCTCCCAAAGGACTAGCAACCTCTGGGAATATTCTCCAGGGGCTGTCGTTTTACAAGCCAGCATAGACGCCATCTAAGAAAGTAAGCCAAAGGAGGTAAACAGGTGGATCTGACACTGAGCACGCCCACATGCACTGGCTAGAACAGGCGCCCCCAGGCTGTGACCTCACTCCACACAGGGCTATCCCACTCAGTGACAGAAGAGCCAAAGTGGGTGAACAAGGATGCAAGCCCCTTCAAGGACAGTCCAAGAAGATGCCCACAGGCTCTGCCCCTCTGCACCCCTACCCTTCGAGCAGCACTGAAGCCTACCTGATTACCCTAACCAACTCCTTCACCAACAGAGAGTTGGAGACCCAGGAAGCCGTGGAGAAAAAAAGTGCAATTCCTATTTTTACATATAATTTTTTTTTCATACAAAATAAATGTACTCATATATGATTATGAAATATTTAATATTGACCATGAACTACTGGCATGCTTTTAAAATGGATATGCACACAGGGGTGCAAGTGGTAAATGTTTTACATACAAAGGAAGCACAATCAACAAAGTCTGGAGAAGACTACTAGGAAGAGTGGGGACAGCCCTGGGTGGCGCAACACCTTCAGGCTGTGGAGTAAGGAGCGGCCTGCAAAGTTCAGGTTCAGGCCATCCCTGCTCACCTTCCTGCCCCTCTGCAATCAGAAGCTGAATGCTCTTAACTTTCATTGTTGGGGAGAAAAGGCAATTAACATCATCGTCCCACTTGCTAATTTTAAGTCACAATGTCAAAAATAGACACATCTGTATCCACTATCTTGCCACAAGCATTTTTGATGTTCCCAAACACCCACTATGGCAGGCAGAGAGACGGCAGCAGGGCTACCTGATTCGGCAGCCATGTGCAGTGACCCCTTCACATGTACCAGCAAGGAAGGCAGTCCCTCTGCCCTGGGAACTCCAGACTAGTTACCCTACTGTTCTGGGTCTCCTCCCCTGTCAAGTGAAGTTCAAGACTGAACATTTTCTACTATATGCAAAGTGCTGGTGAACGGAACAGAAAAGGCTCAACCTACTCAGGTGAGTCAAGATGACAGGTGAGCCAGAAGTTATGGAGGGCTGGAGTGGGAACGAGCCAGGACAGCAGAGGCACATGCCAAGGCCCAGAGGTATGCTGATGAACAGCAAGCAGTATGGGTTGGAGGATAAGAGATGGGGCCATCTTCTTCATCCCCGCCCGCTCACCTACTACAGCATTTCCAGTTGGAACACTAGAGGAGAAGATTCTAGTGGTACACCTGGAGGGCCAAGTATAGGGCCAGGCAGTCCCAGGGTGTTAGGAAGTGTCTGCCAGCTCCAACAGTGGAACAAGCCAAGGAACTGGTGGTGGAGTCCTCATGCCACAGGTATGAGTCAGTGAGCGCCTACGAACAAGCCAGGCTTGGCCAACTCCGGCCTTTTCAAGTTACTTGGATTTCATTCACCATATCAAATGGGGACAGGGTCACCATTCCCCACAAAGAAAACAGACCCAATTTTCTAACAGTGCCTCAGAGGGTGACCCTCAATCAGATCATCTAGTGCCAAGACACATGCAGTGTGCCACCACCCCAAGTTCATGGTCAGCTATCACTCCTCCCCAGCACATCCCTGGGGCTGTGGAGCCCAGGAAGCCCTAGCACAGACAGACAGGGGCTGCAGTCTCTTCTGAGATGGACAGAATTTAGAGCAGCATAAAGGCAGCTTATCTGAATCCAGGAAGCTATAGTTTCGAACACCACCCACACTGTGGACTGAAGAGGGAGATCTGTGAGGGGCACAGGGAAGCCCTTCAGGTGCCAGCCCACCTGCAGAGCCAGGATGAGAGGCAGAGGACAGCTCAGTTCAGTGAGTAGAATGACACATGGGCCAGCACAGACACCTCTCCTCCCTGTCCCTTTGATCTGTCCCTCCCACCCTCAGCAGGGCAGAGGTGCCCAAGGCACCTCCCTTCTTCATGCCCACAGCCCTATCTTAATAAACACCTAAAAACTGGAAGGGATAAAAGGCATTATGTTTTGATTTCATTATATTTCCTAAAATTGCTTTTCTCCCAGGAATTTTTTTCTGCCATGACCCAATTCCAGTTGCCCCCTCCATGGGATAATGCAATACTGGTGACAAGATTGGCTTTCTAATAACTTTGCAAAATGGCATTTTCACATAACAAAACAGGTGGGCTTTTTTACTTAAATGGATATAATAGAAATGTCAGCCTAGAAAGGACAATATATTAACACCTGAAAATTAAATTTTAAAGCCGAGAGGATCCTGCTTATCTGTGGAAGGAGGAGGGCCAATGCACTAAGCAGAGCAAATGTTAAATTAGAAAACACACGCTGATGATGTCTCACTAGCCTCACCACCACCACTGCACCTCCCCCTCTCAACTCTTCTCTAGTATCAAGCAAAAGTGGAGGCACATATTTCATTTTATTTTATATAGTTTTTACATCATTTTTCATTTTTGCACAATGCATGCATTTTCATCTTGGTTATATTCCCCATACAATTCTTACCCCCTCC
Organism: Talpa occidentalis; assembly: GCF_014898055.3. Lineage (NCBI taxonomy): Eukaryota > Metazoa > Chordata > Mammalia > Eulipotyphla > Talpidae > Talpa > Talpa occidentalis. The sequence goes on along the minus strand of NW_023601212.1, from coordinate 71,903,426 downwards.
CCATAATTTTGACTCTAATCACTCCTCCCCCACCCCACCCCCGCCCTGGTAGTGTGTCTCTGGTTTATAGTTGCTTGTTGATTTTGATTTTTCACTTTATTATAATTAGTCTTTTTCCTGGTCCCTTATTTAAGTTTTCTAGATTCCTGCTATGAGTGAGACCATCCGGTATTTTTCTTTTTCTTTCTGACGTATTTCACCGAGCATGATCCCTTCCAGCTCCATCCATGTTGCTGCAAATTGCATGAGTTTATCTTTTTTGATTGCTGAGTAATATTCCATGGTGTATATGTACCACATCTTCTTGATCCAGGGCATTTGGGTTGTTTCCATAGCTTAGCTATTTTAATAGTGCTGCTATAAACATAGGGGTGCAGGTGCCCTTTTGAATTAATGTTTCTGTGTCCTTTGGGTAAATACCTACGAGTGGAATTGCTAGATCATATGGAAGCTACATGAAATACACCTCAGCAACATCTTTAAAGAATCATCACCCAAAGCAGTGATAGCGAAGGCAAAGATAAACAGCTGGGACTACATCAAATTAAAGAGCTTCTGCACAGCAAAAGAGACAATAACAAAAACAAAGAGAAACCCCACCGACTGGGAGAAAATTTTTGCACACAACACTAATGATAAAGGACTGATCACATAATCAAAGAGCTGAAGAGACTCAACAAAGTAAATAATCCAGTCAAAAAATGGGCAGAAGAGCTAAAAAGGAACTTCTCCAAAGAGGAAATGTGAATGGCCAACAGGCATATGAAAAAATGTTCAGCATCACTTGTAATCAGGGAAATGCAAATCAAAACTACAATGAGATACCATCTCACACCAGTGAGAATGACACATATTAAAAAAACTAGCAACAACAAATGTTGGCAAGGATGTGGAGAAATAGGAACTCTCCTGCATTGCTGGTGGGAGTGCAAACTGGTCCAGCCACTATGGAAAGCTGTGTGGAGATCTCTCAACCTGCTAAGATGGAGGCACATATTTTCAATAAGAAAGAAGCAGGGCCTGAATACGAACTGAGTTTAGAGAAAGCAAATACCATTGGTCCTGCCCTCCCTGTGGCAGGAGAGCGTGAACACCAGGTGGCCAGGAGGGCAGGCCATCCTGAGAGATGTCCAGGAGCTCCTCCAGGGACATGGAAGTCCGATCAGGATGGGACCCTGGAGGATTCTTGCCCTGAGAGATCTCCAAGGGCTCCTCTGGGGCCGTGAGTCAGATCCAGAGGGGTTCTGGATTAATCACTGTTTGCAGGTGACTATACCTCTCTGGTCTACAGTTTTCTGGTTTCCAATATGGAGAAGGAAGAGAGAGGAAGCACATCCCTGACCACACAGTGTGTCTCAAACACTGGTTCTGATCTTATTTCCACTCCTACCTCACTGAGGACTGGCCTATGGGTCCTCTGCAAAGCATGACCCAAGATGCTAACTCACAACAAAGCCCCGAGCTCCAGGGGACCTGGTAGAAGGTTATCTGAAGCCCTTCCCAAGCCATCTTTTCTCCCCAGGCTGTAGGGAAAGACAGCCTGGCATCAGGACAGATGGAAGAAGAGCAGTGGAAGCCAAGCCCTCCCCGCAACGAGACTGGGTCTCAGGAGTCAGCAGAACAGCACGTGCCTGGTCACCCTTAGTCCTGTGATGAGATAAGCTGGAGGAAGCTCAGTCCATCTCAAGAAATAGGGATCGAGGGTAGTGGCTAAGTTCACCTCAGCACACCTTGCCATGGTCCCCTGGGACATCACAAAGAGACCATAATAATTTGGGTCTCCGAATAGAAGAGTCATGTGACAGCATTGTGCACCAGCATCAGATATGGTGCTGTGATTTCAAGAGCTGCTTCAACCAACAAGGACATCCAGAGTTCCCCAGGGCAGGAAGACTGAGAGACAATTCCTGCTCTCAACATCAAATACCTACACAAACCAGGTCCATCCAGGCCCTCTTCCAACGATATCAAACAGGAAAGTTTTCAAACTGAAACGTATTTATAAGGAAAAAAAGAAGGAGAAATTGCTGTGCAGAGTAACCCACTTAAGGGGATAGTTTCAGGTTTGGGGTAGGAGGACATGCTGCTCAAGAAAAGATAAAAAGAAAAGCCCCAGCACATGTCCTGCTCCATCCTCAGTAGCTGTGTGGCTCAAGCCAATTCCAAGCCACCTCAGGCTGCTGAGCAGGAAGCAGGGCCACAGAGCCCAACCTCCACGGCCTGTGGATGCCAAAGGGCACTGTGACAGAAGATGGGATGGGAATGAGTATTAAGTAATTCCTTCCATGCTACCTCAGTCCAAGACTTTTCAGCATTAAAAAAGAAGACACACAAGAAAAATCCTTTTAATAAGATTAGGAATCTTCTAGACTCTAAAGGACGTAAGAAGCGGATGAAGGTGGGTGATCAAAGGCAGCTGGTGGCCTTTGTGTTCTTTTGCAAGAGAAACAGACATAATCTGCTTTTCTCCAAGGGAAAGGAACTTGAGGTCCTGGTTTGCACACATGCCAGTGTCTTGGGCCCTAAGGAGGGAAGAGAACATGCCTGGTCCAGGTGCACAGGGGAGAGGGCAGGCTGTGGGAGGCATGGGAGGGCTAGGGGGAGAGAGGTCTCTCCTCAGGAGGACCAGGCCTGAGGGGCTGCACAAAGGGCTTCACAGTGCCCTTTGGCATCCACAGAGCCGTGGAGGTTGGGCTCTGTGGCCCTGCTTCCTGCTCAGCAGCCTGAGGTGGCTTGGAATTGGCTTGAGCCACACAGCTACTGAGGATGGAGCAGGACATGTGCTGGGTTTTTTTTTATCTTTTCTTGAGCAGCAGGCGAAGGAGCGCAGGAGCAGCAGAAGAGCTGCTGCTGAGAAGACAGAGACCGCAAGGCATTGTGAGCCAGGAAACACCAGTAAGTTGGGGAACTGCTTATTCAGAACCTGTTTGAACCACAAAGCCCCTTCAAGCACTGACCCCTCCAGACATGAAGCCCCACCCTGCACAGGAGTGAGCTCCCCTCAGGGCCCTCCCCTGATTTTCAGTGTCTCTTCACTTAATACTCAGTCACTTGGAAAAGCAGACCTGTTCCCCTGAATGCCACATCCAGGCTCTGAGAAAGTCATGAAGTGAAATGAAAACAAAAAGCAGAGACCTTTGAGATACTGATATACTGAGATACTGATAGTGAGGAAGGCCTGAGGGTGCAGGTGGTACTAGCAGGAGACCTGGAAGAACAGAACCCACTTATCCAGGCCCCAACTTCAATATCACTCTTCCCTGTTGTTTGTGTCTCAGAGTCCTCCTCAGTAAGACAGAAATACCTCCCTTTCATGAAAAGGAAAGAAAACACCGTGTGTGAAAAGCTTCATAAAGTAGACAGGAACAGGGACATGCTGGTGTTACAAGCATTCAAAGCTAAATACTCCCACCACACCCTAAGATATTTGAGTTGAAATTTCATGTCATCACAAAACCCTGCACACAGATGTTTATTTATAGCAGCTGTATTCATAACAGCCACAACTTGGAAGCAACCAAGATGTCCTTCAAGTAGGTGAATGAATAAACTGGTCCATCCAGACAATGGAGTATTATTCTGCCCAGACAGCAATGAGCCAACAAATCTCGACAAAACAGGGAGGAACCTTAAATGCATATTACTAAGTGAAAGAAGCCCATCTAAAAAGTCTACAAACCATGATTCATTCAATCATATGAATTCTAGAATAGACAAAACTACGGAGGCAATAAAGGGATCCGTTGCCAAGGGCCGGGAGAAGGAGGGCTAAGGAGGAAGAAACCAGAGGACTTCAGGGCAGTGAAAGTATTCAGTGAGACACTGTAATGCGGACACATGACATTATTTGAGCAAACCCTAGAATGTAGAATACAAGCTCACAGAGAGTGAACCATAAGGTAAACTACGGGCTTTAGTTAATACAATATTGGTTCATCGATTGTAAGAAACATAACGCTCCAGTGCAGGATGTTAACAACAGGGAAGTTGGGGGGCAGGAGGAGAAGGATATGGAAACTCTTTACTTGCTGTCTTTTTTGTAAAACTAAAACTGCTCTAAAAATGGAAGTATTCATTTAAAAATATTTAACATTGTTAAATATGTTAACATTCTGCTAACATATTTTTTAACATCACATAGTACATGATTCCATTTATATAATATTCTTGAAACACCAAAATTGCCAGAAACTGAAAACAGATTTGGGGTAAGGGATGGGAATGGCTCCAGGGACAGCAGAGGGTTCCAGAGAGTAGATGGTCCATTCTCCTAGCATCATGGGTAGGTAACAAAGTCAGACACTCTGAGTGCCGGTGGCTCTGGGATGAAGGGGCTCAGCACGGCAGCGAAAGGATGTGCTAGGCCCTTGACCTCCCTGCTTTGAGACGTTGACCCAAGATGTGGGCAACGAGTCAACGGAACAACACAGAGAGAACAATGGATGGAGAGCCCCACCTTCACAGCTTCTACATAATTACAGTTTTTAAAGGCTGCCAAGAGAATGCAAGGAATATAAAGCACTGTATTTATTCAAAATAAATAATACAGATACCCACATCCAACCAGAGGCTCTCTGCCAAAAAAGGAGGTGGAGACTCAGAGCAATACCACAGGAAGAAAAAGTACCCCTGGGGAAGGAAGGAGGTGCTAGCAGAGTCGCTGAGTTCACACATGCCTCCTCCAGCCCAGGTCCCTGGAAAAGGCTCTAGAAGGTACAGGAAAATGCTAATGAGGAACTGTGAGAGCCAGACTTGGCTGGAGGGAGGACTGTGGATTGTGACAAATGAGGTGGGGAGTATCTTATTCCAGGACAACCCCCACCGGCTGAGGCAGGAGGAGCATGCCAGTCCTCCGAGAGACCGCCTGCCTCATCTCCCAAAAGAGCCTTCCAACCACGTGCAAGATGGTTTCTTAAGTAGCAGCAGCCACTTCTGCTGATGGTCTCTCTGCCCTTGAGCGCTCCTCCAGGATCTATATTTATCTATACTGGGCCTTGCAGAGAAGGCTGCCGTGTCCTGTGCATCGTCTCCAAGAGTGTCCTGTCCACGCTTGCCTGCGTAAATCAGGCAAAGCAGCAGTATCCACTTCTAAGCACTGCTGAGCAGGAATCTGTATGCTGGGGAGATCTCATGCTTGTACGGGGTGTCTGATTCACAACGGGTCTCACAGGTGTGAGTATATGTGATCCTTCTGGAGAAGGGACTGTAGATGGTAAGTGCTGTATAACAGAGCTACTAGTTCCTGTAATTCCAGCACCCCAGAACTCAGAATCTGGATCTCCTTCCAAACCTCTGGAGTATGCCACCTCTGGTCTCCCCATGCAGGGTAGCCAACAAGATGACGTCACCACTGGCAAAGCACATGCTCCAACTTCAAGTTGAGAAAGACACCTGTGCCCTCCTCCCAAGACCACGCCAGTCTGGGTTTTGGGGGAGGGGAGAGCAGCAAGGAAGGAAGGCATACACGAGAAGGTTTACTTTCATTTAAAGAGAAAAAAAAAAGGTCTTGCTAAAAAAAGTTAGTTTTTACAGCTTAAGGTCTATAAATAACAAAATTCTGTAACCATATTGTAGAATATTAGGGGCACACTGGAAATAGCTCTCATTTCAAATAGGAAAATGGTTTGTGTTCACCCAGTTCTGGAAGCCAATTTTCAACTGCTTAAAATAGTCATGGTATTTTACCAAGGTAATTATACTCGTAGCTATCAGTAACAATTAAACCCTTAGACTGGAGCACTTAATAAGGTCTCAAAATAAAATTGCACCTTCTGAGCACTGTACATGGAAATGTCAAGCACACAAATAGGACCCTCTGAGGGGACACAGGGGCCAAGAGCCCAGCTCAATCGGCAGATCTGCCAGGGCCTGGCCCAGAGCCACAGGGAAGGGGGCAGCTCTCACACGCCACACTCTACCCCAAGAAGACACACTGGGGGTTCCAGAGGGGTGGGGGTTCTCTTCATAGCAACTACAAGGAAAGATTAGTCACCAAACAACCTGAGGTCCAACAACTGCCAGCTGGGGGCGCCTCGGAAAGGAACACCCCTCAGCCACAGGCCAGTGGGCACTCAGGGGACTCACCACAAAGAAGCAGGCTCACACCCCTCCACAGAGCACGGTGATGAACAGATTCGTCATGCCAGCTGGCAAGATGGATCCCCACATGCCAGACCCGGCTGCGTGGGCGGCCAGTATCGACCCATCGCAAACATGCCTCAGAGCGACAGTAAGTATAAATAATCAGTCAGTGCCAGGCAATCAATCCCCACTCTCTCCCTAACTCAGAGCAGTCATGAGCACAGCGGGTCAGAGCAGGACTTCAATGAACCAGAAAGCACCACCAGCTTCTAACCTGTTGAGCAGCAGGGAGAAAAGAGCAGAAACGTCCTGCCGTGGGCATCAGGGAGTAGACTTCAAGAACAAGGACACAAGTGTCCAGAAGGAAGCCAGGACAAAGCTTTACTAAAGCTGGGGGACACACCTGGGCAAGGAGGGCACAGACCCCAAGGGTGATAGAGATCACCATCTGGCTCTGCCCAGGAGTCATGCCCCAATTTGAAAGGATTTCTACCAAATGGGGGTATCTGAATGGCCATGAGAACTGATGTGATGGTCACAAAACAGTAAAGGTGACAACCCAAATCCAGCCCACAAAGCCCTTCATCTGGTATTTGCTGTATTATTGCACCCACTAAATTTGGAGTGGGGGTGAGGCTGTGTGGTCCTGTACAAGAACAACACACAAAGTGATGGTGCACCCTAAGTTTTCTGATACCTGCTGATAATCAAAGCGTCTCTGGCCAAATCTCCCCAAAGATGCTTACTCATTGTAAATATAAGCATAAACTTGAACTGCCCAAGTTCCAACATCTGTTCTTTGGGGTCTGATACTTGAGTAAACAAAATTATTGCTATCACCAAAAGAAAAAAATTAAAATACGTTGTTTAACCAACATGGTAATTTGCAAACAGGAACACTTCATATAAATATCCAAATTGCCGACTTCTCGTAAAACTGAGAAGATTGCTCTGGGACTCTGATTCTCCGTCATGCTGCAGCAGGAACATCCCCTATTCATGCCACAGCATGGCCTTGCAGACATCTAAGTTTTCAAATCTTGCCCATCTACATACTGCCCATCCTTGACACAGGGGTGGTAAGCTGGTAATGTCACTAAGCTACCTGACAAAGCAAAAGGGACTTCTGCAGATAAAATTAAGGTCTGGACCGTAAAATAAGAAGGATTTCCTGGATTGCCTGGGTAGGCCAATCTAATCACACAAGGTTTCAAAAGCAGAGAACTTTCTCCAGCGCAATCAGAGAGATATGAAAGCAAGAAAAGTGGGAGTGATCTGAAGCATGGAGGTCTTGACCCAGTGTTGCTGGAGGGGGCCGTGTGGAAAGCTGAGAAAGAGCATGAGCAGATTCTAGGAGCAAGAAGAGCCAGCTACCAGCTACAACGCAAGTCCTATGACCTCAGGAACTGAATTCTGCAACTATACAAATGAGCTTGGAAGCAAACTCTCCCTTGAGAGCTCAGGATAATAATCCCACATTCTTCCAAGGTTTGAGCTAGCACCTGGAACCCCAGAACCAGCCTGGTCCATCTGATGTCTGACCCACAGAAGTGGAAGATAATACACTTGCTTTGTCTCCTGCTGTCACACCAACCACAGAGACCAAGGTATGCAGGGCCTCAAGACATATCATGCTCCTGTGGCTTCTAGCCCTGCTCCCCCAGGCAGACTTCCCTGAGGCCCCATCACAGCTCAGCCTAACGAGGAGGAACATGACCCTGCGGACAAAGGCCAAGTCCCCCTGACTTCCCAAGAAGCTCCCCCAACTCCAGGCGACCACCACAAAGGCAGGCCATCAGTAATCCAGCTCAAAAAGTCACCACCTGATTGCCAACAAGCACTCCTGGGCATTTATCCAGAGAAATAAACTCTTGTCCAACAGAAAACCTGTGCACCAGTGCTCAGATCAGCTTTGTTTGCAATAGTCAAACCCAGAAACAATGAAAATGTCCAACAACGGGTGTAGGATTACACTAGTCACGCTCTGCCTGCACACAGAACACACAGCAGCAAGAGGAATGGACTGCTGGCATGCAGCATCTGGATAGACAGGGCATCTGGGGAGTGGAAAAAACTAGTCTGAAAATGCCACTTTTCAGCACAAATCATTTATTTAACACTCTTGAAATGACAAAACTTTAGAAAGAGAAAACAGATTAGTGACTGCCATGCTAGGGCTGTTGGGGGGAAGGGGAGGGTGTGATTAGAAAGGGGACACTGGGAGATGACAGCATTGTGATGACAGCAACACTTCTAAAACCTAAAAGTGTGGAAACATCTACACAAGAGAGAACACAACAGAACCACACATGCTGCACCAACACCAGGTTATCATACTTTAATTATGTAAAGCGTGACCATTATGAGACTGGATGAAGGCTCGAGGGGCCATCTGTACTATCTTTACAACTTGCTGTGATCAACAATTATTTCAAAATGAAAGGTTTAAAAAAAACCATCTCCTAGGTTAACAATTCTGATCCTGTAATGCATTGATACAAAGAAGCTGGTGGATGGCGGCTTCTCAGTGTTAGAGTGGAAGGGCAGATAAGCAAGGAGAGGAGTTTGGAATGACCCTTGAGGGGAGGGATTAGGGTTCAGATGTATATGAACTCATAGTTAGTATAATAGAGACCTGTAGGCTACATCTCCAAGTATTCACAGATAGGTGTATAAATGAGTTAGTTCCAACATCCATTTTCATATACAAGTATTTATAGTAAGTGTGTACATGAGTTAATACACACACAAACATTTGCCCACACAGAAGTATTTATAGATAAAAGTAGACACAAGTTAGTATGTGCACATACATTTCCGGGCTCTGACAACTGAGAAAGCCAAGGAGCAACAATAGCAACAGATATACCTGACACTCAGATCTTGGTTTCCAACACCATTTAGGACCAGGGATCCTGGAGCAATGGCAGACTTTAGGATGGGGGCAGGGAATATATAGGATAAGCCTAGAGAGTTTTGCAGCACCAGACAGCAAGAAGCAAAGAGTCCTCAAACACACACAAACAGCTGCTGGGGACCTGTCAAAGGGACACAGGAGCCAACAACCAAAAGACCTCCCAGTGGCTCAAGCTACAAAATAAAGTAGTATTGGATTAAAACCAGTCAAAAATAAAGATCCATGAGTCCTTCTGGCAGTCATCCATGATTTCAACTAATGACTGGATAAACAGATAAATGGGGAAAGAGTCAAATCTCCCTGAGAAAAATCCCAAGGAGTTGCTAGTCTGGGGAGCTTTTCCTACACTCATAGGCATGAGCCTCAAAACAGTGACTACTTTCCAAAGGGGACAGTGGAAGGGGAGGGATGTACCTTCTGGTGGAGATACCCGACAGACTCCTCAGTCAGGTGACCAAGTCACCCTGACAGCAGGCACACATGGCAGGATGTGATGAGAAGGACTCTTGACATCCAGGGTCTTCCTCCCCAAAACCCTCGACCCAGGTTATTCTGAGAAAAGGTCCTGACACATGTGAGTGCAGGGACATCTATAAAACACCTGGGCAGCACTGTTCACCCCTGTATGGTCATCCAAAATGAGGAAAGTCTGAGCAACTGTCAGAGTCCAGGAAGACAAAAAGTCATGTGGGAACCAGAACAGAAAAGGGCACAGGGGAAAAAGTAAAGGAATGTGAAGACACTGTGGGCTTTAGTTAATGACAGTCTATCAGTTTGGGCTCATTAATTGTCACCCAAGTGTTACACTAATGTAAAATGTTAATAGTGGGAACCAGATGTAGGTATGTGGGAACTCTGCACTGTCTCCACAACTTTTCTGTAAACCTAAAACTATTCTGAAGGCTAAATAAAAATCAGTAATTGTTTGAAACCAAACAAGGACTTGCCTGTGAGCTCCACCAGGGACAGCAGTCACCCTGAGCTGATGGGAGCCATCACCAGCCAGATGTCAACCAGGACGAGCCGCAGGCAGAACTAAGGAATTGAGAGCCCTGGGCTGCCTGGAATGTGGCAGCTAGAGAGGTCCGTGAGCGCACCAAGGCCAGCTGCTCAGCCCCCTTCCCCCCGCCCCGCAACAGCCAGTAGCTCTCAGGCCATGAGTCCCATTCAGCTGGACAGTGACAACCCTAGAGACTCAGTGCTCTGGGAGTCTGGACAAAGAAGGGGATATCCCATGTGGAGATCAGTGAAGAGAACAGTAACAAGGGGGTACTTTCCAGACAGATGAGAAGAGACAGGAGGACTGAGCACACACAAGTCCACAAAGAACACACAGAGCACCAGCTGCATCCCAGGCAGAGTTCTAAGAACACCTGTAACTAACACACATCTATGACTGAGATGCCAGCAGAAAGGCGGCTCATCAGGGCCTAGGCTGTGCCAGGGAGCTGGAGTTTTGTGCCGCAGGTAAGGCCATTAGTGGCATATCATTCACCACTGAGAACTGGGAGGAGGACAAATAGATCCCACCAGCCTCCAAACAATCTACCATTGTGACCTGTCACCTGCTAATCAGCTTCACAGACTCCACAGACTTTCCCAAAATCACGAGGTCACCACTCCTCACCTCAAAGGCACTCTGTGTGGTCACTCCTCACCACTCCTCACCTCAAAGGCACTCTGCAGCATCTGTGATGTCCTCATGGCCAGAGGGCTGGACTGGTCTGGGTCATGGAAGCTGTGAACCCTGGCGTGGAGCTCCCCAGAGTCTCCCAAGGGAGGGGGAACCAAACCACGTCTTCCGTGGTTTGCATTTTTTCTTTGTCAATTTATCTTGTAACTTTTTCATCACCTCCATGCATTTCTCCCTGACCCTGGCAACCACCAATCTGTTCTCTATCAATGAGGTCAGTTTTCCTAGATTCCACATAAGGAGATAGTGTATATATTTGTCTTTCTCTGTCTGACTTATCTTACTTAGCATAATACCCCTACGTAATGCTACATCCATGTTTTAGCTAAATTTCAGTGGCTGAATAATATTCCACCATCCACATTTTCTTAATCCATTTATATGTTAATCAACACTTAGGTGGTTTCCATGCCTTGGTTATTGTAAATAATGCTGCCAAGACTAGGAGATGCCGCTCATCTGAGATTTCATTTCCTTCAGCTATGTACCCAGAGTGCACTGCTGGATCATCTGGCAATTCTATTTTAAGTTTTTAGGACCCTCTATCCTGTTTTCCTCTTCTGGATTTTTCACAATGCCTCATGAGCAGTGTCCAAGTGAGAATCCATAAGGCTGATGACTAAGCCACTTCAGCATGAAATGCCACTGGCACACTCAGAACAGACTCTGTCTGGGTCATCTAGCCTGAGCTGTTTTTTCTGTAGGGGGGAAATCTGTAGAGAATGATGGACTTTTCTGAGATCACAAAGAAAGGGTTTCCTACTCATTATCCCAGGAAAGCTCTATGCTTCCCACATCAGGGACCACAGCACCCCCTCTGCTGCTTGCCTTTGTCAACTCCAAACATCCCTCCACCTGAGCCCCACAGCTTTGCCCCATCTTATCCCCTGGCCCTGAGCAACTCTGTCCATCTGTCCATCCACTGTGGAAGTCTTCTCACCAGCCTGAGCACCCAGAGGCAGACACACCCATACATTCTGCATGTCTGGACCTGGTGCTGGGAACTGCCATATGACCCAGCAGTACATTTCTGGGTACATAACTGAAGGAAATGAAATGACAGACGTGTGGCACCCCCTAGTCATGGCAGCATTATTTACAATAGCCAATACACTGTTAGTACCTCCCCGCCTGGCCTAGTCATGGGCTCTCTAATGACAAGGCCACCTTCTTCCCATATCTTTCATAAACAGAACCCTCAGGTCTCAGTTTAACCATCAGCTCCTCTAGCAATTCCTTTCCTGTCATGATGCTCTGTGTATTTTTCAGGGCTGGCAAAGATGTGTCTGTTGGTTGTTTCTGCCTGTCTAGCCCACCAGATTATCAATCCTTGAGGGCCATGTCTACGAGGCCATCACAAAGCTGATGCACAGGAAGTTGATGCATGATCAGTGTTTGGGGAAGAAGGGAAGGTGGAGCAAACTTGTGGGAAATCAGTTCAGTGGAAGCAACCATAATCTACCACACAAAAGTACTGAGCCAGAACACAGCTGAGAACTCCATGTAGCAGCCACCTGAGGACACATTTGCAATGTCTCCCCTGTGGGGGTCACCTGAAGAGCCACCCTATACCTATGTGGAGAGGTTGGCTAAGACCCACCCAGGAAGTACCAGGATCTTAATTGATGCCAAAACACACATGAGGGCCTCCTCATAGAGATGGTATGGCATGACCAAGGAATAGGCTAGAAAAGCCAGAACACAGCAGGCATTTAGCAGTTGAGATACGACTTGTTTTCTCAAAGCTTCATAACCAGGAGGTTTCAGTGGTAAGGAGCCTAGGTTTTCATGAAACATGATCAAGAACAGGCAATCATTTGTTAGACACAGCTCTGATATTTCCCAGGTGAACCATCTTTCCGCATTCAACACTAGCTGCAGGGCAGCCAAGAGGAGTCCTTGCTGAAAGCTGGACACCCCCACCCTTGCCTAGAGAGCATTTGGGGACAGATTCAGGCTTTTTCCTCACTCATCTTGTGAATTTTCAGCATCCAAGGCAACATTTTAAATAACACTCTCACACAAAAACCTCAATTCACGCTTCAGCGAACTCTGCTTCGAGGACCAGACATCAGAAGCTCTTCAAGCACAGAGCAATTAGAGAGAATCGAGTCTCCATGGAGGAGGCTGGGAACAGGAACAGATTCCGCCCGGTGCATCTGGACACAGATGACAGCTTTCACCAGGCCCTGGGTCAAAGACCCACTGCAATTTACCCTGCATTTCTGGAACTAACAGAGGGAAAGGCAAAGGGCTGACACTGGGAAATATATGAAGCCCCCAGGATCTGCCCTCACTGGGAGGGGACACTAAGACACTTGGAGAGGTCTCCAGAAAGATAGGGTCCACACCAGTTCCCTTTGAGTCCCAACAGCCAATACTGGGGCTTGGCGAACTCCTTCTTGCATTTCGATAATCCTGACAACCCAGGATAAAAAGCCACAGCATGACTAAACTGCCACAACTCTCCTCTGGGGAGAAGAGCGCTCACATTGACCTGAGCTGTGACACACAGGAGGTTCCACACAAGTAAGACCACGCAGAGTGAGGGTCTAAAATACTATGGCAAAAGTGCACCAGGTCTGATAGATCCAGACAAACATAGGTGCCTGGAGAGACTCAGCGTGGACATGGCAGGGAAACGAGCTAGGAGCTTCTGACCTGGAGAGCAAGCCCCCACAAGGAGGCTCAACTCCCATACCTTTGTCAGCAGCAGGACCCGCTTCTGCAGCCTCCGGGCCAGGGCCTCCTGTGTCTCCCGCTTCTTCCTCTCCTCCAACAGCTGAGTGCTGACCTCACGGACCTCGTCCTGAAGCTGCTGCCGGACCTTTTCCAGCTCCCGGGCACTGCAGAGAAAGGGCAAAAGGACAGAGAAATGAGCCAGGCCCACAGGACAGCTCCCCAGGACAGCCCCCCAAGACGAGGATGGTTCGTTACTCATCCCAAAATAGAGCTGCACGTGCAACCAGCTCACTGTCATTTCCTCACTTTTGAATAGCTACTTAGAGCCTTTCAGGAGTTTCTGGATTTCAAATAGACACCCAGGGTGATCCCAGAACGTGGCAGGCAGCGGGGGAGGGGAAGCACCAACTCCACACACAATGGGAAAAATTGTCAGCAAGGCAGCTCTTTGGGGAGACGGCTCTTCTGAATGAGCTAAATTACCAGAGCCAGCACTTCCATCCGAATCAGTCGGCCACAGATGTGCAGGTTGGTGGGGGGCAGTCCAACAGCAGCACAGTGGGGGAGCAGTTCCCCCACACAATCTCCCAGGCCCACACCAGCACGGTGGGGAGCAGTTCCCCCACACAAACTCCCAGGTCTACACCAGCACGGTGGGGGAGCAGTTCCCCCACACAATCTCCCAGACCCACACCAGCACGGTGGGGAAGCAGTTCCCCTACACACAGTCCCAGGTCCCTCTAGAGGCCAGGTCAAGGAAGCTATGGGGCCAGCTGGCATTTCCTGTCAATATCTTAGTAAGCACCTCCTATCTCCATGCTCCCCAACTTCTACCTCAATTCTCACATTTGCCCCAATTTACCACATTACTACAACAGCCTTTCTCTTGGGCCAGCCTCCTTCACTACCAAGTCATCTCCTCTGACCACGGGTAAGGACAGGGCCTCTGATACAGAGGCATCTCCAGCTCCCAGCCCCCAAGGCTAGCAGCCATCCTCCTTGGTATGCCAGTGATGCAACTTCAGTGCGATCCTGGCCGCTCCTTGTCTGAAACACCATCCACCCTCAGCACCTGCTTCTGGCCATCTGCACCTGTTTGTCCACACATTCTTCAGAGCCAGCCCAGGAGCCGTGCCCAGTGGCAGCCAGGTCCCAAATGATGGCCAGAGTTGTGATTCTATGTGCCCCACAAGAGCTCCCAGAGGGATCTCCCAAGAGAGGGAAGAGGTTGGCTGGTGGAGAAGTCAGCCTACAGAGATGGTACGGGCAAGGCACACATGCCAGGTGGGCAGAAAACACAAGATTCATGCTATTACTTCAAGTACCTCTTCCCAGAGGAAAACCTTAAAATCTCAAAAAAAAAAAAAAATCATTAGGATTATGTTATAAGGTGACATTTACAACATTTACCTGAGGTAATGATCAATGAAGACAATGAGACCACCAGGAAAATACAGAAATTTGAGGCTAAGAGCTACAATGACACCTGCAGTCTTACATTACTCTGGGCATCCAATTATTCTTTTTTTGCTTTGATAACATGATTTCAAAAAAACCAGGTTCACAGGGGTGTAGACAATGCTTTCTTTGGAGGTGGTCTCCACTTCGGTGATGCTAATTTTTTCTCTTTCACATCTGAGGATTACAGGGGTTCTTTAAAATTATAATTCAGTGTAATTCTTTAAACAGCTAAGTATAACTTTAAAGTTCAGTGTGAATTGCACATTTACAGAACTTTAGGAGAAATGCGATAGAAAACCCTGGTCTGGGCCCATCGGAGACTGACTCCAAGCACAGGTCTCAGGTCTCAGAGTCCTAGAAGCAACATCCTAGCGCGCAAGGGCCTGGCATTTTGCTTCAACTCAGCCATCTTCGAAAGTCTATACCAACATCTAATTCAAATGTACAATTGGCCCACTGCACCTGCCACCTCTAGGTGCTTTATAACCAAAGCCATAAAATAAAAAACAAGCACAAATATTCATTTGAAACAGATGTATTAAGAGGCTATTTTGAGTTCCAGTTCAATTTAAAACTATTCATAGGACAATTTAATAATCAAGGACTGTGAAATCGACTCTGGAATCATTCAATTCAGGTGGGGAAGTTCACAAGTGCCCTAAATCACTCTGAATCGGGTAATTTAATTAGAAGAACAGCACATTCCCCTTGCTTGTTCACACATGCAAAGGCAAGAAAGCGGCCAAAGCCATCCTTTGGGAGGCAGAGGCACAGCACGGACGCAGGCCAGGCTCAGGGCTAAGGCACTGCTCTGACCAACTCTCCTAAACACAGTAATAGGGGGCCTCCCCGGTGGCGCAGCGGTTGAGCACCGGGTTGCAAAGCTGCCCGCAGCCTCTGCAGTGCCGGTTAGATCCCCGGCTGCTCCCTACCCACTGGAGAAGGGTCCCGCATGGCGCGCAGACCTCTCCTGCCACCCGCTGCTCCCCTCAGCAGTGTGCCTCGGTCCTTCTGCGTGCTCTGCTCCCCGCTCTGGCCCTGGTGAATTCTCTCACCCTCTCACGCTTCTGACTGTACCCAGTGCTTGTATGTATGTATGTATGTATGTATAAATAAATAAATAAACACACACACACACACACACACACACACACACACACACAGAGTAGTGTGGAACAGTCTTGCAGGAGACTGACAAACCCAAGCCCTGCAGTTTGGGGAGCATGATGTCCTTGTATTCATGTGAGAGTCACACTGGAGACCTCTCTCACCAAGAGCAGGTGCAAAGAAACACAGAGTCACTGGTAACTGCTACCCATCAGTCAAGAGCCCGAGAGTCCACTTCTAGCTGTGGGACGTGAACCCAGTGTAGTGAAGCCAGAAGCAAGCAGGACAACAGCATACTAGTTGGTAAGCCCCAACTCAGTGTGTAGGCCCTTCACATGCAGTGGAGCCTCAGCCCCTTGGAGAAGTAGAGGCCAGGCAGTGTGAACCCAGCCCACTTGTCAAGCCAAAGGATCTGTCAGCTGCAGGAAGAACACAGTCACTTGTCCCACAGAAGCCATAGGAAGGGGATAGTCTGTCAGCATTGTGCATCAGGGCCAGGTTGGCAAAACTCCTTTGCCACGTTAAAACGAAAACCTCTCTCTCCCAGGGGTAAACCATTTTTCATGAAGTAAGGGTGAGATCAGAAAATGCCCAAGGACACAGGATCCCAAAGGAGACCCAGCACCTACAGGGCCAGTCCTGGGTAGGGCCCTAGTACAGTCAAGCCAAACATCTCATCATCCCATTGGCTCATGGCACACAATGGGCTCCCTCCTCTGGAGGGAGCTGGCCCAGCTCATCCCTGAGCTCCCAATGCCCCCACTAGGCTTGACATTGGAACTCAACTGCTTTAAACACCCAGCTCCAATGTATCACAGATGATGCTCTGGGCTTTCAACCAAACCCTGTCAGGACTGTCGGCAGCTCAGGTCCGATTCACTTACTTACTCCCTGTTTGAGTCCAGCTAAAAACTCCTCTGGGCCCTGAAGAAACCACCACAAGCCTGATATCACAGGGCTCTCCCTCTACTGGGGTACACACATACGCAAAGAAATCATAGGTACTCTGAACAGAGAGAAGTGAATATGAAGAAACATCAACTAGGTAACTGACATGAAGAGGTAGCAGCTGCAGGAAGCAGTTATGATTTCTTGGGCTGTGGGAACCAAGAAACCTTGAGAATCAGAACTTAGACCTTTGGGGAGAGGCCCTTCTGGTGTCTGACCCAGATCTCCAGAGACAGCACCGACCCTGAGCTCTGGGAGCACCGCAAACTGATTGAGCTGTTGCTGAGTCGCTTCAGTGCCAGGGAAAGACAGGCATCCCCTTGATCCTCACCAGCCTCAAACTGCACACCCCCAAACCCTGCTGGAAGGGCCCCTTCTTCCTCACCAGTCTCACAGTCCCCCCACCCCCAATCCCACTGACCACAAAGGTGCCAGCTGGCAAAACTGAGCATGGAAGAGGAAGACTGGAACAGCACAGGTGAGAGGGAAACAGTAGCTGGAACAGTAACTGGTGAGAGGGAAAAGATGCACAACAAGCAGATAAAAAGATCCAGGCACTGCCCAGTGCCCAGGACATGGGCACTGCCATCAGATAGCCCACAGGGGCTCTCTGACAGGCGGCTCTAGGCACAGTGCTGGAGAAGAGTAGGGCAAGTCCTTACGACGCAGGGACAAGGGAGAACAAAGGTAAAATCTTCCCACCACAGAAGGGCTGGCCTTCCGAGGAGCACAGTTTTTGGATGCTTCCATAAACCCACTCCAAAGCACTCCAAATTAGTCTGTCAATCATCTGCCGGCAGACAGGCACACATGCCTCGCCCCGCCCGCCCCTGCCATCTGTAGCTGCATGTCAACAGGGAAGCTCCAGACCTGGGCCAGAAGGGGGTTTCTGTAGTTCTGCCCTCGTCCCTCCTCTTGCTCCCCACAGGCAGTACCATACAGGTGGCAACACCCACCAGCAGCACCCCAGACTACTGAGGCTTCTCTGCTGAAGATGTTCTCCCTGTTCCATCTCAGTCTTTCTTGTGAAGTAAAGAGAAAACCTCATAAAAAATTAAACTTCTAGTTCCATGCTGAAGTTGAACTCTGGGGTCGCAGGCATTTTTGTGAACCTTTGTGAGTTCAAAATGAAGTTCTTAGTTCTTAAAGGAGAAGCCGGGCATGTTTATCGATCAAGGCCTTTTTGAGCTAGCCTCGGCCGAAGGAAACAAGATCTGAGCTTTAGAGAATCCATCTCTGAATGGTGACGAGCTGCAGTTCACTTTAATGTAATCTTCATCAGAAAGCACCTAGCCTAAGAATATCTACTTCAAGGAATAATGAAAGGACACCACTCACTCTGAAGCAGCAGGAATCATTTTAATGACCTTCTTCAAGATACCACTGATTCTAGCTCTTTCCTCACACGACCCATGTGGTCCCACTTCTCTTGTCTATCTTCTTCCCACTCTAGCCCACCACCTTGGGCAGGTCCGGAAGCCCAAAAAAGAGCTTCGGTACAAACAGCTGACTCTCCAGGAAAGAGGGAGGCCTGGCGTAGAGGCCCCAAGGCCAACCATCTGCCCAAGAGACTAGGCTGACGCTGGGGCACCTGCCATGCCTCAGGGAAGACCAGGGAAGACCAGGAAAGGGTGTGCAGTAGGGGCTTTAAGCTAAGTCACCAGGCAACTCAATGCCAAAGGTGAAAACACATCTGATAGTCATGGCCAGACCCAAATGCAAAACAACAACAACCCTGGGCCATGGAAGCCTGCTCAGGCAGAATACTTGGACAAGATGTTCACACACATGCGGGATAAGGTAGGGAGCTGTATTTATGACGATGACCCAGAAGTATCAATGTGACAGCATAACTGACTGAGTGGGGGCCTCATAGACATGATACAATTGCATGAGTGCATTGCCTTTTAGCAATTATATTCCTGTGTGAAACTAGGAAAACATTAATAAAACTGTATCACACTTTCACAAAACTCCTAAGGCATCTTTACTCTTATGCTCTTGAAGGAGGCTGAGGAACATTGGGGAAACCCACTCACACATGATCTTCAGGCTCCTCTAAATCAGGCCTTGGTGACCGAGTCACTCATGCGAGGCCAGCCTAGTCCAGCCGGGACACTGAAATCGGAGCACCAGTTAGGCCAAATGAGGCCACCATCAACCAGTGACTCATTATCTGTCCCTGTCTCAGGCAGAGAAGAGTCATGTGAGGAAGGAAAGGGCACACACAGACCCAGTCCCAGGTCTCTGCTCAGACATTACCTCCCAACTGCCCTCCCCTAACTACAAATCCGCTTGTCAAATAAATGGAATGGGAGAGAAGGAAAGGGGAAGAGTAGGGTGAAGATGAGGTGCAAGAGCAGGTGGCAAGTAAAAGCTGGCTGATGGGGAAGAATCACTGGTGCAGAGCAGGTCCTGGATCCTGGGCCCAGGACACTTGGCCCATGTGCCATCAGGTCTGGGGTGCATGACTGACTCCAGCAGGTACCAGAAGAATGTCAGAGTTTCGGCTGGCAGCAAGATAACCAGCAACTTGATGGCAAGGGTTGCCACGATGCTCTGGGGCGGCATCCTGCCACCTGTGCAATGGAGTTGGGGGGCCGAGGTTCAGGCTTTCCAGTGCCTAAAAAGAACTGGTTAAGAGTTACTTCATGAGGTACTTCATGAAGCGTCCCATGGACTAAAGCAGAAAGAGGTGAGCAGCCAGGAGCTCTGTAAAACCTGAACTCCAAGATTAACAGCTGCAGGTGGATGCAGCACATGTGAGAGCTTTGTGCTTTAAGAACACTCTTATGTACCTGATCTGGCTTTACAGCCACAGAAGTCTGAGAGGAAAGTGTATAATCACCATCATGTTGCTATTTCCATGATGAGGAAACTGCCCAGGAAGGCAGCAGGGACCCAATTCAGATCTGGAGTTCCATGCACACAGGACTGCTGTCTACACGGAAGACTGTCTACATGTGTGGGAGACCCATTTACTAGAGCTCCGTCTACACTGGACTCCCAGTGACACGCGCTACTGCGCCATCTATATGGAAGCCTTATCCACTTGTGTGGGAGCCCCATCTACACCAGTCTTGTCTAAAAAAAGACTGGTGCAGTAGCCCTGTCTGCACTGAAGCTCCATCTACACGTGTAGGAGCTGCATCTATATCAAAGTCCTTGTTCACCAGAGCCCTGTACACATATATGGGAGCGCTGTCTACATGAGGGGGAACCCTGTACTCACCAGTCTTGTTCACATGCATGGGTACCCTCCCACTATATGGTCAACCTTGACCAAAACAGCTGAGAATAAATCACAGTGCAGCCATGAGAGCATGGGCTCCAGTCTTGCCAAGTGGCAGATTTGCCCTATATGGCAGGGAGGAACACAGGGAAGGGGTCCTGCTCAGGCTCAAACGGGGGGTGCCTTGGAGAGGAAGCAGTGAGCCTCACCCCAGGGCCCCATGATGCCTGGACTCTCAGTGGCATGCAGCTGTCTTTATTTACACCATCTAATTCCAATCTTTAATGCCTCCAAGTGCCATTACATGTTTCTCTGAAAAAAAAAAAAAAAAAATATAAAAAAACAAAAATTCAAACAGTGGAAACAAAACCAGAGAATGAGAAAAGCAAAGACTGAAATAATTACCAATCAAAGCAATGGCCGAGGGAGCAGGCAACAAAGCTACAGTCTGGCCTCCCGGTCATTTCTCTCGCTGCTTCCTCTGATGAGCTTTCCATTCCTAACATCTCATCAATTCGAATCACCAAATTCAATTTACATTCCCAGATAAACAGAGGCCACACAGTAAATACTCTCATCTGACCTTGAAATGTGAGAAGGAAAATTACCCTTTGCAATTTCAATTCAATCCCAACCATAATGAATAATCCAATTTAGTTGATCCGTCACCAACCTGTAATCGCATGGGTGGGGCTGTCTCCCAATTTCAGGGGTGGGGAACCCAGAGAGACTGACTCAGCCTACCCCAATGTTGAGGTGCCAAGTATATAGTAAAATGAGCTCATCACCTACCCCCCAACACCATGGAGACCCAGGAAATGATATGGCAGAGAATACAGGATCTTTCAGCCCAAAAGTCTGATAGGGCAACAACCATATCCCCAGGGGTCCTGCTTTCTGGAGCAGGCAATGCCAAAGCAGACAGATAACAAGGTAACCCTGTCCCTAACCTCTCAGATGGGAAGAGGGTTTTCCTGAGGATTGTCTGGTTTTAGCCTCACACAGCCCTGATGGTATGGACCTGAGCACACTGGAGCATCTCCCAGCAGTGAGGACTGAGACCTGGGTCACACAACTGGCAGCAAGGCATGTTGGGAGACCAGGGAAAGGTGCTGTGCCCCTTTTCCTACCCATGGTCAGAAAACAACCTATGCCTGCTCTCGTGAACACTTTCACTGGAACACATTTGTATCCTCTGTGGCTGCTTTCCCATGACAGACGGTAGGCCTGAAAAGGCAAAGATATTTACTACTTGGCCCAATATTTACTATTTGGTCTGCCAGTCACTGACCTCTACCACAGTTCCTGACTTACCATCTTGAAAGGCAAACAGAGGTAAATGAAATAAAGTCAGAATTCCACCCAGTTGACACTCCACCCCATCCCCATAGGCGCTAACAATCATGGAAAGTTTCTGCCGGTCTGGCCAGACCAGAAGGCACTCAAACTCCTGGATTCCTCACCAAAGGGTTGGCCCCTGCTACATTCACTGTCACCCCACAACTAGGCACCTGGCTCATTCACATCCACGCCTTTTTATTTTTTTTTTAAAGATTTATTTATTTATACAAGCACTGGGGTACAGGCCAGAGGCGTGGGAGGGTGAGAGAATTCACCAGAGACAGAACAGGGAGCAGAATAGGCAGAAGGGTCGAAAACACTGCTGAGTTGAGGGTAGCAGTGGGTGAGGCAGGAGAGGTCTGCCGCACAATGTGGGTATCTCCCTGGCCAGCCGGGAATTGAACCAGCACTGCAGAGGCTGCGGACAGCTTCACAGTGCTGCGCTCAACCCGCTGTGCCACAGGGGGAAGCCCACATCCACACCTTCTTATAAAACCCCACAAGATTCCAGAGAACCTACCACTTCTAGTCTGAACAGGACTTGAAGAGTCGTCCCTAGTCACATGCTGCCCCTCTATGTCCCACGGGGGACAGGCCTAGGGGAGTTCTGCAGTCAGGCTCACAGAGGGGCAGACTGGGCAGCTCTTTTCCATTTTCTCAGTGACCCTTGTCTGACTCCAGGGGGTCCCTGGCTTCCGTTTTCAGCTGAGGACCCTACACTCAGGAGTACAGGTTTCCTTAGGTTCCAGTGCACCAAGAAAGCAATCCAGGACATAAACCCACATCCAGTGGTGCTGTTAGGTTGCCTCCCATACATGTCTACCTCCTTTCTAAAGTCCAGATCCCATGTTTCCTTCTTGCACTACAAAGACCAAAAGGCAGAGCCACACTGGCTCCAGACAGATGGAGCACCGGGACAGACAGGCTGGAAAGGACACTGGGAACATATATGTATGCTCTTCTTGAGGGGTAATAGAGGGGGAGAAAGAAGTCCAGAGAGAGGAGGTTGGGAGGCAAATTTAAAAAAATAAACAAGCTCTAGACACTCAGAGCAGCCCCATGAAAGGTGACCTGGGAAAATGCATGTTTAGAACAGTGCTGGAAGGATGCTTCAATGCCCTGTGCAAGCGGCATTACTGAGCATCAAGCCCCAAGGACAGAGTGCCAAGTTCCAGGGACTGGGCCCTGAACCTCAGGTTCTAAACATGAAGCCAAAATGTGGTCTTTGCTCCAAGGTGGAGAGGGGAAAAGACAACAGGGTAGGGAGTTTAGGGCCTATAGAACCATTCGCTTTTAGACAACCTTCGTGAGATGATCTTGATAAGAAAGCAAGCCATGGAAAAGCAGCAGACTGGACAGTGACAAAACATCAGCCTCAGGCCCAATTCTCAGAGCTCTGTCCCTAGGGACCTCAACTTCCATGAGTATGAAGTGCAGACACCCCATGAGAGATGTGCTAGGAGACACTATGGTAAGAACACAGGCATTCAAGCCTGGCATTATCACACCGGTCTTGCTGTGATCCACTCTAAGGTTCTGACAGCCTCACCTTCTGAGCTCCAGCTGTGCCAGTATAAGGTGGGACAACAGCATCTTCCCAATAAGCTGCTCCCTGATACAGATGGAAAGTGTCTGACCCATCACTTTGGGTGCCAACAAAAGGCACTGTTTATGTGGGGCGGGGGAGGGGCATACAATGGCCAGGGTTAACAGAGTGTGGCCCACCTCAGGACATGCCTGTGACTTCTGCTGGGCCCAGCTCTAGATTAGGTCCAGAGTCAAGACCTTCCATCATCCCATTTCCCCAAGAGACCACAGCAAGAGTATTATGCTATTGGGAGCAGATGAGGGAAGCAGCCCCAACAGCCCATGGAGGCACCCAGTCAGGGGAGCAGCAGGCCCGCATTGTATGGGCACAATGCTGGCAAGCACATGCCCCATGGAGGTTCTCAGTAAATGCTGACGCCTTACCACGTACTTACTGAAACACTCCACCTCCTCCCAGTGGCACAGAACTGAACATCAAACTCAAATGACGCTATTAAACAGACATGGAATTATCATCAGAAAATGACACTATGGGATAAGAAAAACAAACAAGTTGAGATAGCCAGAGGCGTTCAAGAGTTGATGCGAGGTGTGTCAGCACAGAACTGGGCCCAACCTGGGGTCATGCTTAGGGTACAAAACAGAGAGAAGCTGATCAGAGGGACCAGGCCCAAGAGGGAAGCTTGGATGATGTGTGAGGAGTGAGACTGGAGTGAAATCAGACCAGTGGGTAAAAGATGAGACTGCATAATCCCACCCACGTCTGTCTCGGGACTTGCCCAATAGCCCAATTAGCAATTCTGATGGTGGGGTGCCCAACAGGCCCTACAATCGATAGCAGCACATCGGCAAGCAAGGCAAGATTGCCTGCATGCCACGCAGTCTTCGATCGACACCTGTGTTCCATTTAGTCCTCCCAGCTGCTGTGGTGGTGCCTGGTTAATAAAGCCCATTCTGCCTGTTTATTTTCCCATCGATTTTGCTGTCCTCGACCCAAAGTACAAGAAGTTAATATCCAGTTAGGTGTGGCACCTTCAAGGGATGCTGATGTCAACTCCCTCCCATTACTGCTATTGCCCCCTGCGTGAGGAGCCATCAGGTATCACAACATGGGGGGGGGGGCGACCCGAGGGGCTCCCCTAGGGGAAAAGCTCTCCCTCTATGTACAAGACACCCTGGGAACCAGGGCCAACAAGCCTCCCAGGCACTGTCATTCCACTAATAAACATCTCCAAAGTGTTTCCCGTGCTGGAGTAACAAAAATGAAAGGAGAAAATGAGATTTTAAAAAATTATTAGTTTCTCTTTTATTATTTTTTAGTGAGAGCTGAGAGTAAAGGAAACATCTGCTCACCCAACACTATGTCAACTCACTTATTAATCTCGCCTCCTCCTCGCCCCAGGCTCGGGGGCTTTGAGAGTTGACACTTGACTTGAGAAATGCCAGCTCGAAGCAGTTTATTTCCTCTTGAACTTTAAGAACTGACTAAGACAGAAATGACCTTTAAAAGGCAGGGTTAGTGCTTGTCGGAACTGCTGGAGTACTTCCCTGCTTACACAACAGTAGGAGGGGCTGGGTAAACGTCCACGCTCATGAGAGTCCGGGGAGGCTGTGGGGCTCCCGGCCACACCTCTGCAGGTGACATCAGGCTGCAGAGGAAAAACGCTTCCAGGATGGGCCTGGTGGTGGAGGCCAGCAGGGGGCAAGCTGCCAGGAGGCACCAAATATAACAAGACAATCTGCGTTGGGTTCCCTGCGGCCACGGTGAAAGATGCCGTGGCGTTCCCGGACGGACCGGGTTCGCACGGGCCTCCAGCACTTACTAGCGGCGGGAGCGTGAATCAAAGAAACTAACATTGACTTCTCAAGATCCCTGAGAGAAAAGCACTTATAAAGAAATCATAGGTTTCCTGACATGGCAAGTGCTCCTTTCCCAATCTTGCAAGTAATTTTTGTGGATCATCTTTCAAGTGTCTACGGGGACCTTCTTGTGGACTGGCCACCAGGTGATCTGATGACATAAAGAGGACCAGGAAATCTCTGCCCTGAGGAACTCTGCAGTTCAGTGACAAGGCGAGTCTGTGACCCCAGGAGCCAAGAAAAGACATCAGTCTTGGGAAAGGCTCCCTGGAAGATGTGTACTCAGGGGTCCAGGCTAAGCACTGTGGGTAGGCATCATGTCTGAAACATGGGCAAGGTGGTGGCACTGAGCAGAGCGGACCTCAGGTTGAGATGGATCATTTATGGTGCAGAGCAAGACTGCTGGGGGTGTAATAAAAGGTAAGGGAAACATTTGTGAAAGACTTCCACTTGGAGCAAAACCCAGTGGCAACAATGTGGAAAGATGAACTCATGCATGCACAGGCCAGGCAGGTGACATACACAGGGACCATCCATGCACAGGAGAGCTGGACCCAGGCAAGAGCCAACTCGTTAGCAGCCTAGTGACTCAATACAGACTCTCTACTAAGGACCCAGTTTTGGAAAAGAAGACAGATATCCATGCAGTAACTCTACTTCTCACTGGAAGTTAATAAAATGGCCTCTCATCTGTGGTGAAGGGCAGGATGGGAGGGCAGTAAAGTGATGGTTACAGGTATTCAACTACTTTGGATACAAATTAAGCAAGTATCTGAAGAGTGTAGAAAAATCAAGGTCTGGTGTGATTGTGAATGTTCATGTCGTCTTCTGAAATCCTGGGGGAGAGGAGCCTGATCAACTGTGGCGAGAACCACAGCAGTGCCACGAGTGTCATGTGCCCCACCACCAGGTAAGGGGGAGAAGGAGGTGGCCTTCTTGGGCGTGAACCCATACAAGTTAGCACAGTGACTAGGGAGCAGGGAGGCGACCACAGAGGGATCTTGGGTATTGAATGTGTCAGGGAACCCTCTCTCCAGCAAACTTGGCCCAGATGTGCTTGTGGCAGCTGCCACAATCCTGAGATAGTCATCTGCCGAAGTACAGATCAGGAAACAGGAAATGCAGTGCGGAGGCAGAACTCTTTCCATTGTGGTGGAAACCTAAAGCTGCTCCCCTTGCCTTTCAGTGGGAAGTGCATCCCAACTTAACCACTTTCTGAGAAAAATGACACCCAAATTTACCTCACACCTTGGAATATGTGCACCTTGTAGTTCCTGCCACCAGCCATGGAACAGAAAGAGGAAGGAGCCTTACACACAGGACAAGAGGAGCACCTTCCTGAGGTGGCCAAGCAGAGGAACACGCCAACACCCTGGACCAGCATGCCCATTGCTCGGTAACACTGGCACTGTATTTCACACATCCACCCGGCCAAGCTGGGTCCTGCCAACATTGTGCTGGAGACAGGAGGCCCGGGTGCAGCAAGAGTCGGGTAGGCAGCAAGAGTCCACACTCTGGGCTGAGTCCCGAGCCCACAGCCATCATGCCCACTAGCTCACTCACAGACCCAGGATTCACTGTTCACACGGTCACTATGTCAACACAAAGTGAGCACCCGTCATGTGTCTGGCACCATTCCAAGCAAAGGAAACACATAGGTGAAGACAAACATCCTGGGACTTGTATGCATGTGTGAGCGCCAGCGTCTTCTTGCCTCACAGCTGTGCTTAAATCCCCACCGCCTGTGTGCTCTGCCTCGCCAACTCCACAGCAGTCCTGAGCAAGTTGCCACAGAAGTGGGGTTCTTCAGGGGCCATTCACTGACTTCTAAGCAGCTGGAATTCTGATTTGCAGGGCTCAGTCCACACAGCACAGATCACAGTGGGTCACATTTGCTGCCTGGATATTACAGAGCTGCTGGGGAAAACCAACAACTCGAATCCACAGCAGGGAAGGAAAACAAGACGGCACTGGGTGTGAAGAGAGAAATCTTACCCGCAGAAGCTAAGGGCACAGCAAAAGATTTTAAATTCCTTAAAACTGCTCAAAAGGGGCCTCCCTGGTGGTGCAGGGGCTTGAGACGCAGCCTGTGGGGCTGTCTGCAGCCACTGCAGCATGAGCTCGATCCCCAGCGGGGAGGCTGCCCACATAGTGTAGCAGACCTCTCCTGACTCGCCCGCTGCTCCCCTAAGCAGTGTGTTTCAGTCGATCTGTCTGTTCTGTTCCCCACTCAGTCTCTGGTGAATCCTTTCACCCCTCCACACTCTGGCCTGTAACCCAGTTCTTATATGCATAAATAAATCTTTAAAAACAAAACTGCTCAAAAGTCTGGTCTTGGTATTTGCACACAGGTATTAAGACTCCAGTAACAACAACCTAAAGACAGCCCACTACCCAAGAACAGAGACCAATAACCCAACAACGATACCTACATTTGCTCCCTCGGTGGCCCCCGAGATCATCTTTGTCATGACCCCACAGCTCAGATACTAAAACCTGTGACTGAAAGACTATTTCCTCTAAGGAAAATAATGTATCTGGGAAGTTGAAGAGAGAAATGAGAATGGAGAATGCCCGCACAATGCCCTGTTCTCCTCACCAAGGTGCTCTTGGCTTGGAGATCAGTTCATGGACGTACCAAAACTTCTCTTCTTCATTCCACTCCCGTGCCAAGTCTCCACCAGGAAGACCCTCTGCACACTGCCAGCAGTCCCCAAACAGCAAGGGCCAGATAACCTGCCACACGCTAAGATGCTGCCCACAGAGAAAGAAATGAGGGTTCTCCGGGAGGACATCTTCTCAATGAGCCTCTCTCGGTTCTCAGGCACTAACACTACAAATCATTTTTTGGATAATTTACTCTTTTTAAATTGAGTTGAAATTTACACGAAATAAAACTTCACCATTTTAAGTGCACAAAATTGAGTGGTTTTCAGCATATTCATAATGCTATCCAAATATCAACACTATCTAATTCAAGAAGATTTCATCACCCCAAAGAAGATTTCATCACCCACTTTGGACATTTCATAGTGATAGAATCACACACTGTGTGGCAGTCTGTGCCCAGCTTCTTTCACTGGGCATCATGTTTTCTAACTTCATCCATGTTACACCACATGCCCCATTTCTTTTATGGAGAACAGCATTCTGTTGGCTGCACAGAACACATTTTGTTGATCTATCCATGGGCTGATGAGCATTTAGGTTCTTTCCATCTTTTGTCTAGTGTGAATAGTGCTGCTTTGAACACGTTTTCAATTCTCTTGTGTATGTAACTAAGAATGGAATTGCTTGATCATATGGTAATTCTGTGTTTAACCTTTTAAGGAACTGCCAAGCTGTTTTTATAGTGAGCGCAGCCCTTTATATCCCTACCAGTGATATGTGAGGGTTTTCAAGTATCCTCCCCAAGACTCATTCTTTGTCATTTTTAAATTATCATAAATTATATAATTTATATAAACATATACGTACCTTTATTATCACGTATGACAATTATAAATTATAAACATGATAACAACCTAGCCATCCCATTGGGTGACATGTAGTATCTCATTGTAGTCTTAATGCTTTTCCTGTACTTGTTGGCCATTTGTAAGTCCTTACCCCTCTTATTTTTTTGGTGGTAAAATACAACATAAAATTTTTAACTATTTCCAAATATACAATTAAGAAACATTAAGCACATTCACATAATTGTGCAATCGTCACCACCATCCATCTGCACAACTTTCTCATCTTCCCCAAATCAAACTCTGCCCCATTAAATACTAACTCCCTCCTCCTACTCCTGGCACACACCATTCTACTTTCTGTCTCTATAAGTCTGACAACTCGGGTACCTCATGTAAGTGGAATCATACAATATTGTGGTTTTCGGTCTGGTTCATTTCACTCAACATAATGTCATCAAGGTTCATCCATGCTGTAGAATGTGTCAGAATTTCCTTCATTGTAAAGGCTAAATAATACTCCATTGTATGGGCCTTCCTGATGGCAAGGGGTTAAAGTCTCAGCACTATCAAGCTATCGCCAGCTACTGCGGCTTGAGTTCAATCCCCGGCCAGGGAGCTAACCCACATGGTGCAGCACAGCTCTCCTGTCTCGCCCACTGCTCCCCTCAGCATGTGTTTCAGTAGATCCACCTGTTCTGCTCCCCACCCCGTTTCTGGTGAATCTCTCACATAACCTTGCACCGCTGGCCTACACCCCAGTTCTTGTATGCATGGATAAATAAAAATAAATCTTAAAAAATATATTCCATTGTATGGGCATATCATATTTATCCATTCATCATCGAAGGACAATAAGAATACTTCCATGGACAGATGGACTACCTCCATCCTTTGGTTATTGTGAATAGTGTTGCTATGAACAAAGGTTTACAAGTCATACTATTTCCTGTAGCACTTACACCACTACATTGTATCACATTCCACTAGCAATGCACAAGGGTTGCAATTTCTCCAGCTCTTTACTGACATTTGTTATTTTCTTGGCTTTGTTACGATTTTTTGATAGTAGGCATCCCAGTGAGTATGAGGTAATATCTTATTGTGGTTGCGATCCCCACTTCCCTAATGATTATGAGGTTGTATATCTTTTCATATGCTTACTGGTGATCTGTATGTCTTCTTGGATAAATGTCTAGTCAAGCCCTTTATTTTAAATTGGTTTATCTTCTTAATGTTGGATTATAAGAACTTTATATATTCTAGACATCGGATTCTTAGCAGATATATGCTAAATTGCAAATATTTTCTCCTACAGATTGGTTTTATAATTTCTTTTTTTAATTTTTGTTTTTTTTTTAATTTTTTACATAATTGTTCATTTTTAAATATTTGCTTCCCCCCACTCCCTCAGGTGTAGTCCCCATAGCACTTCCTTCACCAAGGCACCTGTGCACCATCACCTCAGTCCCCTATGCTCCTCCCTCCTCCCTCTCATCCCTCTCCCTCCTCCTCCCCTGCAGGATGTCTTTGATTTATAATTGTCTGTTTTTGCTTTGTTGTGTTTGGTTTTATAATTCCTTGATACAAGAAAGTTATTAATTTCAGTGAAGCCCATTTTATTTTTCTTTTCTTGCTAATGACTTGGGTATATTTTTAAAATCATTATCTAATCCAAGGTCACAAAGATTTACACCAATGTTTATTTTAACAGTTATAGTTTCAGTCCTTGGATTTAGGTCTTTGATCCATTTGAGTTACTTTTTGCACATGGTGTGAGACAGAGGTCCAATTCAATCTTCTGAAGTTGTATTTGGGTCCATCAAATGAATTAGAAAATGATTCCTCTTCTTCTAAATTTTGGAACATTTTGAAAAATATTGGTATTAATTCCTTCTTTAACTAGGTAGAATTCACCAGTAAAGTCATCCAATCCAGAATTTTTCTTCATTGAAAGTATTTGGTTGAAAAGTTCTATTTAAATTTTCTATTTTTTTGAGTCTGTTTTGCTGCTTTGTATATTTCTAAGAATGTGTCAATTTCTTCTAGGTTATATAATTTATTGGCATACAGTAGTTCGTGGTCTTCTCTTATAACCCTCTATATTTCTGTAAGGTCAATAAAAAGGCATCCATTTCATTCTGATGTTATTGGTATGAGACTTCTCTTATCTTTACTTGGTCAGTCAAGCGAAACATTTTTTCAACTTTAGTCATCTTTTCAAAGAACAGGCTTGTTTATTGCTTTCTCTATTGTTTTTTCTATTGCTTTCTTCATCTGTAATCGTTATTTCTTTATTTTTGCTTGATTTAGGTTCAGTTTGTCCCGCATATTCTAGCTTAGGTATAAAGTTATTCATTTAATTTATCTTTAATCAAGACATTTTCAACTATACACTTTTTCTCTGAGCACTACTTTGCTGAATCCTGTAGGTCTTAGTTTGTTGTGATTTCAGACTTGTTCATCACAAAGTATTTTGTAACATCCCTCTTATTTCTTCTTAGACTAATTGGTTATTAATGGAGAATATGTTTGATTTCTACCTATTTTTTACTTTTCCAAATTTTTTTAGTTACTAATTTCTTAATTTCATTCCATTCTGATAGAATACATTTTGTGAAATTTGAACCTTTTTAAAAATTTACTGAGACATGGGCCTCCCCTGGTGGCACAGGCAGTTGAGCACGGCACTGTGAAGCTGTCTGCAGTCTCTGTAGCGCCGGTTCAATCCCAGCCAGCCCACAAGGATCCCACATCTCTCCTGTCCC
The DNA here is from genome assembly GCF_014898055.3 of Talpa occidentalis. Lineage (NCBI taxonomy): Eukaryota > Metazoa > Chordata > Mammalia > Eulipotyphla > Talpidae > Talpa > Talpa occidentalis. The sequence continues at coordinate 71,872,333 of NW_023601212.1, read as the reverse complement.
ACCAGCTGCTCCCCTCAACAGTGTATTTCGTCAGTCTGCTTGTTCTGTTCCCCGCTCTGTCTCTGGTGAATCCTCTCACCCTCCCGCACATCTGACCTGTACCCGGTTCTTGTATAAATAAATAAATAATCTTTAAAAAAATTTACTGAGACATGTTTGTGGTTTGACATCTGGTCTACCCTGGACATTGTTCTGTGTGCCATGGAGAAGAACATGTATTGTACTGTACAACAGCTCTGCTGTTCTAATTTAGGTTCAATGCCTAAATTTCTCATCTACAATGGAGATAAAAATCCCTACCTCATTAGCATCTTAAACAAAATCAAAGAGAAGAGGTACTCTAGCAGTGTCCAGTGTATCCTGTCTCCACCATAGGTGAATCAGAACCCACACCTGTGGGCCTGGCAGAAACAAGGCAGCATTCACAGTAAACCCACAAGGTATCAGTCAGAGCTCTTCCTAATCTCATGTGGACGTGTCACTGAAAAAACATCCACTGTGCTGATGCCAAGGGTTACACTTCGATTTACTGGGAAATTCTGAACAAAAAGGAGACTGACCTTAGTGGTAAGTGGGAAGCAAAAAGCCAGAAATGCAATCACATGCTGTGGTCGAAGTGCACATGTGCCCTCAGAGACAGGGCAGAGGTGCAGACCCCACAATCAGGTAATTCTGGGGTGCTGCTACTGGGAGCTTCCTTGCTGTCCTGTGGGCATCTGTAAACATTGTGCTGAAAGCTGTGAACTATCTCAATGAATCACCCTCCTTCCCAAAGGCCCTTTCCTGTGTACACATCACCACTGCCTTTCGGAAGCCCCCGCCCAGCAAGTCCAGCATACAGCAGTCAGCAATAGGAGAAAAAGGCGATGACAAAGAAAAGTGCTTTCTTTACACAAATTCTTCATAGGAAGTGGATTTCAAAGTGGCCATCTGTGGATGCGATTAGCATCCCAAAGCTACACAACCACACAAGCAAGAAGCCTGGCTCTGGCTTAGCCCAACTTCATCACAGGAGTAGGAGTCCCATTTAGATGGTAATGATGTGAAGTGCTTCGGAAGCATTTTATATAAAGAAGATCCCAAGTGCACCTCAAGCTTTCCGCAGAGCAATGACTAACCACAGCATCCGTGCGTGGACAACACCTGCTCCTGTCTCTCCAAGTCCAGGGCACACTGCTGTAAAGGTGTGCTGGAGGCCTGGGGCAATGAGCAGGGCTCGCTGAGGCACAGTCACCAAGCGGCCACTCCCTAGGATTGAGCCAAGGTTCTGCCTCCAGCAGAAGGGCACTGACCCCTCCAGGGTCTCTCCTGTCCACCACAGCTCATTTAGAGCCTCTCTTCTTCCCCAGTGGTCCCTACTTTCCCTTCAGGTTTTCTCTTAGAGAAACCACATCACCCTGCGGCTCCCCTGTCCAGATAGCCCACAAGACCTCCTCTTCCTTCTATCACAGCATATACCTGGCCATGCCAAACATTCTCCAAGCCTGCAAGGCCGTGTGCTGCCTTGGACATGAGTCCTGCAAGGTTGCACAGAGCACCCAACACCCAAGACCAAAAACCATTTTCTTTTTTTTATTTTTTTTTTAATTTTTTTTTTAATAGAGGCATGCTTTATTATTTATTTATTTATTTTATTTGTTCGTTCGTTTTGTTTATACAAGCACTGGGTACAGTCAGAAGCGCGGGAGGGCGAGAGAATTCACCAGAGCCAGAGCGGGGAGCAGAGCAGGCAGAAGGACCGAAGTACACTGCTGAGGGGAGCAGCGGGCAGGAGAGGTCTGCGCGCCATGTGGGACCCTCCTCTGGTGCCTGGGAGCAGCCGGGGATCGAACCGGCGCTGCAGAGGCCGCAGGCAGCTTCGCAACCCAGCGCTCAACCACCGCCACCGGGGAGGCCCCCAAAACCATTTTCAATGAGGGAACACACACACACACAGAGGGGAGATAATTCACCTCTCCTTTTCCTCAGGATGGAGGACAAGAGAACATGACTTGCATCAAGAAGCTTGGGTGCCTGCCAGCCTCTGCCAACAAGGCCTAGGACCCCATGGAGTCACCACAGTCACGGAGGGACCCCGCCTCATAACACTTTTGTCTCTGTAGGCTCTTAGTAACAGGGACTCTTGGCACTGGATAAAGGGACACAACTTAGAACACATGCGAGAAGCACTGGCCATGGCCACAAGGAGAACTCCTGCAGGAAGAGTGAGCTCCTGGAGGGTAGGCCTCCCACAGGGGGACTCATTAAATGGGGGCACTTAAGGAGGGCTGTTGGAGAAGGGGCTCCAGGAGAAAGAGGGCTCCTAGAAAGCAGGTTCCTAAAGGGAGCTCCTGAAAGCGGGTGTTTAAGAGAGAGGGCTCCTAAAGGGTAGGGCTCCTGGAGGGTTTTTTTTTTTTTTTGCGGGGGGTGGGGAGGGTTAGTCCTGGAGGGTAGATGCTGAAGGAGGTGGCTTGCAGAGGGGCTGGGCTCCTGGAAATGGAAGGCTCCTGGAAGAGGAGGCGCTGAGTGCTCCCAGGAAGATTCTCCCCATCCAATGAGCTCATGAAGCACTGCTGACCCTGCCCAAAACCTGTGTCATACGAACAGTGTCCATGCACATATGCCCTTGTCCCTGGAGCATCCACTGAGAGAACAAATTTACTCAATGACTCACCTCTAGCACTCAGCAGCACCAGCAATAGCCACTGCTCCTCATCCCCAACACAGAGACCATGATACAGATGTATGAGAAACAAATGGCAAAGCCACTGTGCATGAACATTGAGGAGTTTTTGGAAAAGGAGTTCCTATTCTTTCATGTCATGGAGTCCAGAGAAAAGAAGGGGAGCCAGCTGCCCAGTGCTGCAGATAAGCAGGACTCATCCCTCATCTGAGAGAAGGCAGCTCCTAGGGCTCACCTGCTAATCAGAGTGAGCACTGACCAGTGCCAGGCTCTTAACGAAAGAGCCTGAATGGAATGGAAGTACCTCTGGAGCACAGGGGAAAGCCAGGCAGTACTGTCACCTTTACAGAAGTAAGCACCACACTACCCAGAGCTCTGGAGCACAGGGGAAGCCAGACAGTACTGTCACCTTCACAGAAGTAAGCACCACACTACCCAGAGCTCTGGAGCACAGGAGAAAGCCGGGCAGTACTGTCACCTTCACAAAAGTAAGCACCACACTACCCAGAGACACAAAGGAAGCAGGACTCAAGCAGGCAAGAATGAAGGGCCCTAAACCATTTAAGGTCTGGAAGGGCAGTTCTGCAGGGAGACGAGAGACAGGCACTGGCACAGATGAAGCACCACAAGCAGAGGCTCCAGTGTGAGAAAGCCAAACAACTCAGGAAGAAGCAAATGCAGCTGAAGGCAAGGACTGGACACAAAGAGCAGTTATCATGAAGTGGTCATTTGGTTTGGAATTGTAAAGTGTTAGTAAGCCACTGTGTGAAGGTGGTGGGGTGGTGAGGACAGCACATTAGTCATGAGCACTGGCAGTGTGCCAGGCCCCCCACTAAAGATGCCACTGATCCTGGAAAATCACAGCATGGAAAACCCTATGATCACAGAACTAGTAGCTCTTCATTTTAAAAATAAAGGAACTTGGGTTAGAAGACAAAGAAAGTAGACTCAGTAAGAACCTTACAAGGATCAAGAAACTGGATTGGACCCCAGAGTCCATACTCTTAATCATGACATTGGAATGGAGTGATGTTCCTGTTTCAGGGATTGTGTTGTACCAAATGTCAATGTTAAAAGATATAATGGAAGACTCCAATAAAATCAACAACAAAAAAGATAAAAATAAAAATAGTGCAAAGTCTATATGATAATCATTCTAAATACAAAACAATCCAAGAGAAACCAAACACACAGGTAATAGCCAAAAGTCAGTATTATAAAGATACCAATTCTACACTAATTAGCCCATATTTAATAATGTCAATCAAAACTCCATTTATGTGGAAGTAGACAAAATGAACTTAAAGTCTGCGTGAAAAAATAAGCAAGAGGTCAGGAAATATTTTAAACATAAAGGACCTGGCCCCTGAGTATTTAAGACAAAACATATAGCTACAAAAACTAAAGCAAAATGGTTTCATTATATGTCAAGACAAGGAAACAAAAATGAAAATACTAATGTATACTCATTTATATAAAAAATCAACATAGAAAACTGGTTAGTCACAACATCAAGTTACAACAACTGGGAATTCCCTGGCAAAAAAAAAATGAAGTGAAATCTCTACTTCACAGATTCTATCAAAAGGCAGTCTAGGGGATCAAAGATTTAAGACACAAAACATAAAATCATGAAAGAAGAAAACATGGGAGTAATTTTTAATGACTCCACATCCATACCAAAACCAGGAATCTGCCCAAATAGGAAATGGCAGAAAGAATGGGCAAGCAAAGCTGTGACCAAGTTGCATCTGAATGCAGTTCAGAATGAAAAAAGCATGCCAGAGTCCAAGACAGCGAATGGGGGTCTTTTCTGTTTGGCATCTTTGTCATAATGTTTGTAAGGCTTGTCTGTGTTGTTTCAAGGCCAGCAGTCTGTCCCTCTTTTGTTTTAATGGCATGAATATGTTCAGAATACGCAAAACTTCTCTAGTGTAAAAGAGGTCCAAAAAGTGGCTGCCTCTGTATGGATTGAGCACTGGTTTGGAGGGGCCACAAAGGAACTAAGTTTTTGGAGACAGGTATCTTAACTTCAGTAAAGTGTGAATGATTTATACATTAAGGTTTCTGCATTTTACAACACATAAATTAAACCTCAAATAAGTTTTTTTTTTTTGATTGCTGACGTACCACTTTTACCTAACAGAATCTCCAAAACGTTAAGATTGCTCGGGCAGCACAAGTGGCACATAATGACAGAGGCAGTAGTGGCAGTGCCTGGATCACACAGGTAGCACAGAGGTGGTGGCAGCTCTCTGAGTCAGTAAAGTGAAATGGAATCACGATGATAGTGACAGAGGAGGTTCCTGTTTTCACTATAAAAAAATAATATACAACACTTAACCAGAAGTCCACTACACTGAGAACCCCATAGCTAGGTCTGGGACTTGAGAAACCCCTGGACATGGGAATCAGTGCAGACTTGAACAGCTAAATACACATTCTTTTCATGTGCACATGGAACATTATAGAGGACAGAATATATGCTGAGTCTCAAGACAGGTGTCATAAATTCACGAAGCCTGAAATTATATAAAGTATCTTCTCTAACCACAATGGTATCAACCTAGAAAGCAATAATAAAAAGAAAGCAGGAAAGACCTTTAATATGTGGAGACTGAACAATTTCCTATTAAATGGTTATTGAGTTAAGGAAATCAAAGTTGAAATTAAAAAATGCCTGGAGACAAATGAAAATGAAGACACAAGCTACCAGAACTTGTGGAACACAGCAAAAGCAGTATTAAGAGGAATGTATTTAGCAATACAGGCCCCACAGCAAGATACAAGAAAGATCTGCAATGTCCTAACCTTCTTATATCTTATAGAACTGAAAAAGAGTAAACAAAACCAAAAGTCTACAGAATGAAGGATAAAATAAAAATTAGAGTAGACCAGATTACCCCAGAACATACCAAGTAAGATGGTGGCAACTGACTATGACATTGTGGGTGCAGGACCTAAGGGATATGCTAGGTCCCTGGCTCAGTGTAGCACCATCTACTGCAAGAGAGATGTACTTTATGATGAGTACATTCTTGCCCCCTGCCTTACTGTAGAATACCAGACCAGATGAAGTGATATCTAGAAGTAGCTCATGATTACCCCCTTCAAGATTGCTTAAAGCCAGATCTTGAAGATATTCACAGGGAAGATAGTGGGCATACGCATACCATCCACAATGACTTCAAAGTTTCACCCCAAGTCACTCCGCCATGACACCTCCCATATTCCCCTATACCAACTGTAAAATGTCAACTACCCAAAAGATACCACCATGTCTCTGAAATGTCTCACCAAGAAGTTGCTTAAATGGGACATCTAGTAGTGAAAAGTGGACATTCCTCTGCGGAAGAAACTCAGGCAACCATAGAACTGTATAAGTTGACTGAAATAGAGTGTGAACAGCACCTGGCCCAGAACTCCCCCAAAGACTAGTGACAGTGGGATGCTGGTGATATGAGGAGGCAAGGCAGTGCCCAAGAGAAAAAGCGCATTGCCCAAGAGAAACAGACCAATGGACAGTTCAACCAGCTCTACACACTGGAAGCAGAAGTTGTTGTGGAGAGAGGCTCCATTCCAGACTTAACATCCATTGAAATGTTACCTCAGGTACTGTGCTCTTTGGTTAAGTGTCCCATGGAAGGAAAGCCTCCAAGTCAGAACTCAGCCCTCTACTGCTGACCTCTTAACTGGTGCTAATCAAGGTTTGTTTTGCTAAAATCGAGGTTTTTGACTTTCAAGGAGGAGATGTGGTTTCCAAAATGCCTTATGACTAGGATGATTCTATTTTATGTCTTTTGTTCTGAAGTAATTAGCAGTGCCCTCACTTTACTCTCAAAAGTATCCTGACTGGACAATAAATATATGATCATATTACACACTGCAGACTGCTTTTGCTCAAAGTCTATATCTAGGCTGTGAGGATATCATCTGATCCTCTCTACCTTGTCTTTCAGAGGATCCATCCTTAGGGTAATGGTGCAATGAAGGTAAGAGTGTGATCTGGAAATCAACTTTTTTGATTTTAGGAAAGCAGTCTCTTTCCTAAAGTAATACAGAAGTTATTTAATATACATCATATTTGGTCTTTTAAAAAAGAATTTAAAGTGTTTATGGTTTTTAGCCTTTTACTTTTCCAAACCAAGTCTTAAAAACTCAAATTATTTCCTAAAATAAATTTTTACTAAAAAAAAATTAACAAAAATAGAGCAGAAGTAAAGTAGAAATCACAAAGTACAAAAGATCAATGAAATCTAAACCTGGTTCTTAGAAAAAGTAAACAAAATAAACAAATCTCTCACTGGGTTCACTCCAAAAAAGGGGAGAAAATTTTAATAAATAGAATCAAAAAGAATTAATAATACCTAGCAATAAGCTTACCACAGGAGGTGAAAGACCTGTACAACGAAAACTATACAACATTATATAAAAAAAATAGAAGACACAAAGAAGTGGAAAGACATTCCTTGTTCACAGATTGGAAGAATTAACACTACTATAATGGCCATCTTATCCAATACAGAGATTCAATGCAATGTCCATGAGAGTTTCATAGACATTCTTCAAATAAGTAAGGCAAACATTATCAAAACTGACATGGAATCATAAAGACCCATAACAGCCAAAGCAATCCTGACAAAAAAGAAGACAAGAGTGGTATCACACACCCACACATCAAATTATATTGCAAAGCTGTAAATAATTAAAATAGTATGTATTAGAATAAAATAAACACATAATGGGTAAGACCTGGGAGTCTAGAATAAATCGATACATGAATGTATAATTTACAGCAAACAGCCCAAGAGTATTCAATGGAGAAAGGAAAGTCTTTTTAACAAACGATGCTGGGAAAAACTTGTGACCCACATGCAAAGGAATGAAACTAGATCATTCTCTCACATCATACACAAAAATTAACTCAAATGGAACCTAGATAGAAGACAGGAAACCATAACATACATAGATGAAAACATAGGCAAAACACTCCATGACATTGCCTTCATGATTCTTTGGGGACTCATCTCCAACAGCAAGGGCAACGAAGGCAAAAATAAACAAATGGGGCTACATCAAACATGAGGCTTCGACACAGCAAAAGAAACTATCAGTAAAACCAAAGAACCATACTGAATGGGAGAAAATATTTGCATAACATACATCTGACAAGTGGCTAATAACCAAGATCCACAAAGAAGTCATACAACTCAACAAAATGAAAACAAATAACCCAATCATAAAGCAGCAGCAGAACTAAATAGACACTTCTCCAAAGACTTAGAGATGGCCAGCAGGCATATGAAAAAATGCTTATCATCACTTATCATCAAGGATATGCAAATCAAAACCACAATGAAATACAATCTCACACACCCCTAAATCACATACAGTGTTGAAAACCAATGTTACCTCAGTAAAAATGATAGAATTTTTTTAAAAAGATACATCACATAAAAAGGGGGGGAAAAGTCAGGTTGCTTTGACCAGGCTGTAAGGAAACAGGCATCCTCATAAAACAGTTAAGAGCTTCTTCCCTAAAGCTCTACAGATTATTAGGGAACTTATTCTTGAACAGGATCAAATCCCTGCCCAGGAGAGCATTCCAGGACTAAGAAGTTGGCAAGGCCCATTGCCTGCCTGCCTCCTTCAGATCCTCTTCCCAGGAGTGTGGCAAATAAACTTATGAAGATTAGTGCCACAGGATTGTGTCCAGTCAAGATACCAAAAAGGGAGGCCCCTGAAATGCACTAAATCCAAAAGCAAGACAAGGGTAAGTAGTCCCTGGTAAAGCATCAGAGGAAGTACTGAAAGAGCCTTACCGGGGCCAAAGCCACAACACAGCAAAGCCCCAACACAGCAAAGCCCCAATGGCTTGGTAATTGAAAACATCAGCTGTCAGGGCCTCTCTAATAATTACAGACTCCAGACAAACTGCTCAGGCAGTGACAAGGAGCACAACAAAGACCAAACAAACAAGGAACACTGGAAACAAGTCCACACAACTGCTCACAAATGCCTGCACCTCCTTCTGCAGAGTCCTTTGGAAATGCTGCATCTGGTGGATGGATTTAACTCCCTTAACTTCTTTAACCTTCTCAGACTGACAGGAAAGGCAGCAGAGGAACAGTGTTCCCAAAAGACACAGGAAGGTGCAGCGTCTTCTCTGAGGCTATGTCACCATCCCTGCTCTCACCTGCCAGTGGCCATGGGTGTTTACTCTCTCAGCTGTGATGGTGCCCCATGGAGACTGGTCACTGGCTCTGAGGTCTCATCCTGCCCTGACTGACTACTTCCTTGTACCTCTCCTCCTTTCTGCCCAGTCCATGACCACCTCAGGTCCTTTGTACCTTGCTGTTCCTTCTCATATTCCAGTCCAGCTCAACCCTCACCTGCGCAGTGAGGCCTTCTCTATTAGCCTACCTCCGTCACTTACTGTGACAATTCTAGGATGTCAGTTACATATCTGCATTCCCTTCTCGTTATTAGGTTTGTAAGGCACAGAACAGTATAACAAAGTGTCAAGTCATTGTCTGTACTCCACTTGGGGATTACACAGGGCAGGTGCTCACCAAATGCACCCATGTCGAAAAAATGAGCAGAAGGATGCTGAATGAATGACAGATAGAAAGGAAGGAGGAAGGGATGGACAGATGGAGGGAAGGAAGGAAAATTGATGTAAGGGTAGATAGATGCGAGAATAGATGGATAGATGGGTAGAGGGATTGATACTATTTCTATTTTATTCCAAGGGCATCTGAACTTGTTGAAGAAAAGTAAACGGATAGAGTTTACCTGAATTATAACCAGTAAGACCTCAATGCTAGCCTTCCTTGCACCCCCAAAATACACACACACTTGCAGTACAATTAAGTTCCCCAAGGCAGAGCACACAAGACTTGTGGAGGATTACAGTTTGGTTGAAGGTCACCTTCTATCAAGCCCTTCATGCTTCTTATATCATAGCTGGACCAAATTATGGGGTATGTGTGCCCATCGTGTCCAAGGCAGGGAGGACAGACTTTTCAATCATTTTGCTCCATTCCACTGCCCATTCTGCTGGCTTCTCCAGCATAGAGTCAGGGCCACAGCCACAAAAAGCAGTAGGGCCCCTAACAGCTATCCCAGGACCCCACTTCACCCATCCGCTCCACAAGAGAAGTTTACCTTCTTTTGATTAAGATTTGAAGTATATACCTTCCAATTTAACAGATTTCAAAAACAAACTGTTAAAAAATAATGACACTATAGCATCTATTTCAGAAATCTAGTTCAACTCTAGGCTGATGCACGGCTGCCACAAACTCCAAACTTTAATAGGCTTTACTTTGCCCCAACATATCTAAAGCTATGTGGAGAACGCTGGCCTGGACCAATGACCATCTTAAAGGGGCAGGTAAAATGACACCTATCTCTGTGTTCTCACAGGTCATAGAGAAGGAAATGAGTGCCATTTAGTAGCAGTAGGTTATTTCTATCTTTAAGGACAGCACATGGTTTTATTTTAGTTTCTAGCAAGGAAGCCATGGATAACTGGTTACGCTTGTTCAATATACCCAAGCGGTCACCAAGGTCTCCGTGATTGCTGACATCACGGAGGGTCCTTTCCATAGCACTTCTAAAGGGGAAGTGACGCACAGGATAAACAATGGAGGAGACAAGAGCGCCAGACTGCAAGTGCACTCTGGCCACTCTGCAGACAGATATGGTCTATCAGCTACAGGCTGGAGAGGTCAGTGAGTGTCTTGATGTTTTACAACTCTCCACACCCTCATCTAAAAAGTGACAGCCATGATCTCAACCTCAGAGGTCTTTTCTTTAAAACGAACTTTTATTTTGGAGTCATTTTAGATTTGCAGAAAAGCTACAACAGTGCAGGAAGTTCCCGTGCACCTTCCACTGGGCTTCACGTAACACTAATATCAACTTGGCCAAGACCTGTATGTCCAGATGAGACGACGCTGGCACTTCACTGCTAAGTAAGCCCTGGCCTGTACCTGGTCTCCACCAGCTTCTCTGTGGGTGCAAATACGCTGCTCCAGGTCCCATCTAGGAACGCATGGGTCCTCACATCTCATTACTCTCTTCCACTCCATCTTTTCTTGTTTCTCACAACCTCGACAGTTTTGAGGAGCATTGGCCACTAGATTGTCCTTCAGTTGACATCTGCCTTGGTGCAGATCTTTTCACAAAGAGACTAGAACTATGGGTTCTAGAAAGAACCACTGAGGTGAAATTCCCTGCCATCACATCAAACCTGGGCACATACTATCAACATGCCTCTAAGACAACCTACCATCCTGGATGAGGGTGGGTTTTGCCAGGTATCCCCACCATCAGCTCACTGTCCTTCTCAGCACTCTACTCTGGAAACAAGGCACTAAATCCAGCCCACCCTCAAGGAGGGGAAACCAAGTTCCACTACTTGAGGGAAGAGGACCATAAATATTATTTGGGATTCTTCTGCAAGGGAGAAATGTATGTTCATCTACAATGTGACCTAGTGTATGTTTATTTTATACTTTATAAATCAATGCTACTTTATTTTGTTGCTCAAGTTGTTCTAACCCTGGCTGTTAGGATCCTTCCATTGAATGCTCTGTCCCTTTGACATGCCCCATCCTTTTGTTCTTTCAGCGCCTCCTTACTTTCTGGTACTAGAAAACACTTTAGGCTCATTCTGTGTATTTCCTGCCCTACCTCTAGAATCAGCCATTGCTCCAGGGGCCCCGATTCCTTTGATTGGGGACTGTTAGAATCCAAGATCTGGGCACTAGGTGGGCTCAGTGCATCTAGGTCATATCAGCAGACAGATCTAATAGCCTACAAGCATGTATACACACATGCACACTAACACTACATAGGTAGCTACATTAAGCCAAATGTAACCTCCCTCACTTGCTTATTCTAATTCCATCTCCTTCCTTTTCCATCACACCATGTTCAGTAATTCGCTCAACCCACATGCGCACACAGCAATTTCCAACTGTCCACCTGTCCAGTGAGAAACAGAGCAGTGTGATCCTTTTGTTGTCAGCCTACTGTTTTCTCCAACAGTGGCTCCTCAAGTGACAATTCAGCTCCCCACTTCAGTATGATGGTGGCAATGTATATAGAGACTACGTCATAATCCACTCTATCCTGGGATGTCTTGACATCCCGAGTCAATTCTTTTCTCTCTTTGCCCACTTACATTAAATGCCTCACCCTGTGGTGCACAGGTCTATGGGTCTTGACAAATGCTCTGAGTCTCATAGCCACCATACCAGAGCCATGAGGAGTGGTTCCACCATGCATCTCCTCTTTAGCTATGCCCCCTACACCCATGCTGGGAACCATTTGCCTGTTTTCCATTCCTACATGTTTTATCTTTTCCCAAATGTCACAGATGGAATCATATAACGAGTAGTTTTCTGAGTCTGGCCCCTTTTACTTCATAAAATACATTCAAGATTCATCTGTTATTATGTGGATGCATAGCTAGATCTGTTTTATCAAGAGCAATCCATTGCATGGAAAGACCGGCTTGTTTATCCATTCCTGTTGAAGGACACTCTGACTGCTTCGGCTTTTAGTGATTATAATAAAAATGTTAAGAACATTCACATTCAGGTTTCCATGTAGACAGTTTTCAATACACTGGGGAGAAACCTCGAAGTGCACCTGCTAGGTCGTATGTATATTAAGACTACATTGAGTTTATACAAAACTGCCAAAATGCTTTCCATATTGACTGCTCCATTTTGTATCCACCAGCAAGGAATGAAAGTTCTCGTTACACAACTTCATGGGCATCCTTTGCTGTCAGGATATGAGGCATGTGGTGGCAGCTCACTGCTGTTTTAAGCCCCTCAGGATGGATGATGTCAGCACCCTTCTCATTTGTATCTGACCTCTGTTTATCTCCTTCAGTGAAGTGTCCACTCAGACCTTTTACTTATTTTTTAATTAGGTTGTTACTTATTGTTGAGTTTTAAGAATTCATCACATATTAATACGAGTTTTTTAATCAAATTTGTGATCTGCAAATATTTTCTCCCATTCTATGTCTTATCTTTTCATTCTCTTTCACAGTGCAAGTTTTTTAATTTTAATGAAGGCAAATTTATGAATTTTCTACTTTATGGCTTGCATTTTTGGTGTTAGAGCTAAAAATTCATTGTCAAACCCAAGTTCATGCAGTTTTTCTTCTACATTTTCTTCTGGAAGATCAGTGGGCATTTTTTTTTAAGATTTATTTATGTATGCATACAAGAGCTGGGGTACAGGCCAGAGGTGTGGGGGGTGAGAGGATTCACCAGAGACAGAGTGAGGAACTAAACAGGCAGAGTGACCGAAAAACACTACTGAGGGAAGCAGCAGGTGAAACAGGAGAGGTCTGCTGCGCCATGTCAGTTGCTCCCTGGCCTCATGCTGGCCTCATGCTGCAGAGGCTGCAGATAGCTTCATAGGTTGCATCTTAACCTCTTGCACCACCAGGGAGGCCTCAGTGGGGTATTTTGAACATTAAAACAAGACAATGTATATATAAAAGTGCTTGGTCCAAATTAAGTGTTCAAAAATTGATTTCTTTGAAAAGAAATGTGGGGCCTTCCTGGTGGCGCAGGCAGTTGAGCGCCATGCCATGCTGTGAAGCTGTCTGCAGCCTCTGCAGCATGGGTTCGATCCCAGCCTGCTGGCAAGAATCCCACATGGCACGGTAGGTCTCTCCTGTCTTGCCCACTGCTCCCCTCACAGTGTATTTTAGTCAGTCTGCCTGTTCTGCTCCCTGCTCCATCTCTGGTGAATCTTCTCACCCTCCATGCATCTGGCCTATACCCCAGCTCTTGTATAAATTAAAAAAAAATTTAAAAAAAAAAAAAAAAATGTGCTTGGTTTTTTGTGTTTTGTCTTGTTTTTTTGAAATGTGCTTGTTTTTTTGAACAAAAATTCTATTTCTTCCAAGCATTTCTCCTAAGGAAATTATCACTATTGAAAAAAAAATTAGAGCACATGTATATTAGCCAGATTATTATTTAGAACACTGTAAAAAAAGCAACTAATTACCTAACAATAAGAGTTCAGATAAAGTATTTGCAAAGAAAGTGGCTTATAGCCAAAAAGTTACATTTTAAGTGAATACTTAATGACATAGAAAATCTTCACAAAGGATTAAACAAAGTAGGACTCAAACCAAATAGTGCACGTGGTTTTACATTTGCTCCTACACAAACAGAAATGTGTGTGAGGAATCTCACGCACGGAACCCTTATTTAAATGAGGTCCCCAGGTTGGAAGAGTCTCAGGCTCAGTGCACACTAGAGACCCAGGGGAACGCTGCCGGAATTAAGGCCACTTTGCTGCCCAGTGGGAGCGAGGAGGTTCAGTCAGGGAGAGAATGACCTCCCGACATGGGAAAGAGCTTTTCCTTCTTTGTTGTGGGTTAGTGTGAGTGTTTTGCTGTGAGACCGCATTCCTAACAGCTTTTTGTTGTTTCCAATAAATCATTTTGCTGGTGAAATAACTCACTGCTTGTTTGTTTGAGGTCAACACCAGGAAGAATTATGCCAACACATTCACAGCAGTCTCATTGGGCGGAAGGATTGTGGGAAACCTTTGTTCTCATGCGTTGTTTGTTTTTTCCTACATTGTCAAATGTTCTAAATGAAAATATATTCCTTTTGTAATCAGAATTTTTAAAAAGTTATTCAAATAAAATGCTGACACTTCCTTCATCTCCCTCCTTCCTTCCAGGTGTGGCATATTAGTGCCAGGAGAGGGAGGAAGCAGACACAGCAGGTCTGAAGGAAGACGAGGACTCCTTAGGTCAGCTCCTCTGCGGTCTTCACCCTCACAATCAGGGACCGTCCTCACCTCTCAACCAGAGCCGCAGCCCTGCATGGCCGAGAACAGGGACTGGCTCTTTCCTGGCTAATCAAAAGAAACAGAATGTGACTGTCAAGAGAAACTCAAGAATATGCTGACCAACTTGTACTGGGGCCGGGGTGGGGGCACTCCAGGAGCGCTCAACCAACTAGAATGGAAATGTCAGGTCACCTGAAGATGAAAACAATTTGGAGAGACAAACTCATTACAAACAGAACCACGAAGGAAATAATGATCTCCAAAGGGCTGGAGTTTAGGGAAGTCTAACAGCAGGAAGACAGTGCTGGGCAGGAGTCAGAGACATAGTCAGGAGCAAATTCATGGTCACTTGCTGGTCACTGTACTGAGCTGTGTGAGCACAGTGCTGGCTCATATGGCCAGCACCTTGGCATGAACCAGAGTCAGGGAGGTGAAGAGCCATCCTCAAGGCCCAAGGACCCCACCCTAAGGTGGGATCAGTAACTCTCACTTATGGTAATAGCTATTTACAGGTGAGCAGGGGAGACTGGTAGAGGACAGGAGGGAAGTCACAGGTTGGGGGAACAATATGGATCCCTAAGCAAAATAAGGTGGCTTCTTTTTCTCTTGGCTAGAAAGCCAGTTGAGGGATTTCAGTAAGTGAGTCCATGACTTGACTGAGGGCTCAGTGCCATGAGGAATGGTGCAGAGGAAGAAGGCACCTAACCCAAGACCCCAGCTGAAAGGTCAATAAACAACAAAAGCAAGTGGTTTGTGGCTTGCTCCAAGGTGACAGCGGTGACAGCAGGAAAAAAAGAGGCCCAGTACTAGATAATGTTGAGAACCAACAAGATTTGGCCCAATTCCCTATAATTTTAGCTGGTTCATGTCATTCCTCACAGCACACCCACTTTACTAATCTGAATGGTCATAGAGAGAACCCTAATACTTGCCTCTTCAGCCCCAGCACTACTCCCTTCCCGGTGTCTGAGCCCAGCTGTGACCCCAACCAGTGACCATCCTTCCCATCCTTCTAGCCCACTCAGTCTTGCAACCTACAGACCTCTGTCTACTTGGCCCTCTATGCTCCCTATTCTCCTCTCCCTCTTTATCCAGTGGCAACTTCCAGGAACAGATAATCAATCACTCCTCGGCACACAGCTATACTTCTGTTCTCCCTGTACCTCTCAACCTCACTGTAATCAGTTGACAATGCCCAGGGCTGGTTAACTCAAATCTTCTCCACCATCCAGACCTACACAAGCACAAAAATCATGAAAGAAAAACCCATCCCACGTTAGCTGGCCCAGCCACCCAAAAATCAAAACAAGTGCCCACATGGCAATCTCACTCCATGCTTGGTCCTCATCTCTCCAACAGCCACCTCATGTTGTGGTCTTTACTGCCCTCACCCTTAGCTGTGTGTTTCATGGAGAAAAGAGAAGAGACCTTCTTTAAGTGCCAGCCATTTCTTCTTCTAAGTGCCCACCTCCCTTCCTCTGTGCCCATGTTCTGTGCCCTTCCTACTGTCCTGGAGACTGTCCACAATCTGAGTGACGGCACATTCTGGATTTGCTCTTCTCTCACTGACAATGACATATGTCAGGCAACTGTCCCATCTTCCCTAGGTTATTCCCACAGCATCTCCACCCACAAATAGAACCCACAGTCTGCATTTTTTTTCCAGATACCATCCCATCTCTCATTTGGCATGACAAACCCACCACCTACCTCGCCATCCCTCTAGCCTACCCTCTCAGACACATCCTAGTACGACCTTCCCTGAAGCACTCCACAACCCACTTACTTATTTCTATACTTCTGTGTTTCAACCTTTCCCACATATCAAATGAATAGAGTCATATGACAGGGGCCTTCTGTGTCAGGGCCATAGCTGCTATCTCCCACCTCAAGGAAACACCCTTAAGTTTATGTCTTCCAGAACAGCCCACAGTTCTGGTTTCCTTCCTTTTCTCCAAACACACTGTCTCAGTCTCACTTGCTCATCCCTCTTCATTTCACAACCTCAGAAGCTGAAGCACGGCGGGGCTCACCCTTCCAAACTCTTTACTCATCAAAAGGAAATGAGGACTTAAAAACAGACTGATAAAGTCTAAGGAAGCAGAAAAGAGAATCAGTCCTACACATGCATACTTGAATGGTCACATAAAAGCCAGTGGGAAAGGCAGTCTTTCCAAGGTCACTTTGCTTTCCCTCTGGGAAAAGTATACTCTTGAACCCTATGCTTCACACCACACCACAAACCTCAAATGCATGGTGGACCTAAATATGAAAACAAAACAATAAAGCTTTTTTGAAAACAGATCATTTTTCTGATCTAAATAACCAAATCCGTATTAAAGAGGACACAAACAGAGGTAACCATAAAAGAAAAATGAAACTCAAAATTAAGAATTCATCAAAAGATACATACCAATGAGTATATTAAAAAGTCACATATAAAAGACCTTCAAATTATGTCATTTTCTTTGTATTGATGATGACATAAAGAATCCTGGCCTACTCTGAAGAGAGTTTTCAAGAACCTGTTCTCTCATGTCATGTCCCCTAAAGTTGCAGTTTCCAAGTAACTACTGCCTATAATGTTAAGTGAGGACTAATGTACAGAGAAAAGACATTTGAAATGTCTGCGTAGATAGATATATACACACACGCCTATAAACTAGTAAATACAAAATAAACAACCAACCCAATAGAAAAATGGACCAAAGACTTGGTGGTGCACATCACAAAAGACATCCAAATGGCCAACAAACATACACAAAAGGGCTCCGCTGCCTCAGTCACAGAGCAGTGACCCCAGCACAGAATGGGGCCGAGTCCCATGGGAGAATGCCACTGTGTGAGAGTGCACATGTATGCGTGTGTTTGTACATTACCTGTGTGCATGTATACATGTATATTCCTGTGTGTGCAATGCAGATGTCCTGTGCATGTCCATGTCCATATATACGTCCACATTTCTGAGCGTGTGCACATCTAGTCTTGCACAGTTGACAAGTTGGGGAAGTTTTTAGGTACAGGACCTTAAAACAAGGCACAAATTGTGCTACCTTGCAACTCCCATGTGTCCAGCATGGCTTCAGGCACTGGGAACCAAGCATCAAGGAGCTTCCCTTTCAGGAAGGAGACAGTCAACAATCCCATGCTACCTTACCAAGTGCTACATAGGCAATGAAGAGAGCACAGGAAGAGAGAAGTTCACTACCCAGTGGGAGGGAAGAGAGAGTAAAAACAAACAGGTGAGGTGCACTGCCTTGAGCAGTCCCTGCCTGCATACCAGTCACCTGGGCCCAGTGTCCTGGTATCACCCCAAAGGACCAAAAAAAAAGGGGTCTGCAAGTTATCTTTTGGGCACTAAGGAGTCATTGTGTTTCGAAGGATGTTCACACATGCCCAGTGGGACTCATAAGCACCAGCCACACACTTTTCAAGGAGACTTCAAAGACAATAGCAAGGTCACCTTCCTTCTAAGACTGCCCTGCACTTCACCTCCCAGCACCTGCCCAACACGTGGGGACGCCAGCCAGGTTTCTCATTTAGTTCTCGAACAAGAGCAATCATCCCCATGGTGGTTTGTGTTACCTTTTGCTTTATCAGTATTCAACAGCAATTTATCCCTCTCTCTTTTGCCTTCTTTTGTGCTATAGAGATAAGTAACATGTCTAATCTCTGCTATCTTCCAGCTGCAAATGCTCAAGCATTTTTCTTTATTAAAAAAATAAAATCTCATTTTAGATTTGCAAGAGAGACAGCTACTCATCTTTATTGTACTAACAATCCGCCACCCAGAGGCCAGGCAGAAGTTACAGATGGGAGAGAACACATCAGGCTGGAGAAATCAAAACTTCAGAAACATACTAGGAGATGCACCTCTCTTCAAAAACCCACCACACATGGCTCAGAAGAGGCCTCCTGCTCTCACCTCCTGTAGAGTCCTGAGGCACAAGCTGTGGGTTCTGCAGGGGATGGCCTTTGACATATTGGCCAAATGCCCACCCAGCAGAACCAGCTACTAATTTCAAGGAACGCCCACAATATGAGAGGCAGGACACAGATGGTCCTGGGGTCTCTTGAAGTAAAAGAGGGTTAACTTTCTCCATGTCTTTGCCTCCCAACCAGCTGCAGGCTTCCTGAAGGGAGAAGCTCTCACATTTCAGTCACTGGGTACCCAGAGCAGTTCTGGGCACTTGGTGATCAATAACCACCTGCTGACAGATCAGGAGGAAAAGTAAAGCAATGTAACCCTGAGGTTTCAGATAGAGACCATGCTTCATGGGGCCAGAGCAATGAACACAGAGTGCCTTCTGATTAAGAACAGCAGAGGATACAGAACAGAGCAAGGCCAGGGACCACCTGTGAATTTGCTTTTCCTTCTGCTCCTAGAGGGGTCTCATGGACCCTGGGGCCAGCATCCACTCTGGCCCCCTCCTCTGAATGTTCATACAATCCTCCCACTGGTTTCTTACTGCTGCACCTGAGCATGTCCACAGTCCTCACACACCAGGCCAGTCCTTAGAGAGTGCAGGTCACCACAGCACACAGGGAGCAAGTAAGAGAGGAAGCAAATAAGTGCTGTTTGCCTGTGTCTCAGGTCCTGGCTGCACATCATAACTACATCTGGCAACTCGTTCTGTTTTTATTGTCATTTTCAAATAATTATTCTGGCCCTAAAGGGGTTTGGAGGGTGAGATATGAATGGCTCACGGCCCACAGCAAAGGCCCAATGATTCATGAAGGGGCCGAGGGAGGAGGGGATGTAACAGCCAAACCACCTGTCTGGGCTGAGGGTGCAGAAGCCCGCAGTGTCTCTCCCTCAAGCTCACCTTCATTCTTCAGACATGCCTGACAAGTTGACATTGGTGTTAAAATTTTATCATTTATGTAACAGCTCAGTTATTAACAGTCTCATTTGCACGTGTCAGAGGGAGAAAAATCACCTAATTAACCACTTTCCCATCAGCAAAAGGAAGGGGGTTGTGCTGCCAATTTGTCTCCAACTCCATCTTTCCTACCCGCTGAAATCTGCTCCCCTTTAATCGGAAAAGATTTATAATCTTTTGTCATAAGGGACTGGAAAAATTCTTCCAATTATGGGAATTTTAAACAGACCAACTCAAATATTGTCCTTTTCACTACAGGAGCCTGCCACCAAGGGAGACCCCAAATCTACTACGTTCAGGCTTGAGATAGACAGCTCTGCTCCCTCCATCCTGGAGGATGTTCAGAAGCAAAATAGCATGAGCCACTAAAAGTCTAGAAAGTACAAAGATACTCTTTCCCATCAACTTACCACAGAGCCTTCCTGAGCCTGTCCAGTAAGTTATATGCTCTGTGCAAACAGGCACACTTGTAGCCCCCAAGCCAGCAAAGTGCCTGACACATACTCGATAAATATTTATTAAAGGAAAGAGGGGACAGGCGACCTGACATAGCAAAAAATCAGAGTCAGGAAGGCCGAGCCTGGCATCAGCCAGGTGTGAGGTTAGATCAAGCCCCTCTCTCAGCCTGAACCCTTTTGAGGCATGGGAGTAAGGGTACAGCCACCAGAAAAGCCTGCAATGAAAGACAAGAGAGTACTACTAAGTCTCAGCAGTGGTCAGCCCTCCCAAATTCTCAGTACAGAGCAGGCTCAACTGTTGCCCTCCTGATCCCAAATCTACCATCCAAGGGTGGGATTTTCCCTTCTCTCAAAGAAAGGTAGGCCAAGCACTACAAACAGGCTCTGGCACTATCGTTTTTCAAGACATCAGCTCTTTGACCTAATGGAGACACTCCGTTTCCATTAAGGTTTCAGCACCCTGGGGTCAGGCCTAGATCCCACGTGTGCAGTCACCCAAAACCTATGACACATGCCTGCCCCTGGTATGCCACATCCTCTCCTGCCATTGCTCCCACAACCTGAGACTCCACAAATGGATAACTCCCACTCAAGCCAATGCCCCTCTATTCCAGGAGAGGCCGACCCTGACAACACCCATACCAATTGACTAGGGCCCAGTGCAGCCTGTGTCACATCTGGTCTTGTCCTCGCCCACTCAGATCCAGTGTGGTTCCTTGTAGACTGGGGCTCAGCGAGGACACAGCCGCGTCGGTTGTTTCCGAGCAGACAGCATATGGTGCACAGTAATGCTTAATGAACACTGTCCTATTGGAAAGAATAAGCAGAAGAGGAAACAAGAAGAGGGAGGGAATGAAGAAAAGCAACGTAAAAATATCACCTTACCGGGGTACTCTGACAAAAGTGGGGGCACAACTGCCTGGTCTCTCAGCATGTCAGACAACAGAAGCCAGAGGGGCAATCAGGTAGAGCCCATCACCCAGGGAATCTACAAAGCCTAATCTGAGTTCAGTGGCTCCAGCACCTCTCAGGAACTGTAAACCACAAGCAGACTAGGCCCCCAAAGGGACTAGTGAGAGGTGGGAAGGAAGAGGGTGGGAGGGAGGCAGAGTACATGAGAGGATACTAGTCCAGAGCACCCCACAGAACGGCACCGCAGACTGAAACACTGAACAAGGAACTGCTTGGCATCCCCAGGCAGAATGACAGTCACAGATGGTACCTCATGCTCTGGGTATACAGTGGGACCACCACGCAGTCCTGAGTCCTGATCACAAGTTGTAAACTCCCTGATGTATGGGAGAAAGAACCCCCCTGAGAAGTGAGCAGAATTAAATATGCAGCCAGCAGCATCTGAAAACCACTGATGAAGATAAGAAGTATGTTCTTCAGCTGCCTTGAGAAAAAGCGTCTCCTGTCAGATAAGTAATGATCAGAGCTCTCAGCCCCACTGCTCAACAGTCAGTATCTGTTATTCAAGGCACTGTGGTTTGATTACCAAGGCCCGGCCTGAATCCAAGGCAGGCCTGTACAGGCAGAGCAGGTGACAGAAGCTCCCCGCAGGGGCACACAGGTTGAGCCCTGCCTGGCACTCTCTAAAGCATAGTCCATCTCCCCAGAACAGACCAGGGGGTCCACAGAGGCCTGTTGCTTTAGATTCTGGATCCGAGTGTCAGTCACATCACTGCCTGTGGAGGCGGCCCGCTAGGCTATAGCCACTCAGCAAGCGCGCTCTCTCCCAGGAGGGGCTGGAGTCTGCATGAGGAAGAATGAATGTCAGCAGCAAGGAGAGTCACACAACGTGTTTTTATGAAGTTCCCCTTAAGCCAGCAATTTGGTTTAAGTGAATTTACTCCTCATTAAATTCTTAACCTGAAAACATAACTGTTTTATAAATACATGCCTCATTCTGACATCCCCAATGCCTCGCCTGTGAAAGACGGTGCTGCCAAATCCCACTTTAATTACTGGAGCACAGGTGAGCCCTATTTGCTCTGGGCCCATAAATCACCTCAGTTCCACTCTGGCCTTGCTAGTCTGCCCTGTGGCTGCCTCCTCTTTCAACATGTGGTACAAGTAAGAAGACTAATCCCCACCCCCGGAAACCCCCAAGTCCTGGTGGCCATGTAGTTGACAATTCTAAGCCGGACACTTCCTGGAGCCTGTACAGGGAAGGGGACCACTGACCTTCCAAATACTGAAACAATAATGAAAATTAAACGCAGTCTGTTTCTGGACCAAGATGGGCCTGCCTCCCTAGACACTGGAGCAAATCACTTTTTTTTTTTTTTTAAAGATTTATTTATTTATTTATACAAGCACTGGGTACAGTCAGAAGCACGGGAGGGTGAGAGAATTCACCAGAGCCAGAGTGGGGAGCAGAAGGACTGAGATACACTGCTGAGGGGAGCAGCGGGCAGCAGGAGAGGTCTGCGTGCCTTGTGGGACCCTCGCACGGCGGCCGGGGATCGAACCAGCACTGCAGAGGCTGCGGGAAGCTTTGCAACCCAGCGTTCAACTGCTGCGCCATTGGGGAGGCCCAGCAAATCACTTTTTCAAAGGTTGTCTGGCCCTAAGGACCTCACCCTACCATTACTGCCTGAATGGCCTCCCAGCCCCTGGGACTATCATGCAGGCACCACCCCCTTGGAGTGTGTTGCGAAGAAAGATTTTTGACATAGCACAACCCTAAGAATTTAAAGGTCACTCAGGAAGTCTTCACTGCTCCATCACCCCCTACCTGAATCAACCAATAGCTCCTCATGGTAACCACATCCTCTCATGGCAATAAGCTTTTTGCTTCCCATGCCAAAAACTTTCCACAGGTTGATCTTAACATGTAAATTAAACCAAGTGACTCTGCATGCAAAATCTTTAAGTGGTTGACCACTGTAACAGAGCCACAATCCCAATCCTTCAACTCTTGGTTAACAATTCTCTGGCCAATATCCTCAAGGTTCTGATGTCGCCGCCCAGCCTCGCTCTCCCTCTGACCCTGGTCTTGGCATTGACTTCATTCACGGGGTGCTCCTCCCAGGTTTCAGGCCTTTGCTTAAACACTGCTCGCTTTGAGAGGTACTTCCCTGGCCATACCATTCGGGGTCCTGTGCGCCCTACTGCTCTTAACTCACATGGTGTCCCATTCCAAATATCCTCAAGGGCTCACATGTCTTCATACTCTCACTGGAAAGTCTGCCTTGTACACTGATCCAGCCACGGCGCTTGCACAGTCCCTGTCCCTCAATAGCTCCATCTAAAATGATTATAACACCAAGCAACTCTATCCTTGGTAAGAATTTAAACAGTTCTAGCTGGGATCTGAACTCAGGGGTGGGACAGAGGGGAGGAAGGCCTCACAAGGTCCAGATTCCACTTAGAAAATGCATTAACATCCTGGGTCCCCTTTATTCTCAAAACCACCAAAGAAGGTACCACCATCCATGTTCCACAGATGAGGAAATTGAGGTAGAGAGTTACCAAACTGCTCATCCCAGGACACTGAGTAGCTGGTGTCCAGCAGAACCATACCAGTATTCTTCCCTTGCAGGGTTCTAGCCCCATGGGTGCATCAAAGTGGCCTGTTGGGCAGGGCTGGTAAATGGATGGCAAGGGGTTGATTAAACAGACCATTTTCTCAGCTGTCTCCCAGACCTGGAGCCAGTGTCCTGGGGAGGAATCTGGGCACCATCGCTGGTGACATCCAGAGCCCTGCACTGCCAACAGCAAGCAGGGGACACCAGCAAGCATTCTGAGCAGCCCATCAGACTCACCTGGCTCAAGCAACGAACACCCATCCAGGGGCTGAAAGGATCCCTATTTTAAAACCTGCTGACTAAGAACCCCAAAATGGATCATTTTAAATAAAAGTGAACACTGGAGAGTTTCATTCTGTATGATAACATTTCTATTAAAACAGAACAAACTTAAGGGGTTATATCAAACCAGTTCCGGTGGGATTTGTGTCCGCTCTAATCCACTATTCAGGCTCCATCTCATTAACATAGCAGGCTTAATTGGCATTTCATGCCTGCATTGTGTCTCAGAAATGAGCAAGGTGTAATTATGGTAAAAAGAGCACTCCAACGGTTTTAGTTTAATTCATGTCATTCATCGCGTCAGAATAAGCACAGATGTTCCATTGGAAGACAGAGAGGAAGATGAGCAGCTTTCAAATGACACTTTTTTAGTTTAAAACTTTATTTAAAATAAAAAGTTATTTAAGTGAAATTTACTACACAGTGTTTTTCTCCCTTTGTTTTACTTGCTATAGGGCATTAACTTTCAAAGGCTGGTTCCGCTTAATTTGATTTTTCATTTTCAAATGAACATCTGTGTTTAGGTCTAAAAAGCTCTTTGTTTAAACATACAGAGTCCCAGAAAGGGTCTGAACAAAGCTCTCCTCTGTAAACACTTGATTACCAGGAAGGCCTGCTTTTCAGGGGATCCATGGGCAGTAGGTTGGGGGAGATATGCTCTGCCTTCTCTCCTTTGAGTTGGTGAGAAACTTTCCTCTCTTTTCAGAGTGCTAACAACAGAAGCGCCACCGCCACCATGGGTAACTGCGGAGAGGAGCTGCAGCGCTTCCTCTGGGGTGAAGCCAGAAGCAGTAGAGGCAGAAGGGGAGCCCATGGTCTCCTGGAAGACAGCCCAATCAAATTCCATCCTTCTTTTTGAGTGGCAGCTCTGCTAAGGCTCCCTCCCCAGGCTGCCCCTCAGCTCCTGGGTCCCAGGGGAGGACAAGTCCACCACCGGGCCCCTCACATTCCCCTGAAGTGGAACTCCAGAGGTGGTACCCAAGCTCTTGGCCCTGAAATGAAGCAGGGCTTTAAAGGTCAAACAGGGCATCCCCAGTGGCACAGCGGATTGAGCGCAGTGCTTTGAAGCTGACCGCAGCTTCTGCAGCACAGGTTCGACTCCCGGCTGGCCAGGGAGATTCCCACATGGTGCGGCAGACCTCTCCTGTCGTGCCCGCTGCTCCCCTCGTCAGTGTATTTCGGTCGTCTGCCTGTTCTGCTCCCTGCTCTGTCTCTGGTGAATCTTCTCACCCTCCCATACCTCTGGCCTGTACCCCAGCTCTTGTATTAAAAAAAATAATAAATCTTTAAAAAATAAAAAATAAAAAAAAAAAAGGTCAAACAAATGGACCCATATGGCTGGACCTGTTTCTGGCCTCGTCAGTATGGATAACATCAGAGGGCTGACCAGCCCACAGAGCTACCGCAGGCACATCATTGGGTACAGAAAACTGATGTTAGGAGCACGTAACACCAACCAAACATGAATTCAGCCCCACCCTGAGTGCCACGTCAGTCAACCCCAGCAAGGAAGCTGAATGTGAATGTGCATGGTGTGTGGGCAGTGGGAGGCTCAGTGTCTAAACTCTTGAGCCTCAGAGGCATGGGAGCCAGGGACCATGGGGACAGACAGCAGGCTTCAACTGTTCTTTTCTTGTTGTCTGTTCATAGGAATAATCCATCTTCTTTACCATCATCCTCCTGGTTAGCATGGGAAGATTAACCCAGCTCACTGGTGCGTGGGTCTAAACAGTCTGAAACACTTCTTTGTTTTCATAACACTATATTTAGAAACCTCTAAATAACTCCCCTCCCCCAGTGTTGCAATAATATACATTTTTTAAACTCACTAATTGAATGTTGCCATTACAAGAGCTATTTTGGACCATCTGCTAAATATGTAATTTAGGAATTAAGATTCATATCTTACAGGATAGGCTAATTATTCCTTTGAATCCATTTGGGTACTTTCTGAACATTCACACCAAGTCCTGCAGTTAGCAACAATGACCGCCTTCTGTTTGGTAGCAGGGAGGTTGGGAACATACAAAGGGGACAAAGGGGCCACAACATGGCAGGAAGCCATCAAAGCCCAGGCATAGGACAGTGAGCTCACGAGGCCACACCTTGCCAGTCCAGAGGTGCCCATTCTGGGCTTAAAAGTGACAGGGATTTCTGTGTGCTAAACCAAAGCCTGTCTTCTAAAGCTTCCACTCATTCAATTTATCCATGTCAAACCCTCCCTCACCCAGAAAATTGTGTCCCAAATATTCTTTAAACCTCCTCCAGCTGCCACACTGACAGTTGGTGACCAAGCTAGAGCCTCGTGCCTAGGTACCTAGAGGGCACACTTACGACAACCAACTATGACTTGTTCCTATCCCTTGGCCTCATGTCCCTAATCAGGAGCCACATCCCTCATGTTAGGCGAACTACACAGGGACTTTCTGAGTCAGAACAGCAGCACTCCCACCTCCTTTCATGTAGGCACTCTGCCTCCAGTAACATGGCCCCAAAGACTTTCCTTCTGATTCTACAACACAATAGTGGTTCTCTCTGACAACACAGAATGTGATATCCATCTCAAGAGCTACTCAGACATGCAGCAATGAAGTGCCTCTTCTCCATCTTCATGTCAGCAGTGGTTTTGTCTCAAATGTCTCTCTTTTATTCTACATAAAATCCCTCTTGCTGAAGGACCCATCATTTCAGACTATTAAGATGCTTTAGGATATCTCCATAGGTTGCACCAATCAATAAATTCTGTTTCTGTCCCGTGACTCACCACCTGTCTGACGCCAGCCTTGGGCAATGAGTCCAGGATCCACACACAGAATAATGCTTCCTGCATTTCAGAGCATTTCCTCGGCAGAACAAGTAAACACTTTTTATCCAAACAAAGCTCATTATGTCCTTGAGTTTCTTTTCTTTCTCCCCATTCCCTAGTGTCCTGTATACAACTGAAAAGACGGAAAACTGATCAGGAAACAGTGCAATATAAGAGAGAGGAATTTCAATATGAATTCACAGGCTGCCTTGAGGTAAACCCTTGGAGGAAAAGAAATTAAAAACAGGAGAGTAGGAAGAAACACAAAGGGAAGACCCTCACTCAAGTATCTACCCCTGTTCCCCTCCCCCAATCTGTACTGCACCCCTTACTCCACATGTACTGTTACCTCTCACCAGAGTATCCACTGAACCCTGTACCCCATATGCACCACAACCCTCACCCAAGCATCATGGGGTGGAGTACCTCCACAGTGAAGGGGGAGTGATCACCCTAAAGTTTAGACACTGGGCAGTGCTCCAGATGACTGGTCAGAGTCAGGCAGATGAAGCACGGCAGATCTAGACTCCACATGCTCCCTTCTCCACCCCACTGCACTTGTCCTGTCTCAGACCCAAAGCTGGGAGACCAAGTTTCTCAGGGGTTAGTACTGCTCCCACTAGAGGTCACCCCAGAAGTGACATGGAAAAGATGAAACAGCAGAGTGAAGGAGCAAAAATGATAAATGACCTCAGGGTTCCTTAAGAGTATCAAAGAGCAAACAAGACCAAGGGCGCTAAAACTGGAAGATAAAATTCAATGATGGGAGGGATAAGGAAACAGACTCTGTGAGGGCAAGTGAGGACATGAGCATGAAATACACTTCACTGTCCCATTAGTCTACAGTGAGGCACTGCAACCTGTGGTTACGGGCCCAGCTGGCCTATGAGAAGCCAAGACCCCATTGTTGAGGACAAGAAACAGACCAGTGAGAATAGCACACTCCATAGGAAGTACACTAGGTCAAGAAAGGAAATGTAGCAGGTCCAACACTAGGCAAAGCACCATTGGATATGGGAACACCTGGACAAAGGAGGAGAAACATTTAGGGAAGCAGGGGCTCCCCACTGCAAGATCACGCCTTCCAACCACCCACTATCAGCTGAAGAGAGACGGTCATGCTGCAGAGATAGCAAGGTGGCACCTCCTGGGACAAGACGAGCTTTGTTCCTGGCCCTACAGCCTGCCTCTTAACCCAAATGTTCCTGCTTCTCCACATGTAGAGTAAGATTTGCAGTAACCACAGGAAAAGCTTAATAGAATATTAATAGAACGGCTGACATTCAGATGTTAGCTGCTGCTAACACACTCTCCCCAACCCGCCACGACCTCTAGACAAATTTGCTTCTTGGCCTCTTTCCTGCCAACATTCAAGATAGGCTGAGGAGGAGATGAGTGTTGTGAATGAAACAAATGAGTAGGTGGCTCCATTTAAATCAAATGCTAAAGGATGAGCAAGACTCAAGCTTGATTCATCTTTGTTTCCTAAAGCACCTAAAATGCACCACACAGAGCAGGTGTTTAACAAATGTTTCCTAATTGAGAGTGACAAGGAGCCTCTGTCCTTGAAGAGGTGAGAATCTCCCAGGAAGATGACTAACCACAGCAAGTATGGGCAAGCACCTGGGGGTTCTTTGTGAGGGCAGAGATGCCAGGAGGACTCAGAGGAAAGGGATAGGCAGGGCACATTGAGAAGGCGGGGGGGGGGGGGGGGCCTATGTGTGAGGAGACCACACCACCTGACACCAGGGCTCTGAGAGGCTCCCCGACCTCTGTCCTATCTGCGCTCGCAGCACACACCCACTAAGGAGCATGCTGTTCCTGAACACCAGTCCCAGGCCTGCTGCCCCTGCTCTAGGATGAACTAGACCTTGCCCGAGAGGACAGAAGCAGCTGCAGCTCTCTCTGGGGTGCCTGCCCAGAACCTGACCCGCACCCAAGATGCAGGGCACACTCCCACCCCCCGACTGACTGCACGCAGCAGAGGCCAGCCCTCTTTCTCCTGACAAGCACAGCTTCTCATTCACTGCACAAAAAGTAGACTATCAGCCCCAAGCACCGTGTGGAACAGTCACAGGAGCCCAGGACATACATGTGCATGAACATGCACTCATACATACATGCATGGACACAGCTGGATTAATCTGGAGTCGAGGGCTAGAGGCACAGCTCTCAACAATTTACTGTTATTTTCTCCCAACCCAGCACTATGGAAAATGTCGCTGATGACAGAAGTCAAAGTCCAGGCTTCATGGAACAAGTGACAAGGTACAATAATATGCAAGAAGCTTCCCTCTCAGGCCTGCTCACACTTGTGTTCCTCAAAAGGTTTGTGCTGAGTCGTTCTGGAAGGTGCACCCAGTCACTTCTACTGCTTTCCAGCCTCTATCATTTGCTTCCCAGTGAATCTTTGGGAGGCAGACTCTGCCCAGAACCTTCCTTTCAGAGGTAGCATTGTCATAGGCAAGAATTTCCCTTCCAAAATCAATATCAGGCTTAATGAAGATATGCCTGGCATTTGACTGTCATGTGGAATGCAACTGAGTCTTAGAAGAGAAAGTTCCATCTCTTTCCTCTACCCTCTGTGCAAATCATGTTGAAAAATCCCTGGTGAAGACCTTGAACTCCTGGTGTGCTCACTTTAGCAACCAGCCCCAGGAAATGCCATTAGCATAGAGGGCTGCTTTACAAACTCCTGCACCAACAACCAAGAGGTCAGAAAGGAAAAGTCCCATATCTGTGGGGTCTCAAGTGAAATTCACATTACTCTTGGCCACTGGTGTTTCCACACTGGAAGAAAGTCACACTGGGCAGTTCAAATCCAAATTCCTCTTGTCCAAGCCTCCTCCTTTCCTCCATTCTCCCGTTTTTAAAAAAAAGCAAATCAAGCACCTTCTCTTCCTGCTTTTTGGAAAGACCGTCTGCCATTAAATGCTGGGGCTTCACCTCCCTTCCTTCCTGACAAAAAGTTCCAGTGGAGGCTGGCATGCCTTGAGTGTCTTCTTCCACCCGTGTGGACACTGCAAAGCAGGGTTGTCTCAGAGCACACACACATTTTAATTGGGACAAAGTTGGAAGATGATAACCAAAAAAATGATTCTTTGATCGCCAACCCTGGACCTGGTCAAAGTTGCCCAGCTGCAGTGCCCTGGGGGCTCTCTGGCCTTGGGGAAGTGCAAAATTCAATCTCAGGCCATACACACAAGTCAGAGGTACCCCAGCTCATGTTGGCAATAGAAGAGCAAGGGCTGGAGATGTGGGAGGTGATCTGGACTGACTGAGCTACAAGGTACCCTAAAATTCAGAGTGCTACTCAGGGAGGAGAGTCCTATGCCAGCCACCAGAGACATGGCCACTTTGTTCCAGCTCATTCTCCTCACTGACATCCCTAACTTACTGCTATGCTCTTACCTTCCTATTAGGTAGCCCCCTATCTCCCCCAAGAGTGCCATGCTCAGCATTCCTCTCCTCATTCCATTTCCTCCCACGATACCTTGATACATAGGTGTCCCCACCAATGCCTGAGCAGAGAAGCCTGGAATCACTCTCCATCTGAAGGTCTGCTGCCAACCTGAATCTCTCCATGCACCATAGAGGCACATCAACTTTCCACATATCCAAACTAAGCCCATAGCTTTACATTCCTATCCCTCCTCCCAAATTGTCCTGATTAAAGGTAACTCTAACCACACAGGTTTGAAAGTCAGACACCCAAGAGTCCTTCCTGCTCTGTCCTCTCCCTCCAGAAGCTGCCACTTCCAGCCCAACCCCATCACCAGACCTCCAAGATGATTTCCTTACAGCCAGTCCATCTGGTCCCAAACAAGCACCTCTTTCCTACTAATCTCCCCAATGGCTTACATGCACCCCAATAACTTGCTCTATATGTTATATCAAATAATACCATGTAATAAAATAGCATTCTGATGACATCACAACCACTCCTCTCCCCCACCCCCCGCCAAGACATACTCCATGCCTTCCTCCTAGGCTGAAATAAAGTCAAGAACTCTAGTGGGCAGCCCTCCCTTCCCTAGCCACAAACGATCTTCACAAGTAACGTCCTCTGAAAGAGGATGACACTGGTCCCCACAGCATGCATCCATACACCACACGAGGCACCAGGGGATGGCACCAGGGGATAGCACTGCGCTGGCCTCATCCCTGAGACTTGGACAGGCTGCTTACAGAACCCTGATGCCTCCAAGTCCCAGAGCACAGCAGGGCTTGCAGACACCAAGCTGTCCTCCCTCGATCCTTGCATTTTGGAGCTGCCTCCTCCCCAGTGTTCCCCTTCACCTAGGTCCGGGTTTCTGTGCCATTTATGAGCCTGGTTCCCTATGCAGCCCTCTGCCTCAGAAGCCACATCGAAGCCAGGCACTGTGCCTTCCATCGCTGTTTCCCCAACACACAAAGTCAAGGTTTTTCAAATTAAAGACACAGTAATTATCTTAGAACATCAATACCAGAGAGATCTGTAAATAGGATCACATGCTAGGAAAGCGGGGTGGGGGGGTGGATGGACAAAGGTGGAGCACATGCCTCTGCCTGCCAGCAGTAAAGGGAGCAATGTGGCTCTCAGAGGAGCTGCCCTGAGCCCTGAGATGGGTGACTACTCCACCTCAGGAGGGCCCCAGGGGACAGACAAGTGGTGACCACAGGACTCCTGCAAGACACCACACCACAGCCCTCAGGTGTTACAGACTGCAGGCTCACTGAAGGCAGTGACCATGCACTGCATTTAGGGCCCATACCTAGAACAGATGCTCTTAGGGTCCCTCTGGCTCTGAGACTGCGTGGCACCTTTATCCCCTACTAGCAGATCAGTAACCTTATTTACATGTTAAATGCAGGTGCCGGGAAAGCTAAGAGGATGAGCTCCCAGCAGGTAGAGGAGCCCCGATGCACAGTTAACAGTGCCTGCTTCTCAGCAGAGATGCGAGGTCCCACTGGCAGCTCTGAGTGGGGCCAGCAGGGACAAGAGGCAGTGGCAAACAGCATGCACACCATTTAGTCCAGCAGAGCCAAGGAGCACTTTCCTCCTGCCTGGCACTCCTGATGCAGGGTTGGCACAGCTTCACAGAACCACGCGGGAAGCTCGTTAGCAGATTCATTTATCTTCTTGCTTTTCAGGGTAAGCATCTCTGAGTGCGACATGGAGGGACCAGGCCAAGGATTATGCTGCAGATTAGGGCAATCCCGAAACTGTGGCCTGGGGGAACATTGGGCACTGGGGACCAGAGAGAGGTTCTGGTAGGGGAGAAGTTATTTCCACCTTGCCCCCTCACTGGCCTGTGAATCTAGGAAGGCAGGGCCCTTGTGTCATGTTCTAAGCACAGCATCACACCCACTACCTGCCGGCGACCAGTGTCCAAGGGCAGTGGATTTGTCAGACAGGAAGAGATGGGGCAGAGAAGCTCAGAGAGAGTCACAGATCGACACATAGATTAAAAACCGAGGGAAAAGCTGGGGCATGGGGGAACCCAATATGTTAAAAGCCCTAGTGGGCAAGTCTAGAGGGAGAGGACTTACATACCCCAGCCCTGTTCATGTCACACACAATGCGGGTGATGAGGAATAACTTATCCTGTTGTGAGAAACAGACAAGAAATATACAAACAGCTGGGCCTCCCCGGTGGCGCAGCGGTTGAGCGCTGGGTTGCGAAGCTGCCCGCGGCCTCTGCGGCGCCAGTTCGATCCCCGGCTGCTTCCCGGCCACCGGAGGAGGGTCCCACATGGCGCGCAGACCTCTCCTGCCGCCCGCTGCTCCCCTCAGCAGTGTACTTCGGTCCTTCTGCCTGTTCTGCTCCCCGCTCTGGTGAATTCTCTCACCTTCCTGCGCTTCTGATTGTACCCAGTGCTTGTGTAAATAACTAAACAAATCTTAAAAAAAAAAAAAAAAAAAATATATATATATATATATACACACACAAACATTTCATTGTAACTGGACAGTCTTGGTTCCAGCAGAATGAAGCTCTGAAGGACCCAGTTCTCCTGTGACCATGGGCAGATAGCTTCACCCCGGGACCTTGGGCTATCATGCTCTGAGATGGCAAGATGGGGTTTTTGCCCACTCTGCTTCATGCACTAGAGAGTAATCTCCAAGAGAAGGAAAACAGTGTCATCTCTGCACATGGCAGATGCACAGAGCTAAAAATGGCCCAAATCTTGATGAGGTACAGTTACATATGTGCACACGGAAGTGAAGACTCAGAGCTGTCCGCGTCAGACACACTCACTTTATGCACCCCACTGTGTCTCATGCCTCAACACTTAAAAGTAGTATTTTCTAGTTATTTGATAATTGTCACTTAAAAAATTTAATCACTGAGTCAAGGAACCACAAACCAGGGCACTGACATACCTACTCCAGGCAGGCCGGAGCTTACAATTATGATACAGCCCCGGAACGGCAGAGGCCAGCTTCCGAGGAGGGAGGTACCTCCTATGGCACTGAGAGTGGCAAGAGGAAACCAGCTGGGCATCCTGAGCCCAATTCACACAGAACAAGCAGCAAAATGGCTCACCAGTTATAGTGTCATGACAGGGGCAAAACACACGCAGACTCCAAAGCCACACAGCCATCGCCCACACCACAGACACTGTGGTCTCTGCCTCATGTCTGACAGGGACTGGCCATTGCTGATCCCAAGGGTTCCCATGGGACTGTCTGTCCACCAGGCCCCAGTCCCAGCGGCAAGCACGGGAAACAAGAAGGATGTTTATGATGCTCCATCATCTGCTGACACTAGCCCAAAAGGCAGCATACATACTCTCCCAGCTCTGGGATGGAAATGAAATGTAGTAACAAACCCCAGGACAGAAGCTCTGGGTCACCAGCAGTCAAATGGCCACTTGCAGAAAAATACTTGACAGCAAGTAAAATCAGGCAGTGGGGCGGATGGAGAGGCAGAGGGGGCTGGTTGTCCCTGCTTGTCTCTGTGACTAAGGCTAACACCAGATTTCCTAGCCACGAGCAGAGGTGACATATTCTGTGTTTGCTTAAGTTAGTGACAGTGGGATTTTCTCTGACAACCAGAAGAGTGCTACCTGACCCACCTGGCAGTCATACAGGCTTTCTGGGCCCGGGATGAGGCAGCGGCCAGCAGGAGCCTGGCACCTTGAAGGACACACACTGGGGAGAGACTTCAGTCCCACTGGGAGGCAACAGCCTGAGCTGAGCGACAACTCCAAGTGAAGATTTATGGGGACACTTGGTGCTAGGAAGCCAGTCTTGAGGCAATTAAGCCTATTTCAGAGTGGGTTTGGCAGGAGGTGCCAAATCGATAGATTCCCTCCAGTTGTGCGTCCCTGCAGGTAAGGAATC